>NW_024096565.1:3900000-4511686 GCF_016545835.1 Crotalus tigris
GTCCATCAGTACAACATAAGGCCATGGCCCTAAAGAATACCTAGAATTAACTGCTGGAAAATTAACTACCCTCGCCACCACTATTATCAAATTAAAAAAAAAATAACAGTAAAACGGGACAGACCTTGGCCAAACCACGATAAACGGGAAAGACGCATTCGGGGCTACAAGCGAACTGGCGCAGCCGGACTATTTTTTACCCACAGGTCTCTCCTCCTCCTTGCGCTGCCATTCCACCCCGATCCCATAACTGCAGGCCAGTTTTGTCTGGGAGTAGCTGCCATTGCAGCTCTCTTGAGTTAATCTGGGCGACCGCAGCTTCAGAGAAGGAGTCAAAGATTGATCCCACGGCCATTTTAGGCGGTGGCTTTAGCTTGCCAGCTCGGATGCGGATAAAAGTCCCCAAGTTCGGGATGGGGTGTGTGTGTGTGTGTGTGTGTGTGTGTGTGTGTGTGTGTGTGTGTGTGTGTGTGTGTGTGTTGGAGACCCCAGTCTTTCAAGCCTCGCCTTTAAGGTCATTTGCCCTCCATTCTTTACAACGCCTCTATTATGCCCGCTAAGCCGGTGTTCCCTCGGGCATTATTCAGGCGGCACCAGCACTGAAGACGTCTCTGGACTCTTCTGGAGACATTTCTGGTAGGAAACCGTGGACCTCCGCGATCTCCGCACTCTCTTTCTACCCCTAGGCCGAAATCCAGTCCCTGCCCGCCTTGGGAAAGCGGATGCCGGGGCGGCCAAGGTCAGCTCAAGTTCAAGGTCAGGGTTGCCCCAGATGAATGGGGCAACGAGGGAAGGGGCGGACGGGACTCCTATTCCTCCCTTTCCCCCCTCCACCCCGGGGGGGGGCTCGGAGGGAGGAAAAGGCGGCTTCCAACAGGCGGGAGGACCGGGGGCTTTGGCATTTGGAGCCGCGCCGGAGCAGAAGCCGTCCTCCTTCGCTCCAGGCTGCTTCTCCACCGTCTCCAGGAGCTTCCAACCCCGTCCGGGCTTGGGGAACAGGATCCCTCCTTCGGCGTGCTGCGCTGGATCCCGACGGCTCCCTGGACGGGAGAGGGGACAAGCAGGGACGTTGACAGGGCTGCCCACGGCCGTCGCCGCGAAGGCTCTTCCCTCTGGAGAGTCCAGCCCGGAACAACGACTCCCAGCCAGTCCGCCTCTCGCGGTGTGGATGGGTGGGTGGGGGGCTCTGGAAAGCGACGGGGGTCGATGAAGTGCAGGCTGGAGGGAACTTTCGCCTCCCTTAAGCCGGCTCGGCTTGGGGAACCCAGGCCTGGTTTAGTGAAACGGTCGCGGCGCAACCACGGCCTGCAACTTCAGCGCAGCCAGCTCCGGTTCCTCCGGGCTTCTCGGGCGCGGCTTCTCCAGGGAGCAACGTCCCGTGCTGATGGTTTTAATAAAACTAAGGAAAGAGGAAGAGACGGACGGTGGCCTTAATAATATTAAGAGAGGAACACGAGGTTTTAACAGCCGTTCGATTGCTTCAAAGTTTGGGGAGGGTTTTGTTGTTGTTGGTTTTTGTTTGTTTGTTCGTTCGGGTTTTTTTTGCATTGTACCCTGGAGAATGACTGAGTGAATGAATGAATGAATGGGGAGCAGTGGATCCGGCACCGGAGAGAAGAGCGGAGGAAACCTGACTCCGAGGGAGAATGAAACTAGGGTGACAACCCTAATTATCTCCGGCCTCCACTTTCCCTGTGGAAAGTTGGGTTTCTACCTCCACCGCGCAAGCACCCAGATAGCAATAACGCGCGTCTGAAAAGCCAGCGCGGGAGTAAAGTGGAAGTAAGTGGGTCTTTATGCTTTAGCAAACCGATCCGCCTAGGATTCCAACTCCGACTCTTCTCTTCCTTGCCACGGCTGAGATCGTGTTTGAGAGCAACCCGGAGTGGAGGGCCAGAAAGAAACCACTCTTGTCTCTTTTGCGAGTTGTTTGGGCAGCGTGGATCACACGCCAGGATCACGACTCTGCAGCGCTTAGGAAAAGGAAGGAGCTGCGCGCGGTTGCTTTCTGTGTTCAGGCGGTTGAAATTGGGCGGTTTTCGGCAAAGGCCGATTTTTCGAAGATTTCAAGCTATTAAGCCCGGTTCCCTCTAGATTGTTCGAAAGAAGCTTTCAAAAGGCTTGCCTGAGTGAGGATTTCGCATTCAGATCGGAGGACGAAATGTATTCAGCCTCAAAGGGGAAGAGAATTTGGGATGTTTTTTAAAAAGAAGGGGGGGGGAGGAAGGCACCTTTAAATTTCCACTCATGTAGGACAGGATTTTATATTTTATAGTGATAACGTGAAGGGGGTTATACATGCTCCAGTGTATTAATGCATATACAGTCAATATTCTTCTTGGCCCTTATAGTGCAGTAAATTGCATGCACTTAATATCCCCAGCAAGAATAAATGTTGACTTTCAATTAGTAGGCAATTTAAAATAAGAATAATAAAAGAAAAATAAATTATTATTGGAATTATGTAAAAAGTCCTCAGTTTTGCTGAGATGTAGCAAAAATGTATGGCTCTCCTTTAAAAATAAATAAGCCAACACCCCAACTTGTTAGCTTCATTAAAAATTATCATGTAAAAATATAAAAAGCAACACAGAAAACCCACCACTTCAAGAAGTTGGGGGTATTCTTAGAGAGAATGCATGAATGTTATGTTTTTTTAAAAAAACAAGAAACTAGTAATTCTGATATCATTAATTTGGGCCAAGAGGAGTATAAAACTAAAAACAAATGAATTATTTCAATTAAAATCATTCTTCAAACTTCTGTTCATTTTAAAATCCACTTTATTTCCAAAGGGTGAGAAATTAAACCCATGTTAAGTCCTCTGCTGAGCTGGCATTCAGACTGCATAGGTACCCCAGGGGCCTTTCCCCAAGTTTTGCTCAAGGCAATCCTATGTGTGTTTATTGAATAGTAAAACTCACTGCTCATTCTAACTTACTCTCAAATAAATGTACATATGCAAGTTGAGCCTGCAGTTCTGGGGAGGGGTTATAGTATTTCAGTTTTTGAAATGTAAAATGAGTTTTACAATTAAAAAAGAAATTAGCAGTATTTCTTTTGTATAATTTCTACAATTATGTTTGGTTTTAATTACTTTTAAAATCAACTTACTAGCCTCACTCTAGCCAGGTATGAACACTTTTAGTTTATTGGGATAAAGATAAAGATATATGTGGATTAAAAATATCATGGACTGCAGTTTCAACACATTTTATTATATTTCTGTATGCATTACTCTCAAAAAAAATCACAAGAAATGATGAAACCACATAAACCTCCAAATAAAAAAAAATTCTGAAACAGTTTATGCTCACAATTGTACATATTTATAGTTAAGAAACATTCTTTATAAATACTGTTTCCTCTGTAGCAAGTTAATACCATAATTTAATTACAAATGGATAAATATGGCAATAGGTATTTACAAAAGGAAGGGTGTTATTACGAAAAAAAAATCCCTAACGGCACTACTTTATTTTACCTATTCCCACCCCCCACAAATTTCCAAACAGGAACTAGCAAAAAGCACTAAAACATCACATGTAAACCCAGCTAACAGAAAATACATTCACAAGTGTTGGGAAGAAGGGGGGAATTTATCTGGGTCATTTTGAAAACAACATAGAGACTTTGGCACTTTTAAAAAAATCTTTCAGATCTATATTTTAATGAAGTTTACAATCAAAGTTGCCTCTTTTAAAGGGAACACAATATTCAATACCACAATTACAGGAAAAAAAAACATTTGCTTTCATGTTTTTCCCTTCTCCCCTTTTAAAATTGGTGAATTCAAGAATGAAGAATGGGGAGGGGAGAAGAGAAGAGAAGAGAAGAGAAGAGAAGAGAAGAGAAGAGAAGAGAAGAGAAGAGAAGAGAAGAGAAGAGAAGAGAAGAGAAGGATGCTCAGGAGGCAGAAACAGCTCTGTGTGAGAAATGATAAAGGAAAAGCAATCCATAGTTCACAACGTGGACCAATTTCTATACAATAAGAAAAGATTGATTACCACCTAGGATTCCTTTATGTACACTGGGAGAGATGGACGAACTCTGATCTTTTGTTCGCAAGGCGCTTGGAGGCCCAAGGGACAAATCTCTGCATACGGAATATTTGCAAGTGTGGAAGCAGGGGCTGTCTCTGGGTGGGGAGAATCCTTTGCTGCTTTGTAGACTTCCTCTCCTCTTCTTATTCCTTCTCTTTTTTAAAGAGCCCCTCTCAGCATTTCTCAGTCTCTCTCTCTCTCTCTCTCTGCTTCGGAATGTTTCCAATTCAAGCAAAAGGAGAAAAAAAGGGAGTGAATGAGAGATAAAACAGAGAGTTGCAAAAGGACTCTGACTGCTTGGTCCCCAGGGATCTGAGAAGAGTGGCTGCTGTGCTGGGCGTCTTCAGACGTACCACTCATTGAAATTGGAGGTGAGGCTACTATGGCTCCCTCCACCGCCACCGCCACCTCCGGAGCCACCCGTTCCACTGCTGCTACCACTCCGATGAACTGCAGATGCAGCCACTGCTGCTGCTGCAGCAGCGGCCGCAGCAGCTGCGGGAGACAAGTTGGAGGTGGTCGTACTTTGGGTCTCTGTGCTGGGGGACACCAAACCCGGAGGGGTGGAGGATTCGTAGCCAGAGCTGGCAGCGGGCGAGGAGTCCGAGCCTTGTGGAGATGATTCATGAACCTATAAGGCAAAGCAAAACAATTATTGTGGTTGTTCACACCCTCAGTCAGATGTTTAGACAGGATTTGGCATTTTTATCCACCTATCTAGTCCCCAAGGACCTGGAATAGGCCGAGGTTGATGTTTGATGTAAGTTATCATGGTTGGGTGTAAGCTGTGCCAAGTAAAAACTGGCCTTTATAATTGACTGATGATGATTTTGTCCATGCCATGCTCAAGTGGTGCTGTTTTTATTATATTAATAATAATATTTTTCTCCATTATAAATAATGGAGCTTCCCGGAGCTAAGGCTGAGTGTCTCCACCAAAGCCCTCCTTAAAACGGGGTTGTTAATTTCAGTCTTCCTAGACAGCCTAGAGAACCCCAATTCTCTTCTGTGCAAAATAAAGTGATATAAATTGTGACACAGAAAAGCAGGCATTTCTGATTCAACTCCTGGGCTCCCTCTTCCCCAAGACGAAAGCCCCCATTTCAAGGGATCTTTGGCTTCCCAGGAGCCCAGGCCGACTCCCTCCTCTCTCTCCTACTCCCTCTCCCTCCCTGGTCCTCCTAATCCCCTTCCCAGGCCAGTGCCAATGGGTTACCTTCATATGTTTCCTCAGAGAGCTGGGGTGGGTGTAAGATTTGTCACACATTTTGCACAAGTAGGGTTTGTCCGAAGTGTGAACGTGCATGTGCTTCTTCCGGTCGCTGCTGTTGGCAAAGCGCCTGTCACAGCCTTCGAATTCACACTGGAAGGGCTTCTCCCCTGCAAGAAAGAAGGACAGCCATGGGGTAAATCGCTGCAAAAAGGATCAGCCCACCGAGGCCGGATGCAGCCCGCTTAATGAAGGAGTCCGTTTTCAGGGATGGAAAGTCACCTGTAGTGACTGAGTGATTGTACAGAAAGGAGAATATGCCAGGCCTAAAGGAAGACATTATTCAGTGATTAAATGCCACCTTATTTCTAAACACTTTAATTTGATACTTTCTCGAGCTGAGAAGAACAAAAGAAGGCAGTACAGTATGGCGGGACTTAGCTAAAACATGACAATCCGGGAATTTGAGAAAGTTCTTGGAGCTGTAAACTTGGGTTTCCTAGGCAGACATAAACAGAAGGAGAGAGATCACACGTGTGAAAGACAACCTGTGGCCATTGTTTCAAATCCTAAATTCCACGCGGAAAGCAAGAGACCGCGGCCCTGTTTCTATTTCAGGATACAGCTTAGAAGCAAAATTAGCTTCCCAGGTCAATCCAGATTTAATAAAACTAACAAGCACCAGGACAAACGGGTGTGTTTATTATTATTTTTTCATTAATAGGACATTGGAAGTTAATCCTGGTAGATCTGCCTGGGGTAGTAGGTGGCAATGTGGGGGGGGGGGGAGAATGTGGGAGTGTGGAAGAAAATACTTGCAAAATCTTCCGAGCTTTTTCACCCTGTTGCCAGAGTAATTTGTAGGTGTGAGAATTCAACTGCCACAATCTCACGATCCTCTCCCCTTAAATCGGAGGTCGGAGAGATGGGCAAATTCACAAGAAATTCCATTAATACGTAAATTGTTCCTTAAAGGCAAACCGCTCAGTGCCAAATCGCGGCCATCTCCCTTCAAATCAACGCCTCGGATTTGTTAAACCTCGTTAAAAGCTGTCTGGCACCTAGGTCGGCTCTTAACACGTCAACAACACAACTAGGAAGGCCCAGAGAAGTCTTTTCGTTAATACTGATGTCCGGAAATCGCTAAAATATTTGACTTTTTTTCAGCGCCGGGGGCGGGGGGGGGGTGAAGAGGCGAGGCAAAACCAAACCAAACCAAACCTCTGGGCTTAAATGTGACCAGGGGGAAAACACCTTGGAAACTGATGGTCTTTTAATTTCATCGTTTCGACTTAGCAACAAAATCGCGAGTCGTTTTGGCCCTCTAAGTCTGAGAGGCTTCTAAACCTGAAAGTTAAATCCTCCGGCAATTATTGCATAATATAAACAAAATAATGCAAAAACGCTTCAGCGGCTGCGAGTGAGGCTTTCCAAATGAGAAAGCGTTATTTCTTATCTCCTTAAAATGAAATGAAAAGCACCAGCATCGCTCTGCGAAAGGAGGACGCCCCTGCTCTAAAAAACAGAACTCATTTGGGAAGAAAAGCGAATCTACTTTCAGTTCCCTACGTTCCTTTTTTACAAGCGCCGTGTGTTACTCATTCTCCTGGATACTGCAGTTAATGCGCGTATTTCGGTAACTTTCCAGGCTTCTCTCTATTTACTCAGAAATAAATCGGATGGATTTCTAAATCAGGCTCCTCGTGGGGAGTGTACATTTATTGTGCGAGTAATCCTCGAAATCTCCGAGTTTCCCTTTGTTGTTAACGCTCAAAAAAGGACGGAGGGCTACAGCTTGTTTTTGCCGCCTTACATCCCGCCCGCATTTCCAACTCTAGTGCGGTCTCGGCGCTTCGGTTTTTCCCACGGAAAATGGCTGGTTCCTAACTAGATTTACTTAAACGCACGCTTGGTTTTACTCCGAGAAGTGCAAAACTCAATAAGCGAGACTCGCGTGGACCTCTAAATATATTCCTTTTTAAAAAAAAAAAAAAATTGCTCAAAGCTAAAGCTTCGTACTATTTAAAAAAAACCGCAGGGATTAAAATAAACTAAGGGTTTACCAGCCGTCGTCCCTGTAGGTGGAGCGAGGCGCAGGATGGAAGGAAGGAAGCAAGCCTTTCTTTTCGAATTTGAGCCCGAAAGAAGCGATTTTTGCCGACCTGCCCTCCCCGCGGCCCCCATCTAGTCGCCGCCCCTCCCCGCTTTCTTCCTCGTCGGTTCCGACTGACCTGTGTGCGTCCTTTTATGGATCTTGAGGTTCTCGGAGCGGGCGAAGACCTTGCCGCATCCCGGGAAGGGGCAGGGGAAAGGCTTCTCGCCCGTGTGCACGCGGATGTGGTTGACCAGCTTGTACTTGGCCTTGAAGGGCTTCCCTTCGCGCGGACACTCCTCCCAGAAGCAGATGTGGTTGCTCTGCTCGGGGCCCCCGACGTGCTCGACGGAGACGTGAGTGACCAGCTCGTGCATGGTGCTGAAAGTTTTATTGCAACTCTTTTTGGGGCTGCTGAGCTGCTCCGGGTCGATCCACTTGCAGATCAGCTCCTGCTTGATGCATTGCTGGCGCATGTAGCGGAAGAAGGCCCCGGGGTGGTGGTGATGGTGGTGGTGGTGATGGGCGTGCGGGTGGGCGTGCGGGTGGTGAGCGTGGTGTGCCGCCATGTTCATGCCCATGTTCATATTCATGGGGCCGTATTGGCCATGCAGCTGGGCTGCCGAATAAGGGTCAGTTCGGGGGCTGGACACCTGGCGGTACTGATCCGACCGACCGAAGACTTCTCCGGGTAAGCCCAAGCGCATCTGCCCGTTGAGTACGTTGGGTGAACCGGGAGCGCCATGCTGGTCTCCGATGCCCGGGAAGAGCAGGTGGCTCTGCGCCTCCGCGTGCGGATGGTGGAGGCCGCCCGTGGCCGCTGCCGCCGCTCCAAAGAGCCCGTGCTGGCCGCCGCCGCCCGCCGCCGGCTCCCCGAAGCCTCGGCTCCGAAACAAGAAGTCCCGCGGGGAGTTGAAAGGCGGCCCGGAGTAGGAGCCGACATGGGCGGCGTGCGGGTAAGCCGGTGCCTGCGAGCTGAAGGCCGAGCCTTGCCCCGGGGAGAGCTCGTGAGCCGCCGCCGCCGCCGCCGCCGCGTTGAGCTTGAAGGCCCCCAGGTGAGCCGCCGCCGCCGCCGCCGCCGAGTCCACGAAGCTGTTCTGCAGGCTCAGTTCGCGCTCTTGCATCTCCGCCGCCGACGGGGGCGGGTGCCGGGCGAACGTGCCCACTCCCAGCGCGGGGAACTGCGGCCCCGCATCCAGCAGCATGCCGCTCGAACCCCCCTCCAAGGTCCGGGGCTCTGGGCTGCAGCCGACGCCGACGCCGCCGGAGCGAAAGAAAGAACGAACGGCGCTGCCGAGACGAGTCCAGGCGCAGGCGGCAACCCGAAGGGTATTAAAACGGCTGAGGCGGGGGCGGGCCGGCCGGCAGGCGGGAAGGGCAGCCCTGAAGGGACGAAGGCAAAGAGCAGTCCGGGGAGAGGCAGGAGGCGAGAGAAAGAGAGAGAGAGAAAGAGAGAGCGGTGGGGGGGAGGGAGGGGGGGCTCTCGCTTTTCCCTGGGAAAATAAAAACACAAGGCACAAACCCCCGGCGAAGAGATGTCAGCGCCACAGTCACACCAACAGCCTCTCGCACACACAGGCGAGGAGCTATATAGTGAGAGCCGCGCGCGCGCGGGCGCGCACGCACGTACACAGGGAGGAAAAGAGGTGCGCGCACGCGCGGGCGAGCGAGAGTGGCGGCTTTTTCCTCACAAACCGCACGCTTTCCGAAAACAAACACGCTGCCCTCCTCCTCCTCCTCCCCTCTCCCCCCTCCCCGGCCCTGCTCGGGATCACTGCTCCCCTTCTCCTTCGCCGCTGCCCGCCATTCGCTTTGCCTGACGAGCTCCAAACTTGCAGGCGCCGCCGCCGCGGCTTCCTCGGCGAGGAAGGAAACCGGCGCCTCTTTCTTGCCACAACCACCCAACCGCTCACTTTAAGTTGGGAAGGGTGGGAGGGGCCGGAGGGAGGGAGGGGAGGGGAGGGAGGGAAGGAGGGAAGGAGAGCGGTGAGGGGGGGGGGGGTTGGAAGAAAAAAAGCAAAGAGGAAAAAAGAAGGCAGTCCGGAACAATAACGCAGGCGGTGGGAAGTGCCCAATGTGCGTCCCTCAGGCCGGGCGCGGGTCCCACTCAGGCATGGCTAGCGCCCGCCATGAGGAGCCTCCAACCGCGAGGGGGAGCGGGGAGAGCCGCTCCTGTCCTCCTCCTCCTCCTCTCTTTGGCGCGCGCAGAGGGGGGCGTCCTCCCTGGTCTTCCCTTCGCCTCTCCTCCTCGCTTCCTTGTTGAGGTGGGCGCCGCTGCGGTGGTTGGTTTTTATCCCCCGCTCTCCACCCGCGTCTCCTCCCAGCCTCTCCCGCTAGCTGCTAGGCTGGACTGGCAGCTCCTCTCCCACCGCCCCCTTTAACAGCAGCCAGGCCATTATCCAGGCGCCCTCTCATTGGTCGCTCCGGCCCATCAATCCGATCCTTCCCCCCATAGATGGGCTAATCGCCACTCGCGAGTCCCCTGCTTCGATCCGCCTCTCTCTCTCTCTCTCTCTCTCTCCCCTCCCCCTCCGGGTAGCGGGCAACGCTCTCCAAGTCCCGGTGGGCACCCCCTTCCTCCGATCCAAGGCGAGAAAGAGGCAACCTTTGGATCAGAGGGCAGAGAGAACGGGCTGTCGGGGAGGGGAGGGGGAGGAGGGATCGGAGACCGCTGACCGCAGCGACCGCCGGGCACAGCTTCGGTTGCGGAGAAGGGAGCAAAGAAGCAGAACCTCCGCGGGGGCTTCACTCTCCCTGGAGAAGAGAGGGACCCCGTCACCCTGAACTGTCAAGGGGTGGGGCAGGAGGCCGGGGGAGAGCCGCTAGTAGGAAATGGCTCGGCGGGGAGAGGCAGGCAGCGGTAGTCCCCTCGGAAGATGCCCGGCGGCTTGGCCGAAACCGACGGGAGTTCCTAAACCTTCCCCCTTCCCGGGAGCTAAGCCGCGCTGAAGAGGCCGCGGCACGGGTGGAAATAGAGTTGTCTGCTCCTCGTGTCAAGGAAGGAAGAGGGCCGGTTGGGGGTGGTCAGGAGGGGACAAGGGAGCTAGCCGCACGTCGGGGAGGGCGGTGGGGGGGGGGAGACAATCGGGCCCTTCAAATCTGCGCTGAAAGATCCGTGCGCGCGCGCGCGCTTGTGAGGGAGCGAGATGGGACGAGCAGGGTCAGAATCAACGGTCAGTTCTTTGGGGTTGAAATCGGCCAAAAAACCTTGTGAAAATTCCCAATATTCGCTTCTATCAAGAACGTGACCTGATTGTGTTGTGTTGGGTAAATTGACCCCATAAAAACAGCAATCCTGAAATAACAACAATAACAAGAAGTAATGGCGCCATCTTCTTTTTTCCATTTAAGCAAAACAACCCACTTGTGCGGCTCTAGAAAACCCGGAAAACATTTTTTTATTTATTTTAAGATATTACAATTTTACAATTGTAGAATTATACAACAATAATAATAATAATAATATGTATAATGTATATTATTATTATTATTATCATCATCATCATCACCATCATTATCATCATCTTAGCACAGGTCTGTTTCTAAACAGATTTTGTTAGATTAATTATGAGGTAAATTCTTAAAATCTATTCTATAGGTGAGTAGATAGAACGTCATACAAGATTTAACAATACTTTTGGACAAATCCTTTTGTTTTATGCTTTATTTCGCCCTCCACCGCGTGTATACACACACACACACACACACACACACACACGAATTAATTATGAAATCAAAAAGTGTTTTACCCCCAGCTACCCAGAAGTAAACCCGGACAGCGGTTGCTCCTTCACCCTGAGCCAAGGCTGCTTTCTTTGACAGCCGAAACGGGCTTTGAAGACGAAGCGCTGCCCCTCACGGCTTCCCCGTCTCGGGAGGGCGAAGCGGGCGCCCCGGCCCTTTCGTTGGCTTTTACCTCGTTCCCGGGACAGACTAGCTGCCCAGCGCCTCCGCTTCTCTGGCCGGCTGGCAGGAGGAGGCGGAGGCGGAGGCGGAGGAGGAGGAGGAAGAGGAGGCGGAGAGGGCAACCCCGAGAGACGCGCCCTCTCGTTTATTGATCTGGCCAGCCTGTTTGGCCGAGGCTCGCCTTTTGCAACCCCTTTCCGGAATCGGGAGCTTGGGCGGCGGGCAAAAAAGCCGGGCCAGAGGTGGTGGTGGCGGCGGCGCCAGCAACAGCTAAACCGGTCTCGGCCTCTTCCAAGCTCCCGGTATTCGGCGAACTTGACCGCAGCGCAACTGTACAGGCGGTGTACGCGGCCTGAACTCGTTCGCTCGAGGATCCATTCCACTCGGTATTAAGGGAAGGTATTGGGAAAACGGCGTCTGGCTTCCTCTGTTTTGTCCAGAGAAGGGAAGAGAGTGCTCCCACAATGGTTGTGAAGGTGGCTACCATGCCACCCACCCTTCCTTCCTTCCTTGTGAAGGTGGCTACCATGCCACCCACCCACCCTTCCTTCCTTCCTTCCTGCCTGCCTGCCTGCCTGCCTTCGGCCTCCTCCCTCTTGATTGTCCAGGACGTTTGGGTGTCTGGATAAAATAGTTCCTTCCAGTAGGAAACTCCTTAGGCTCAAACTCCGTGCTTTTCTTCCAAACTTCGTTTTCTCCTCTCCCTGCAGAAAGTTCAAAGCTTGACCTTTCTGCCGCTCCTCCTCCCGCTTTATTAGTCTCCAAACTGCAGAACCTTCCCGTTTCCCCCCCCCCAACAGTGGGGTGACCAGGAAAGGGGGTGGGGGTGGGAGAGAGAAGCTCCTGAAAACAAGCCTGCCGTCTCTTTCAGCGCTGTGAAGGCCGAAGTGCAGCCTTCACAGCGCTGCCTTTACCAGAAGAGAAAGCGGCCAGCAAGCAAAGTTCCTTGGAAAAGTGAGGTCCGAGGCATCTCTTGCAGAAGGCCTGGTCTACACTGTCTGGGAGGCTTCTCAGGAACAACTCTTGGGAAAACAGGTCCCTGGCTTGTAAGTGTAATTCTTTTTCCGTTTCTGCCTTTTGCTTTTCCAGACTGCGAAGGTGGCAGGGTTTGCTATTTTTTGTGGTCTTAGTATTTCCTATAATTGGCCACTTTGAGATTCCTGCTCCTTGAAATTGACATCTGGAATCCCAGGGAGGGAAACCCATGAGATCCTTTTGCCTCTCGGACTGGCTTTGCAGAAGCTCCCGCTTCCTTTGATGCGGGAACAGATTTTCTTGGGCCAGAGGATATGTAGATAACTCCTGCATGTAGATAACTGTACAGAAAAAGTATATACAAAGTGTTGAGAATCTAAGGTCTGCTTTCGTGTAAACCTTTTCCTAAGGAGAACTGCAATTTTTTTATTCTTCCCAAACCTGTGCATGCTTCTTAGAAGGCCTCCCTGTTTTCTGTGAATTTACTCAAGGCTAGGCAAATGTAAAACTGAAGCTTGAATTAGAAATGTGTTCTAAGGAAGTGTGTGGAATGTACTCTTAAATCTTTTCCAGTAGGCACAACCTACCCAATGATAAAATATCTTAAAAGTGAATGCTGCTTGCTTGGGAATTAATTCCATGTAATTTAGGGGCTCCTCCCCGCCCCCATTGAATGTGCCTCAGATTAACACAGCCTGTCTATTGTTATTAGGCTGGTTTGTTTCCCACTGAAACCCAAATTTTAAAAAATGTTTTTCATGTTTATGATGGGAATCTGTCAGTTAATGTGCTGAGTGCCCATGCTAGATTTGTTTATTCCTCAAGTTGATCAGATTTGTTTCCAAATAAAAGTGTGTAGAGTGTTCTGTGATTTGTGCAGTGCATTTGTTTTAAATTGTGGTGGGAGAAGAATTTTGAGAAGGGGAAAAGAGAGGAAGAGGAAGATCCCGGATTTCCTGTTAACATCTCATTTTTAGATTATAAATTCAGCTTGTAAAGTCATTCCAAATTACTTTGAATTGGAGGAGGAGGGTCTTCCCCCCCACACACACAGACCAATTTCTTCAGATCTGCATCACAGATGCTTACAAATTCAACAGGCTCATCAACAGGATATTCCCAAACTCAAGATCAACCATTTCTAGCCCTTTCAACCCCTGACCTTTGAAGATCAGAAGAGAGAGGAATCTATAGAGGGCAGCCTCCTTCTGTAATCTATAGTTTGGAGTGTCCACCTTCAGAACCGCAGAGATCCTCTCCCCTCTTTCTTTTTTGTCAGCATTTTGACAGAAAGCCAAGGAAGAATCTCTTACACATCATGGGAATATCAGCCAAAGCTATATAACTTTTGAAGGAGAACGCTAAAAACAACAATGTGCCACAACAGCCAGCCAGTCAAAGAAGAAGCCATCCGCACCTTCCTTCTTCAATCCTATTAACATTTATCACTCACCCTTGGCCAGAGACAGTGGCTCTTTGGAGCACAAGGCTTTTGGGGACGAGAAGAGGATCAAAAAACGGGTTCCAATTGCCCAGGTATTGAGCTGCTTAAAACCCACCGAAGCCTCATGTGTCTGTGTGTCAAATGTCAATGGAGGAAAATGCACAACTTCAATGAAATGCATTACTTTGAGTGGAAGTCCAATTGACCCAGTGACTAAAACTTATTTGTTTACAAAAACCAGACCCTTTTATATAAGCATGTATAGGAGACTCAGAGCTTCTCCTTGGCATGTCTTGCTCTGCTTTTTCCGGCCTCTCCCCAGCTGTGGGTCTGGCCAGCTGGCCTTGTTCTGGGAATGCAGAACAAGTGGCGGCTTGGGGATGCCTTTCCCTCCTGGCTACAGCTGGGGTCAGATCCTTCCTGCTGCCATTCATAAGGAAGAGAAGCAGCCAGGAACCATATTGCTTATACTTAGGGAAGCCGTCAAAATGTCGCTGCTTGATTTATCTCAAAACAGCTTCTTCCAATCGGTTGCTGAAAAATAAGGGACCGAAAAGAAAGATGTATCTCTATCACCGCCAGAGACAACCATTCAATTTTGGCAGCATTTGCTCTTCTAAAAGTAAAGTGCACACTGATGTACACCCAAAATGAGATATTAGAACCAGAGTAAATCTGGGCAACAGAGGCAGCCTTCCTGTATCCTTTTCAGAGTGACAGTTTGGCTAAATTGTCCTCTAATTGCCTAAAGTCTGTTTGGATTGAAAAGATAGATAAATTATATAAATATATAATCATAGAGAGAAACAGATGGTATTTGTTTTGTAATCTCATACATTTAATAACCCAGTTATGTTTTCAGTATTAAAAAGATAGTCCTGTTATTTGGGAGGAAATATATTGGCTGCCAATGTGAGAGGAAGCTGCATAAATTTAACATTTTGGCTGCAATCTCGCCCAGCTATGGGTAAGTCTCACTGGATTCTGTGAATTTATTTTTGAGCAGACACCCACACCTATTTTAAAATATTTTATAAAGCTTCTTTGTATCAGCTGGTTCAGAACTGTCCAATTAATATAGCTTCATTGTAAAGCAATATTACCTAAAATGGCAGTCACCATGTTTATCACCATATTTAGGAATTTTTTTCAAGGTGAGACCCTCAATTTTGAAAACACAGAAATCTCAATCTCACTTAATGTATTCAGACCCCAGAGCTGAAGGGGTTTCTGTATGTCACTGTTGTTTTTTTCACCTTTTCTGCAGCCCAACAAGCATCCTCAAATTTCCAGTGGGTATCAGGAAAGCAGATTAGAGCTAAGAGCAGGGAGAGAGTAACAGAATTGTTATTTTCATTCTATATGTTAAAAATAGTTGCTGGTAACATCTCTAAATATATACCACATCATCACATGGATATTATTTGTATGTGCTAGGCCATGTATCCCTTTCCTCAAGGGGTTGAGAAAAAAATCAAAACATGTACAATACAATTTGATGGAGTTTATTTGGAAGTATTTTTCATTATATATGTACTGGACTTAACTTACAGATAAATGGGTATGTAACTAAAGCTTCACAACGGATTCCTAAACACCTACTCAAGTGTAAACCTTTTTGAGTTTCCTCCCACATAAATAAATACATAGTATCCTTCCAAATCTACTTCAAAAATTCCGTAGTAGGCAAACCTGTAAAACTAAGGAAGGGGATTTTTGCTCACAGTCAACTGGCACAAGTTCTTTCAGGGTGTGATCCAATAGATTCAATATACTGCCACGGAACAGCAAACCCCTTTTAACTCAAGGTGCTGATTACTTTGAACTGATGCGCATAGGATTGTAATGCTAAGTGTGGTTTCTTGGGGTCGCTGCGTGCATTCCAGCTTGCTTTGCTCTGATAAATCCCCGCAGCTCTCTGACACCGGCATCTAACCTGCAAGATCATGGCAGATAACAACAACAACAACAATTAGAATCTTGGTAAGTATGCCTGTGTGTTTGGAACGGAGGTGGAAACAGGTTCCTTTGTATGAGAGGAAGAAAAGAGAAGAAAAGGGGGTTGCTTCAGCTTAATTGATCCAGAACTGAGACAAAGCATGGAAGGCAGCAGTTTTTAACTGGGAAATCCATTTGCTTGGCATGCTGATTATTACTTGCATACATTAGCCATTGATTTTAAACAGCTTTCGGATCTCGCTGAGGGACCCACCTGAATATCCCACATTTGTTCTACTCTGAAGAGTTAAAAAGGCCCAAAGGCCTTACAGTAATGCATTTCACTTGTTCTTACCTCAGTGGCAGAAGATCAAGTAAAACTTAACCCTTTTAGAACATAAAACCAAAGAGCTGGAAGGACCCTCAGAAGCCTTCTAGTCCAATCCTGCTCAAGGCAGGAAACCTTATTCTACCCTGGTCAAATGGTTGCCCGTTCTATCTTTGAAAACCTCCAGTGATGGAGCACCCACAACTCTGGGAGACAAGCTGCTCCACTGATTAATTGTACTCCCTCCTTTTTCCTCCAACTACACTGCAGGAATTTGCTGAATTAACCCTGCAGGGCTCTAAATACGCTAGATAAGCCTTAAATTTTCAGTAGCAGAAAATATTTTTAATGGAAGCTGGCGCAAAAAGGGGGCAGAATCAAGAACCAAACAGTCCGTGAAGCTCAGTAGGGCAAGATCCACACGTGAGATTTATAGCATCAATCTATAGCAATGGAAAGCTTGTCTTCATTAATGGTAGATAGATCGCCATAGCAACGGCTGGGCGTCGCAGTAAAATCACTAGTGTAGAAATGGGCTGGGACAGCTACTTAATTTACTGGTTTCATTAGGACAAAGTATGTGTGCCTTATGAGAGGTGCGGGATTGTAGTTCCTATGGAAGAAGGGATGGGGTGAGGACATTAAGTTTACCAACAGGTACTTGTGGAGGAAGGGAGAGAAAACCAATCTCTCCCAAACTCCTTGATTTTGAGAGGAATGATAGGAATTTATTGAACGTTATCCCGGAGTCAGTTATCTAAAAAAAATCGTAGCTGAATAAGTTGTTCTCTCCACACATATCTCTTCTCTCTCTTAGCCGATTCCCATGCCTAGATGTGCACAACGTACTTAGCCCAATTATTGAATTATTTTTTGTGTTCTGCATACATAACACATCGAACATAAAGCGACTAAGCTATGGGAGAGAGGGAGGGAGAGGGGGGGAGGAAGGAAAGGCTTTAATTAAAATGAAAACTAACCCAACTTCAACTGACTTAATCCAGTGTGTTGACTAATATAGCTATAGTGTGCGTGTGTGTATATGTGTGTGTATGCGCGCACGCCCCTAAAGAATGTGATGCCTGTTCTGCTGGCAGGGCTTTTAAAAAGATCTTGAGAAAAGCTGTTAATTGCTCTCTCGTTTTAATTATTCCCCAGAAGGCATTTTTCTCTATGCTAGAATATCGTCCCCACCTCCCGAATATCAATAACATGTGTGCACTAAAGACAACTACTTGCAAATGGGTTTCAAGATCATTATCATATATTTGCATAATGCCACCGTGAAACAAATGCCTTAAACAGCAAGCAAACAAAAACACGAACTCTAGAGAGCTGATTTACGAAACGTGCAGTGGACTGAAATAGAAAGGAGGGAAAGGGAGATAAACAAAACAAATAAACAAACTAGAAGAGAGAAAGCAAAGAGACTTATTACAGTAATCGGTTTGGGAAAATATACTATATTTGGCGAAATAAGTGGAAGAACTGGTATTTCAAAATTAAACTAAATACTCCTTATCGTGAGTGAATTTCTGCCTGTTTCTTCTGATAGGTTTTGAATGATCCACAGTAGTAAACAAAACATGAATTTTTCGCCCTGTACAATTTCGAAGAGGGAATCCTGGTCAGACAGGCCTGGTTTTACAGACCAGTTGCCTAATAATAACGGTGCGCGGTTGTTCCCTGCTTTACTGGATTCAGACGCGAGCCTACGGCTTTCCACTCCAGGATTGAGGAATAAGGTTTATTTAGCTACCGGGCAGACGAGGCGCTTTCCTTAGCGCACTAACAATCGTGGTGGTGATGAAGATAACATCGATGATTGTGATGATGATGATGATGGTGGTGGTGGTGGTGGTGGTTGGGAGGGAGGGAACTAGTCTTCAGTCTGCCCTCATTTTGTTATCCTCGCCCGAGATAACAGAAACGGTAGTCTGGGTCACAGGATGGGCTTCTTAGCCCTGGCCTAGGGTTGAATGTACAAGGTGCGAATCTCACATCCTCAAGGGGTACAAAACTCGCGTTGACAGAGTCGGGCCTCTTCAAAAACAGCTTGTATGTTTTCCATCCAATCGGCCCGACCAAGAATATCGTCCATATTGTCCCAAACCGAAAGACCATTCCCACATGCAAGGTTACGATATTCACCCGTCCTTCCAGCCTCGCACCGACTGTTTTGGAGATCCCAACAAAAAGGCAATGGGTCAGGGAGACCAATTGGGATTAAGACGCTCGAAATCGATGGCAGCTCCATACCATCTTGCTGTACTGGACAAGAGGGGGAACGGGGGGGGGTCCTTTCGAGGTACCCTCGCGCAGTTGCAGTATTGTAACTCAAGCCTGCCGCTATGGTTGACCTGGGCACTGCGGGAGAACAGTTTGATGTCGAGACTTCGATTAAGACCCCTTTCCTCCTTAAGCACCCATCCGAACAGGAAGGCGGAAGGACACAACGGGGAAAGAATCACTGAAAAGTGTATTTATTCTCGACACTTGGGATCTTTAAAAAGCTTGCTAGGGAATAGAGTCCTTTGGACCCAGTGGGTTTTACCTGGAAAGAAAGATGGATGAGTATTGCTCGGGAAGATATTTAATGAGACGCACACGCGCTACTCGCTGGGTGGCCAGATCCTCACAGAAGCTTGTAATGACTGACCCTTCCTTATCTCACGACCTGAGGGCAAGTGAGAAAGCGGGGGCGGTTCCTGGCGGAAGGGGTCTCCTCCCTCCCTCCCTCCCCCCCTCTCTCTAGGCTAAAAGCTCAAGGAAAGTCTATCGTTTTTATTGCAAGGAAAATTGAACTTGGCGTGGGAGGTTTTCCGCACAACTTCCGACTGTGGCAAATTAGATGCAGGTCTTTGGCCAAAAGAAAAGTCAGCCTTCCCTGTCTAGTGCGGCGCGTCGATCCAAGCGCCAGAGCCCCCGCCGAGTCTTTTCGCGCGGTCTTTAAGCTGGACTAGTAACTTTTTTGTTTTGTTTTAAAGGAAATGCTACTACTGCCCGTTTGTGAGGCTTGCTCCAGCAGCGGCTCGCGTTCCCCACAAGGCCGCTTCCCTTCCTCTTCCGTTTCCCAATCGCAATATTGTATTCCCTCATCCCAGATTTTTAGAGCAAGTACTTTCCTTACAGAGACTTTGCTTTGCCATTCCCACAGCCACCCGCACCCCCTCTCCCCCGGAGGCAAATCGCATTAATTTCATTGGAACGTACGAATGTACAAAATTTAATTTATTTGCATCAATGTAAGAAAAAGGAAGAGCGGGAGGAGGAGGAGGGGGAGGAGCTACAGTTGGGTGCCCGCCATTCCCTCCTCTGCTTCTTTCTAATCAGAACTAGTTCCTGTTTTGTTTTTTTTCCCACCTGCTTCTGAAAACAGTTTTGAGAGCCAGATATTCTTCTTGAAAGGGCCTGACGAACTTTAGAGGGAGGAAAGAGCACTCTGAGACCTAGGATTTTTTTTCCCCCAAAGGGTTAAGGAAACGGTTTGGATAAACCGAATCGAAAGGCGCGAGAAAAATTTGGACGTTCGGTAGCAACGATTTAACATTTGCGGGATTAATTCAACCACGGGGGGGGGGGAGAGGAAGAGGAGATGTGAGGGGGAAACTAAAAAAGTGGGATCTCCTTTTTTTGAGACCCGATCATTTTAAGACGAAATTCTGGGGAAACGAATTCTCCCTGCCCCAGCGGTTACAGCAATGCGTTCTTTGCTTTATCAAAAGGAAGGGACAGTGGCAGTTCTCCACAGCGGCTCTCCAGCCCTCTCGTTGCCTCCTCTTTCTGGCAAGGCAGCGGCTTTTCTGGAGACACGAGGCCGCCTCGGGTAGGTCAGCGCCCGGGTCTTTAATAAGGCGTGTCGAAGGAGAAACGGATATCCACGGGTCCTTTTCGGTGCCCGCGTGGAAAATTGCACCCTCACCCTGTCCCCTCAGGTGGGGCTGGCTCTTTCAAGGATTGACAGACGCCACGGCTGAGACCGGACAGTCTCAGCAGGGTGACTCGGTAAGGGAAAGTTCCTTGAAATGGAGACCTTCCCTAGTCCTACAAGAAGATAAGGCGTTCTCGCCGAAGTGTCAATGATGCAGCTATTAATGGGGATTATTAGAACCGCCGTCATTCTCCACGCGCCTGTGCGTCGCTTTTGCCAAGAAACAACCTGTTGTAAACACAAGACTTGGGAGAGGCGCCGCTCCCAGAAGACCTAGAGCGGAGTTGCAGCTTCAGGCGGGCGGATCGCTCAACGAGCGCCTAGCTCAGCTGCAAACCCGACGCCCTACAGGTGGCAGGGAAGCCCCAGCTCCTCCCCAACGCAACCGTGGACTCGAGTCAGCCGCCTTGCCCGCCGCCACGGGCCGCCGCTCGCTTAGCGCTTCCTCGGCGACGAGGCGCGAACTTTCCCCCTTCTTTCTCTCCCTTTCTCTTTTTTCCGCCGAGGGCAACTATTTCGGCGGAGGGAGGGGAAAGAAGGAGCTCGAGCAAGTGCGAAAAAAAAAAAAAGAGGGGGAGGGGGAGAGGACGCAGGCAGGAGCGCGAGGGCGGTTCCCCGCTGAGCGCCCGGCCTGAATGGGAGCCAATCGCGCTGCCCTGGCCTCTGCCAATCATCGGTCTCCCTCCAATCCCACCCGCGCACATTTCCAAACTCTGGTTCCCAACCGCGCCGCTCAAATGTGCCGAACGCTCTGCCAATCGCTGGAGGCCAGAGCGGGGAGCGGATGGAATGAGCAGCCGAGTTGGGAAGCGGAGGAGACAAAAGAAGTTAAAGAGCTGCTTAATCGCTCCATGTTTGGCAAGGCGGCGGCGCTGGTGACGGTGGCGGCGGCGGCGGGCAGGGGGAGGAAGGCTTCAGCCCCCGCCGGGCTGGCCCAGGCCCGGGCTACCCCCGTGCGGCTCCATGGGCCATTGGGCGGCGGTGGCGGCATGGAGCCCGCGCTGAGTTGCAAGAGGAGCCCCAGCCTGCGCTTGGCCGACTCCCTCAGCAGCGGCAGCGGCGGCGGCGGCGGCGGCAGCAGCAGTAGCAGCAGCGCCACCGGCGGCGGCGGCGGCGGCTTCCATCCCCTGCACCCGGGGGACTTGGGCTCTTCGGACCCGGTTGCTACTGCCCCCTTCGGGCCTGAGCACGTGGCGGCGGCGGCGGCGGCGGCTATCAAGCTCAGCCCGGCTAGCCCCGAAGCGACTTTTGCCGCGGCCGCCTCTTTGCAATCCACCGGGAGCGGACGTGGCGCCAACAGCGCGGCTCCCGCCTCGGCTAGTCAGCCTTACGCGGCGGCGGGCAGGGAGCTGGCCCTGCGGCGGGAGGCGGGCGTGCGGGGGGATCCGCCGCAGCTCCACCAGCCCCCGGCGGCCGCCAGCTCGCCCATGTTCATCTCCTCGGCCGGCACCTACGGCGCTGGGGGGGACCTTCATGCCGCCGTCTTCCCGGGCCTGCACGAGCACCCCGCCGGGACCTCCGGTGGGCACCACTCGCTCAACGGCCAGATGCGCTTGGGGCTGGCTGTGGCTGCCGCCGCCGCCGCGGCGGAGTTTTACGGGCGCATCGAGCCCTTCCGCCCTTCGCCCGCCGTCGCCGCTGGCTCCGAAGCGTCCTACGGCCCTGCGCCGCACGGCTATCCGGTTAACTGGGCGGCGGCTGCCGCGGCTGCCGCCGCTTTACAGCAGCAACAGCAACACCACCGCTCTCACTCGCCTGCACATGCGCATCACGGGCCGCCGCCGCAGTCGCACCACGCGGGCGCCGCCGCCGCCTTCCTGCGCTACATGCGGCAGCCCATTAAGCAAGAACTGATCTGCAAGTGGCTGGAGGCCGAGGCGGGCGGCGGCGGCGCGCCCCCCTGCTCCAAGACCTACAGCACCATGCACGAGCTGGTCAACCACGTCACGATGGAGCACGTCGGGGGGCCTGAGCAGAGCAGCCACGTGTGTTTCTGGGAGGAGTGTCCCCGCCAAGGGAAGCCCTTCAAGGCCAAGTACAAGCTGATCAACCACATCCGCGTGCACACGGGCGAGAAGCCTTTCCCCTGCCCCTTCCCGGGATGCGGCAAGGTCTTCGCCCGCTCCGAGAACCTCAAGATCCACAAACGGACTCATACAGGTGGGTGGCTTCTTTCCTCGTGGCCGCCTTTCCCGGCTACGTCCCGCCACGCGGAGCTCGGCTTCTCTTTTCTCCCCTCCTCTCTTCTCCCCTCCCCTCCCCGCCTTTTCTCGTTCTCTGCGTCGGTTCAGACATGTGACTTTTTATCATGAATAAGTAATTTCTTGGGCGCGATCGCTCCACATGGCCGCGAGCGAAAGTGTCCCTGATACATCTATATTATGCCGTATCTCCGCGTGTGTGGGAGGTGCGGGAACCAACTTCAGAGCTCCAGCTGCGAGGCTCGGGCAGCTGGCGAGCTTTCCAGCTCCACAACACTCTTCGGCAGGCAGAGGAAGAGTGCTGGGGAGATCTGGAAAAGAAGCAAATGCCCGGGGAAGTGAGAAAACCACAGGAGTCCCCAGGAACCAAGAACGGGCGCTTTCTAAACTTTCTCTTCTCTACTGTCTTGTGAAATGGAATGTTGTTGGGTTTTTCCACTTAGCGTAGAGAAAAAAAATGTGACACGTCTTTCATGTGAATCCAGAGAGGCAAGTATGGTTGAGCCTGTAAGTCTTTGGGTTTTTTGGGGGGGGGGATTGCATTTTTATTTTCAAAATTTAGGCATAATTCTTATTTGTGCCTTTGTGGTTCTGGAGTGTTTTGGAGCCGTTTGATGGAAAGAGATGTAACGGATGTCTGCTGACCGAGGGGAAATTTTTACAGCGATCTCCAGAAGTGGAGAAGAACTCGTGGAAGGTGGGACGAGAGGGCCTGTGGGCTACTAAGGAGGGGGTGAGGCTTTTTAGTGGAACTGGGTTTTTTTTTTTTTTTTTTTTTTTTACGGCGCTGTTAACTTTTACGGCTTGGTTTTGATCTGCGACCGCCTTTTTGATTTTCCTTAAAAGGCAGTTGGGATTTACAGTGGCCCGTAGACAGATATTATCCACCGGAGACGTTTTATGGGGAAGGTGGGCAGCGCGGCAGGGGAGTTCACTTAATTGTTTTCGTGATTTATTGTGTGTTTGCTGCAAAGAGAGAGCCAGGCAGACAAGATGCAGTGCGCTTTGCAGCCGCCAAAGCAAATGGCCCCAGGCGGCAAGAGCAGTCGATTTTTAAGGGGGCGAATCTGCCCGACCATAAACCCATCTGGCTGCACTCAGCTGCCTCCTGTTCTTGCGCAGACTTCTCGGAGCCCTGTAGGGAAAGGCGGCCGGGGGGGGGGGGAAGGGGAAGCTGCGCGTGTCCCGCAGGTCGGAGAATAAATGATTCTTGAATCGCTCCAGCCCAGCGGCGGGATCTTTGCAGAAACTCTTTGTTTCTCGTTTTCTTTCTTGCCGGTGCTCGGCGGAGAGGCCAGGTAAGTTGGTGTGTGTGTGTGTGTGTGTGTGTGTGTGTGTGTGTGTGTATATCCAACTGATCTTCCCTCAACCGCACTTTGGGGGGGCTTCTCTTTGGGCCCCCCGCCACAGACGGATTGGCTGTTTTTTCAAGTCTTACCGCCCCGGGGTAGCTGTCGCTGAGAAGAGGCTGGGAAGAGGATCCCTTTGGCGCTAAAGGGAACCGGAATGGTGGGCTCGGACTCTGCCTGCTCGGTCAGCTCTAAGGGACGGAGGCGAGGAGGAAACGAACCCGAGGTTGGCCGACTGGAAAAGTCTCAGGAGAGCCGGCAAAGGAGCTGACGGGCTCTGCGGGCGCTGGTCGCGGTGCGTTCTTTCTCCTCCGAGCAGCGTTCCCGGACACCAGAGCCAGCCAGGATCCCGATAGAGGAGGCTCTTCCCCGCTCCAAGGAAGGAATGTATGCCTTTCCGTGCTGGGCTCAGCCTGTTCGCCGCCTTCGGGCTCAGGCAGAGGCAACGCTACGGGTTAGGCGGAAGGAAGCCGTAGCTGGGCCAGAAGAGCGGCCTCCTTTCCCGGCTGCTTCTCCCGAGGAGGCGGAGGAGGAATCGCTTCCGAATAAAGGCGAATATACCTGTCCCAAGATAATGTTGGGGGATCAAATCTGGGTCAGTCACCGGGACCAGAGTTTTTTTTTTTTTTCTACCAAGCTTTCGGACTCCTGCTGGAGCCCATCCTTGGGACTTCTCTCTAGCAGAGTGTGTGCTGTTCTGTGTGTGGTATTTACACGAGGCTTCTTGTGTGTGGGTTTTTTAGAGGTTGGGTGGGGTAGATGCTGGCTTTTTAAGTCCTTGCCTGATCTTTGCGTGTGCTGCCCAGCCCTCACCTTCTAAGTACTTGATATGCTGGTGGTAAATCAGCATTCCTGTTTACTGACAGAGCCCCCCCCCCCCGTTTCCCAGGCTTCAATCACTTCCCTGGCTGTTTTTGTGCCTGCTCGTCCAACAATCTTAGTAGCCGCAAAAGTCTGAATGTGTTACCTTCAACTCTGCAGCACTAAGACCTTTTCCTTTGACTGAAAGCTGGAGAAAGCTGGGTTTCTCAGGGCGCCGGAAAGACTCCTTCGGATCCACCAAGTCCTCTTCATTCTTCGGGGGGGGGGGGCGTTTCGAATGTTTTCCAGGAGAAAAGCGGACTATTTGCGAGCCTCTGCAAGCCGCGAATTCGTCCCGCCGGGAACAACGCCCCGACCCCCCACTATTCATAGCTACCGGAGGACGGAGCGAAAGCCCAGCGGTGCTGCTGCCGTTGCGCGTCCCTTGCCCTGAACTTTCCTCAGAAAGGAGGGCAAAAATCAACACAAGGCCGGCGGAGGCCTCTCGAGTTGGGATATTTGATCTTTGTGGCTATTATAAGGCTTCCCTTGAAACGCGGACCCCCCTTCCCAACCAGGAGGGATTGAATGCCAAACGCGCCAGGGAAAACACGCGAATGCGGGGGGGGGGGGAAGCGAAGTCTCAACGTGGGAACGCCTTAGCTCCTATGGGAGGATGTCTGCGAGAAAGGCCCCTGTCTCCTGAGGGAGCCTCGTATTGCAGGACTGGCTGGCCACGAGTCGCCTTCTCCCCAGGCGCTGCCGAAATCCCGGGTGGCGGAGGGCTGACACGGCTCAGGAAGTCTCTGCGCCGTCTGAACGATACGCAGTAACATTAGGAGAGGAGCGTCGGTGGGGGAACGGACGAAAGCGCCAATTTCGTTTCCACTTGCTCTTTTCTCCTTGGAACTAGGAGGCTGGGCTGGAACTAAGAAAGCGCCGCTTGCATTCGGGGCCCCTGCAAGAAAATATTTGCCTTGGAAAAGGGTTTCCCGTGGAATGTAGCGCCGGAAAGAGCAGATGGTGATTGTTTGCCGTAGTAAATAGGAGAAAAGCCTGCGGTTCTAGCTGGCATCCTCACCCCGCAGAGAGAGTCCCGTTGAACGGTGGGGCTCCCTTCTTGTGGCATAGTCTACCTGGTGAAAGATGCCACCTTTGCCTGTTGTTGGCTGCAAGAATTATATTTTCTGTTCTACCCATAAAATAGCAAAATAAGGCTCCCCCTTTCATATATATATATATATATATATATATATATATATATATATATATATATATATATATCTTTAGCAACAAAAACATTTAAACCTATTCATTTAGTTAATTCAATTGCATGAAGAGGCAGATTATTTTGCCTTCCACTGTATCTTTTACAGGAGAATTCTTGTTACCGTGGCACTTCTAAACAGGGGAAACTTAGAATTATGTCTGAATAGACAGCCTGAAGTTGCACTTATTATTAAGCTGCAGTTAAGCCTACCGAAAGGGAGTCACTATAGATTTCTGACATCACCCACTCCCCTGAAGGTGAGATACTTCTTGGACAGCAGACCCCTTCCTTTTATGAGGCTACTTGCTTTGCTCTTTTAGTGGATCGTTTCCCCAATCATTGGCAAGCAGTAAAGCAAAGCATGACAGAGGGGAAATTAATGCCTTCCTATTTGAGCAGGCAGCTGGCCTGAGAACTTAGTGGCTTAAAAAAAAAATACTCAGTTATATGTTTAAACAGCTGCTCTTGGAAGAAATTATGGCCAAATATTTTTTCTGAAGGTAGGTCAATTTTCCTGGGTAGCTTTTCCAAGCCCTTCCCTTCTTTAATCTCCAATTAATCATTTTTAATAAGAATGCAGAGCAGAGATAAGGAGCAGCTTTAGTTTTGTCCTAGAAGTGTTTTTCTCTGAAAGTCAGGTTGTGTTGGATCATTGTTCAGAAGATGTTCCTGGATGGATTGCGCTTTGGAGCAAATCTAAACCTTGACATGCTGAACTTATTACTAAGAGGTGATAGTGGTGATAATGCTGAAAAAGTGTGCACATGGCAGCAGGGTGGGGGAGGGGGATGAGAAAGGATGAAGAGGGAGAAATGGCAATATAATGTTCCATTTTTTTATTTTTTTTTTTTGGCTCTGTTTTACAAGTTGCTTTAAACCTTCTTCGGCTGGAGCTTGGACTCCACTATCCCAGTGTTTGATTTGACATGCAAATGCAAGCAGGTTGGCTTTCATCCTTTCTTTTCACAAGGAGACCTATTATAGATGTTTTTTTGTCTTTCAGGGGAGAAGCCTTTTAAATGCGAGTTTGATGGCTGCGACAGGAAGTTTGCCAATAGCAGTGACAGAAAGAAACACTCCCATGTCCACACCAGTGACAAGCCATACTTCTGCAAAGTCAGAGGCTGTGATAAGTCCTACACACACCCGAGCTCTTTGCGAAAACACATGAAGATCCACTGCAAATCCCCACCACCTTCTCCTACCCCAGGATCTCATGGGTACCAGCCTGTGGGGACAACCCTGGGTGCCCCCCTTTCCCCACTTCAGGACTCAGGAAGGGGTCAGCCAACCAGCCTTTCTCCTCAGGTCACCAATCTCAATGAATGGTACGTTTGCCAGGCCAGTGGGGTGGCCAACCACCTCCATACCCCATCCAGTAATGACACCTCTTCTGAGGAGGAAGATGAGGAGGAAGAGACTTACGGGAACTCTGAGTCAAGAACTATTCATTAGAAGTCTAGAATGGCATAGACACGTGCCATTTTTGTTAACTTGGTCTATTTATTAACTAAATGAAACCCTATGGTGTTTGTATATGTAATTAATTTAAGTCATTGGACTTATCTCTTTTTTATTTTATTAAAAAAACTTTTTTTAACCAATCTGGATTTCAAGAATGACCCAACACCACATTACTTTTCTGCCCCCACTCCTACCAGTCTAAGGATAATAGGAGAGGTTCAATGCATAGCTTGATTTGCAATTTATGCACAGCCAGTTTGACAGTCCCATGAAAATGTTTTCTAAAATAAAACCAGAAATGTGGCTTATGAATGCAGTATAAGTTAATGGATGCTCTTGATGCCAGGAATCAACTTTATAAGCTTGCTCACCAAGCTTTGGAAGAGTTATTTGTCATTTGTAAAACTGCCATTTATTTTTTATTTTTTATTTTTTTTTACATTCATACAATAGTAATCTCTTTATTTAGTTCACTGCCTTTGGTGTGTTTTTTTTTAATTTCCTCAAGATCTCAAAATGGAGCACATGAATATAATCCTTGAACTGATGTTTGCATCAGACTAACACTAATGTTGAAACTCTCACCATTCCTAGTTATAATTGCTCCTTGAAGGTTAATGCTAAGGGTGCTTAAATAGAAGATTGGGCCATTGCTTTAAATGCTGCTCCCTTCCAGGTAAAGATTGTTGAGGGAAGGAGTGAGTGTTATAATCCCAATTAAAAAAGATTTCACAAAAAGCTGGATTTTCTAGATTGGGTCCCTTATGCTAAATATTTATATTCAGAATATACAGTAATTTGCATTGATCGATTGGCTGGCCTCAGGACCTCAGTATGTTTTTTCATATCTTTAGGTCCTTAGTTTTACATGTGTCATTTTTTAAAATAATTCTAATTTTTAAAACTTTCCTGAACTCTAATTTTGGGACTAGGGGAAAAATAAACTACTGCTAGTGTTGGTGTAAATGCTGCAATTATTTATTATTATTTTAGGCATTCAAGGTACGTGAAAGCAATTTTCTCACTGCTTTCGGTGGTATTTATAGGCAACTATTTTAGCAGGACTCATAAGTTCTCCTTTTTTAAAATATTCCACCCCTGCCTATTTCTTAGTTGAGACCAGGAATCTAAATATACTAGCCACGCTGACTCAAAGTATAATAGATTTATGAGAGAGCAATGTTTGGGAATGGAACCCAAAGTAAAAGGTTGGATCAAACCTCTCCCTCTTGCCAACATCTTTCTTTTGAAAGAGTTGTGATGCTGGAGAAACACATTCTTTCTGAAAGAATATTTTTTACATGAGCCAGCTTTTCATCCTTGTTTATACAAAGGTTTTATAAGGGATTTCATATTTCATACCTGTAATTATATGCAATGATTCAGTGACCAAAGTAAATTGTCATAAATGGATAAATGGAATGGGGTGGGAGTAAAGTAAATTACCTTTGGCCTCGCTGCCAAGCCATTCAAGGAAAAGGTCATGGAACACTGACAGATTCTGATGTGGTTGGTAAAACAGCTCACATGCAAAATGATGGTTCATCATAAACACCCTACAGATTTTCTAAAGAGCACTAATTTATCCTCAGAGATCACTGAATAAGGAATTGGTTGCCTACCTACGATTCCCAGGGCTTGTAGAAATGAGTGGGAGATTTTGTTTTTTTTTATGTGCCCAGATTGTAATATGTAGTCTTGTCATTGTTATAAATTGTTATGTGGAAGTGATTTATTTTGTACAGCTAAATTAATTTATTTTTTTTATTTTTAGATATCATTCCATTCCCCCATCCCCTTTTTCCTTTTTAAAGCATACAGAATACACCAAAGAAGAATATTATACTTTTGGTGAAAACTGTCTATTATTCTGTGGTTTGTTTTGGAGAAAATCTCACCCTATTTTTCAAGTTACTTGAATGAATAATGTAATGTGAAAACATATCCTTTCTGCATGTCTGCTGTGCAGTGTGTTGATGTTTAGTAGTTTATAGATATACTTGTTTTTAGTCCAGTGCATTGTGCTGTCCATCTGAAAGCTTTTAAATGCCCTCATCATGTTGTTATACAAAGAAAAGAAAGGACAGTTTAATATCTATACCTATAAGTATATAAAGGGAACTTGAATACAAACCACTTTTAAACTTATGTTTCCTTGTTTTCCATTTCTTTATTCGGAACCCATTCAGATACTAAGAAAAATAAAATGAAATAAGGCACAGAGTTTCACAAGGTAATTTAAGTATGGACATGCTTTATTTTGGGAAAAATGTCTTGCTGATTTTAAATGCATTATTTTTAATTTATACATTTTATTTTCTTGTCCTTCTCTTGGAAAGAAAAATTGCACTATTACAAGCCCTCGTGTTTTGCTTAATGTGAAACTTAACATCTTTAAAGGTACAGAATTACTAGGCAAAAGATACTTTGTTCCAATGGACTTACTTCCAAATAATTGAGGTTAACATTGGGGCTGTAGTATTCTTTATCTATTGTGCCATGGCTTTCTCAGCATTTTTTTTAATCAGGTAAAGTACCTCCTTCATATCTGTTAATCTGGTCATACATAAGTAAGAAAAGTTAAAGTGAAATAAAAATATTCTTCTTATATCTCACATTTGTGCTTTATTGTTTGAAGAGAGATGAAGAGGACTGATGATAATATGAGCTTCAGTATTTTTCCCATCTTGGATGCAAAAATAAGCATAAATACGGAATAGGATTAAAGCATTCCTAACCAATATTATTTCAAAGGTCTGTGGTACATTATTGTAAAACAATTTGGTACAATTTATTTGACCAACTTAACCTTTAAAATTGACCTTTCAAATTGCAGTCTAAGCCAAGAACGAATGAAAAATCTGATAATGAGTAATATATACCCCTCGCTATTTAAAATATTACAATATGTTTCCATCTAATTATAGTGTGATCACAAACAATGGGAGATAGCTCTTAGAAATTCTTGGAGAAGTTAGGGGAGTGGTTTTAAGGCTTTATTCGCATGACACAAATAAAGCTTCTCCAAACTTATTTCCTAACTGACTGTTCCGAATGTAACGCTGTAATTCTCAGCCCGGGCGTTGAAATGGCCGAAATTAAAAGAGGTTTTGCAAAGGAGATTTCATGTAATTATTTTTAGAAAGCGGGGGCAAGGAGGCAAAGGTGGGGTAGAGATGCCCTGGGTAGAGCTGCAGTCGAGAGGAGGAGTTTGTGGGGCAAAAATAGGTCAGGACAGAGTTCTCCCCCCCTCTCCCCCGACTCATTTATGGGAAATATATCAAAGATGAAAGGTATCTGACAATGAGGAGGCTAAAACAAGTTTTCTCCTCGTTTTCTGCTGGGGGACCCCCCTTCCCCCCCCCAAGTCTATAGAGTTGAAATTGACTACAGCTCATCTCGCCCCACTTCAAAGTAATTCTGGCCGGAGCGGAAGGCTGGGTGCTTGGACAATGTTCATGGTGGGTTAACCTTTCTATGGCGATTGGCGAGCCATGCTTTTCCCATCTGAATATATGGCTTAGACAAAAGGCACTTATTGACAAGGAACTGGCTACCTTCAAAGCCTTCGCCTCTTGTCGGCGGGGGAGAAGCGGCGGCTGGCTCGCTCGCTCGCTCGCTCGCACACAAACCCACCTTTAAATTAGTCTTAGGCCGGCGGGGGAGGGAAAGAGAAGGCGCGGCGGGTGAGAGTGTGTGAGCTTCGCGCCCGTTGTCAGGCCCGGAGCCGGTTTTGTTTTCGTTTGGTGGGCCTTCCCTTCCGCAAAATTTATGCCTTCAGTAGCCGCGGTGCTGAGGAGGGAGAGACATACACAGACTGAAAGGAGAGGGGAGAGGAGGAGGAGAGGGGTGGGGAGAAAGAGAGGGGTGGGGAGGAAGGGAGGGAGGAAGAGAGAGAGAAAAGAAGAGAAGAGAGAGAGAGAGTAAAATAGGACGCACTGCTGAGGAGAGAGAGACAGACTGAAAGGAGGGGTGGGGAGGGAGGGAGAAAGAGACAGAGACAGAGAGAAAGGGAGAGAGAAAGAGTAAAATAGGACGCACTGCTGAGGAGAGAGAGACAGTCTGAAAGGAGGGAGGGAGAAAGAGAGAGAGAAAGGGAGAGAGAGAGAGTAAAATAGGTAACACTGTTGAGGAGAGTCTGAAAAGAGGGAAGGAGAAGAGAGGGAGAGAGGGAGGGAGGGAGGGAGGGAGGGAGGGAGGGAGGGAGAAAGAAAAAAGGAGAGAGAGTAAAATAGGACCCGCTGCTGAGGAGAAAGACAGACTGAAAGGAGGGGTGGGGAGGGAGGGAGGAGGGAGGGAGGGAGAAAGAGAAAGGGAGAGAGAAAGAGTAAAATAGGACGCACTGCTGAGGAGAGAGAGAGAGACAGACTGAAAGGAGGGAGGGAGAAAGAGAGGTGGGGAGGGAGGGAGAAAGAGAGAGACAGAGAGAGAGAAAGGGAGAGAGTAAAATAGGAAGCACTGCTGAGGAGAGACAGTCTGAAAGGAGGGAGGGAGGGAGGGGGAGAGAGAGAGAGAGAGAGAGAGAGAGAGAGAGAATAAAATAGGGCGCACTGGCGAGAAGTCGAAACTCGCTTGCTTCCGCCCGAAGCGTTGACCGCCTGTGTGTGTCTAAGGCCGGCGGATTGCGAACAAACACCTCACCCCGTCCGGCTCCTGCCGGCCCCCGAGTTGCAAAGCGCTAGCTTTGTGCGCTGGGGATGTTCCCGGGTTGGCTCGGTTTCAGACGGAAGGACGCGCGGCCTAGAAACGCCGTCCCGTTCGCCAAATAAGCCCGCGGATTTGCTCTCGGGGCTGGAAGGAGCGAAGGAAGCCGCGGCGTCCGCCTTCTGCCCGGTGCAGGAGCCGAACTTGGTTTACTCGAAATGTTGATGGGGTGAGGGGTCGCCGCGTCAACGGAGAGCCGGCCTGGCGCTTCGCAGAGTGCCGAGTGCCCATATTTTTTTTTTCGCAGGTTCTTTCCAAGTTACACCCTTAGCAGAGCCAGTTCGAGACCAGCCAGACCATGTTGGTTAGGCTTCCCTTGGATAACCTGGGTGTGCGGCTTCGTGGCATTCTCCAGATCGTTTAGCTAGTTTACGGTACCAGTGTTTCCCAAACTTGACAATTTTAAGGCATGAGGACTTCAACTCCCAGAATTCCACAGCCAGCAACGCTGGCTGTGGAATTCTGGGAGTTGAAGTCCACATGCCTTAAAATTGTCAAGTTTGGGAAACACTGCGGTACACTATGAGTTAGTTCAGGGGTAGGCAACCTTGGCTCTTTCATGACGCGTGGACTTCAACTCCCAGAATTCCTGAGCCAGCTATGAAGTCCACGCGTCATAAAAGAGCCAAGGTTGCCCGCCCCTGAGTTAGTTCAATAAACAGGTTTAAGCGGCTTGTGTGAACAGAGCCCGCGATGGATGCTGCCCCACCTGCGACTCCTGGCACAACCGCCGACTTGGGCGTGCGAGTAGACCCGCTTCTCCTACGTGCAGACCCGATATATGTAGAACTACGGTAGCCACCACCATGAGCTACGGAACTGGGCAGCCACAAGACTTTCAGATCTGCCGCTACTCCATTTCGAGTCAATTTCATCTACTGACGCTCAAGCATTTGTGAACTAACTCCGTCCCTCCCGGAGATACTCGCCCCGCTCTAGGAGCTAGGGAGAAGCGGGCTGCTTAGATTACTTCCTCTCGCCAATAACTATTTCTCAACATTTGGTGACTTGGAAATGTTTGTAGGCACCCCAACTGAAAACAAGTGTGTTTTATATCGTAGGAAACCTCTTCTCGGTGGGTGAGCGCGTGTATATTTGAACGCTCTCGGACGGCGTAAATCGAGACAGGCGTTTCTTGCAATCGTCAGATGATGAACTGCAAAAAAGAAAAAAAAGAAGAAGCGGCGTCCGCGTGCCTGCAGATTAAAATAATTAAAAGAAGGAAATACATATGAATAAAATAGAAGAATGCTAGAATTACAATTCTGAGTGTGTTTGGGCGAAACTCCCCCCCCCCTCCGGCCCGCTCTTCTTTGACCCAGAAAAAGCAAGGCGAGTTGTCTAGCTACAGACAGGTTTTAGGCCGTGGGCTCCAACTTCGCGTTAGAGGCTTTGTAGTCCCAAACACCTGCAGGCTATCGGGTTACTTATCTCGTCTATATGCTACAGAAGGGGCTCCGTGGGAAGGGGGATAGTCACGTGACGGAGAACTGCAGAGGGGCAGTTGTGCGTGTATACCTCGATGCACGTTGGTTAGACTCACCAAGGGATATTTTAGGGTGCTTTGTGCGCTGTTACGGTCTCCCTTTTGTATTGTTTTGGTTAGACCTCTTAGGTTCGGATGGGGTAATCTTTCTGATGCCCGGGGGGGGGTCCTTCAGAGGCTTTGGACGGGGTCAGAGATCACACTCCCCAAAGTCAGTGGGGCCCCAGTTTAAAAAAAAAAGGGCACCGGGGTTCAAGCCTTGGCCCCTTTCTCTCCCTCTGCCTCTGCCGCAACAAAGAGCCCTGCAAAATGTCAGACGCAGGCAGACAGACAGACAGGCGTCTCCCTCCTGCTCACCACCGAAGCTACTCCGCTCCCTCCGAGCTAGAGGAGAGCCGTTAAGGGAGGCGGCGCAGGGGTTGCGCCTCGGCGCGGATGCGCGGCCCTGGCTAAGGCAGTGTTTCTCAACCTTGACAATTTTAAGGCATGTGGACTTCAACTCCCAGAATTCCACAGCCAGCATTGCTGGCTGTGGAATTCTGGGAGTTGAAGTCCACATGCCTTAAAATTGTCAAGGTTGAGAAACACTGGGCTAAGGGGAAAGGGGACAAGCCCGGGAAGCAGAGCGGGCAGCAAACTTTGGAAAAAAAAATCAAACCTATTCCTAATCCCCGGAGCAGCCTCTGCCCTCGTCGACGCAGGGCAGGGCCGAGAAGGCCGAGTGGCTCCAAGCAGGAGCGGCGGTGGCGCAAACCCACGGAGGGCATCCATCTGCCGGGCTGAGACTCCCGGTCCCTTGGCTCCAGGGAGAGGCTGCGGAGGAGCCCTGGGTTGCTTCCCATCTTTCCCCAGCAGCTAGCATCGTTCCCCCACGTTCCCGGGGGTGCGGGGCTCGCGCGGCCTATAGCAGAGATGCGCGGAGGCCTTCAAGGTGGGAGAAAGAGAAAACGAGCCTCCGAGTGCGCGGGGGAGGGACGTCACGTAGGTACGGGCAGACACGGGAACGGGCGCGTCTGGGGACACCAGGTGCATTTAATTAGTTAGTCTGCTCCGGGGGACGGAGCGAATGCGCGGTATTGATTAGGCTGCGCTCCTTCCCACGATCTGACGTTCAGGCTGGGCAACCTCCTCCTCCTGCACCTCTCCAGCTTCCAGTTCCCTGGGGGTTTCTGGGAGAGCAGGAGCTCCCGCGCTCCTTCCCCTTCCCGCAGACGGACCCTCCGGAAACCCTCTCCCCCTCTTCCCCGCCCCCCGCTCTCCTTTTTTTTGGGTGGGGGGCGCTAGTGCCGATCCAGGGCAGGCGAAGTTCAAAGGCGGGTTCTCTTTCGGCCTGGAAAGGGGCCGCGTCGCTCCGACGAAGCGCCGATTCGCGACACCCCATTAAGAGACAGTGTCGGTGACCTCGCGTTTCACGGCCTGTTAGCTCAGTCAATTGGTGCTTCGTCAAGCTGGTCGGGTCTTCAGCGCGCCCGGTCGTGTGTGTGCGTGTGCGTGTGTGGGTGTGGAAGGGGGACAGGGGTCGTTTCTTGGCCTCCCCTGTTCAAAAGCGCTCTTTGCAACAAGCGGGAGACCCTCTCGTTTCCCCCCCAGCCGGACCCTGTGGGCTCTGGGCAAGAGGGAATCTAGTGGATCAAGATTTGTGCCTGGATTTAAATTTGTACGTTAGCATTAGCTTCACAGGATTTCTAAGCCGCTCCGCTCACGCAGGCTGTGGGCTGGGTAAAGGACCTAAAATCAAGAGTTTATAAAGAAGCCAACCTCCTCAGAGACCCCGTCTCTAACCCGTCGTCTCATCCCCCCCTCCTCAGTTGCCCCTCCATTAAAAAAACAAAACCAAACCAAACCTGGTTAATCAATACCGAAAGTAAGTGAGGAGGAAGTCACTCCTCCTGACATTTCCTCCTCCTCCTCCTCCTCCTTCCACCCCACCCCTCCCCTTTTTAGGCACTTTTATTGATACGCGGTGGTCCTTTGTCTCTCTAACACAAGCCAGTCTGAATGGTGCGCCATAAACACGTGAAAGAGAATCAAGCCCAGGATTCCGCCCCGCGAGGGAAAGATGGGTGGAGGGGAGAGAAGAGAAGAGAAGAGAAGGGGGGACGGGTAAATAAATAAATGCATACATAAAGTTTTTTTGGGGGGGGGAGGGGGGAGGAGGAGAGCGAGGCGGTGGCGGCGGTGAAGAGGAAGGAGGCGGAGGGGGGGGGGAGGTGGAAAGCCTTTGAAGTGGCCCTTATTATGGCCGGCATACTTGGGGTTGCCCTAACGACGCGGCTGAAAGGAAAGCGCTCGCCTTTGTCCCCGATTTGTTCTCCTTTGCTCGGTTGCCCGCAGAAATGACTGGCGTGGGGGCTGCCTGAGAGGTGCACCAATTTCGAGCTCAGACTTGCAGGCGCCGCTCTCCTGAGGACAGATGGGGGCGGGGGGGGGAAGAGGAGGGAGGGGAGGGGAGCCGGGACAGGGAGGGGAGGGGGGAGGAGGAGGAGGAGAGCATCTGGGGGCGCATCAGGGCGGGAGAGTCACTGGACTGCGAAGCAAGCGCTTCCCTTCCCACCCGGAGGACGGAGAGCGGCCTCCCCCAATTGGTGGGGCTCACTCATATCGGGGTTACTTCGCAACCTGGGCTGCTGATTGAGAATGGTGGAAAGTGCCATCCAGCCGTCTTAGGGGGCATCCCCTGTCAAAGCTGCCTTAGATTCTATGGGTGAGTTGGAGTCCACGGAAGAACTTCATCTTTGCCCATGGCATGCAGAAAAGTTCAGCTTTTAAGCAAGAATGGCTTCCAAGCTATTGTTACCCTACTACACTTAATAATAATAATAATAATAATAATAATAATAATAATAATAACAACAACAACAACAACAACAACAACAACATGAAGCACCTGCAACATAACACCCCAGACATAACAATTGTCGATAAGAAAGACAAAAAAGTCTGGATAGTGGACGTGGCAGTGCCTGGAGACAGCAGAATAGAAGAGAAGGAACTGGAGAAGATAACAAAATACAAAGACCTACAAATAGAAATAGAAAGACTGTGGCAAAACCAAGCAAGGGTAGTACCAATAGTCATAGGCTCCTTGGGTGCAATCCCAAAACAACTGGAGCACCACTTGAACACCATTGGCATTGACAAATTCGCTATTAGTCAATTGCAAAAGGCGGCCTTATTAGGAACTGCTTCCATCCTGCGACGATACCTGTAATACCATCAAACATCCACATCTGCCTATCCCAGGTCCTGGGTAAGGACTCGATAGGTAGACAAAATGCCAAATCCAGTCTGAACATCTGGCTGACTGTGCGATGATCCAATAATAATAATAATAATAATAATAATAATAATAATAATAATGTTTGGAAAAGGACCTTGGAGGTCCAACCCCCTGCTCAGGCAGGAAACCCTATACCATTTCAGACAAATGGCTGTCCAGTCTCTTCTTAAAAACTTCCAGTGTTGGAGCATTCACCGCTTCTGGAGGCAGGTGGTTCCACTGGTTAATTGTTCTAACTGTCAAGAAGTTTCTCCTTAGTTCTAGGTTGCTTCTCTCCTTGCTTAGTTTCCACCCGTTGCTTCTTGTCCTGCCTTCAGGTGCTTTGGAAAATAGCTTGACTCCCTCTTCTTTGTGGCAGCCCCTGAGATATTGGAACACTGCTATCATGTCCCCCCTCGTCCTTCTCTTCATTAAACTAGACATACCCAATTCCAGCAGCCTTTCATTATATGTTTTTGCCTCTAGTCCCCTAATCATCACTCACCCACATAGGCTAGCCCATACACCTATTATTCTCAAGAACTTGCACGGATAATCTTCTGCTCCCTCCATCCCCTTCAACACTCGCACTTTTTGGGGCTACTTCAGGGGATCTTGCTACCTAAGCTAGAGTGGGTGGTGGAGTGCATAGTACAGACAGTCCTCAGCAATCGAGCCCCAAATTCCTCTTGCTAAGCAAGATGTTTGTTAAGTGGATTTTGTCCCGTTTTACGACCTTTCTTGCCACAGTTGTTAAGTGAATTACTGCAGTTGTTAAGTTAGTAACATGGTTGTTAAGTGCCTTGCTTCCCCATTGACTTTGCTGGTCAGAAGATCACAAAAGGGGATCACATGACCTGGGGACACTGCAACATAAATGACATAAATGTGATCCAGTTGCCAAACATCTGAATTTTGATCACATGACCATGGGGAGACTTCAGTGGTTGTAAGTGTGAAAAATAGTCTTAAGTTTTTTAACTTAACTTTTTTCAGTGCCTTTATAAGTTTGAACAAACTGTTGTAAGTCAAGAACTTCCTGTATAACCCTAGCTGAGACTTTTGGAAAGTGAAGTCAAGGAGATCTAGACACTTGTTTTCATCCCACTTCTGTCCCCATCAGCCTTTTTGCCTAGTGTGCACATTGGCTTGGCCATCTTCCTACCTTCTTCACTGGGATTTCCTCTGGATATTTTGCTGCTTGAGAAAGATGGGCAAATGCCAAAATCCTTGTTGTAGAGCCAAGTGACTGTGCCATCCAAGGCAAAATGTCCCATAAGAGCTATTCACCTTCCTTTCTTGACCAACTGTCTTACCCTCTCACGACGCACAACCTTTCCCTCATACTGACCGTGCTAGAGTAAATGTGTTGTGGGTTGTGCATAAGGAACAATTCTGTCACTCCTCACATGCATACAGGTCTTTTTCTCTTGTCTTTTCTTCTCTCAAACACATAAGAATGAACACCGAGTTAATTCACTCACATTGCACGCCCATCCCCAAGCTCTTTCTGCTTCTCTCACAGGAAGCTCATCTGTCTTCTGCCTTTCCTGTCTATTTTCCCTTGATGCTTCTCAGCAGAATACAGAATAACAGAGTTGGAAGGTATCTTGTAGGTCATCTAGTCCAACCCCCTGCTCAAGCAGGAGATCCAGTCTCTTGAAAGCTTCCAATGATGAAGCACCAGCAACTTCTGAAGGCAAGCTGTTCCATTGGTTGATTGTTCTCACTGTCAGAACATTTCTCCTTGTTACTAGGTTGAATCTCTCCATCAGTTTCCACCCATTGTTCCTTGTCTGGCTTTTTGTTGCTTTGGCAAATAGGTCGTCCCCCTCCTCTATCTGACTGCTATCATGGAACACTGCTATCATGTCACTCCTGGTCCTTTTCTTCAGTCGACTAGCCATGCCCAGTTCTTGCAACCGTTCTTCATGTTTTAGCCTCCAGGTCCCTAATCATTTTAGTTGCACTTCTCTGCACTCTTTCAAGAATCTCAACATCTTTTTTATAGTGCGATTACCAAAACTGGATGCAATATTCTAGGTGTGGCCTTAATAAGGCTTTATAGAGTGGTACTAGTACCTCATGTGATTTTCATTCAATCCTTGTGTTAATGCAATTTAGGATTGCATTGTTTTTTTTGGCTGCTGCTGCACACTGCCAGCTCATATTTAATTGATTGTCCAGTAGGACTCCAAGATCCCTGACACAATTATTGCTCTTAAGCCAGGTTTCACCTAATCTGTACATGTACATGGTGACTTCTTATCTATGGGAAAGCAGAATGGTGTTTGATTCCTTGATGGCTTCAGGGCTGCACCCTTTGCATTCTGGTTTTGCAACTCTAAGGATGATCGCCAACATCCGATAACGGATATAGCACAAGAAGAAGAAAAAGAAGGATGTGATTTGCCACCCTTTCCTTCCAAGTTCATTTTCCAGCTTCCCAATCTAGCTTACTACTTTAGGATTCCTGATGGCGTCCCAACCAACTATTAATCAACAGCAACACTGTTTTGCTCTTGGAGTTACTCAAGCTCACTTAAATAAAGTCCCCAGCATTCTCATGCGAAGGGGAAAACCAATTCAACATCACCTGGTCAGGCTACAACTGCTCAGTAGTAAGGTAGTCCTTGACTTACAACCCTTCATTTAACGACCTTTCAAAGTTACAGTGGCACTGAAAAAAAGTGATTTATGACCGGTTTTCACACGACCATTGCAGCATCGCCCTGATCACGTGATCAAAATTCAGATGGTTGGCCACTAGTTCATATTTATGACGGTTGCAATACACCGCGGTCATGTGACCACCTTTGGCAACCTTCTGACAAGCAAACGGGGAAGCCAGATTGACTTAACAACTTTGTTACTAATTTAACAACTGCAGCGATTCACTTAACAACGGTGATGAGAAAGGTCATAAAACGGGGCAAAACTCACTTAACAAATATCTCGCTTAACAACAGAAATTTGGGGCTCAGTTGTGGTCATAGGCCAAGGACTACCTGCAGTGCATTCCTTCATTGTGATGAGACTAAGGAAATAAACCCAGACCGACCCTCCCCCTCAGCATGAGTTGAATCATCCTGGAGGGGCTCCTTCCTCCCTCCCACTCATTCAGAACTCTGCAGTGTTGGTGCACACAACACAGATAAAACAGGAGAGGAGCTTCGAGGGCAGCAGTGTTATGGACGCCATCTTGATTTTTGTGACCTTACCAGACCTACAGGCTTGAGAAAAGGGGAGAGGGCGTCGGCCGCTGTCTGTGGCCAAGCGTGAGGCAGACCCAAGGGAGAAGAAAGAACTCCTGCATGCTGAGACACCAAGGCCCGAAAAGGCTCCTAGAAGAGAGGCAACCCCAGCTTCCTTCTCCCTTGAGTCTGCCTCACGCTTGGCCACAGATAGCGGCCGACCCCCTCTCCCCTTTTCTCAAGCCTGTAGGTCTGGTAAGGTCACAAAAATCAAGATGGCGTCCATAATACTGCTGCCCTCGAAGCTCCTCTCCTGTTTTATCTGCGTTGTGTGCACCAGTGCTTTTTTTCTAAAAAAAAAAAAAAAAGTGCCGGAACTCACACACGTCATACAACCCACCTTGCCTACCCTACAAGGTTCCATCCCAAAAAAGGTGCCGGAACTCCGTTCTGGGCGTTCTATGAGAAAAAAAAAGCCCTGGTGTGCACCATATTGAAACGTGACAGCATCATCGTGGCCACCATCTTCTTTTGTGACCTGGCCTGGTGGACCGAACTGCTCCAGCATCTGTTACTGGTCAGATATATTCATATGATCTGCCCTTGCTACTGGCTAGGCCTGCTGTTAGGGTTGCTTCAAACAAAGAGAGACCAGCAGAAACCAGGAGAAAGATTCCTCCTTTGAGAGGGGGGTTCCAGCAGTGGGAGAGGAGGAGTTTTTCTTGTCAGTTTTTCTTGTTGGGTGTGGAAGACTTTTCTTCCCTCAGGGAATTCCAAGGGTGGCCTCTTTCCAGAGCCCTCTTTTCCCACCTGGATTATCTCCTTAGCTTCTGCTTTCTGAAAGAGAAACAAGAGTGGCTAGTTGCAGTGATGGGAATAACCAACCTAATCCATCAGGCATTTTAAAACCTTGGGAGCATCTCATAATACGGGTGGTCCTTGACTTACAACTGTTCGCTTGGTGACCGTTCAAAGTTACGAGGAGACTGAAAAAAGGGACATGACCATTTTTCACACTTACGACCCTTGCAGCATCCCCATTGTCATGTACTCTGAATGGGCAACTGACTCATATTTTTGACAGTTGCGGTGTCCCAGAGTCTTGGGATCACCTTTTGTGACCTTCTGACAAAGTCAGTGGGGAAGCCGGGTTCCCTTAACAACTGAGTTATTACCTTAACGACTGCAGTGATTCACTTAACAACGGTGGTAAGAAAAGTTGTAAAATGGGAAAAATTCATTGAACAAATGTTTCGCTTAGCAACAGAAAGGGCTTCAATTATGGTCCTAAATCGAGGACTACCTGTAATTTAGTCACAATCTTAAAATCAGCCCTGTGTAAGTGACTCTCTCCTGAACATCAGCCACTTGCCTAAAGTCTCTTGTACAATAGTGGTTAGATTTACCAGATTAAGTTAAATTACAGATCTATATAAACCAGGAGTAGGCAACCTTGGCTCTTTTATGACTCATGGACTTCAACTCCCAGAATTCCTGAGCCAGCTATACTGGCTCAGGAATTCTGGGAGTTGAAGTCCACAAGTCATAAAAGAGCCAAGATTGCCTACCCCTGGTATAAACTATTCACATATCTTGCTATCCTCCAAGTATTAAATTATTTAGTGCTTTTACCTGAGGGCTATCTTAACATAAGATGCCAAAAAAGGTTGGCCTTTCTACAAGAAGGGTGATAGTGAGCCACCCAGCCTCATGTTAGATGAGTGAAGGGTGTTGTCAAAACTCACAAACTACCTCTAGCGCAGTGGTTCTCAACCTGTGGGTCGGGACCCCATTTGGGGTCAAACGACCATTTCACGGGGGTCGCCAAACCACGCTGTCCGCCATTTTTTTCCCTTTTCCCTAGCTGTCCTACTCCCTCTTATTGGTGGCCACACCCACTTGGGGGTCACCACAACATGGGGAACTGTATTATGGGGTCACGGCATTAGAAAGGTTGAGAACCACTGCTCTAGCGAAAGCAAAGAATTTGCTTATTACAGTCAAGCTCACCATGAAAGACATAATCTCCACTGAGTTAGGTGGCATTCCAGTTGCAAGCTTGCCTCCTTGTGATGTTGTGGGTGACAAAAGGTCCTTCTGAATGCTGAGAAGCGATATCTATTATAACCATGTACTCATCCTCTTAGCATTTAACTTGCTACGATTTATTTTCTAGTAAGCAAGCCCTTGATTCTGATCCTTTGTGCAGTTATGTGGAACCTTATGTTCCCCCTCACAACTTTCCATCCACTGCAAAAGAACTGAACTCCAGGTAAGACTACTAATCCTTATTTATAGTAGCTTGTAGCATCACCCAGCCAATGCTGTGCAGAGGCAGTTGGAATTCATTATTATTGTTTACATGGGAACAATAATGGTTATATGATGTGATAAATCATTAATGAGCAAATGGCCATATTTAGGGTTGATATAAAATTGATTGAACTCTGAGGATTTTATTATCCAATATGTTTGCATAGGATTTGACGTTTCCGGATTGCATTAGATGGATTCTTGGAATGGAATGATCAAGATTGGAAAGCGCCAATTAGGGATATATTGCAAACATCTAAAGTGGCTTAGAATCACATAAATTCATTTTTATAACTTCTGGATAAGCTGATAAAAAAGATGTAGTCATCTTCTTACCCATCTGGTTAGTAATAATAGTTATGTCATCTGGGGATTATGGCAGGGTGCTTACTCCAAGGTTTCTTAGAACAGGGCTGGGCATGGGAGCTGAAGGTGCTGGCACTGTTCTCAGCCATTTCATGTGAAGCCCTGAAAAATTGTGAGGTACACCTAATTTAATTTTTAGAACATAAAAGAGAATATACTAATCCCTAGACATTCTTAGTTCTGACCATGGCAGATCACAACCTAAGCATACTTTAAAATGCTTCAACATAAGTCTCAGAATTCCCCGGCCAGCCATGTTGGCTGGGGAATTCTGGGAGTTGAAATCCACAGGTCTTAAACTTGTCAAGGTTGGACACCCCTCTCTATAGTAACTTCTGCATTTTAGTTAAGCTGGACTTCTGGTCATGGACACCTTCTGTTGATTCTCTTGGTAGTAATATGGAATTGCTTTGTTATGGCCTTTTCTGGGACCTTTTCTTTTTAAAATCCCAGTTCTAGTTTAACAGCTCTTTGAGATTTCCTGGTAGTTCCTTAGGGAAGTCCTAGCTAGGCCCAGGTCCACTTATCTTTTTTAGGTCAGCCATGGCTAGCAGGATGCTTACGTTTTATTTTACTTTTTGTGTGGGTGGGGTCTTGAGGTTCCTTCCTATCATTGGTGACTCCTGGTGATTGCCTGGGCAAGTTCTCACAAGGCACTTTTGGCAACATTTTTGGAAATGGCTTGCCATTGCCTTTTTCTTCCCAGACCTAAGAGAGAGTGGCTGGCCTGGGGTCACCCAGCAGACTTCGTCCCTAAGGCAGGATTCACAATCTTTTGGTTTCTAGACTAGTGTCTTAACCACTACACCAGTGGTTCTCAACCTATGGGTTGCGACCCCATTTGGGGTCGATCAACCATTTCACGGGGGTCGCCAAGCAAGGCTGTCCGCCATTTTGTTTCCCCTTTTCCGGCGGGTGCCTTACCTCCCTTGGGCTGGGCCAGCTGGTGGCCCAGCCGGTGGTCGGCCTGCTCCATCTCTGCTGCTTGCCAGCTACACCTCAGCCGGCGCAGGGGGCAGCACCATGCATGCGTGGTGCTCCTGGGCAGGGAAAGTCCTCGACTTATGACCGGTTGGGTAGTCCTCGACTTACGACTGGTTTAGTCCTCAACCTATGACCGCTTGGGGGTCTTGGCATTAAAAAGGTTGAGAACCACTGCACTACACCATACTGCCTCTCTGATGAAAGGCAGATTCCCTATTTGTGGACAGGAAGCAAACCCCCAAATATGTCCTGACATTGCTTTCCTAAGAGGTGTCCTTGGGCAACTGGAATGAGAACTGTGGCACTTAGTGGCTTCAATCCTGATTTGAGGGACACAGTCTAGTAGGCTTATCGCTGGGAAACACCCAGAGGCCCCCCCCCCCCGCAGAAACAGAAGAAATAGCAGGGAGCTGGCCGGGAAGGCAAGCTGCATCCTCAAGGAGCAAATCAACCTGGGGTGCTGGTGGATAGAGTGGGGGGGGGGCTGGGGAGGAACGGAGAGGGCCAGCAGATACTGAAGCCTGAAGCTTCTTTCCCGGAGTGGTCTGATGGAAAAGCCAGGAAGCAGAGGGGCTGATCTGCAGCTGGGCCCCAGAGGCCAGTGTGTGGGACTTTTGAAGAACAGGGATGGGGGAGGCTCAATGGAGAGTACTTCTTTGGGGGGGGGGAGGAACGGAAAGGGCAGCTGTCAATCAGCGCTCTTTGCCAGCTCAACAAATACAGGTAGTCCTTCGACTTATGGCCACAGCTGAGCCCAAAGTTTCTGTTGTTAAGTGAAATATTTGTTAAATGAGTTTTGCCCCATATTATGACCTTTCTTGTCGCAGTTGTTAAGCGAATCGCTGCAGTTGTTAAATCTGTAACAAGGTTGTTAAGTGAATCTGGCTTCCCCACTGAATTTGCTTGTCAGAAGAGGTCTTGTCACATGACTCTGGGAGATTGCAACCATCATAAATATGAATCAGTTGTCAAGCATCTGAATTTTTTTTTAAAAAAATAATTTTGTGAGGGCGATCGGGCTGCGACATCTGTCACCCCATTGATCGCCAGGGTTGATTCGGCTGATCTGGCTGGCTAGGCGGGTCTCCCCTTCCTCCCTCACTGCTCCATGTGCGTCCCTCCTGAAGCTGCGCGCTCGGTGGAAGAGGACGACCATCCCAGATAGAAGAAGTGTACCGATCTTCGGTCAAGGGTATACGATAGCTGCGCTCCCCATTAGAACCTCCAAACAAGCTCAAGGTCCAAGCAACTGAATTTTGATCACATGACCAAGGAGATGTTGCAGTGGTTGTAAGTGTAAAAAACCGGTCATAAGTCACTTTTTTTCAGTGTCGTCGTAACTTTGAACAGGTCACTAAATGAACTGCTGTAAGTCAAGGATTATCTGTACAAACTAGAGGCTGGCCAATCTTGCTGAGGCTCCACTCTTCCTTTCCATCCTCCCGCTTCACCCCCACAAAGGAAGCTGCAGAGCGCAGCAGCCCCCCCCCCAGCCTCTCCCAGGGCAGACAAGAGAACAGGTGGGAGTGGGGGGAGGCTGAGGACTGGGAAGGACAGGGAGGGAGGGGAGGGAGGGGCAGACAACTCAGCTGTACTTGCCCTGCTACAAAACAGGAGGAGGCTGTAAAGGAAGGAACACAGCAAAGGCTCCCCTTTGTCACCCCAACCCCAACAAAGCCAGTGAACTTCTCTTGCAACTTGCAAGATCTACCGATCTACCCAGGCAGTTGGGAGACAAACTGAACTTTTGAGAGCGACAGCAAACTTTTCTTAGGGGATGGGAAGCAAACTCTCTCTCTCTCTCTCTCTCCCTCCCTCCTCTCTCTCCCTTCCTCCCCCCTCTCTCTCCCTCTGTCCCTCTCCCCTCCCCCCCTCTCTCCCTCTCCCTCTCTCCCTCCCCCTTTCTCCCTCTCTCCCTCCCCTCTCCCTCTCTCTCTCTCCCTCTCCCCTCCCCCTCTCCCCCTCTCTCCCTCCCTCTCTCTCTCCTCTCCCTCTCTCTCTCCCCTCCCTCCCTCCCTCCCTCCCTCCCTCTCTCTCTCTCTCTCTCTCACACACACACACACACACCACCCCCGCGACGCCCCCGCCGTCCTCATCCCTGCTCCCAGTGAGCCAGGCCCTTCTGGCGAGGGAAGGTCTCAGCATCTGCGGGGTTCCCACCGCCGCCCGCCCGCCCGCCCTCCCCTCCCCAGGCCAGACCTTTTCCGGGCGCCCTGCCAAAGTCCCAGGGCAGCGGCCTCCCTTTACCTGCTGTTGGTGTGGGGAGTGGGGGGGGGGAAGAGGAGGAAGCAGAGCTCGGCTAGCCTTAGAAGGGAGACCAGGCGGGCTCCCGAAAGGAGACGCGGGAGCGGTCCTCGTGGGAAGGCGGCGGGGAACGCGGGGTGAGTGCCAGGGGTCGCCGCGGCGGCGCAGGAGGGAGGGAGGGAGGGAGCTGGACCGAAGGGCTGGGGCGAAGTTAGAGAGTCCTCCTCTCCTCCCCTCCTTTCTACGGCTCTGGTGGGGGCTGAACATTTGCTGATCTGAAAGGCCTAACCCTGGTCTGAACCTTGGGCGGGGGGAGAGGGGAATTGAAGGGCGAAGGCACTCTGCACATGGTCCGAGACAATCCCAGCCAGGGCGGGGGTTCTCCACAGCTCACGGGTGGCGCTGCTAACAGTTGGGGGGGGGAGTCTGAGAACTACAGCCACCCCGTTTTGCCAGGACTCCTCCTCTTCTCCCTCTGAGCGTCCGAAACAGCGTCATTAAGCAAATTACCACGCGAGCCTCGGAGTCCCTTATTTCGGCACAATTAACCCCGGGGAAGTTCGGGACTGACGACCGTCAGTCCCGAACTTCCCCGGGGTTAATTGTGCCGAAATAAGGGACTCCGAGGCTCGCGTGGTAATTTGCTTAATGACGCTGATGGAGCTCAATCACGAGACATTTCTAGACTTCGTCGGACCTCTGAAGCGTTCAGAAGGCATGCTTTAAAAACTTGCCGGTTCTACTTTGAGAAGCCCTTATTGTAGCCCTCCCAAACGTTGAAGGTTAGGGACGGTCTTTAGCTACCTCTTCTCCTTCCACTGAGGGAGACCTGGACGTTTTCGCTCAAAAGCTGACCTGGGAGGTGGATCAGAGGATGGGCAGGAAAGCCAAAGAAGAGCACATTTGGGCTAGGAGTTTCCCCAGCCCTGTCGCAATCTCACCACTATTTTGATCCACACGAAATGCTCGTACATGCGTGTACTTTCTCTTTTGCCGCGCTGGTAGATTCGAAGGGAGCCCGTGGCAAACGGGGGAGGGAAGCAGGGTCAAAAAAGTCAAAATGGCGGCCAGTTGCATCAAGAAGCCGAAGGAACGTCAATCGCATCGCTGCAACCGCCATCTTGACTTTTTTGACCTATCCTGCCAATAACCGGAAAGGGAGAAGAGAGGTTCCCTCTAATCTTCCTCTCCGGCAGGATCCTACGGTAGAAGATCAGTTGCTCATCTCACTTTGTAACCGAGGGGAATCTAGCCGAACCTACCCCGAATGCTGTCTCTGAAGCCAGGTGTAGAGTCGCCCCATTAAATGACACAGATGGTTTTAATTTGAAGTGAACTGCTAATGCTAACACTTTTTCCGTTGTCCCATCTGAACCGTGGAAGCTTCTAGGGAAGACTAGAAGCCCGGAGGAAAAGAACCCACCAAGCAGATCCAGCACGGGGGGGAGGGGCGAGGAGGCGGGCTGTGAGGGGATCCATTTCTGAATAATAATAATAATAATAATAATAATAATAATAATAATAATAATAATAATGTTGGGAGGGACCTTGGAGGTCATCTAGTCCAACCCCCTGCTCATTTCGGACAAATGGCCGTCCAGTCTCTTCTTAAAAACTTCCAATGTTGGAGCATCCACCGCTTCTGGAGGCAGGTCATTCCACTAGAAATAGAGAGCTGTGTGCAAGGTCCCTCAGTCTAGTCTAGTCTTACCCCCATTTTTTGCAATTTCAACGCACAGGTTATTTGCTTCTGTATCTGTAAAAGAAGGCAAGCAAATGAAAACTAGCGGAGGGAGGGAGGGAGTGTGTGTGTGTGTGTGTATGTGAAAGAGAGAGAGAGGGAGGGAGAGAGAGAGAGAGAGGGAGGGAGGGAGAGAGGGAGGGAGAGAGAGAGAGAGAGAGAGAGAGAGAGAGAGAGAGAGAGAGAGAGAGAGAGAGAGAGAGAGAGAGAGAGAGTGACAGTCCTGGGAGGGTTTTCCGAAACAGAAGGAAAGGAGCGGACACCACTCGCAAACAGAGCCCGGTTGTCCATCAACTGAAACGAAGTTTAAACGAAACGAAACGAAGCCGCATCCACCAATCAGAGCCCTGGTCTGCCCGTCGCTCGTTTCGGTGCGTGTCGGGCAGCGGCTCGGCCTCCGAGGAAGTGCTCGGCGGGGACCAGCTGGGGCCGTTTCAGCAGCTGGAGGGAATAGCTCCATCTGTAACGGGGAGGCGGGGAGGTAGATTACAGGTGCTCGCGCCTCAGCTCCAGGTGCGAGTCCCTCTCCAAGACCTCACTTCTTCAGAACTGTTCGCCCCAAGCTGAAAGTTTAGAAGGCCTCCCCTTTATTACGAAGGCGATCCGAGAGACGTCCCCAGCGTACCCTGGGTATCCACCCCTTCCTCGGGAGACAATCCCCCGAATTGGCGTCTCTGCCTCGGTCAACCGCAGCTATTGTTTCGGTAGAGCGAGTCCCGGGCGTCGTAGGAGCGGTGGCTCAAGAGAACTTGGTGGAGCAATTGGGGGAAAGCAGCCCCAGATCCTCTTCCGCCCTAGAAAGTGAAACTGTCCGGATCTCTGGGCCCGATCCGGTCCCTAGCCAACCAGACCGGTCCCATCTCCTTACCGAGACTGATGACCGGCTTGGCCAAGAGTGAAACTGAGTCGCGACCAAAACACGCGTGTCTCGAAGGCTTCGCTCCTGATTTCAAGCGGCGGTGTTGGGCTCGCAAGAGAGAGGGAACCCACTCGGGTCGGGGCTGTTTCCCCGGGGGTGGGAAGAATGCTGGAGGCACGTGCTCCACCCACCGGTGGAGGGGAAGCCGTCGCTCGCTTCGAGCCGGCTCACCTGGTCTTGTCCAGTCAAAGTCTCTTTTCTAAGCCTCTACGAGCCCCCCCCCGCCTCCTTAGGGAGTCGAGCAATTCACCCGCTTTGTCAAAACTTTTCTTTTTTTTCCTGGAGCTGTCCGCTAACTGCTAGGCTAGAACTTAAGACGCGTCCCCAATCAAGGAAGGTTTGACAGAAATGCATTTCCAGCGAGGAAAGAAGGTGGAGAGAACCCATGCTCTGCACCCAGGTGTGCGCCTTTCTGTGCGTGACTGAGGATCCCTCTTGAGCCCTCGGACTTCTGGAACTGATGAAGACAATTAAATGCAGAAGTCTCCGTCTCTAGAAAGAAGTTAGCAGATTAATTAGGACTGAACCAGCCTTGGGGGGAAGATTTCTCATTCCAAAATTGCCAGCGGGAAACACCGAAGCCCCACTTTCCCTTTGAAAGCAGCCCAGACTGAAATACTCCTTTGCACAGCTGCGCGGCGGGAGCCCACCTGCCTTGCCACCAGGTGCGCCCATTGCACCCGGATACTGATCTGGCACTGCGGAGAGGGGGGGAGCAGTTCCCCAGGTCCCCCAACCAACTACAGATAGTCCTCAAATGACGGCCACAATTGAGCCCCAAATCTAGGTTGCCAAGAGAAAACTTGTGCTGAGCGAGTTTTCCCCCATTTTACAAATTTTCTTGCCACAAGTGTGAAATGAATCATTTCATTTGTTAAGTTAGTAACGTGGTTGTTCAACGCATCTGACTTTCCCATTGACGGCTTGTCCAAAGGTGGCAAAAGGCGATCACATGATCCAGGACACCGCAGCAACCGTCACAAAAATGAGTCAGTTGCCAAGCGGCTCAATTTTGATCAGGTGACCGTGCGGGTGTGCAAGGGTCCTCAGTGTGAAAAAACGGTCATGGGTCACTTCTTAAGTGCCGCCGTAAACTTTGAACGGTTACTAAATGGACTGTTGTAAGTCGAGGACTACCTGTATCTCAAGAGATCCGTCTCTTTCTAGAAACTCCAGGCGTCAAGAGAGAGCCTCGCATTTCGGTCCAATAGTTGGTGGGAAGAATGAAGCGGAGGATCAGACTTCCCTTCTTCTGAGGGATGCACAGAATGGACGTCAAAGAGGGATCAAATAAGAATTGGGGTGAGGTGAGAGAGTGCGGGGTGCCCAATTGTAATGGGGGGGGGGGTTGGGGGCTTTACAATCACACTAATTTCAACCGGATTTTCAGACCCTTTAACATGGATGCCATGGCGCGATACAGAAGGTGTTCCGCGGCGAAACCCAGGAGATCGTGAGGGAAGAGGTTCGAGCGTTGTGGTCGCGTTTCCTATTTGACCCGGGTTGTCCCGGAGCTCAAGGGGGCAGCACGGCCCCTTCGGCCAATGGCAGCGTCGGCTGCTGAAGAGAAAACGCGCCTGCCCTGGGGAGCAGCTAGCGACTCTCGGGGGACCCCTCTCGCGTCCCAGGGCAAAATCCCCGGTGCCTGCAAACCCAGAGACAGGGAGCTCGGTTTCCCGCGGAAGAGGGACTCCCTCGTCCCCCCCCCCGGCCGGTTTCAACGGGTGGGCAGACCAAACCCCCGAGTTCAGCCCTGCCTTTTCATTCCCGGCGCCCGGGAGGCAGCGAGATGGTGAAGGGCAAAGCGGGCGCTTAAAATTGGGCCGGCCCTTTCCGCTGGACGTGTGGAAAAGGTGGGCTTCTTCAAGGAAATCTGCTCCTCAACCAGCTCTTTTCCTCTGCTTCGGCTCTCAGAGATGCCCAAAGGTATTTAAAAGAAAGTTTGGCACAGCCTTCGCTCCCAGTTCGTAGAAAGGCGGCGCACCTCATTAAGTCTTGTTTGGAATACGGTCCCTAAAACGAACTTTCTCACGACCGAGTTACCTGGAAGGGCCAGCTGTTGATTTCGGCCAGCGACCAGCTTTAAAGAAGCCAGAAGGCCAGTATAATATAGGTGTACATTAAAACAAGTGTAGCGCTGCATTATAGCCACACAGAGAGGAGGAGGAGGAGGAGGTGGAGGAGGAGGAGGAAGCTTAATATTTTAGAAAGGAGCAATTTAGGAATTCGGATTTGACACCTGAAGGCAGCCAAGGACTACCAGTGTTGGTCTTTCACCTTCACCACTACTTACAATACATACACAGACTTCTATATACAGTGAAACTAAATAATTCGTCAAAGCCCAAGAAACCAAATAAATTCAAGCATAGCCGTAGGCCGAGGGGAGGAGGGAGGAGTGGGGGACTTAAACGATTTCATTCCCACTATTCAGGTTTTTTTCCTTTCCTTTCCTTTCGGTTTTTTGTGTGTGTGTGTCGCCCTTTTGTATGGTTTACTGTTTTATTTTTAATCTGATTCAGATTCAGACTGGATTTTCCAGTTTCCTGGGGAAGAAAGCACGCAGACCTGAGAGAAAGGGAAACGGGAGAGTTAACATTTCGGTGATCTTGGCTTGCATTTTGCACGGGTTCGATCGTTTTTCAGGATCCGGGAAACACGAGACTTGGACCGTCCGCGAACTTTCGACGTCCGTCTTCTGTCGGAGCGAGGTCGGCTCGGCAATCCCCGAGTCACGTGTTCTGACATCGAAATAATCAGAACGGGGTCAAAAGTCGTGCAAAAGTCGGGGGAAGAGTAGGAAAGAAAAAGCCGTTTCCAATTCAGACGGTTAGCGTGACCTGCGCGTTAGAATTCCAACATGCTAAAATCGTCTGAAAGCCCTTCCTCCCGTTTCTACTCGTGTTTCCTTGACCACCATTTCTTTTGCATGAGAAATTTGCATGAGAAATGACAGCAGAAAAATGGACCAGTATAAAATATTCGAAAGGTACGCAGAAGGAAACGGCTGGCGATACTTAAAAAAACGATAAAGTTTTTAAAAACGTCTTAAAACCTTTGCTATGAAACAAAGGTCACTGGAAAATTGGAAGATGCGAAAGTATAGGCGAGCCAAGAAGGGGGATATTTTAAGGATACGCGCGTTCATCGGTTCGGGGAGAACTGTTCCAAAATGTTCGGATTTGATCCAAACACGAGCGTCGAATTGCCCAAGCGAATTCTCCACATTAGGAAAAGAGAGACGAGGGGTGATCCCACAAGACAAAATAACTCGGGTAAAGAGGCCTGGAGGGAAACTGGCGCTCCGAGGTGGGGGGAGGTGGGGAGGCACTGCCCTCTGCTCTCCCCCCCCCCCATAGCTGCCGTTAGTAGAAGTGGGACGAAGGGGTCAATGAGACCCCTTCCCCATCTAGGGACTCCCGCTTCCCTTCCCTCCCTCTCTCCAGCCCCCCTCCAGCGGGAAGAGGTCTACAGAGAAAGGGCGGCTCGGGGCAGCCTTCGCAGGCGGGCGTGGTTAGGGGATTCTTGCTTTGCAGCTCTACCCCCCCCCCCGCCGTCCAAGGAGAGAGGAAATGCCACGCCAAGGAAAACGCTTGCAAATCCAGATCCAGTCCAGCTCCAACAAGGGGAATTAGAATTGACATTTGTCAGGTGGGCTGTGGGGGGAAGGTAGTCTTGGGCTGAAAAACCGTTTCCTACTGACTTGACGTCACGCGGCTTCTGTTGTTACCATCCGCAGCAATGGGTACAAAAGCGGGCAAAAATTTAGTCCGGAGGAACCCTTATTGCAATCCCAGAGAGAAAAGTTTACGTGTTCGTCCTTGGAGTCACATGCTTCCGTTTCTGGCCTGGATCCCGGTGTGGCTGGTTACATTTTATATTTTGAACGGCTAGTTTACACACCCACACACCCACCCCCACACGTAGGTAACCCAAACGAAACTTTCACCAAACGGCGATTCTTGCGTTTTGGCACCTTCCCGCGCTCGCTCCGCTACGCAGAGGGCTCGGCCCTGAGATCTCACGGCCCTTTCTTAGAACCAGAACCGATTCGTCTGGATTCGCTTCAGATACAGACAACCCCCCTCCCACACACACACTTTAAACCTCCCACCTTTTTTAAAAAAAATGCGGGTCTGTTACCCAAAGCGCGGGGAAAGGCAAATCCGCGCAAGAGCCTCTGGTTCTTCAGAGAGGCCGGCCGGTCAGCTGGCTGGCTGGCCTCTTGGCCCTCTTCGGTGGCTTTTGCGCAGGCGCTGGGATCGGATTCCGAAAGCGGCGCAACTCTAAGAAGCGGGGTTTTAACGCAAGGGGAGGGCGGGGAAGGGGAAGGGGAGCGATCGACGGCTGCCGCCGGCTGCTCTAAAGGGCGACTAACGAGTTTCCCCGTCTCTCGACCGAGTTCTTCGCTATCCTCTCGGTGGTTCACGAAATTCCGGCTCGGGGGACCTGTTCTGGCGGAAATCCGGTCGATGGCGGAAAGTCTGGAGGCTCTTTTTGGTTCCCAAGCGACTTCAAACGGTTTGAGATCGAAGGGCCAGCTCTCAGAATAAAAGGAACGACGCGCGTTACTTTGGTGCGTTCCAACTGGGTCGGTCAGTGTTTTCCTGGCCTGCAAATTCCTTTTTACATTTTCAGGAGCGAGTCCCGCGCTCTTACTAAGAGATTGCTGTTTAAATGCTGCCTTTGATCGAGTTAGGCGGGTGTTTTCGAATTTCAGACACAGCCTTCTCCAAGCAGACGTTTAGCAACTGGAAGCGGGAGCATATCCACTCGGAAGAAGGGGAGCCATCCGGGGTTAATTTACGTCCGTAAACAAATGTGGTGTAATTAAAGACATTATTACCTTTATTGAGACATCTCCTGGAAATGTGACTCTTGGCCCTTATGGTGCTGAAAGGCACTGAAGGCAGATCTAGCCGGATTATGGAATGGGGTGCTAAGGCTAAGCGTATATTTAGCCTGTCAAAATCTAGCTCGTTGTGTCTATGGAGACTCTAGGTCATCCAGGTCATGGTTCTTTTCAAAGGGGAACTGGACTTGATTTGTTTTTCCTTGAAGACGTTTCGCTTCTCATCTAAGAAGCTTCTTCAGTTCTAGCTCATTGTCCTCTTCCAAACAGAAGTCTCAAAGCCACAACCTGGCAGAGATTTACACAAGGACTAAGCGGTCATATTCCCAACCACCGTCTGATCTGAAAAGTTTTTCAACTGGGACCCTAAATGAATGGTGGGTGGAGCAAGGTTGAAGTCCTAATAAAATCCATAAGCCTCAATTGCACAACCGCTCTCTTCCAGTTTAAATAGATTAGATATATATTATATATGTGAGTTTCTTTCCAACCTTAAACAGAAAGCAGTTAAGGGACAACAGAAAAGACCCCTGCATTGAATGACTTGTCCCCTTTATAAAATACCTTCAAATTTTATTTTCTCCATGTTTTAAGAATTATTTTTTTTACCTTTTACTGCTTATTTGGTAAAACAAAAAAGCTAAAATGTTTGCCTTCACCCTTTCAACTGAACTTCCATATTATTTGTTTTTTATCAACTGCTTAACATTACTCTGCCTTGTTATTAAAAGTATGAGATATGGAGATGGCAAAAGAAAATAAATGAAAAGTTATCTTTTCTCTCTTCAGAGGCAGCCCTAGTTAGAAAATATTTGAATCCCCCCAAAATGTCAATGAAACTGACCTGTGCCTCTCATTTAAAATTATGCAACAAAATAACAAAACATGAGCTTCAGTCTTTTAAAAAAAAATAACTGGGTTAACAAAATTCTTTTACATCCTTGGAGAGTTGCTGTTTACTTTATAGTGGGTAGTCAAGCTTAGCTGCTTCAGGAATTCTGGGAGTTGAAGTCCATAAAAGAGCCAAGGTTGACTACCCCTGCTTTATATTATGGGACTAAAGACAAGTTCTGTGAGTTTACTAGAATATCAGACAATATTTTTCTACAGTATTGCTATTGTCTTCTAACGCCTAATCTGGGAGGAGAAAAAAAATAGCCTTGGCTTTCATTTTCCTCTCTGAACAGTCACAAAATAGAATGGCACAAATCTAAATCCCAACGGATATTCTACAGACTTCTTTTAGACTTACAGATTGTGTAAGGAAAACAGCAGAACTCCAGCTGTTTTGCCCGCCAGCTGGCCAAAGTCTGTTTGGCTGCTCTCTAAGAAATTAAACTTCTAAGTTCCAAGAATCTCCTCTGCGGTGGATAGCTTTCCAAGGGCTGAGAAGCAAACTAAGGATGAAATCAGCTTTAAGCTGTTTCCCAATGGGTAATTTAGACAAAGACTAGAAATAAATCATTTGAGAGGATACCTCAGCTTCTCTTAAGTTAAGTGTGATGCCCAAGATAGCAAAGTTCACCTGAAAATAACAGAATAATTGCCATGGACAGAGATCATGAGAGGTGAGAGATTTAGATGTAAAAACACGTCAATGATAATTTTATCCAATAAATGGCTTATTTTCAAGGCCATTTTAGTAGTTCTTTGTAGGGTTTTTTTAATGACATTTTATTAAAATTATTTACTAAATAAATTCAACTTAAATATTTTGTTCACGGTTTTATATTTGTATGAACTCTGGATTTATTTTTCCCCCTAACTGAAACAAATTCCCCAAAGATAAACCAATAATGCTTATATATGTAATGTATGTTTTGTGTGTGTGTGTGTGTGTATCTTGTAAGCCACCCAGAATCATTTTGCAGAGGAGTTGGATGGCATGAAAATGTAATAATAAACAAATAAATAAAATATCAATCACCAAAGTGTGGGTGTGTTTATGGAACTCCATTTATTATGTTGGTTCCATTAAGCAAACTCAGCTAGAAAGCAGAATTAAATTGTTCAGTGCAAAATTATCTTGAATGCTGAACAATAATCAGTTAGAGTGCAGTACTGCAGGCCACTTTAGCTGACTGTGTTCAGCAGGTCAGCGGTTCAAATCTCACCAGCTCAAGGTTGACTCAGCCTTCCATCCTTCCGGGGTAGGTAAAATGAGGACCCAGATTGTTGGGGCCAATGTAAATATATATATACATTGCTTACTGGTGTACACCGCTTAGAGAATGCTTGCACTTAAAGCGGTATATAAGTCTCATAAATAAATAAATAAATAGGATAAAGTCTTAGTGAGACTTTGGTGATATTCTGGGAATTTTTACAATGAAGGTGCGAGGGAGGTCTACTTTGAGTGGGTATTTGATTATATCAGCCTTCCTTAGCCCACTGCTCTCCGGATCAATTGCTCTAACACTCCCACAGTCCCCTTTATGGGCAGGACTGCTGTGGATGATGGATGTTATCACTAAGAACCTCTCCCTGGTTGCAAACAGTCTCAGCAGATCTTTTCAGATTTTGCTAGAGGCTGGGGAAATTTCACTATATTAACATATTTAATATTGCTGGGTATATTTCTTCAAATTACTTAAGTCTATAAGCCATCTAAAATCTCCTCTAGTGAGATGAGCAGCATACAGTTTAAACATCATCATCATAATAATCCCCCAGTGAGGTACTACTTTGATGTGGTTGTGGGGCTTGTGTGCTCTGAGGAAAAGGAGAGCTATGCTAGAGTTTCAACAGGTCTCATCAGAGGAGTCAGACAAAGAGTGTCTCTCTCGTAAAAGTATGGTGTGACATAAATTACAGAAATTTATGTGACTCGATCGTCACCCAGATTAACAAGACTGCACTAGATGTTGGAGTTCCTGGTCATCTGGTGAAAAATGGGCTACAGGACTCAGGACTATTGGCTGGGCAACCAGGGCCACCAGCTGCAGAATTACTGGAAGAAAATGTGTTTACCCATCACAAATATACAGTGATTCAAAACAAAGAAATAATGATCTGTTATTACAGATCAAGTCCAACAAGAAGAGGATATTTGAAATGAATGCACAAGTTCTGAAAAGAATATCTTCCAGAATCAGAAATAATAGAACAGAGGGTAGCAGATCGATGTTGATTTATAATAAAAAAATATTATAAATGTGTGGAATGTTGCAAGTACATCAGATGGTTGAAGAAGAAAAAAGGGCATTGGAGGAATATTTGAAAGGCTAATTCTGGCTGCACAAGACCAGGCCTTAAGAACAAATGCATACAAAGCCAGAATTGAGAAGATAGCAACAGATAACAAATGCTGTCTCTGCAAAAGAAACAGTAGACCACCTGGTTAGCTGCTGCAAGAAGATCATCCAGACTGAGTACAAGCAATGGCATGAGAAAATAGCAACAATAGTGTATGGGAAGATCTGCATGAAATATGATTTTCCTGCAAGCAAGAACTGGTGGGATCATAAAACAGAGAAAATCATAGAAAATGAAGAAGCTAAATTGCTCTGGGACTTTAGAATTCAAACAGAGAGGCACCTGCCACATAACATCCCAGACTTAACATTTGTTGATATGAAAGACAAAAAAGTCTACATAGTGGATGTGGCAGCACCTGGAGACAACAGAATCAAAGAGAAAGAATTGGAGAAGATCACAAAAACACAAAGACCTGCAAATAGAGATACAACAACTGTGGCAAAAGCAAGCAAAGATAGTACCAATAGTAATAAGGCCTTGGGTACAATCCCAAAACAACTGGAGCACCACTTGGACATCATCAGCATTGACAAATTCACCCTCAGTCAATGGCAAAAGGCGGTTTTATTTGGAACAGCTTCCATCCTGCGACGATATCTGTAACACCATCAAACATTCAGATCTGCCTATCTGAGGTCCTTGGAAAAAGAGTCGAAAGGTAGACAAAAATGCCAAACTCAGTGTGAAAATCTGGGTAACTGTGCAATGAACCATAAAACTAATAATCAAACAAACAAACAAATATTTCAGTGAAATAGCAATTGACTATGAATATTACATTGAAATATGCCACTCTTTTTGTTTTTGATTTAGTTCTGTTCTGTGTTGACCTTTATCCCAGTAGTTTCATTGACGAGCAGGCACGTGAACTGAATTTTCCTAGTTCTAGTCAGGCAATCAAATACCTAAAAACATTCCCTGTTGTTAATTCTTGTTATATCACATTGCTATGATCAGTGGTGGGATTCGTATATGTGAACAACCGGTTCTCTGTGTGGTTGCCACTTCTGGAAGTCCATTCTGGGCCTGGGCAACAAAAAATTAGCTACCGGTTCTGCCAAACTGGTGCGAACCAGCTGAATCCCACCACTGGCTATGATGCATTGTTTTTAATCTGATAGATGACCTTAGATTTAAAATCCAATTAATACAGTTGTCCTCCTTTACTACAGGCTTAGCTAATCTAAATACTGTATATTCATGTGAAAAATACATTATTGAAGAGGGCAAGGAAAATCACTCTGCTCGCAATCCACAGCTTCTGTTGTTCCCTCTATCCTCAGCAAAGTGGCAGGCTGTTCCATGGGTCAGCCTGAGGAGGAGGATTGATTTCTTGCCAGCTTCCCACAAGCAACATCAGTGGGAAAGCCAGCAGGAAATTGGAAAAACAGAATCAGAATAAGAGTTGGAAGGGACCTTGGACATCTTCTAATCCAACCTCCTGCTCAAGCAGGAGCTCCTATAATACCATTCCAGACAAGTGGCTGTCCAGTTTCTTTTTAAAAGCCTCCAGGGATAGAGCACCCACAACTTCTGAAGGCAAACTGTTCCACTGGTTAATTGTTTTCACTGTTAGGAAATTTTTCCGTAGTTCTAGGTTGCTTCTCTCCCTGATTAGTTTCCATCCATTGTTTCTTGTCTTGCCTTCCTGTGCTTTGAAAAATAGGTTCTTCTTTGTGGCAGTACCTCAAATATTGGAACGCTGCTTTCATGTCACTCCCTAGTCCTTCTTTTCACAAGAATAGACAAACCCAGTTCCTGCAACCATTCTTCATATGTTTTAGCCTCCAGCCCCTAATCATCTTACTTGCTCTTCTTTGCACTCTTTTCAGGGTCTCTACATTTTTTTAATATGGCAATCAAAACTGGATGCAGTATTTTAAGTATGGTCTTACTGAGGCTTTATAAAGCAGTACTAATACTTCAACTGATTTTGATTCTACCTTCTGTTAATGCAACCTAGGTCTGCATTGGCTTTTTGGCAGCTGCAGCACACTGCTGGCACATATTTAGCTGATTGTCCACTAGGACTCCAGGATCCCTCTCACAGTTACTGCTATTGATCCAGATTTCCAGCTACTTGTACATTTGATTTTTCTTGCCTAAGTGTAAAATCTTACTTTTCTCTAAACTGAATTTCATTTTGTTAGATAGACCCAGTGTTCAAGTCTGTCAAGATCTTGAGCCTAACTTCTGGCTATTCCTGCCGGTTTAGTGTTGTCTGCAGATTTAATGAGTTCCCCTTCTATTCTTTCATCTAAACCATTTATGAAGTTGTTAAAGAGTACAGGCCTAAAACAGAACCTTGGGGTACCCAAATGATTTCTTCTTTCCATGCTGATATAGTTCCATCTTATTTTTGATGGTTTTTTTATACCTCTATTCCAAAACCTACAAAAACACAGCTAGTCCATCTCTAGTTGTATTAGTCAAATTAGCAGATACATTTATGCACACAGCTGCCTTTGCATTTATATATAGATGCACAGTTAACTGTGAAACAAATACCCTTCCCTTTAATTTAAACCATCAAAACCATCCAAATTGCATGTGCCTTTGAGATGAGTACTTAGGTGGCTTGGAATATGTTGGTGCGCCCTCAAAGTCTAATTTGTATCCTCAACTGGAGTATTTCTGCTTGCTTTAACCGAACCTCCTAGCCAGAAATGTGCTGATGGTCAGTCAAAGATAACTGTCACATGTGCAGGGTGCTCAAGGTTCCCGCTTTCTATCTTATGTTTTACATCAGCCCATCACTAAAGATCCAGGGTCACTTTTACCCTATGTATCTCACTCTCCCCTATAAGGGCCCCAAAGCAAAGAATATTTTCTGAGCCTCTTTCATTCTTGCTTATTCTGTTAGCATTCGTGTTTCTCTTGTCAAGGCTGGCAGCATTCACATGTCAGATGCATTTGTCATTTGTTATATCCTGCAGAGGCAGGAGAAATATAACCAATTATCAGTTCTCAGAACTCAACCCAGCTTCCTCTTGATTGCCTCTTCTTTCTCTGGGATACTTGGCAGGCAACAAACTCCAGAATTCAAAGCAATTTCTCTTCATTTGCTTTCCACCATCAGTATTTCCTTGCCAAGAAGGCAATATGGCAGGAGAGTCCTGACAAAAGCAATATTGAGAGAAAATAGAAAAGATGCATAATTGCTCCTAAAAGAAGATAGTAAGCAGAAGGCATTTTCACCATTAGCATCAAGAGGAACATCCTTTTTTTCTTTTTCTTTTTAAAAAACCTTTCTGTATAATTTACATAACATAAAAGGGAAACATTATTCTGGGCACAGCAGTAATCCCCTTTCCTTGCAATATGATTTTTTCAACTTTTAAAAAAATGGATTTTGTTTGCCAGTGCATGTGTGTTTAGCAGAAATGTACAAACTGCACTTTTAGATACATTTTTTAAAAGCAAGCAGTCCACTGTAATTACCTGGGTAGATAGGATTAACTATTAAGTTAACATTATTCTCATCCATTTATATTATGCTTATTACGTGCATTGTAAAAGTGAGTGAAGTTAGTCTTATGTTGAGAGGAAGAAAGCCAATTGTGATGGGATTTCAGATTATGTTTGTACAAAATCTATCAGAGTTTTGGTGATCCCCAATTCTTTCAGCTTTAGTCTCATCATAACTACACATTGAAGCATGCTGGAACCACCTACTGCTTAGATTTGCTCTTTGGACATTGGGTAGTAACAAACATAGCCAATTATCCATGAGAACAAAACATTTTGCATTATGTTGCAACTATTCAAAAATGTTGAATTATCCATCATATGGGAAACAACATTGTAACTGGCTTCTGTAGCATGTAAAATGTTTTCTAAGATTTTTGGGAATTTCTATAGTGAGATTTGGGTTCTTGAGATGCATCGTATGAATGCTAAAGAAAAATATAATGATATAGAAAGCTGCTAGATCACAGTGCAAGAACATGTGACATAGCAATTTGGTGAAGTTAATAAACCCTGTGCATTCTGCCATAAGTTTCATCATAGGAAAAGGAAATATTTGTCCATTTCCTATGTAAAATATTCCTTTGAATTTAATACCAGCATTGTTTAGAACCTTCTTTCCCAATATTGTATCCTCAAATATATTGAAGCCATCCTGGATAAGAACTCAGGAACTTTTATCCCATCACATCTGGAAGACATTCTTTAGATTTTACTTTTTATTATTCTCTAGCTTTTAAAATCTTTATCTCACACTGGTCATTTTCAAACAAGCCCATGCAAAAATAGCATAGCAGATGCTTAAGGATCTAGCTCTGTGTAAGACACTTGCCTAGTACATTAGTCTAAATAGCTGACACATTTGCAAGATATACATTGATACTTAGGGTACATCAAAACTTGTGGAAAAACTAGACTCTTGCTTTTTAAAATACAAAAGAATCTGTTAGCATTCTGGGAGGCATTAAATATTAGTACAGCTGTTTGATTGTGATACTGGCACTACTAGTAGCAATCATTCTTTTAAATATTTGTTCTTACTTTGCAGCAGAATCCAAGAGATCAGTCAGCAGATTCCTTTAAGCTTTGCATCTTAACCCCCCACAGTAACATCTTTTGATTGATACATTCTATATTGCCTGTATCAGATGGGACAAGAATGAATCCCAGACCCTCAAAATTAGTCTTAGAAGTCTGAATATTCTGATTGCAGTAGCAGCAAGGCAGGTTAAAGAAGTGAATGGAGGCTCTATTGCCAACATGTCTTCTCCAATAGTATTCCCAGGGTCTAGGACAGGGGTAGGCAACCTTGGCTCTTTTATGACTCGTGGACTTCAACTCCCAGAATTCCTGAGGCAGCATGGCTGGCTCAGGAATTCTGGGAGTTGAAGTCCACGAGTCATAAAAGAGCCAAGGTTGCCTACCCCTGGTCTAGGACAACTCACTGCAGCCAACTCGGCGTGGCCAAGTTGCCTCTGTCAACTCACCACCACCAAGTTGCTGAAGGACAATTCCATATGGCCAACTTGCTGCAGGGAAAACTCACTGCAAGTGGCTGGAGAGAGAGAGCCAGGCAGGCAGGCTTCCCATTTTCACACCCCCTGCTGCTGTTGCCATTGCCATTGCACCAAGCTCTGGGACAAAGAAAATGGGGATGGTGGTGGCAGTTGTGGGTGGAGTGGGTGGGAGATATAAAAATTGGACATCCTGACTGCCACCACCTTCCTACCACCTACACCACTGCCGCTGTTGCTAGCCTCTTCAGCCTGGAATTTAGCAGCTGTAGTGGCAGCAGTAGGGTGTGTGAAAATGGGAAGCCCCCGGCTGCTGCTTCTTTCTTTGTGCCCTGCCCACCTGCTCGTTCACCTGCCTGCTTCTCTTTCCGGCCACTGTAGCAAGTTGTCCCTGCAGCGAGTTGGCCATGTGGTGTTGTCCTGTGGTGACTTGGCAATGATAAGCTGGCGGCACTAAGGTGGCCATGGTAAGTTGTCCCATTCCAATATTCCCATGGCTGAACCCAAGAGATGATTGTTCCTTGGAATGGCAATAACCAGGCCCATTGAGCCTTACAGGGATGTGTCTCTTTAAGGTTTGTCCCTCTTGGTGGGTCATGCCAGGAGAATGTTCAGCAAAGAAAGTCATTTCATAGTTTAGTTCTCTTTTCCTCCCTGTTCCTCACACACAGTGACTTAATTGCCAAAAGAGAAGTAAATATTTTTACAAGAGAAGCTCCTTTGATCTAGCTAGAAACAGGGGGGGGGGGATAATAAAATGAGCTTCTAAAAAATGGTAAAAGAGACTTCAAACAACAGTCAGAAAAAAGAGGAAGGGGTGATGCACAGAGCAAGGAAATGGAAGAAGGGAAAGATGCTTACAAAAATAAGCAAATAACCTAAGATGGGAAGGGAACAATGGGAAACAAAATAGAAACTTTTTTTTCCACTGTGTGCGCATACATACAAACATACCGATTCCATTTAAAAAAGCAAATCCCTTGCTCCCATCCCCAGGTCCAGGGGAAAAAATGATGGGCTTCAAACCTAGACATCTGTCTTCCACTGCTCTGAAATCTTGCTTGGCTGAGGGTTGTGGTTTTATGGCCAAGATTTTGCCCTTGTTACTCTGAAGGTCTAATAATTTCCTGTGGTTTGGAAAAGGCACTAGTACTTTAGTAATAAAAACAACTCATTGTCCTAATCACTTACTGGATATGGCAATAATGGATTGCCATTAACTACTGTATAAATAGCCATGGAGACTACCTGCCTCTGTAGATCAGCAGGAAGAGCTGGGTGGGCAGGAGGGAGGAGACATTGTGGCTCTTTTTGCTAATGGGACAAAAGAACAAATGTATGTAGTTGTAGAGGGTTAGGAGGCTTCTGCTTGGGGTTCCCCATTCTTTGTTATGCATCTCTCATATTGCTTTCATGAATGCAGCTTCTGTAGTGCACAAATGACTTTGAGCTCTGGGGTGCAGTTTCCTTATCACAGACCCTTCCTGCTTACCTGTGAAATGGGGGATTCCTTCATGATACTATTCAGAAAACTTTACTCTCCTAATGGATCTTACTTTTACTCTCTTACTTGCCATAATGGATCCCCTTTCTAAGAAAAAATCGAAGAAAACAGCAGGAATAAAGTGGGAAGATTCGGAATGTAAGCTAGTAATATTACCCCCTGCCACATTTAATGAAGGAGGTGCTGCTGACTCAAACATTTGGGGCTGCTGACACAAACATCACACAGAGAACGGAATAATTGCATGGCACTATCACCTGAAATGGCATATCTATCTGTCTGTCTGTCTGTCTGTCCGTCTACCTACCTACCTACCTACCTACCTACCTACCTACCTACCTACCTACCTACCTACCTACCTATCTATCTATCTATCTATCTATCTATCTTATTTATCTCAAGAACTGGGAGTTTAGTTGCTGCATGCTTGCAGCTGTAGATGATGGGACCAATGTTCCTTTTTCTGGAAAACCTGACACATTAGCTGGAATCATGAGAGCTGGCTTGATGAAATAGTCAAATATTTGTGATTTGAGAAGTGGCCTTTGGCCAGTTGTTTTATTTCCCTCTAACTCCTCTTACTGGTTAGTTTCCAAAAATGAAATGAAAGAAGCCAAATATGTACTTTCTGGTCTTTGGGAGAAAAGGGGAAATAAAAATAATAAGTTAAGACATTTATAAATTTAAAAGTATTAGGAACACAATTACATGATAGAACTTGGTGAGATGGTAGCAGGTAGCAATAGTAAACATAGTTTGGCTGAAGTGTCTGCAGACATGATAAAGAATAATATTTTCAGAAATGCTTTTTTTGCTTCCCTCCATTTTTTTCTTTACTTTTCAGACCTGTATATAGTCACAGGAAAAGGAAAATGACTGCTAAGCCTGGATTTTAATTTTAATGTTTGAGTATTGTGTTCTGAAACTCAGGCTGAGATGTGTCTTTTGTAGAGTGTGTATTATTATTGCTCATATGTGGATGATAGAGATTTGAAAGCCAGTAGAATAGTTTCTTAGAAATATTTTGAATCTCAGATATCAACATCCTCTGCTATTAAATTTCAAATATCTCCCAGAAGCTCCTGTTTTTAAATCTTGTCCTTCCTAATCAGGAAGGCAAGGTGCCAGTGCTTCTGTTATGACATCTGTTCTAGTCCCTGTTTTCAAGTAGTGCTGAACAAATTTAAGGAAGAGAATTCTTGCTCAAATTCCAAATTGGCAAAGCATTTGGGATTATGACTATGTTCTCTTTTATTTTTTTTCACTGAAAATAAACTCCAGGCTGATGGCATTGGTAGAAGAGGACTTTTTATTCTACGTATATAAGCTAAATTCTTCTGATTTCAGTAGAATGCATGTCCAAAGGTATATTTCAGAATGGCACTCATAGAAACGTTCTGAGCATATATGGAGACTGCTTAGCAAAAATATGAAGCACTCTCCATATATGGAGAGTCCATACGGAAACTGGTTATAAAAGATGTTATTTGTTAATTAAATTAAAATCACAACTCTAAACACATTTCTATGAGAATAATTAAATGAGATTTACTCCTAGTAAATATATTTAAGATTGCATGTGTTACTCTGACTAAGAACTGAGTAAAATTCAGTCTAGAAATGACTAAATCTCTGAAGCTAATTCAAATGGTAGGAAAACTACTTTCGTGGTACCTACAAAAACATGAGGCAAAGGACCCGTGATCATTGAGTAGTGAGTGGTTCACAAAGTACCCAGGGAGGAGATGTGGCTACTTCTGATCTATGATCCAGCAGTTCATTCTTCTGTGTTAATGTTAAATTTGGCATAGTCTCGCATCCTCCTTTGGTGGAAGGAACTTAGACTTATTCTCCAATGGCAGGATGGATGCCAGAAGAGTTGGGTTATGCCATTCCACATGTGACAATGTTCATGCAATGTCCTAAGAATCTCATGCTTTCTTTGCACAGTGAACCAGAACCCTCCCCTGCACTTGTATGCTAGAATATGAAGAGAATTGTTTCATCCAAGCTTTCTCCTTAGTGTGGCTTGTTTCCATTAACATCAGCATCACTAACAACATTAGGTTCTTTCCCCAGATATTAATATCTAGAAAGCTGCTTCCTATACCTTTCAGTTGATTTCAGTCGCAGTCTTGTAGGCTAGATTTCATTTCTAGTGGATGTATAGTATAAACTGATCTAAAAGCTCATTGTGGCACCTAAAATTTGTGAAATGGACATCAAGAATCATTTTCTGTATGCTTGGAAGGCAAAAAAATGATTTCTGTTCCTTCATGCAACCTCTTTTGGATATTTCATCACATCATTGGTCTATTGCAATAAAAGGGGTGATTTTGAAGCCTGACCACACATGGGTGTGAGTTTGTTTGGAGAAATATTTTTTGCCTTCAGAGGAAAATGCTGTCACACTATATCCACAAAATGGCCTGCTAGCTATAACACTGGAAAAGATGGTCACCTTCTGGTTTGAACATTAAGAAATTAATTTCTCATAATTTTCTCAGATCTGATGAGCAACCAAAGATATGCAAAGAGTTCATAGTTTGAAGTTATTCTTTGCCTACATCTTTGGTATCCTGTGCTTCATTTCTCTTGTTGGGTTAAAATTTTTAGACCGCAACTGTAGAGTTTCCTTTTGTTCGAGTACAAGCAAGCAGACATTTACAGAACAGTTAAAAAATTGGCTAACAAGAAATTGTGTACACATTATTTCACTGGCGGTCCATCTTCTTGTCCGAAGCTGTTTGCTGCTTTTGCACTGTGCCTTGGCAACAGCTTGGGGCACCTGTGATGTATTCCGGAATATCACCTGTAGCCATCTTTTATTTTCTGTAATGAGTTCTACTTACAACAACAACCATCTATGAATATAAAGTGGCATCCACCACTTACCACTTATGTGTTTGGGCTAACTGCTGTTTCCCTGGAATGATTCCCTTGGATCCTGCCCATTTGCTCTCATATTTCTTTCCTTCTGGTAGAGAATGCAGACATTAAGATGTTCCAGAGCAGATGAGACTCCCCTGAATTACAAAGCATCCATCAAACTGGCAGTTGAACTAGAAGGATGGTAGTGACAAGAGCTGCTTTTGTCCAGACGATAAAAGGAAAGCCCTAAATAGAATATCCCACCCACCCTCAATATTTTCCCCTAACCCCAGCTGTATCAGTTGCTTCAAAAGAGGATGAGAGTGGAGCAAAAATCCTGGAGTATCTTTGAAAATGCCTTTCTCCCCTTTTGTGGCCTTTCAGAATTAATCAAAGGAACATCCCCTTGAATTATATCTCCTGAAACAGAAAACAAAGCCCTAAAACTTTGACTGTGTGCTATGAGGAAAAAGGGAAAAGGAATCGAAAGGGAGCCAAAAATTCCTATCTCGATATTTTATATTTGAGCTTCACAAATGCATTAACACCTATATGGGAGATTCTGTACCAGACCACGCTATATCCTTTCCCCATAGCCATCCGAAAGACAACCCTGCTTGGAAAACCATGTGAGTGACACTAGCACAGGTTGCTCTGGTTCTTCCCCTACACCTCGATAGACAGGAATTTCTACCATTCATGATCAAGAATGTCTGCAGGGAACGTCAAAAATGTCACCACATGATGGAAGCTCTATCTCCAGTTTTATGTGCATCACTTTTTAATCTCCCTGCAGACTTCTCGTCTCTGATCTTGATGGTGCTAGTTGGATACATGGGAGGTGACAGTCCACATAGGGAGTGCAATCCAAGGACTATACATGCCCTTAAGCTTAGCAGGTAACATTGTAAAAGCCACCTTTTCAAAAGCATCAGGGCCATATTGCTATAGGAACCAGAGAAGGATAGAAGTCATGGAAAAACATGGGATTTCACTTTCTTTATTGCAATTCTATATGAGTAAAATACATCTGGTGAAAGAAAGGAAGATTGGGAGAGAACAGTAGCCCAGCAGCAGTCTGCTGGATTTCATTAAGTATATGTAATACAATACAGGTAGTCTTTGACTTATGAAAATTGAGCCCAACATTTCTGTTGCTAAGTGAGACAGTTAAGTGAATTTTGCCCCATTTTACAATCTTGCTTGCCACAGTTATTAAGTGAATCACTGCAGTTGTTACGTTAATAACACAACACAGTTGTTAAGTGAATCTGGCTTCCCCATTAACTTTGTCAGAAGGTCACAAAAGGGGATCACATGACCCCAGGACACTGCAACCGTCATAAATAAGAGTCGGTTGCCAAGTGTCTGAATTTTGATCATGTGACCATGGGGATGCTGCAATGGTCGTAAGTGTGAAAAACGGTCATAGATCACTTTTTTCAGTGCCACTGTAACTTTGAACAGACACTAAATAAACTGTTTTAAGCTGAGGACTATCTGTGCAGACAACACTACAGAGCTACAAATGTGTGCAAAGATGGAATTTCTTTGCAGCAATTATCTTCTAGGCTTTAACAATATTACTAAAATGTTGAGTTCCATCAATGGCAAAAGAGTGGTTAAAGTTAGACTTCAGAAAGAGCAGAAGCTATGGCACTAACCATGGAAGTTTAGATTGAGATATATAGTGACTATAGATTAATAACTGAACAAAGAAGTATCTGTGTTCTTCTATAAATTATTACTTTCTTTAACATCATACAAATGCCTCTTTGTCAGCACGACAGAACTAAAGCTATCAGTGGAACACCAAGAAACAATAAGGAGCATGTTTAGCATTTCTGAGATTTGCAGAAGCATTCTTATGAAAAACAAGGATAAGGAAACTGCATCTGCAAATCATTCCAATCTGAGCATGCAACAGCAGATATATGGAATGGGGGGGGAAAAAGCTCAGAAAAGTGGAGGATTGAGGGAGAACTGCCTAACGTGAGAGGCTGTCTGGAATCTTATGTAACAGAGCTGTTATAGCGCATCGAGCTACAATGCCACATTTTTCATAGACACTTGTCAAACTCCTGTCACAGAAAGACTGATTTGATTAGATTTTCTCCAAGGATAGTTACAAGGGGAAAAACGGCTTACAGGTGTACTTATTGGCCATTATTTGACTAGAGAAGCAACCAACCGATGTCTTGGATTACAGTTACTAAAATTACAATCATGATGACTTTTGATGACTCAGAATTATAGATGCATAGTTCAGTATGTCTGCAGGCTTCCAACTGGGGGATTGCTGGTTGTATACTGAACCCTTAGCTCAGGCATTGGAAACTTCTGGCTACAGGCCTTGCTTGGTCTGTCAAGTTTCATTCCCTACTCTGCAGAGATGCCTAGCCCTGGTCTCTTGACCCAGATCTCTTCAGCCCAGATCTATTGCTGATTTAAGTTTAGGATTAAGTCAGACAATCATGCTTTGATCTCTGAGGAGGGGTGAAAATGTTTCGCTACCACATCTGGCTGTATCATGAGGTCATGTTTCAAAAGATGGTGGCAATGAACTCAGGAAACATCCAACTATACAGGTAGTCCTCAACTTACAACCACAATTCAATCCAAAATTTATGTTGTTAAGTGAGACATCGGTTAAATGAGTTTTGTCCCATTTTACAACTTTCCTCACCTCATTGCTTAAGTGAATCTCTGCAGTTCTTAAATTAGTGAATCCGGTTTCCCCATTGACTTTACTTGTCAAAAGGTCGCAAAAGGAGATCACATGACTCTGGGACACTGCAACCCGGAATCAATTGTCAAGCATCTGAATGTAAATCATGTGACCATGGGGATGTTACAATAGTCATAAGTGTGAAAAATGATCATAAACCACTTTTTTCAGTGCCGTTGTAACTTCAAACAGTCACTAAATGAACTGTTGTAAGTGGAGGACTATTTTATCTATCAAATTTATATGTTGTTCACCTTGCAGTGAGAAATATATGAAACCTCAATGTGTTTAGTTGTAACCAGCCTCTTCTGAAACTGTTCCAAAGTTCAGGCTAAATTCAGATTTGCTCCACTTAAACCAGGGGTGTCAAACTCAATTTCATTGAAGGCTGCATCAGCATTGCGGTTGCCCTTGGGGGGCATATGGGTGTGGCCAGGATGGGTGTGGCCTACTGGGTGAGCATAGCTAGCTCTACGTCGTTCACATCAAGGGTGCCTGTGGGAGCTCAGCCTCTTGGTGCTGTGAGGAGAGCGCCCCACTGCATGCTGAAACCCCTCCCCTGGAGCCCATCAAGCCGGATATGTGAAGCAGGCCAGGGTCATTTGCTGGCCACTTCCAGGTGATGGTCCATTCCTTCATTCCTCACAAAGGGTGACACCTCCCCAGCATGCACCCAGGGGGCGGGGCCGACGCAGCAAGGGCTGGTTCCTCGCTGTTTCCAGATGGCCTTGTGGAGCTAAGACTGAATACATTTCAGCATAGATGGCCACCACAAAATTGTACATTGGCTCCCAGCCGGCCTGGGCCAGGGCCAAGGCAGCAGGGGCCATTCCCTCACTGTTTCCAGGATGGCTTTGCGGGCCACATGAAACTACTTTGCGGGCCGCATCCGGCCCCCGGGCCTTATGTTTGACATGTCTGACTTAATCTGTTGCCAAATACATCCTTGGATGGATTAATAGAGGCATCTTTATACTCAAGGATAACCCAGAGTTTGCCTGGCTACAAGGAAACCAGGTGGCAGCAAATATGCTGTATTTTGGAAAAAATAATCTGATTCAGAAGTTTTGTCAAGCAAATTCATTTTCCATGAATTGTGGAGGGAATAAATTGCTATATTCCTCCGACCAGCTGCATAAATAATTAAGAAAAATGTGATGCTGCCTCCCTTGTCTGATCTTAGACTCCCTGTAGTTTCGGACTTGTCAATCTGACATATGAACTTGCCCTGAAGAATAAGTTCTTCAAAACAAATACTGCCTGCCTTGACTTCTTCCTCTCTTTTGGGGGTTTATTTTAATATTACTGCTTTTATATGTGTGGGAAACCGCATATTCCGCATTTGGTAGCCGTTAAAAAAAAAACAGATGTGAGAAAGGCAATTTCTCAATTATGCTCTGCCAACTGTAATGCAGGAATTCGGCAGTATGGCTTTGAAGCCTTATTGGATTGATAAATGCTAAACAGTTGGATGATATTGATACAAAATGTTTTGGCAGCTATTCTTCTAAGGTGTTCAATGCATGCATAATTTAAAGAGGAAAGAGAAGACAGACCGGAAGGAAATAGGAAAAGTAATGATGAAAAAGCTGGAAGGAAAGAAAATGAAAATACAAAACTGCAACTACAGCACATTGGAAAGTTGAGAAGAGTTGGCAAAGACTACAGGGGACCTTTGAGCATGAAAAGGGAAATCACTACAGAAAAGAGAGACTGAAGTCAGTGGTGCCAGCAGGTGGGAACAAAATCTGTGGGATGTAATTCCATTATTGAAATTCCATGCCTTTTGTACATGCATGTGACACATATACAAAAAGGGTGAGACTTTGATCACAACAGACATATTTTGATTTTTTCATTCTCTCTCTCTCTCTCCCCCCTCCCTCTCTCTCTCATACACACACACACACACAAAGAGACACACACACAGACACACACACACAGAGGAACACAGAGCCCCGACGCCTTGTTTAGGAGCCCCACTCCTTTGTAAAAGAGATGGGGCCACACAAATCAATTGAGGCCCCTTTATTTCTGCTGTTGCCAGACTCAGCAACAAAATCAGAATAGGTCTGTACTTATATTCACTAGAATTAAACTTGAATTCTCAGCAAGATGCCTCAAGTGAATACAAGAACCAACTTTGCTACTTAAGAAGGACAATATTGGGATGGTGTAGACATGAAGGCTTAATTGCAAACTGGTTATGAAACACCCAAATCATGATTGTGTTACCATAGGAATGTTGCGATGGCTGCAGTTTGAGGATCATTTGTAAGTCCCTTCCATTCAACGCTATCATAACTTTGAATGGTGGTTTAATGAACGGTTGTAACCCAAGGACTAGAAAACTTCAACCAGTGTAGGCTGTTGCAGCTGATAGAATTCTGGCTGGGACAAATGTTAGGATAATTGTCTCACTTGCCCAGTGTTCTAACCTCCTCCATTTAAGGTCTACTATGACTTTTAAAGCCTTCAGCAGCTTCCAAGCTGGCTTCTTAAAGAACATTTTCTTTTTCACACAACTACCTATGCCATCTATTAAGATCAGCTACTTCTTTGCTATAATAGAAGTTATCCAAAGCCCAGTTATTGAAATAGAAGGTTTTTGTAAAAGCAGCTGTGGCTTTAAAATCACTATCTGAAGAGGTCCAGCCATCTTGCTTCATAGGTGTGGTCTGCTTGCAAATGAAGAGAACATGGCTTCTCTTAACTGAGCATTTAACTGAACCTAATTTAATACATTGGTCATTGGCGTTGTGTCTTTCTTCTTCTCTTTTAATTTTGTTGATTTTAGTATCTGAACTGGTTTTGGTAATTGGCTGTGATCTTTAGGATTTTCATATCTTGAATTAAACACTTTGGTAAATTTCCTTTTTTGAAAAAGAAGGAAAACAAGCTAAACATTTTTCAGTAAGTATTTCTCAACCTTGACAATTTTAAGATCTGTGGTTTTCAAAACATGCTGGCTGAGGAATTATGGGAACTGAAGTCTACAGATGTTAAAAGCTGCCAAGGTTGATAAATGCTGCCTTACACAAAGTTCCAACAGATTAAGCTTACATGTAAATCTTGCCTGTCTAATAATGTCAGCTTCAGAGGTCCTTTGATAACTGCTCTATACATGGTTACCTCCAGAGTTTTGACAAAATGGGGACTGGAGATAAGGCCTTTTGAAACTAAACCTAAAACATGGCCTCTGCTATGGCTCATTTGGCACATTCTGTGTTAATAGGTTTATGGGGTCAAGGCTTTGGAGAACAATATTTTATATGTTTTAACATAAGCGGTTGTTGTTTTACATGCTGATTTTCTATTGATTTTCTGCTGAATTTGTTTTTCGGTACGTGTGTTCTCACTTTTAATTTACTTGTTTTGTTTAATTTAAATAGTGAAAGTTATAAAGTTGCTATATACTTAAAAGTGTAATAATAGCCATTCTTGTCACCTATTGAATACATTCATGATTTGCACCTAGGTTCTAGTAGGATGCAGTGCAAAAGGCTGTGTAGGCATGATTTTCGTTCTAGGAGCAAGTGAATAAATGAATAAATTGTCATTAATGTCAGGAAAAATTGCAAGTTGCACATGCTGGTATTTATTTACATGCTTTGTATCTGGAGTCTTAGGAATTCTTTATATTTATATAAATATTCCATCCAGGATATGCTGAGGATAAATTCTCAAACCAATGCATGCAATCTTTTCCATACTATCTTTGTGGATCTGTATGTGGAGGTCAAGGTAGGATTTTCACTTTCATATAGCATGTTTATGGTTGCCTTCTTGATTTTTTCACTTATTGCAGTTACACTGAATCCCATTTTCCTTTGGGTGACAATTCCCCATAGATTTGAGGAATTTTTTTGGTGGAAAACTTTATATTTGTATTTTTTCCATTCAAATAATTGGTTACCTACTGCTGCCATGGACATTTCATTATATGTGGTTCACTTAGGACACGGGTGTCAAACTCGAGCGTGTCACGTGACATATCATGACGTATCATGATTTTTTTTGCCTTTGTGGAGCCAGGGTGGGCGTGGTCTGTGTGTGACACATCTGGCCCATGGGCTGCCAGTTTGACACTTCTAACATAGGAACTTAAACAGCACTAGATCAACTATAGATTTGAAAGGTCCATTTTCTAATTTATGTTTATTGTGAGAAGAACTTGTTTACTCTGTATATATTCTATTGTATAGCAAGTTTCTAATCTGTAAGAGAACTCTGTCTAATTATCCTGATTGTAAATTTACTTAGGAGCCTTTAGGCAGAGATTTTATTAAAAACTTTCTAAAGGTCCAAGAAGCTTAGGTATACATAATAACCCCCTTTCACAAATCACTTATAATTTTCCTTTTCCCATTTCCCTGCTAATTCCTACCATAGGTGTGATCATTTTAATCTCTTATTTCCAGAATGTTTTTCTTGTTTTCTAATTATTGCTTTATATAGACACCCTGTTCTCCTCAGATCTTTGATGTGAAAGGTGGTTTTAATAAAAAGGTAGTTTTAATATGGTTGTTAAAAAAAAGCAGTATCACATTACACTTCTTTAAGGATATGATGATGAAAGCCCTCTGTCTGATGCCACGTTAATTTTTAATTTTCAGTAAATCCTAAATGTTCTCCAAAACCTTTTTTTCTAGAAAACTCCTTTATTCTTCTTCAAGACTCAAAATGAGTCCAATCACTGCTCAATCTGATTTTGTGACATATTTTTTAAAAAAATCTTAGTCCCAATCTTAATTTTGTTACTAATCCACTCTTCAGGTCCCCCCCCCCCCTTTGCTTGCTTTGTTTTAGCATTTCTTTGTTTGGCTGGTGCTTATGTTGCTTTTTGCTCTCTTTTGGGCCAGATCAATAAGTAGGCCTCTTGGTGCTTTATATTTTATTTTATGCTATTTATTAATCTACCCTCCTCCTCTTGGATTGACTAATAATCCATCCTGATCTGTAATTTAGATTCTGTTAACTAGATTTTCACTGATTTCTGAGAAAGGGCTGATCCTTTTTTTTTTAATTGAAATTTTATAAACTTTTTACAATAAAATACCTCCCCCCCTCCCACCCCCCATAACCCTCCCCCCTCCTTCCCAGAGCTGAATACAGGGTTAAAAAAACAAAAAAAACCATACAAATTAAATGAACATCAATCAACTATACATACATCCAAAAAGATTAAAAATACTCCAATACATTAAAAACAACAAATCTAACCATAGCTACTTTAAACTATAAATTATTCAAAAGCTAAATAATACTTTCTAATCCCATATTTATTCTGTACAAAATTTACCCATCTTTTCCACACAGAATTATATCTCTCTTGTGAATGGTCTTTCAGATAAGCCGAAATTTTTGCCATGTCTGATAAGTAAGAAACTTTAAGAAACCATTCCTCTAAAGTAGGCAAGGAATCTTTATTCCAATATTGCCTAATCAATAACCTTGCTGCTGTAATAAAATTCAACATTAAGATAATCTCTTTAGCATCACAGTCTTCAATAATACCTAACAAAAATAATTGTGGTGTAAATTTTATCCTTCTATTAAAAATTTTCTGAATGTTCCACCAAATCTTAATCCAAAAAGCCTTTATATTTCTACATGACCACCAAATATGATAATACGTTGCATCCAAACAACCACATCTCCAACATTTGGGCTGTAGATTCAGATACATACGAGACATCTTTTGTGGATCAAGGTGCCACCTATAAAACATTTTATAAAAATTTTCTCGTAAATTTTGAGCTTGGGTGAACTTAACATTCCTCACCCAAATTATCTCCCATGTATCTAATAAAATCGGCTCTTCAAAATTTTGAGCCCACTTAACCATACAATCCTTAACTAATTCTGTTTCTGAATCCAATTCCACTAAAACATTGTAAACTCTTTTTATATGAGCTTGACTTTGATCTTTAATTTGTTTCATCAAATTCACATCTTCCATAATAAAACCCACTTTTTGATCTATACTCCATCTTTCTAATAATTGCCTATACTGAAACCAAGAATAAATAATATTTTCTTGCGTTAACTCCTCCATAGATTTTAATTGCCAATTATTCCCTTCCCACTTAAGCAATTGTTTATAGGAAATCCTATCCATTTTCACTCCTTTCCTTATCCCCTCTATAGCGTACCCTGGAATTCCCCACAACGGTATTCTAGAATTTAATCTATAATATTTCTTCCAGACATGCAATAAAGTAATTCTAAAAACATGGGACTTAAAAACCCTATCCACCTTTTTATTATAAATTAAATACGCATGCCATCCAAATAATAAATCCCATCCTTCCCAAAAAAGTATATTTGAATTTGTTAAGTTAACCCAATCACTAATCAAAGTTAGGACCACCGCATCATAATACAGTTTCAAATTCGGCACCTTGAGTCCTCCTCTCTCTCAAACATCTTGTATAATTTTAAACTTAACTCTTGGTTTTTCCCTAGCCCAAATGAATCTATTAAAACCCTTCTGCCAGAAAGGGCTGATTCTTGATATGTGTCTAAGGAGGACCATTCCTCCCAAAAATGATTGAACAGTAGCACATTAGACTTTAATATAATCTGAACCATTCATATGATTGTGTCATTCATATGACAAGTTCAAGCTCGACAAACAAAAACAAATATAATGATCAGACTATATATTCCTGTTTACTCAGGAGGAAATGCCACTGAATTTAATGAGACTTACTCTCAGACGGGGAGGGGCGGCTGCGCAGGGGTCTGCAGGAGATACTCAAAACAGTCAAAGATGGAGGCCATGATGGTATGATCACTGAAGCCCATGAAAAACATGTGTGCTATAATTTATATGTACATTAAAATCAGAGCTTCAATCATACCATATTGTCTACCATCTTGAGTATTTTTGACCAGAACTTTGTAGACATTCCTGCTCTCAGAATTGCTGCATTGTGTGGTATCCTTTATCACCTTGAATGACTTTCTAGGCAGGAGAAAGGAAAACCAGAGCTGTTCCACAGGTAAGAATTTTTTTGTTCAAGCTTAGTGTTTCATGTGCAACTATTTGAAAAAAAAATCTTGGATTATTTTTAGCAATACACTACAACTGAAATCTATGGTTATTATTTTCTATTTTTTTTTTTTTACCATGGCTTGACAGTGTGTTTGAATGTGGTCTCCTGATTTACACCTAGTTTATTCATGCTCCAGCTATCTCTTCTGGGCATCAGACAGGAGATCTGAAGGGAACAAACCTTTTTGTTTGTAAGACTAGACCTGCCTTAGAATTATATGCATGGGATATCAGGACATGCATATATGAATGGCATTACCTGCAGATCTGACTTCAAGAAATGCATATATGTGCCACAAAAATCCTCACTGCATACATGGATTTCTATTACTTTCCCCCAGAAAATTCAGTTTTAAAAAAATGGATCCCTAAAATGATTTGCTTAGAGGACTATTCATTTCAAATTGATACATTTTGAGTTAGATAACAGGATATCTTCATACTGTACACTACATTGCAGTTATAAAGCTATATTATATAGATTTTTTTTAAAAAATGCTTTTATCTGACAAGCCTTTTTTAAATAGTATCAGGAATGATTTAGAGGTCTGCTAACTGGCTTGAGGTTCAAATAAAACACTGTACAATTTTGAACTATTTCTGCCTTTGGCTGAGAAAATTGGGGCTTAGCAATTGGCAAATCCTGTCCTACTCCCACTGAATAAATTGGAACTCGAGGCTGCAACCTGTTGCCTGAGCTATTGAAAAATGCCTTTGAGTCTTTGACTGTATAGAGGTATTTGGAACTCTCCCTTTGCTATACCTGCTGAGTCCACTGCTATTCATTATGTCCAAGATCTAGTGCAGTGAAATATCAGTTGAATACCTGATACGAAAAACCAAAGGAAATATTAAAACTTCACCGGTGGGTTGCTAAAATACAAAAAGCATGTTTGCAAAATGAAACAAAGAAGAACCAAGCAAGTGATTTTGCACTGTGGTCCTACAGTTATCTTGATAGTTATACTGTATTGGCCCTTGGCCTGGGGTTGCACAAAAGCATTCAGTGGAGATACTGGCACAGACTTCAAATTTATACACACAGACGGCTTGTAAGTACTAAAAATTCACATCTTCTGCATCATCTGTAAGAACTTTCAGCTGGGTATTTAGGTGTCTTCATTGATGAGGAATACAATTCCATAGATCTTCTAGGGGAGAATCATGAATGTAAAAGTGGTGGTGGGACTTGTAAGATTAATGTCAGCCCTCCTAGGTAAACTTGACATGTTTAGGAAAAACATGAACCAGGAAACATGATTAGATGGATAGATTTTACTGTCTTGTCAGGCTGCATTAATAGAATCTGCTAGGTTTGATGGCACAAACTTCCCATCATCCTTTTCAACTGCTTGCTCCATTAAGTGTGTGTGTGGGTCCTTCCTAAGTTTCTTTCTCTGATGGTTAAACCACTGGAGACTCCTGCCTCTCTTCTCTGATTGTTTCCTAGGCAGCATTTCTTCCCCTCTTTCTCCAAGGTCATTCACACATTCCATTACATACTGTGTTCAACACAGCTTACATCTAGTTAGGTGTGAATCAGATTGCTGCTCCATATGCTGTAGTACAAGAGTGGGCAATGCATCAACCTTCTAATATTGCTGAATTTCAACTTCTAGCAGCTCAAGCCAATATGGTGAATTGTGAGGGATCCTGGGAGCTGTAGTTCAGCGACATGTTGCCTATTCTTGTATGACAACATATGGGGACAAAATCTGATTCACGCTTATGTGGAGGTACAATTTGATGAACACAGTAGGACATACAAATGAATAAATTCACAGAGGACTGCATGGTAAGTCACATTTTGACCAGCTCAGCTGTAGTGTTATGGAACCCAAATATATGTTGTCTGCTTGTTTTTCAAGAAATAGGTTTTTGCTTTATAACAGAAACACAATTTATTTAATTTAGCTCTAAGTGAAGCTTTTTTCTGGGAGTGTAGCTGTTACCTATTTTACAGAAGATGTTTCTTTAACTGAGAGCTGCCCAATTGTTGAGACAGCACCTGAACAGTAGCAGAGCTTTACATATGTCACCTGGCCACATGGGTCATATCATTTCGCAGTGTTTGCAAAATATATTTCTTTTAAAATGTCTGTCTTATTCTGAGTCTTACGAATAGCAATTTTCATTTCCATGTGGTGCTGTTTGTGTGGAATAATAGATCAACAAGTTGTCCTTCAAGTTTTCAGACCTGGAAAGGTCTAGGTTGGATGTTGTAGAATCAGACAGGACTCCCTTCATCCCACATGTCACAGCACAGGATAGCAATAGCACTTAGACTTATATACCGCTTCACAGTGTTTTACAGCCCTCTATAAGCGGGTTACACAATCAGCATATTGCCCCCAACAATCTGGGTCCTCATTTTACCGACCTTGGAAGGATGGAAGGCTGAGTCAACTTTGAGCCGGTGAGAATCGAACCCCTGGTAGTCAGCAGAATTAGCCTGCAATACTGTATTCTAACCACTGCGACACCACGTGAATCTTGGAGAGATTCTTTGAATATTGAGGCTGTAAGCAATGAACAGCATTTCCATTACCATTATTCCTGCAACTTTGGCAAATAATTCATTGATTTATTGTTAAAAGCCTAGGCTGGGAACCTTATCAACTAACAGTTGGCACCTGGTTAGAATTAGATAAAGGTCAAGAGGGATTGGACTTAGTTGTTTTTGGCTAGTTAGTGATATCAGGTTGATCACTTATTTCAGTATTCCCCCTGGCTCTGCCAGTCATTCTACACTGATTGTCTCATTGACTTGTAAGAATAAAACTGGGAGGAAGTATTATGGAGGAAAGATGAAATATCACTGAAAATAATAAAATTTTCCTATGCCAGAAGCTGTGGTTATCATCTCAAAGTACTATGTACCATCTCACTTACTATGGGACGGAACTACTATGCAATTGCTTTTGAGTTCTCTCTCAAAATGAGAATACTATTCTATTGCTCAGTAAGACTATGTGACAAAGTTAGTAAAATGCCTGATATACTGTAACCAAAATCATTACATAGTTGAGGATTTAAACCCAGATCTCATAAATCCAAACCAATCAACCTTATTATCTTGATCTTTTTCTCATACTGATTTCCTGGTGATTACAGCAGAATAGGGATTTCTATCCTGTGTGTTGCTGAAAATTGGCAAGCCAACTATATTTCTGCATGGGTTACAAACATTTCACCTAAACTTGTTTTAGTTAAATAAGAAAAGCAATGACTTCTCTCCAATTATCAGCTATTTTAAAAAGCAACAAAACAGGGATATTAAGAAAAAATCAGTATGGAGCGGGTTACTTGACTTCATAACGAGTCAGTAATCAGTCCTGATTCTTCTGGATTTTTCAAGATCACTGTATTCTCAGCCATTACATCAGAACTCTGAATCAAACTGAAGTCTTTCATCCCAATGAGAAGAGCTTTTCTGTTTTATAAGATTTTTTATTGCTAATGACCTTAATGTTGCCCATTTAAGAGGTTTTGGCTATGGTTCTATTTCTGATTATTTTGATCAGCTCCTGCTCTTTGTTTCCAGGGATGATGCTTTCTACTACCATGCTACCCTCCTTTCTTAGAAGTAAGTTTAGCCAAAGGAACTTGCTGTCAAGTAGACCCCCAAATTCCTAGTAATGAGTTTTGCATTTGTATATATGTCAGATTTGCCAGTTTGATTAGCTGGATCAGCAGGAATGAGGTGAGATGGGATGGGACTTTTTGAGGTTAGTAGAGGTAGAAACTAAGAGGAAACACCAGGTACCTGCTTTGGGTATGGCCAGATTTTGTGTGCTTCAGAGCTAAAAAAAGAAACATTGACTTCAGTCAGAAGTAATTTGATGTTTCCCCATTTTTGGTATAAAAATAATTGAGTACTTGGGCTACAATGCTCAACAAGAATTTATGTAGGAAGTAGATTAAAAAGGTTATAATAGCATCCACCACCATGCAATTGAATCCTGCCCCTTTTTTGTATCATGATTGCCTTTTTAAATTCCCTTCTTACAGACGTTCTTGATTTTAAGCAAATCCTATCTCCGTTTTTTAAATTGCTTAACTTTAAAAGAAAGATAGCAATTATTGATATATTGCAGGGAGTGGGGGTTATTTTGGTCTCCAAAGATGTGTTGGGGAAGAGAAGGGACAGGAGACAAAAACATAAAAAATACATCAAGAATTAGGTGCTGAAAATCAGAGGGAATCACACCCTTTTAAAAAATACTTTTGTCCTATTAATAGCATTTTCTTCCATTAATGGCATCACCCATTAATACCAGATCTAGATTGCAGTATGTGTGTGTGTCTGTGTGTCTGTGTGAGTATCATTTTTTGAAAGCATGAGTTCACAATGTAGATTATAGAATACAAATATAATATAGTTTGTGTACTGCTGATAGTAAAATACTTTCAGTATATTGTATTTTGTACCATACATTATATTTGTCTTCTTTAATGTGGGTCTATGACACATGATAGTATTAAGTAAGATAATTTACCTAGAAAAACTAAGTAGCAATACATCCAGTGAAACATCTTATTCTGTAAATTGTTTGGTCCTGATGCCCTTCGGACCTCTCAAACTCCAGAGGTTGAGTTTGTTGGAGGTCTTTATTATTATTTAAATCTAAATAAATTTAAATCTAAATCTAAATCTAAATTTATTATTACAATAAATAAATAAACTAATAATCAAAATTTGAACAATAAACAAGACAGTGCCAAAGCAATTGCTTCAGGTTTTAAGGAGTATTAGACACTTTTCTTAAGACCTAAAAAACATGGTGTAAAAAAAAGGTCTAATAGACCCTACAGAAAATGTTTTTAAAAGTTTGGTTCTTATCCTTTCTGAACTGGAGATATATTTACTTTGAAGGAACTTTTGGGCATGTCCTGTTGTAATTATTTATTGGTGAAATATTATTGCTGTACTAAGACAGGTTCTTTGAGGCAGTTCCTTCTAATCTGAAATATTTTCATTCAGCTTTGGATATATCAAGCTTCAACTTGCAACAAAGTTTGCAATGGGCTTATAAAAAAATACTTGCATTTTAGATTCAAAATGTTGTGTGGGTTTTCACGCGCCCAGCGGTCTCCCATGGGTGTTGAAGAACACGTGGTTTCCTCGGGATGGGAGCCTCGAACAAAGACGAAGCATCCCTTTTATTGTGTTATCAGAAGGCGGGTTTATATGCACCTGGTGACCACCTTACACCAACCACATTTATTATGACACAGCATATTAGCATATTACACGTGCTAACTTTGTTTTGCACACGCTACTATACAGCTGTTACACACGGCACCAACAAAATCTTTTTTACTTCTGACTTCCTCATACCTTGGCCTACTGCAGCTGATGACTCAGCCTAACAGGCCAGATAATCCAGATAATTCCAACAATGTTGCTTTAAAGAAATGGTCAATTCTCTGTTTTTGAATCAACTTTGGGAAACCAGGACCAGACACTATGATTTTGTCAACACTCCAAATTATTAAATCATTAGGTTTTCACTGATAAATAAATATGCCTGTGTTTTTAAACATCTTATATAATATTTATCAATTTATTTTATCCTGCAAACTGCTTTATCTTGTGCCAAAATTTTAATTATATCTGTATTTCGCTATTCAGGTTTTTTGTTTATAAACAGAAATAATTATTGAATACATTTCTTAATTTCAGGAGTAGTTTACATATAATATATATTGTTCATATACTAGAAGCAGCTATCTAAAATATATATTTAAAATATTTAAAATGTGAAAAGTTATGTTTATATTTTTCACACATCTTCTGCAATTTTCTGTTTCTTTTCTTTGGTATTTCTTTGGTATTAACCCTCCTATTGTTAACAGAAGTTTTTTTTACAAAAAATATAGCTTTTTAAAATAACACGTTACATTTTTAAGCTAAATAGTTTTAAAAACATAGTAATATAGTTGTATCATCAGACTGCTGTTTAGTAAGTATATAATCTTACAAATTGATTTTTTAAAAAAGAGCTAATTGTATTTTTTGAAGTTTAAGAAAAAAGAAAAGCAATTCACTAAGAAAATGAAATAATTTTTTTGACAGTTTTTGCTCTTTAAAAGAGATACCTATTCAGTTTATGACCATAGATCTGCCATGTTAACAAGGAACATGGCAGATCTATGGTCATAAACTCTTGGAAACATCAATGCAATAAGACTGCTAATCTGTAATGAAAGGGATGGTATATTTCCTGTTCGTTCATATGTTTACAAATGGAATCTGTGTTAGTGAATGAGCCACAGTCAGGGCAGATGGACAGTCTAAAGCAATGTGATGCATGATCTTGTACATGGAGACTGTCACATTAGGAAATGAGGGTAAAAGGTAGAGCTGCTTGAGGCTGGTCTGAAGAACATCTCTTAACCAACCCAAGGGTGCATTACCTGACGTTGGGATGGGGGTAGAGAGTGTCATGGGAGAGAGACATTATTGTTGTACTGTAACGAGTCTGATTAACGTGCTCCCAGCCTTTCTTTTAGTTTTCTGGGCTCCTAGCAACAGCACACAAAAGTGGTTGGATTGTTCTTGACTCCGCAGGGGCAGGGACTGCCTTTGATCTACCCCCATTACCCTCAAGAGGGAGACAAGCAGATAGATGGAGGCTACTGGCACTTTTGATGAAGGCAGCATTGGCTGCCCGTGGATAAGCCCCCAGAAGGCACACCAAGCTCATGGACTTGTGAGAAGAGGACAACTCTGCTCCTTCCATCATGCCATGTCAATAGCACAAGCTTCCTTTTTATTTTTGATTATCTCCTTGCCCTCATCTGTCCTTGGTCAAGTTGTTGAAATGGGAATGAAATAATTATGCTATCTATCTATCTATCTATCTATCTATCTATCTATCTATCTATCTATCTATTTATTTCCAGTACAGTAACCTACTTCTTTAATTGTTCTGGGCAGCTGAGAAGGTCCTGAAGCAAGGTTGTTATAGAGGTAGAGAGGAGAGAACCATAGATATAAATTAAAGTTGTTGTTGTTGTTAATTGCGAAGTCGTGTCCGACCCATCGCGACCCCATGGACAACATTCCTCCAAGTCTTCCTGTCCTCTACCATCTTCTGGAGTCCATTTAAGTTCACACCTACTGTTTCAGTGACTCCATCCAGCCATCTCATTCTCTGTCGTCCCCTTCTTCTATTGCCCTCAATCTTTCCCAGCATTAGGCCCTTCTCCAGTGAGTCCTTCCTTCTCATTAGGTGGCCAAAGTATTTGAGTTTCAACTTCAGGATCTGGCCTTCTAAAGAGCAGTCGGGGTTGATCTCTTCTAGGACTGACCGGTTTGAATGCCTTGCAGTCCAAGGGACTCGCAGGAGTCTTCTTAAATTAAAGTACATATGTTCTATTTGAGCAAGATAAATTTATTTAGACATGATTGGCAAGTCTTCTGCCCGGTGTTAGGCTGACGTCTTCCTCATCACCTGCTATTGGATTCTTTTGCCTGGAGGCATGTAGTCCTTCTGAATGCCTAGATTAGAACCTCTTTCAGCCTTGCTCATTGGGAAGACTACTATGCTCCATAGTTCTTTTCCTGTGGCGTTGCTCTCTAACCTCTGCTTTGCAGGTACTCTTGCTTTCCACCTGAAGGTTTCTCAAATGCCAGACTATGTTGTTGGGAAAGGAAAAAGATGCCAGAGTCAATGGGAAGCAGGCACTGGATTACTTTTTGAGTAAGATCTCTGGAGCTTACAAGAGGCTTATAAGCTTGGGCTCCCTACTTCATCCTGAATGTAGAAACTTTTTCAGTGAAAGAGACAGAAAAAGATGCACGGAGAAAATGGGTATGTTAAGAGGTGGAGCTTTGCTTCCCCTCCCTGATATCCTTCAGCCAAATAGGGGTTGAATTTAGCCTCCAGACCACATTCAGTCCCTCACATTTGTCAAACCAGCCATCTGAATGCATGTAAAGTTAGCCTACATTGTATTAAATTAGGCAGAGAGAACCTTATCTGGTGTACAGGTAGTCCTCGACTTACAACCATTCATTTAGTGACCATTCAAAGTTACAACAGCACTGAAATAAGTGACTCATGACTGGTTCTCACACTAAGGACTGTTGCAGCATCCACATGGTTACATGATCAAAATTCAGATGCTTTGCCACTGGCATGTATTTATGATAGTTGCAGTGTCCTGGGGAGGGGCACGTGATCAGCTTTTGCAGCCTTCTAACAAGGAAAGTCAATGGGAAAGCCAGATTCACTTAAGAACCGTGTTACTAACTTAACAACTGCAGTGATACACTTAACAACTTTGACAAGAAAAATCGTAAAAGGGGTAAAACTCGCTTAACAATTGTCTTGCTTAACAATGGAAATTTTGGGCTCGCTTGTGGTCATAAGTCAAGGACTACCTCTATTTCTACCCAGGAAATTGTCTCTTTCAAAATAACCTAGCGTTCTCTTGGGAAAAGCCAAATCCCTAATTCCTATACCTAATTCCCACTGCAGGACAGGGAGAAGTAACAATTAATTTTGAGTCCATGCTACACTTTCCTTAGGAACGGATTCTGAATGTGATTACTCTAAATTTCATCCATCTCCAGAATTTTCCTTACTTGTACTAGATCAATATTAGCCAAAATATAGATTAGTCAATATATTAGCCAATAAAATAATATTAGGAGCCTTGTGCCCTTCACAATAAGCATTAGAGTCTCAAGCTTGGCGGGGATTTCTGGGAGTTGAAGTGCACACATCTTAAACTTGGTAAGTTTGAGAGCATCATAAATCATATAATAACTTCTTCTCATTAGCCCAACACTTTCTCTACGTTTAAAGTACCATCAAGTATTGTGTACAATGCCTAAAAACGTAGGAAAGATAAAAAAATGAAGCTATGTATTTTGCAATAAACTTTAGACCACCTCAAATCATATACCCACGCTCAATATCCTTTAAATTATTTTGTAAAACAAATATAAATCATTATAACTTATTTAAATGTGCTAACTAAATACTATTCACGTTAGGGGAATTGCAGGCTACTTCCATCTCATTTTGATCAACACTTTAAATTAAAAATTAAAAAAGAACACTGGTACAGTAATTCTGTTTTAAAAAGCTAATGATCAAAAGGAATCTGATAGCACATTTTTATCTACCTTTGATAAGTCAGAAAAGGTGATGCCAAACTTTGATTTTTTGGCTACTAAAGACTACTTAACTTGGCTCTCTTCCAGCAATGTCTAGGGAAAAAAAATAAGTTCCTGTTGAAAAAAAAGAACATATAATAAAACAGCAAGAACATTATCTTCAGTAAGACACAGTTTCATCTTTTAACTGCTTCATTGCAAAGTACAGTTTTCCTTCTCTTTTGGGGAAAAAAAACAGGTTAATATTTCTGCTGGGTGTTTTGTGGAAATCTGTAAGGAAGGAGGTGAAAAGCTGTGCCCTAAAATTCTTGAGAGCCAATGACACTTAGCTACAATAATACTGAACTAGAAGCTAGATGGCTGAGTTACACGTCAGCTTTTTATGTGTCAGTGACTGGGAAGACTATTATTGTAGTTGTATGCCTGAGGGAGCCTGAATTTGACCTTAAAGCAGTGGACATTAAATGTATTACTGGCTTGAGAAAAAAAAAAAAAGCAGAGCTGTTATACCATGATCACTGCTTAAGCTGTGGGTCCTTTCAGGCACTCACGATAGCTTCCTGGCATTTTTTTATTTACTGCATTTTGAACTGTTGCTTGCTCTGTCTTGACACAAAATATGAGATGAGCAGGATCCTCTTCATATCTCTCCAAAAGTAAGCCCACTGGGTTCTATAGGATCTGCATTTAGTTCTCAGTGAAATCGGTGGGGGCAGTTAGTTCTGATTTAAGTCTCATGGCTCTCAGCTCAGTCTGGATGTAACCTTTTCAATCCACCGGCTTGTAAGATAGACCCAACCAGTTTTATACGGTTTTGTGGGATCTATTTATTAAACTAAATCCAAAGGCTAATCTGGTGTTAGTTGCCCGAGCAAACCCTAGTGCGGTTAAGATTCAGACTGTCCCCATTTTGACCCTGGATCCCTGATCGTCGCGCAAACCCCTCTTTGCTTTTTTCCTCGGTCCCGCGGGAGATCTGAGGAAGATTCGGATGGACAGCGTAGCCTGGAATGAAGCGTTCTCCTTGTTTCCACGGGCTTTCCTCTCGGCTTGGGTCTCGACCTTACCTCCCCTTAGCCACGCGGGCGGCTGTTTCCAGACCCACGGGCATCCTCGCCTTCCCCGCGTGGTAGTGCTGGGGGGGGGGCCGGGGGAGTGGAGAGGCGAAGCCAGGGGAGGGCTCGCTAGCTTCGAGGATTTCGCGACAGCTTCGGCGCCTTCCGCTGAAGTCGGGGAGGGGGCTCGACTTGGCTGGACCCCTAGCCAGAAAAAGAGAAGGCGCGAGCTCCGCTTTCCACGAGCACAGACTTACCGATCTGCACCCGTTCAAATTCCGCTGCAGAATAGAGGCCAGTTCACGCATGGCCTTTCTTCGTCCCGCTCCTCCGGGATTTTTCATCTATCTAGAAAACTAGTAGGCGGCCATTCAAATAAACCCGACCTTCTGAGCACCCTGATGTTGAAACTGAGTACCTTAAAACTGATGGGATTCGGTTGTGATGGAGAAGGGGCATTTGGTGAGTTTACAGATAGTCCTTGACTTACAACAGTTCATTTAGTGACCGTTCAAAGTTATGTCACTGAAAAAAGTGACTTATGACTGTTTTTCACACTTATGACCATCACATCATCCCTATGGTCAGGTGATTAAAATTCAGATGCTTGGCAACTAATATTTATTATGGTTGCAGTGTCCAGGGGCCATGTGATCCCTTTTGCGACCTTCTAACAAGGAAAGTCAATGGGAAACCAGTTTCACTTAACAACCGTGTTACTAATTTACCAACTGCAGTGATTCTCTTAACAACTGTGACAAGAAAAGTCGTAGAAGGGGGCAAAACTTGCTTAACAATTGTCTTGCTTAGCAATGGAAATTTTGTGCTCGCTTGTGGTCATAAGTCAAGGACTACCTCTATTTTTGTACCCAGGAAATTATCTCTTTCAAAGTAATCTAGCATTTTCTTGAATAAAAATACTCAGTTTTTGGGAAAGCCAAATTCCTGATTACCTATCTCTAATTCACACTACAGGACAGGGAATAGAATAATTCTATTCAAACTAATTTTGTGTCCGTGGTACACTTAAACACTTAGGAACTGATTCTGAATGTGATTACTCTAAATTGCATCCAACTCCAGAATTTTCCTTACTTGTACTAGATCAATATTAGGCTAATATTAGTTTAATTAGCTTAATATTGCTTCCCCCGTCCCGGGCCTCACAGGTGCAACCGCCTGTCTAGCGGTACCCGAGCCCCTTGAGATGCAGCGGGATCAGGATCGGGGCTGGAGGGACCAGCCGAGCTGCGGCCGAGCGAAGGGAAACTTTTTCCCCACTTCGGCGGCAACCGCCGGAGAAGGCGACCCCGCCTCCCGCCTCTCTGGCAGAGCATCTGGGGGTGGGAGGCTCATTTGCCGACTTTCTCGGGAGCCGAAAAGGCTGATGCGACTGAACCAGTTGGAAGGCCTGCCATTGGGCTTGTTGCACAGTCCGCGTGATTTAACGGTAAGAACATTTGCAGGGAAAGTAGAGGCGGAGAGTCTTTAGGCCTTTAGGCCTTCCTTCCCGCGTCCTCCTTTTCCTCCTCGCCTTTCATCGCCTGCTAGGATTTGTCGCCTTAAACAAGCCGGGCTGAAGCGTTTCTCTTCTGAAAGATTCGCAAACTAGAACCCGGGCGGGCTGCGGGTTTCCCTTCCACCTCGCCTCAAGTCCCCTGTTCCGGCTCGGCAAGGGCGAAAGCGGCCTAGATGGCAAGCGGAATGGGTGTGTGGGCGTTGGGCGGCTGCCTCAATGATTCCCCCCCCTTCTGATGCGTGGAGGGCCATCTTCAGCGTTTGTCCCCATGGGCAGCGGGGAGAGGAAATTTTAAGGAGAACTGTGCCTTTCTAAAGTGTCTGCTTTAGAAAGAGACTGGCCACCATAACCATCTTTTAATTTAGTTGACAAGCAACCTGCCAAATGCCTTAGTGGAGAATATGTTTAATTTTGAGGTGCATAGAAAGGTGCAATAGTCTCTCTGGTGTCCTCCAGGTATTGAGGTGCACCTCATTAAAATGTACTCCACAGTTCGCAATCTGCTCCGTTTCATCAGCTGGATTGGTTATATCTCTTTAAAACAAGGGGGATGTTATACAGATGTAATGCCACTTGCCTATTGAGTCACCTCCTGTTAAATTCAGAAGGGGTCACCCCAGAGAAGAAGAAAAAAAGTCAGCCTGGACCCACTTAGTGACACACAAATCCAAACAGATCAAAGAAAAGAAACAAACAAAGCCCATAACAATTTTCTTGTTGAAATGTTAGAAATAAAGAATTTAGAATCACAACCCTATATATTACAATTTCAAATATAGCCCCTCTGAGTTCTGGGAATATTATATCAAGTAAGCCTGTAGAGAATTTGGGACAGATTTTTTCCTCTTCCATTCCATGTTTGATATATTTTTTTCACCCAGAAATACCTATATTCAGTGCCCCACTTAAAAAAAAGAACTTTGGGGGGGGGGAAAGGGGATTCAAATACTTTATATTCAGGAGAATCAATATTTCAGCTGTCACGAGCTTTTACTTGTGTTTATGTTATCCCCCAAAAGGGAGATAAACCCTCAGCTAGGATTTCCCCTAAGCAAAAGTGCATATCTTGCTGTGAAGGTAGGTAGAACTGGACAGCCCAGACTAAGGCTAAATTCCCCCCCCTCCTCAAATTCCACCTGACCATAATTCCAGGGTGGCTCTTTCACCATCTTTGCTTCAGCAATTAAACATGGGCTATCCCTGGTTGTCATTTAACTTCGCCATAAAACAATAAAGACATTATGCTTGAAAAACCCCTCAAGGCCAAAGATTAAGAGAAGACAAGAATCCTTATTCCCAGGGTACGATGGAAAATAATGAAAATAAATCGGGTGGGGGGGGGGAATAGAGAAATCCATTTTAATTTTCCATCCCTGGGGTCTCTTACCCTGAATCTACAATGGGAAGGAAAGGAGCGGGCATCACACTGCTTCCTGTCAGACTGATCATTTCTACCTCCTTGGACTAGCCAAAGTTGGGAGCAATGCTTCCTTTTTGATTTTTTTCTCTCTGGGAAGAATTTGTCTGAGCTTGGAAGCTAAGTATAACAGATCCAGATAGGACTTGGAGTGGAGACCATCAAAAAATGCCTTGCTGGAAAGAGGCAATGGCAAACCCTTACCTCCCACTGTGAAGAAAACTACCTGGGCTGTTCAGAAAGAGAGTTGGACCTGAAGGAGAATTTCAGTGCTAGCAGCTTCCAAGTAGCCAAGCCTGCTTAAGAGGACACCCTTTACTCTCATGGTTGAGGGGAGAAGGACCAACTCGGACAGAACATCTGACCCGATTAGATAAGCTCCTGTCCATTTAAGGACAGTCCTCTCTGCAGAGATATTGGTTCAACATCTGGGTCAAGTTGTGCCTAGGTGTGGTCCTACCAAAGTAGTGCTTCTAGATGGATGGAAGATGACTCCCATCACCTCAAATGAAGTATGGGCTGGAGTGCTCCGATTCACCCCCTAATCTAAGATCTAAGTAACAAGAAACCTGAATTTTGGTTTGAAAAAGGTGCTTTTTCTAGGTAGTACTTGGCATCTAGCCTAGCTTTGCTTGGCCTGTTAGCTTCCCATGTGCAGGGCTTTCTTCATAGGGAGGTACATTTAGTTATATAATACCCTGCCCCATGCACGGCTGCTGTTTGGACATAAAGCTAAAACCAGCAATAGGAAAACCCCAGTATCCTCAGCGAATTAAACCAATTGTACTATTGCTGAGAGGGTTGGCCTGATAAGGAGCTTATTTAGCTTGGCATTTTAGCCGCAGTGATTTGTAAACTGTGAGTAATGGTTGTGGTAATGTTAGAAAGTGTTGCTTGGCACATGCTGTAGACTTTGGTCTCTGTGCTTGAATAGATCTGCCTTTTTTTTTTTCCAGAAATAAATGTCCTGAAATAAGCAAACAGGTTTGGGGTTTTGTCTGCACACAGAACTGTGTTAAAAAATAGAAATGAAAAAGAACATTTTAAAGTAATGAATCAAATCTCTGAAAAAAGCCAAGAAAGATGGGTGGCTAATTCAATGAGATGAGGATTGAGAGCCAGATCACACATTGCTGTACAACAGAACACCTGGATTCACATAGAATGCAATTGGGGGTGGTGAGGGGGGATGTCTAAGACTGACTGCAAGATTTAACAAGTCAGAGGATTATCTTGGGGCACTTTTTAGGCTCCTCCCCCATCCCCCAAATTTCCACCCCTTAATTTAAAAAGCTAAGCATTGGTTACTCAAAAGATTTCTGCACTTGGCCTGAAATGTTTGTATAGTTCAGGGCTGACCTTTGTCACTAAAACCCACTTCTGGTGCTCAAAAAGAGCTTTCATTTCCTTAGTATAAGGATCCAAACACTTACATTTTATTAAGAGGATGGCTTAAATGACTCCTTGTCTCTCTCACCTCCCACAAGTGTTTTCTATTTACCCATTTAAGTAAACAGTGCTGCTTTCCTGGGGTGCCCGTCTAAGAGCATCTTGTAGGTCATGAAAAGGTTGAGGCCCGGTTTGCAACTCCGCATTCTGTTAATTTCTTAAGAAACACAAGTTGCGGGGCCCCGCACAAAAGGCGATGATTTAATGAGGAAAAGAAACAAACTGACTGATTGTTGGCACTCACAACTGCCTTGGGAGTCCCTCTGGCAGCCACAAGTTGAACTCTGTGCCTTCAATGCAGCGTGCTTTTGGAGGAGAGGCTGGCCTGAATAGAGGACAAAGACAGTTTGTTCTGTTTATTTACCCTGCCTACAAGTTGGGTTAACCTCTCCTAAACAGCCGGGTTAAGCCCTTTAGCTGCCCAGCCCAGATGAGCCGCTGCTGCTGCATGGCCACTGTCATGCAAACAAGTCTTCTCAAGGCCACCCTCTCCCACCCACCGAATTTATGCCAAGGGGCAGCCTGTATGCAGCTGGAAGTCAAACCACTCTTCATCCATTGAGAAAATAAATCTTGCCCTATTCCCTTTGCTAGCAAGCTAATTGACCAGAGGAGAGGCCCATGATTCAGATAAAAAAGGACAAAAAATTGCTTTCAATTTCAATGGGGACCAAGCTCACCCATTCCGATCTGTGGTACAAAAGTACCGTAAATGCTGGCATATAAGACGACTTCCGCGAGCGCTGAAATCAGCGCCAAAGACGGGGGTCGTCTTATACGCCGAGTCGTCTTATACGCCGGAAACACTGGTAGTTTCCAGCGTATAAGATGACGTTCTAGGAATGTGGCCCGGCTATAAAGATGGGGGTCGTCTTATACGCCGGGTCGCCTAATACGCTGGCATATACGGTAGATGATGGGTGACATGATGCAGAATGCTTTAATTTGAGTCAAGAGATGGCTTTTCAAAGTCATATTAATCAGGATCTCATACAACCAACTTGAATCTTAAGGCAAGGCTTTTCAACCTTTTCACCCATTGTACCATTTTTAAGATATGGCAACATCCAAGTACCACAAGTCGCCTAGCAAGGTGTCAAAAACTTGATGACCAAAAAAAAAAAAAAGGAAAAAAGTGATAAAGTACAAGTAGTCCTCGACTTACACAGTTCACTTAGTGACTGTTTGAAGTTACAGTGGCACTGAAAAAAGTGCCCCCCAAGCCACAGCCGAGCAAGACATCTGCCTGCCCACCCAGCGGTGCTCTTCCTCCTGTCCGAGGTTTTCATTGTGAGCATTTCTGTTCAGGATTGGCAGCGGGGGTGGTGTGTAGGGATGTTTGATTTTTATTCCCCCGTCTGCTGGGTGGTTGCAGCAGGTTTTGGTCACTTCACATGACCCTGGGACACTGTGACCGTCATAAATATGAATCAGTTGCCAAGCATCTGAATGCAAATCACAAGACCCTGGAGATGCTGCAACATTCCAGCTGATCGGCGCTTCTTCTGGGCTCAGCAGAAGTGCCAGGATCAGTGCTGCTTTCCAGCTGATTGGTGCTTCTTCAGGTCTCAGCAAAAGCGCCAGGATCAGCGCCAATTTCCAGCTGGAGCCTGGCGCTTCCACTGAGCCCCGACAGCCCCGAAGAAGTGCTGATCCTGGCGCTTCCGCTGAACCCTGACAGCCCTGCAGCTCCAGCCATCTCTCGCTCAGGCTTGTGCAGTGCTGCCACCGGTTCAGCTCATTCCCCTCCCCTGCTACCACTTTTCTAGGATGGTCGCATACCACCTGCCAGGCGCCAGTGTACCACAGATGGTACCCGTCCCACTGGTTGAAAAGCCCTGTCTTAAGGCATACCCTGCAGGACTTACTATGCCATTGGGAGCATCTACAAGGTATATGTGTGTGTGTTCAAAAAAGTCAAGATGACTGCAATGGTGTAATTGAAGTTCCGTTCCTCTTTACGTGAATTAGGTAGGACTCCAATTGTGTAGTTAAATCAATCATCATCGCTCTCCCCTCCCTGTGAATGTCCCTGTATCCTATTTTACTACCTCCCTAGCTGTGTTTGCATGATGCACAGAACCACTATGTGGCCAACCACATGTGGTGGGGTTCATGATTAGTTTAAGATTCAGCTTGATACATAAACCCAAAAATGATCCCAAGTGAATTAGGGTAAATATGTGAAGATAGTCTCTAAGATATTTGTCTGTACAATAAAAGTATACTATTTTAGGGAATCATCATCATCATTATCATCATTATTATCTTGGCTGAAGCTGTAGAGAAGCAGTCACCCAACATGTGTTTTGCAAATTGGCTCCTGGGCCTAAAGGACTTTTTTTTTTTAAAAAAGGGGGGGTATTTATTGGTTTTCACCCAGGGCTTTGTTTGAAAATGCATCATTGTGCTTTGGGAAAAACAAAACAGCAAACTATGATGTAGAGAGCCCCTGGTGGAGGCTGGAAGGAGGGACTGGTATGTTAAATGGGTCTTTTTATCATAAGACATAGCTATAAGTGCAGCTTTACTGCAAATAGGTGAGCCAATTTATAAAAGTGCTCACAACATGATCTCAACATTTTAAAGATACCCACCACCAGTCCAGAAAGCTGCCTCCCCTGGTTTTAAGTGGCACCATGGAAAGTGAAGTAGATTAAATAGATTAATATAAGGGGAGTAGATGAATGAAGGACTTCTTTGATATAAATAGAAACACCATCTCCAAACACCAAGTCATCTCAACAGTATATTATCTCTGCATATCTCAACAGTATACTATCCTTTAGTTTCACAAGGGGAATCTTTCTCAGCCATGCCCAGGACTGAACCAAAGGCTGTTCATTGCCAGTTAGATAAATCTCTTTCTGTGTTCAGTTCTGTTAGAAATATCTCTAGTTGAGCTGGAATGATCTTTTTTGAAGTGAATGGAAATGGGTCACCAGTGCATGAGGACAATTTGAGTCTGAAAAATCAGGTATCTATTTGGTCTATGGACCTATAATTCTGCCATGAATCCTTCTAAATACATACACAAATTGCAATTTTGGATTAATCATTCTGAGGAATTACACCCAGTTTTCTTCTCATACTAATTTAAAACCAGACTTTACTAATATGCTCATAAAAGGCATGGTAACTATGCCCTTCATTTAAGGTCACATTCAAAACAGATTTCTGCAGGGCTGAAAATGCTGTAATAAGGCTATCTGCAGAGATTCAAGTAGCACTATCATTGAGTGTTAAGGGAAAAAAAGCTTTCTAAAATTTACAATGTCTAATTCCTCTGTTCTCACCCTTTGTGATGATACTAAATCAGTGCAGAGCATGTTGAAGAAAAACTAGTGGTCTGATTCAACAGTGAGATGCTTTTTAAAAAGCACTTTTGATAAATCCCTTCTCCATAGGCACTTAGGATTACAGGGATTTACCAAACTCCACGTTTATAAATCATGCATCCAATTGCACTTGAAAAAAAATAGAAGGTGTTCATTTAGGTGGGAAGAGGTCCACATGACAGTTGTCTCTGCACAGTGAAATGGGAAAACTTATAATTATTTAATTTTCTAAAACATCTGAAAAAAGATACAGGAGATAGTTTGAACTCCTAGTTGATGCATACAAATGTTTTAACTACAAACCTCTTGAGAAGTTTTGTAATCCATATTAAATGGTTTCGAGCTTGCACTTTCTATTGCAGGCAGCAAAATCCATTGGACCACAATTGTTAATTTAGATTAATTATTCTAAAAGCAATACATCTTGAAAGAAGCTAAGCTGGAAATCTAGTCAGAGAAGAGATTCTGCCTTTAAAAGTTACACAGAACAGTGCCAGAAAATGTTTTTTAGGAGAAAATATAACTCTTAAAGCAAAGGAAAAAAGTATAACTCTTAAAGCAAAATGAATAGAAGTTGAGGAAGGAATGTCTATGGATTCCTTCATACTGTATGTGTCAAGTCTCTGAAACTACCAAAGACCTCTCTTAAGACTTCTTGTTATGTAGAAAAGAGAATTTTAAGCAAAGAGCAGTTCTTTTCTTCATTGCATAACAAAATATGCTTGCCAAGGGCCCCTTTTCTACATACCCACGAAAGATAAAGAACTTTTTCCTCCCTTGGCAACTCTGCTCTTCACAAAAAAAAAATTCTGAGTCAAATATTAATTGAAGTCTGTTTGTCCACATCACTGATTGATTTTAATTGGTCGCTTTTCCAAAGAAAACAGTTTTGCTTTCAGGTCTGTCACAACTCATTTGTCATAGGAAACAGGCTCCAATCTTAGCATTCTCATTCAGTACAAAAAGTAGACCAAAGTTGTTTGACATGTATTCTGAATTCAATTGAAATATGAAACATTGCACTATTCTCTCTCTCAGTATTACGTAATTTTTCTTGAAGCAGCTCCTGGAATCACTCTTCGGGAAAAGTTTATTTAGCAGCTTATTTTTTCTTGATGGCAGTAGCAAGTGTAAGAATATTTTGGGCCTGTTTCAGTAATGGCATGTCTATCATGCTGCCATGGAATGTAAAGGCACCCTGCAAAGAAAAAAATAATATTCTCAAAAGAGATCTTGGGAAAATAACATTTCAGGCTTTAGTTAGTCATAATACTTGGTTGTTAGCCAAGAATCATTACATCCCACATGAATCAGAGACATATTCTAATGGTGTTAGAAAGAGCCCAGGGGTACAATGATAAAAGAAAAATAAAATAAAAGAAAAAGAAATGCAAAACACAGATGTAAGAAAAAAGAGCCAAAAGCTAAAATGCATTAACTGGGGAAGGAAAAGAGTTTTGATTTATTTTGCCTGCTTCTTAACCCATATCAGAGGGAGAGTCCTCAGTTTGTAGCAGCATTTGGCTGATCTTGGTTGCTCTTACAGTAGCTAAGCAGGATCAGGTTGGGTTCCGGGGCTGTGAAGTAGAATGTGAACTTGGGGGGGGGGAGGCCTGCTGCTGAAAAAAGCAACATGCCTATTTCCTTGTAGTTATCAGGAATCAAGCTCAAACCAGAGAAATGTTAACTTTTTTCTCTAAGACAAAATATTCTTCCTTTCTGCTCCCAGGAAAGACAGGAAGAAGTCACATGAGCTGCATAAATGACAGTAGTGATTTAATATTGAGGAGAGTGGACCCAGCAATTCATTTTGCACTTTTAGCAATCTTGCCAGGTTCCAGTTTTTCGGCATTATAATCCATAAGGAATGTTTTCTTTTTGCTGATTAGGAACCCACAGTAATCACAGTCTTGAGTAAGGAGTATTACTATAAAACCTATTAAAAACTCAGCCCCAATATTGATATCAGAGAAGTAAAAGAGAGGTTTATGTTGTGTTCTGGGAGCAGGGCAATGGGAGAGAAGATGGAACTGACTCTCTGGTTCCAAATTGATAGAAGAAGGTCCACCTACCGAAGAGGATGAATGCTGGATTCTAGCTATTGTGAATATTAGAACAGAATCTTATCCAAAAGGTCCACATATGGACTTCTAACTTTCTGTTACTGGAAAAAAAAGATAACAGTGATAGATAAACTAGAGAAATAGGTCATATTTGTAACCTGCACTGGAGAATCTCTGATGCAGTTTAGAAAGCTGTAGGTAAGATTATACAAAGAGTATATTTTTAAAGAGTAAAAAATAAAAAGAGAGACCAATTGTCACTGCAGCAGCAAAATTAAGGATTGTTTGAAAAAGAACAAATAGTAAAAGAGTCTTAACAAACATGCTGTTTGGAGGAGAATTATAACCAATGTTTGAATACAGAGAAGTGGTCCATATTATATTGAAGAAAACTAATGCAATAACAAAAATATCCTGATATTATTAGGACTAGTAACACAAAGAAAACATACAAAGTGCTTAAATTTTCACTATAAACAGTATTGTTTATAATTAGGTCAATTTTGCTGAAGAGCCTCATTCCAATAGCAGAGATGAGAAGAGATGTTACAACCATTTGCTTGCACTAGGACAAACAAAATTAGATGATAGTAGTAACAAAATGCCAAAAGGAAATTATAGTCTTGGAATTGTATTACTAAAATAATTCATTGGAAAACTAAAGGAGGAAAATGGTGTATAAAATACCTATGAAATTACAAATGAGGATAAATATATATGTACCTTAGCTGATGAGCTTAGATACGTTTGCTGAGATGACATGAAAATCCTAAAGAACAGTATGCTGTTCCAATCATTAATCTGTAGTATTACATTGACAAATGGGTCAATATTTCCATAACTCATGTAAAAACATCCAGAAATGCTAGGACTGGTGGCTAGCATGGAAAGCTCAACAAAAATATCAGAGCAGTTCTACATTGTCTCTATCCAGGAAAACTACACTGATGCATCCCCAAAGTTCCCAAGGATTATGGACAAATGTGTAAGAGGAAGTTTCTTTATACATATTTACTAAGAAATAATTCCATTGACTCTAAATGAATTGTGCAGGATTGTAGCTTAGATGTAACTTTTATCAGTGTGAAGATAAATCAATTAGTTTTGTTACTATTGAATCTATACCCTATCCACAGGAGCAGAGGTCCCCAACATTCAGAATTCTGAGAAAATGTCACGAGGATTGTTCCACAATAGCTGCCACGAAAAGATGTGAACAGTTATAATATAGACATTTCCTCGAGAGAAAAAATAGGTTAGGTTCTCCTCCTGGCATGCCTTCCCAGGGATGCTTTCTGCCTTCTCAACTTATCAATCTTCTCTTATGGCAAAGGGGATATTTCCAGATAAAACACTGGACTGCAGCTACCATTTTGATTTCTAAAAATATCTGTGGATTCTGTATGAGACTGGTACTTTGCCTGCCTTTATTTCCCATTTAATTGTTTTTCTTAATAAGAGAATCTAAGTATTTTTTTTTTAAAAAAATCAGGTAGAAATTCATTATGACATGAGAAGAATGCTGGAACCATTTTATGGAGTCAGGAACATTACTTTTTCCTTGTAATTCTGGTTAACACCCTGAGCAGGGAGTTGGACTAAAAGACTTCCAAAGTCCCTTCCAACTGTATTATTCTGTTAAAGTTTAAGTGTATGAAGATGAAGATATAACCAAAATGATAGTTTAGTTTTGTTCCAGCTGGTGCTCATCTGATCCCCTGGTCTGTAATGAATGACAGAAATGGTAGTATAGCACTACTGACAATAGATTGGAGAAGCTGCTAATAGTGTCTCTCACTTACAGAACTGTAGACATAAATAATTAAACTTTAAAGTCAACAGAAAAACAGAATAACAGAGTTGGAAGGAACCTTGGAGGTTTTCTAGTCTAATTCCCTGCTCTGGTGGGAAATCCTATACCATTTCAGACATATGCTTGTTCAGTCTCTTCTTAAAAACCTCCAGTGTTGGAGCACCCACAAATTCTGGAGGCAGGTTGTTCTACTGATTGTTTTGTCAGGAAATTTCTCCTTAGTGTGGTCTTACCAAGGCATTATAAAGTGGTATTAACACTTTATGTGATTTTAACTCTATCCCTCTATTAATGCAGTTGATTATATTTTATTATATTATGTTATATATAACAAATATTTATATGACATATTAAGTTATTACTATATATTAATAAAATTAATATATAACATATAAGTTATATATTATATAACTTATAATTATCAATATATGTTATATATATTATATATTATGTTTATTATATTTGAAAACAATTCTTGTCAAATATAACTCCCCCACCCTTTTAAAAAAAATAATCCTAGCCAGGTCAGAAGAAAGAAGTCATGCTTTCTTCTCCTGTGTGAACATCAACATCAACTGTGTGCAAGCCAAAATAAGAACAAATAGTATCAGAATACAGAACAAGTATTGGAAAGGACCTTGAATGTCTTCTAGTCTAACCCTCTTCTCAAGCAGGAGACTCTACACCATTTCAGACAAATGGCTGTCCACTCCCTTCTTTAAAATCTCCAGCGATGGAGCACCCACAGCCTCTGGAGGCAAGCCATTCCACTGATTAATTATTCTAACTGACAGGAAATTTATCCTTATTTTTAGGTTGGATCTCTACTTGATTAGTTTCCATCCATTGCTTCTTAAAGGTAAATATAAAAGCTTTCCATATAATGAGAAAGACTTAATTATGTTAGATCACAGCAGTGAAATGAATGGAAGGGATACCATGGTCAAAAAAATATATATTCTAAATTAAATATTTAATTCAGCCCTTGCTAAATAAAAAAAACATGACATTTCCTACCAGTATTCTATCTTTACCTGTTAATATTGCTTACCTTAGTATTGTCTGCTCTAAAGAAGAAAAAGTGTATCTTTCTGGGAAATTTAATAGCAGCATTGTGAAAGCATATGTGAAAGAATGACAAATGTTTTGATGCTGATATTGCTAGGCCTCAACCTATTTTACTTCAAAATACATTGAAATTACTTCTGAGTAAACAAACAAGATTTTTTTCAGTCATAGAGATGCCCATGGCCTTGATCAAGCTGCAGGATAAGGAGATTCATGGAGATATTGTTGCTAAAAAAGTAAGCAAGCTAGGAAGGATGTGAAGGAAGTCAAATTAAATTGGCAATAAGTCAAATGTCTCTCTTAGTTCATGTCTCTTACCTCTAGACTGAATGGGGTAAAATGAATAATTTTCAGTCAAGCTTTAGTGGTAACTGGTTTAATTTTAGCAAAATCCCTGCCAAATAGAAACAAAATATGGGACTGCTGCCATTTCAATAAGTTGGAATGGTATTTAGGCTGTATGGCTTTCCTTTGAATGCTCTTGGTATGCCGTGAGAAGACCATATGGCCAGAACATTAGCTCTTTTGCTCTGCCCTGCTTTGGAGAAGAAAGAAGGCAGCTGACCCCCTTTATACCTGGAGCTCCAAGGGGGGGGGGGAAATGCTAGGTAAGATTTGGAAGACATGGCTTTGTGACCTTGCTACAAGGCCTTTTCATAGCCTATCACACTCTGTGGCTGAGTGTGATGCTGGGAGTTGGATCTGAAGGACAGAATTTTTCAACATTTTGCCCATCTTTTTATACCTGAAAATGTGATGGGGGCAGTATAGATCAAACAACATCAGATGTAAAAATATGATTGTTTGTTTTCATACACTTTATCTTTGTACAAGCTGGGAAGGATGTCTCAGATATGCCTAAGTACTCAAGTACTTGGTGATTCAGTCGTAGATCAGATGCTATGTATGAATGTGGCCTTAATTTCTAAGCCAGAGAAAAAGATTCAAATGCCAAACATCTCTCCCTAGGAAATTTTCTGCCAATGAATAAACATGCCGAATTTGCTGCCTTTGAGCTACATGCAGTAGTCATTTCTGTTATGCCTAGTGGTGGGAGTGATGGCAACTGTAGTCCATCATTTCTGGAGACAACACAAGTTTGGATAGTTGATATAGGTCATCTGTGATGAGAAGGAACCATTAGCTTGAGTCAGTATGAGGCAGCTTCATGTTACTCTTTGTGACCAGAGGCTGAATGAACAATTAGGCTAAGTACTCTATAGAAATACTCCCTGAGCTAAATAAAGTTTCAGTTCCCTGGTATTTTGTTAGTGTGAAAAATATTCCCTTCTTGATCAGTGCTTATCAGAGTGTAGTGTCCTCCATAGAGAGGAACCTCCATAGGTGGAAGCATCTAGTCAACCTTCGCTGATCTCAGCTTCTCAGTGGCTCTGATCTGGTTAGAACGTGGAATTTCAAAACTGTAAAGAAGTGTGTTTTTTTTTTAAAAAAATATTTTTTGAAAGCAAAGCACTGCAGAGCAAACTGCATGAATTCCTTGAAGGGATAAAAAAATGGTCTTTAAAAAAATTGATAATTTGATAATCTGCATAACACTTTTAATCAAAGTATGTATTTCCCAAACATGGCCCAAGACCTAATTGGAGTAAAAATTGTTTGCATTGGAGTAATTAGTTCAGGCAGTTACAGCTTACAGAATGAGTTTCAGCACATCTTGATCACCTCAATCCTAATATCCCATCCTGCCATAATTTCCTTCACACTCGAGCTCCTGAAGCCCTATATTTTCCCTTTCTAGTGAAAAATATTGGCTTATTGAGGTTTATCATACCCCCAGGACATTCTTGTGCACACAAACTCTAATTTCATTTGAGGGAATGTTTTGAAATATTCCATTAGACAAGAAGTATTTGTTTTCCTTTGATTATATTTCCTCTTCATTTTTCAGATCCCCATTAGGCTATTTTAAATTTGTGATGATTCAGAAAACAATGTTGAAATAGTCGCGTATAACATATGTTCAAAATGTCTGTTTCTTTTCAGCAAAGCAAAATATACATATGCACATACCACTTTACGTTTTTCCTTTCTCAGGGTTTCAAATAAACACCAGCTCAGCTGTAGAAACAAGAATGCATTTCCTATTTCAGACTGCACTGCAATCCTCTAGGGATACGCATGTGAAAATTTATGTTTTAATTATGCAATTAAATGAAATTATTTCATTTTTAATAGTTCCAATTTGCTGTTGAAGTAAACTGTTGGGCAACCTCTGACCCTTTGAAAATGTAGCAGCAAAATTTATATAGGACCTGCTAAGATTATATTGCATATTAGGTGACTAATCCTGTAGCACTATGGTGTAGATTATTTGCTAATATATATTCAGGCCTTAAGATAAGAATCCCTGGTGGAGATGGGACTGAAATCCATGTTTTTCCAATCTACCTTTGATCAATAGTTTATTCACAAAGATCTTTACACTTAAAAGTCATACTTTAACCAAGAAAAAATAACTAATAAAGATAATTCTGCATTATTTTACTAATTTGCAGAATTTATTTGGGGTCAGTTGCAATTATTTCCCAGAACACTAAAGAATTGCTTAATATTCAGAATTCTACTTGGACAATTCTACTAGCTATTGTCCAGATATTTTTAGACAAATCTTGCAATATGAAAACTGGTAATCTTAAATTTTCAGAAGGCTGTATTCAGAGTATATCGTAATGTGCCCACTATTATGTCAAATATTGTATAATAATAATAACAATAACAACAACATCCCTTCAATTTTACAAATTAGGACCTTCCTACTGTTAACAGCAAGATGAAAATGAAAAATCCAAAGCAGGTTTAAATCGTAAAGGGAATGTTAGAAAAGATGTGATACCAGTAGCAAGTTGACAATGTTCTATCATTTAACATTATTATTAATAATTATTATTATTATTCAAGATCACCCTCAAACAGCTATCAGAACAAATGACGGAGTTAAATATGTACAGTGATGATAGATTGAAAATTTTCATTTTGACATTTAGCTGTTTTATGCCTCTAATGATTCTTATACACTAAGTGGCACTTTCTACAACACGAAAGCTCTTACCTCTACTGTCTTCCTTTTAGCTAGTTAACAGAGTATTTCTGTTTTCTGCTTAAATTACTAACACATTATTCAAAATTAAATGCATTAAAATTTATTTCAAAACTGATGCTGAAAGTCAATATTATTCTAAAAGGCTATAAAATAATTATGAAAATTTACATGACTAATAATGTGCTACATTGGGGCAAATTAATTATGTTATACTTGTATTTTACTGTGAATTGTTTTGAGAATGTTTTAGAAAAGGTTAAAAATTGTACAGATTTAAGTTTTTTAAATTGTAGTAAATAGAGTTATTGTATTATTTAAATCTCAAGAAACGTACAGTGCAATGAATGCATGCTCCTTTAGAATATATTTTGAAAGAATTCTCCTTTATATTTATTTCTTATGGATAAAAATTTAGAAAAAACATATAACTGAAGAATCTCAGTTAAATATTGATTTGTTCAGCTTTTTATAGGGAGTTGTATGAAGGGAAGATATATAGTATACTATAAAGTTTAAATAAAATATGCTTTATTACTCTTTTTGAATGTTTTTAATAGTATTTTTTTTAACAAAACTAACAAAAACATTTTGATTTTAGTGGATGTCTAAAATTTCAAAATGATCATAATGTTAGAATCAGAATATCTTAGTTAAAATATCCTATCATATTTCAGATTCCCTCAAAGCAAATATTTCTGTATTCTCCAGATTATGACAAATCATGGGGACTGTTTGCTTTATGTAAATATAAACAATTTTTCAGTGATAGCATCAAACTTAGTTTGCTAAGAATTTCCAATTAACAATGATCTGTAATTTCAGAGGTTGAAGATTAGCAGTTTATTGGAGAGCAGACTAGTCACTCTAATCCTTTTTCCAGGCTTTCAGTTTTAATTAATGCACACACACATATATAAACATGTTCACATTTTTTTTCCTCATGCAAGGCTTAACAGTATCAAACTAAAGTTCTGTTCCTGCTTCACTGAAATTTAAAGCTTTAGCTTAATAAAAGAAAGAGGAAGAAACAAAGTGGAGAAGCTGGCATTGTAATATTAGTGTCTGGCTTACAAAGAAAACAAGAGTAATATATTAATATAATTGAGGACAATGCTCACAATTTTCAGTTTAAGATAGTTATCTATGTTAAAATAGAACATTTAAAAATTAGATTCCTTAAGTTATGATGAAAATTGTGATAAAAAAATTTCCCTTTGGGGAAATTAAGTAGTCATATCTTAACTGATCTTTCAAAAATCAGATTTTTAATTCTCGTACTTTCCAATTTTGATTAAAGATTGAAGATTGATTTAAAATTCCCAGGAAACATTCTGTTTCAACCCACTAAATGATGCTAGGCTGTTAGAGAAGACAGTGCTAACTTTCTCACTTGCTTTAATGAGGTCAGCATTTAATGCTAGAATGAATATCTAGTGCCATATTTATAAATATTCAGAGTTAATAGCAGGTCACACAGAAGGTTCAATTTCCATGACTACATTTTATAGGCAATTGCAAAGCAGGTAAGAGAAACAAGATGCTCTGTAAAAGAGTCTTTAACTATATGTCCTTAATTGTAGATCATTTATCTCAATTTATTTCAAATCATCCTAAGTAAGTTCCAGTATAAATACACCAATAGTCTGAAGGGACCTGTAGCTAAAACATCTTTGGAATTACTTGATAATGTTTTATTTATGAGAATGCTAGTTATCTAGCTGCAATGATACTGTGGCCATAGCTCAGGAAGAGTTTGGTATTGAAAATGTCCACATTTCAACAATACAAAAGAATATCAAATGTCAATAGCTTATGAGAGCTAAGTATTTCTTTAAAATAAAGAATAGAAGACATAACAATGCAATTCCTATTCTGCGTATTGTATATTTTCATAGCTCAGTTTAATGTTAATGGGCTCTATAAGAGATAGCCAGAAACCCATATGCACTTGTGGGGTTTTCTGTGTAGCTATGTATGCGCATACTTGGCTTTACTAAGAATATTGTATTCTGGCAATCAAATATTGGGTAAATTGCACCAAAAGATCACACTTTTTGTTCTGCACTTCTGAACAACTTTGCTGGCTTGATAAGCATGTCAGATTTGGCTTTTTCTAAAAGAAGCATATTTAATTTCAACTCCTCCTCCCCAGTGGTAAACTACATTCTAGCAAATAACCTGTAAGATAATTAGCTGACAATGCTGTAGCTAGCATAAAATTTTCCTTCAGGCGACCCCTAATTTAAGTGTTACTGGCACAAAGTGAAGACAGATTGTGCTTTATCACCACAATGTTTACATAGCAGAAACCCACAGAGCAGGCAACACGAGATTCAATGATGCACTAAATTAGGAACAATCATATATGAGTGCTACTATGCTGTCTTTAATATTAAAAAACCCTTCAAACAAAAAATAGGTTTTCATGTATTCTGACTTCACTTTGCAATAAAAGTGCCTCCACCTTGTCAGGAACTCTAGTTTGTGCATAGAAAAATAACTGGTACCTGCTATTTGGGCAGAGCAGGCAAAAACAAAAAACCCTAAAACAAGTGTATATAATTAAATAATGCTGTTGAAATTAGTTGGGTATTTTGTAAGCTGCCCTATAAATTTTACTGAAAGGCTGCAAAGAATCCCTCACTGTGAAGAAAGAAGCACTGATTTTCAATTATCACTTTAACAAATATCTTAGTAAGATAAAACTCAGTATAACCTTAGTGGAATGAACTAACTGGAGGATAAATATCTAATCTACATTTATTTAAAAGATAATCTTTCAGGAAGATTGTTTTCATTTAAAGCCAAGATGGCATAAATTTTGACACAACACTTTCTCCCAACATCAGTGTCCTGGATAAAAATACTCTTATTCAATGTATTCTATATATGTGTGTTACTATATCTTTAAACAGGTTCATCTAAATTCCCCAATGAACATTTGACACTGATTTTCATTTGAATCCACATTCTAAGTCTTGAAGAAAATGTTTTACCTTTCCTACATGCTGATGTTCTTCAAAAGCTGTAATCAGTTCCTTTGCCCACTTTATTTTTTCAAGGCTTGGGGAGAATTGTTCCTGGACAATGGCAACTTGATTAGGGTGGATCACCTGCTTACCTACAAACAGGATTAATAACCATAGTGTCAGCATTAACAAGCAGATGCTCCAGCAAAATGTTGTAATTGCTAGTTCTGCATACATTTGCATGTTTAACATTACTACTATTATTACCAGTAGAACTATCATAATCATCATCATATCATCATCATCACCATCATCATCATCATTTTAAAATTAGCTCCATTTTGAAATTTAACCTGTTCCGCAAATTCTTATTCAAACCAGAATTTAAATTAATTCTGAAATTAACTTCTGTACCCAAACATAAAGCACATAATTTTAAAGAAGTACATTGAAAATATTCCTTATGTTATGTGGTTAATATCAATACAGACTTGTGGTTATTTATTTTATTTATAACTTATTCCATTTCAAAATGAATACTTTCACAAATGTTAGACACATGTTCTCTTAATGAAATGGTAACATGGCTTATGTTTTTTCTAACATGATCACCATTTTGCTCTTGCTTGGCCAGCCAAGGGAAACTACATAAAATTTAACTGAAAGGCCTCAATGAATTAACATTTTACATTTTTTCTTTACAATTTTGTGATTACAATGCATTGTGTGAGTTTCATTTTTTTAAAAAAATATCTTCAGTATACAGTACTTGGAAATACTGAAAAATGACTGAAATATTTTTCTTGAACAAGCAAAACAATTAAAAATAATTAAAACATACCAAGTACTTTTAAGAAGTAATATTTTTTTCTTTATAAGGGATTCAACTTAGGAGAAATTATTTGTCAGGAAGAAATATATAATTCTTTCAGCATTTTGACTTTCAATAGTATATAGTGGTTAATTTTATCCATAGTATATAGTCATAATTTTATATGTAGAATGTAATTATTATTTATTTTATTTTAGAAATTCTAAGGAGAAAGAAAACTTTATTTTACTTTAAAAAGATTTGGGGTCAATTTTGTCCATTCTTTAAAAATTTATTAATATAGAGATCTGTTTAATGCTTCTTAGATACCCTTTTGAAACCCCAGCTTGCTTTATTTTATCAAATTTTAATTATATTATCACTTATAATTGAGGTATTTGTAATGTGAGATTCAACTGCTCCATAACTTTCATGTAGATTTATTTTCAGCTGTTCAAACGCTAATTTGTAAAACATGATTCCTCTAAAAACATTAGTATTCTGCTCAAATTTTGATTATTCCAAATTAAGATATTTGAATTTATGTCACAAGAATGAATATCATACTTATGTACTGGATTTGCACTCTTATTAAATTATAATTTCAGAATAATTTTGCACAAATATTTCATGATGAAAGCTCCGATAAAATATATTTCAAAAGAAGCATTGTATTTCAAAACAGGGATCCCTAAATTACTGCTAAATTATCTTTCAAATTGAGACATTTTTTGTTTTGAGAAAAATGTGAATGGAATTTAAAAATATCATGGCAAAAGGCCTTCCATTTTTTAAGATCAACAAAAATCTAAAAAACTGCAATTGCATGTTGTTGTTCCTTGTATATCCCAAAACCTGTGGACTTAAGTCTCCAACAGAATTCATTGGAGACAATCATGACTAACATATAGACTTCATTGATCTTAAATGGCTTCCTGTTAATATGGCTAATTCTGAATTCAACCCAGGGTCCTAATATAAATCCCTGGGCTATAATGATTAACAGTTATCAAGAATGGCCTTAAAAAAACTACTGCATTTCAGAGTGTTGATTAAATGTAATGGAAATTATATATATTGGGGTCTTATATCTATTTTATTGCTAGGGCAATACAGGACAAAGAGTAGCATAGGATTTACACTTAATGCATACTATTATACAGTAAAAGATTTAAGGTAAAAGAAGGAATTTAAAAACCATTGGTAGGAACTAACAATGATATTTTTTAAAAAACAAATATTTTTGGTGTCAAATTTGGCAGGGGCATACAGAATTACAAAACAGAGAGGTACTATGAGTCAGTGATCTGTTGTACTTTGTATATTTGTATGAAATTCAAATTTTCATTTATTACTGAATGAATGTGAAAAGAAAACTGGAAGTCATATGGCTTTTACCATAGTAATTCTGAAAAGTTCATTATGAATATTTTTCACAAGAACATTTTAACTAGAATTGAAGAAATACAACTTCCAAATGAGGACCTTCGGCAAGTTAGATGTCCCCAGTGCTTTTTTTCTAAAAAACAAAAGGTGCCGGAACTCACACATGTCATACAACCTACCTTGCCTACCCTACAAGATTCCATCCAAAAAAGGTGCCGGAACTCCGTTCTGAGCGTTCTATGAGAAAAAAAGCCCTGGATGTCCCTATGAGTGGCTTCATGAGCAGGGACATCACCACAGTGAAATCAGCAACCAGGAGCCAGGTTCTGGCTGGCAAAAATCTTTCAAAAAGAAGAAGAATTTGGAGGATTGTCCATTTATGCCCTAACAGAGCTACTCCTCACAAGGAGACCACAGGAATTGAGCTTCTTGTGGCAGATTGCAAGTTAAGCAGTTTAGGAGTCAGATTATCAACATGCCTTAATTGCTAAACAGCCTTTATAGCAAGGGTCTTCAAACATGGCCCTTTTATGATTTGTGGACTTCAACTCCCAGAATTCCTCAGCCAGGCACGCCTAGTTGAGGAATTCTAGGAGTTGAAGTCCACAAGTCATAAAAGGGCTAAGTTTGAAGACCCCTGCTTTATAGACATATAACTGGCAAAAGCCTCTCTTCTTTAAACAACTTTGGATTTTATTAATTTACAATCTAAGAGAGATATTCCAAACAACAAAGAGGATCAAAGACTCTGAAGACACTTGGTGAGTTGTTTTCTTTTTGGAATTAACAAGATTGTGATTCAGGAAGGTTTTAAATGGATAAAGGGGTAATACATTTTATATTCTGATGAAAATGGTTTTAAAAATAGCAAAATTAGACAGACTGGACCTTCATGGGAATACAGATTATTTATTATTAAGGACAGTAGATGACTGGTGGTTGGCACTACCCACTATGAAGGAATGACTAGTGAAATTGACAAATCTTGCTGAGATGGATAAAGTAGCATCTTTCATTAGAGGAAAGACAATATCCACATTTAATGGTGACAGGAAATCCCTGTCGACTTATATTTTTAGCTTTTTATGTTCCTTTTTTATTTTTCACTTTTTCTGTTTTAATTTCATTTGTTGCAGTTCTTAAAACTTTTAATAAAAATATATTTAAAAAATTGAAAACTATTAGAAATTATGAGTTCTGAAATTATATTAAATTTCAACTAACTTTTTTTAAAAATGAGTGTATATGCATACTTTTTACTACATTTGAAAAATGTATCCATAACAATTTAAGACAAAAAGCCTTGAGGGATATATTCATGCATTAGTTCAATGATACAGATTTTGTTTTAGTTTCTTCCAATAAAGCAGACATGTCAAATTTGTAATATCATGTGACGTCGCGTGACATATTGGGACTGTTTTGCCATTGCCGGCAATGGGGTGGGTGCGGCTTCTGTGTGATGCGTCCAGCCCGTGGGCCGGCCGTTTGACACCCCTGCAATAAAGAAACAAGGCTTTGATCACATAGCTGAAATTGTACATGCCTGCATATGGATCCTTCCTATCAAAGTCATTCTTAGCTGATATTACTGATAGCCATGGTAAAAACTATCACACTTTTCTGATAATATTGCTCCAACTGTAGTTTTAAACAGAAGAAATCCTGTCAAATAGATGCTAATATGCAAATGTGTTGCTTTCTGCTTTTTTTATGTTGTCAGTGTAAAGTTAAAGAGGAAGCTGGAAGAAACAATGTTTTAAACTGTATGTTAGAGGAGAAAATTAGATGATAGCAAACCATCCTATCTCTGCTGCAATATTTTCAAGAAATTATCCTGGTGGAACAAGAAGTTGAACCATATCCTGGTGTATTTACTTCTGCATTCAAAAATATCTTGAAATGGCTTTATCAAACAAAGCAACAAATGCTGAAAGCTAGGACTTTTTGAATTTGAAGAAAAATTGCCAGGTTGTGTAAGAAACATTTCAGAATGAAATTGGGTTCTATATATTTTACATGAGGCCCATAACTCAGAGAAACCACAAATGGGAAATAGCGTGGAGTTAAGAAATTCTAGATTAAGCTCAATTTGCCCTAGAAATCAACTATTGTTAATATCTTGTTCTCTGCAGTATAACTATGAAAATACGACACATAATTATCTCAAGATGTCATATTTATCTTGAATGTGTAAAGTGTTTAGAAATCTGCAAAATCCATTGTGAAAGTGACATATCTATGTCTGCATATTAATAGTTAGCCCAATCCTACACAGAACCAGATAGGATTGCAGAATGTAACCTTTATTTGAGGATAAAATAGTAAACTGATACTTGGAGGTACATGCTAACAAATACATTTCTTGAGAGTAAGTTATTTGATTTTGATTCTGCAACAGATGGCTGGTTGGTTAATAATTTCAGGGTTCTGAACCGACAGTGGTAAAGTTGAGGTCCAGTGGCCATATTGAGAATGTATTATAAAGGACTTTTAATAGCATCTGAACCTGCCTGCCATTGGTATTAATTCCCCAGTTAATTATGTGTTATCAAATTCAAAATTTATGGTAATTATGTGGACAAATGCTTGATATCTTGATGTGCCTTTAGTCTCAACTTGTAGCTATTCCAGGGACAGGTCTGTAATTTCTTTGATTTATCCATCTTCTTTATTATCTGTTGTCTTCTCAAACTTCCCAGGCATATTGATTTTTTTAGTCCCTTATCTATCAGCTTGAATCACATGTCCAAAGTATGTGAATTTTTGCTTGCTGTTCCTACTTCAAGAGAACTGTCAGTCTTTATTTGATGTGGAGGTTTTTTTGCATTCCATGGTATCCTCAGAAAATATCTCTAGACTGATAATTTGAAAGCATCTTGTTTCATTCTTTCTTAATGTGCAACCTATCATACCCAGAGGCCACTGGGAAGACCAGTGCTTTAACTGTCTTGTTCTTTGCTGTGATAGAAATATCCTTGTTCTTCATGATCTTTTCTTCAACAAAATTAGATATCTTTCTCACTTCTTTGCTGTTAGGTTCAAGTGAACTTATAATTAGGTAGGCTGGTTGACACTAACAGCATTTGCAATATTATAGCTTAAGTCTGATTTTTCACTTTCCCTTTTTTACTTATTGAGAAGGTTTTTCTAAGTCTTGCTTGTTTTTGGCTTAAACAATAGTGTCATCTGCATATCTCTAATAGTGTTTGGGACTCTGATAAAAATAACATCATTTCCAAGTTTGCAATCCATATTAGAGTCTCAAATACTAACACGCAATGACTGTAAATTATCACAATACTCATTCTAAATTAAACAGAACTGGGATAATATACTTTTTTCCCCAATCTATAACTTTGCATTGTACAATGAAGTAAGCTCCACTTCCTTATTGTACTCGATTTCCTCTATTATGTACTTTCTAAATATTCACTTTCTGTTCTTGTGCCTCTCTGCCTTTTTTTGAAACTTGATAGTTCATTTGGTTTTATTCTCTTTCCATATTTGGTATTATTGTTTTTTACTAAGATCCTAGGCTGAAAAATTTTTGGTGTGAGGAATTAGTACAATAAGTCAGTAATTCGTACATTCCTTTTTATTTCTCTCTTCTTCAGTTAAGTATACCAGTGCTTTTTTTCTAAAAAAAAAAAAAAAAAGGTGCCGGAACTCACACACATCATACAACCCGCCTTGCCTACCCTACAAGGTTCCATCCAAAAAAGGTGCCGGAACTCCATTCTAGGCGTTGTATGAAAAAAAAAGCCCTGGGTACAACCTCCAATTATTTCCAGTCTCTAGGCTGGTTTCTTTTCATATTTTTTGACAGAGAGCCTTTTCCAGTTACTCAGTGTGCTCTCTGTCTCAAGCATATTTTTGTCATTATCATTTCATACTTTAATTTATATAAGAGTTCGGTTCAGCCTTTCCACTTTCATTTGCTCTAATAGACTACTACCATAATTAATATTCCTTACTTCAGCTGTACATTTTCTTATGATTTTCTTAAAAGTACCTCCCATGTTCCTCTGCTTGGTGACATTCTTGATCAAGGTATTTATTCTTCTCCTTTCTTGCTTGACACTGAAAGTTAGGTGTTGATCGTCTTGTTTTCCAGGTGTTTTTTGTTTTTAAGGAAAGCTGTTGATCTGATCGTATGCTCTGTTCTGACCATACCTTTTTGGCCATATATTCTCCAGGTCAAAGCATCCTGGCAACCTTATTCAGGTTTCTAAGTGACACTAATCATTCATCATTATTTAATCCATAATATATACCTGCAACTTGTTTGAATTTTTCAGCCATGTTCTTATAGACAGGCAACAATATAAAAATGGTTTGTTATTTCCTTCTTCTGGAAATTAAAGATCCTTTTGCTAGATGGGTTGCAGAATTTATATCCTGCCTTCACCTCCATACTTAACTTCATATTTCCCATTTGACCATATTGGCAAAACCAACCTTCTCTTCAGCTGAATTTTAAAACTGATGAATCTCTTTCTTTTTTGAGAAAATGCTCACATTATTAAAAATGATACGGTGATAACCCAAGCCATTATGCCTGTAAAATGGTACCTGTACATTATTCATATACAGGTATCACTGAATTAGGATGAGAGTTTTGTTCTTTAAAAATTCAATCCTGGCCATATAGCACAACTCTTTAAAGAAGCTGCCAAGCTTCTGAGTGGCCTCTCAAATAAGATAGGATCTGGGTCCAACCTTCTTTAAACAATGATTGAACTCATTAAACCGTTTGTTTGGTAAAAAGTTGTAATTTGGCTATAGGCAAATATAATGGAATAAGGTTTGTAGAGTTGAACTGAAATGCTTTAAACTGCATGGGGAAAATTCTTTAGCTGCTGTGTAATAATACAACAGCAAGCAAAGCAAGCTGTAACGCTGCTGACCAAATTTAAACCTAATAATATCAATAGAAAGTACTCATCACATGTATAAAATATATACATTTTAGTTCAGTAACAGCAAACGCTAATGGTAGCACAAAAATGAAATTAAAAAAAATCATTGTGATGGGCCACTCCTACGATTTTTTTTTTAAATTCAAATTACTTATCACTGAGCTAGCTTTAATCCAGGTGAACAGGTCTTTTTCAAACAGTTTTTCAAAGAAGGAAAAATAATTTGCTACGGGTAAGTACATCCTCACAGCTAACTGGGACCAATCTTGAAAAGTTCAGAAGTTCTGATTAATGGTGAGATGGAGATCATCAGAGATTAGAAAGTTGGAGCACAGACTGGAAGGAGGCCATGAGAAACCACTTCTATGTTGTCAAGAGAACTATACAGACATAGATCTTTATCTTTTTGCTATAAAATAATATTAGCAAAAATCGATTCAAATAAGGGGGAAACATGCACATATTTTGCAATTAATCAAGTCATTGGTTGATTCTTTTTGTAAATTCTCATTTAGAAGAATAGAAAACAAATCCCTCTAGTTTGTGTGTTTGTGTCTGTGTTTTTCAGAATAAGTATCCTCCAGGCCACCTAGCAATTCAGGCAGTTCTTTCAATTTAATTCCCCCAGAAGCCAGCAAGATACCATGTTTGCATTCGGATCTTTTTATTTAAAACTGGCCTCTTATTAGATTAAGAACTCCCTGGTATTAAAACTTGCATACCTTCTATGTAAAGCAAATGAAACATATCACTGCAGTGTTGGTGCTGTTGTTTTTGAAACACATTAAAGGCTGCATGTGTGAGCTAAGTAGCTGATTTTTATCACGAAACTGCAATCTTTGTTATGTGTCGTGTCTCACAGGGGTGCTTGTATGATCTAGTGTACCAATCACGGGTGAAATGCCTAGGTTACAGTGGCTGGCTGTAAGAAGCTTGCTTGATTGTGCAGTGTTGCCAGTACCCGTAGGTGTCATCAGGTGAACAGGCAATTACTGGGAAACAACTCAGAATATAGGACAGCAGCTCACAGAGAAGACTGACAGGAAAATAGCTATCAAAGCCGAATTAGCATATGGGGTGGGATGGGGGTTTCTCATATACTTCATAATAAAATCCTGGCTCTCAAGATTTTTTTTCCATTTATTCAATTGAATCTACGTATAATAGCTATTTGTATATAGGGGAAAGTTTTGGTCAAATCAGCTAAAGACCTTTAAAGCATCTGACATACAAAGTGCAGTGGGAACAATTTTTGAGTATAAATGTATGCCTGCAGGCTTGCTGAATGGGAAAATGGAATGTGCCCAGACTTTTGGCCAAGATTATGTCTCGGCTGAATGGTAAGAGCAGGAGACTATGCATTGTTTATATTGTACTTTTGCTAACAAAAGAATAACACATGGGTGCAATACGCTGAAAGAATTTTAAGGGCTTAATTTTTCCACCTTGAGTGTTTCCTCTGCTGTCTTAAAGCAAAAATTCTGAAAAGTTATAGTTTTAGAATTCTTTGACCATCCACCGAGTAGGCTTAAGTTATGAAGCAGACTCTAGAGTATCGTATCTGGTCTAAGATTAAGAAGAAGATTAATATATTTGAAATATTAACTAAAAGGCATACCAGTAAAACCCATTGAGGCACCCTCTTTTGATTGCTTACGTAGACCATCATCATCATGGAAATCTATAAAGACAAGGTCTATGGCCTGCAAACCAAAAGCCTTTGCTGTGACAATAATTTTTTGCCGTGCGTAAAGAATATCATGAGTGTCTTTACTACTTGTTGAACCTGAAATGAAAGATCACATTGTGTATAAAAATTTAATTCTCATATTTCAAATGATTATAACAGAGCTTTAGTTAAGAATACATTTGTTTTCGATTTTCAAAAGAAAGATAATAAGAGATTGTTATGTGATTACAATTTTTAAGAAATCTTTGAAAGACTATTATTCAACTCACAGACACTTGCTTTCTTACTACATCTATTTTTAATAAATTTCATTTAGTTTTGCTACCATCTATTTTTATTTATTAAAAAGGCCCACTACAAAATAATGGATGTAATAAAACATACACAAACATTAAGAAAATATCCTTAAATGATGCTGAACTCATTTAATCCATAGTAGTGCCAGTAATGCATCTAAAATTGCTTTTTTGGTATCATAAGGAAACCTTTTGGTTATACACATTACATAAATTTATTTAATTATTTATTTATGTATTTACTTACACTTACATAAGTATATGTATACTTATGTAAGTATACTAATTTCTCTTATAATTTATTCAAATTTTAAAATTTTAACTTTGAAATAATGTTTATATTTAATATCTTAAGTAGAATACTTGAGATTTGTTTTGAAGCATTAACAGAAAACCTGCTGAAGGTCTTATTATGCATCATTATATATTGAATTTCTTTCTTTTGGTAGGGCTGATTCTGAACTGCATTGTCCTCAGAGGTTGGGTTCACATGTCAGACTAGAATGTGACTGTTTAAGCTGTGGTTTAGTGTGTGTGTGGAAAGTATCCAATATGATAAGTTTATAACTCAGTATGGATCTAGGACAGTGTTTCTCAACCTTGACAATTTTAAGGCATGTGGACTTCAACTCCCAGAATTGCACAGCCAGCGTTGCTGGCTGTGGAATTCTGGGAGTTGAAGTCCTCATGCCTTAAAATTGTCAAGTTTGGGAAACACTGATCTAGGAAATTGAGTTAATTCCCCAAGCTATAGTCAATTAAATATGGAATCCTGCATTGTGGGAACATAATCCACAAGTTCTTATTAGGCAATCCAGTTCACACTTAGGGACCTGCCATAAGTGAATAATAAAAAGAAGAGCTGCTGACCTTGTTTACTTTTTGAAAAATGATAAACAATATCTGAAGATACAGAGGCAATAAAAATAAATTATTTGCCCAGGGCATTTTTTTTTAATTTGTTACCCTCCATATGGTCTTGGTCTACAACTCTTGTATCCCCAGGCAGCAAGCACATATGTTAAGACATGTGCAATCAAATAGACATGCAAATAAAGATAGAGTGCTAAAGTATTAAGAATAGTTCATAGTTTGTACACCAAAATATTACATCATATACATTCTATTACTTCAAGAATTTTAAAAAATATTTAAATTTTAAATGTGCATATAAAGAGATGGTCTCATTATTAACTTCCCCCATAAAATCTTATATTATTTTTTATATGCCAGTAAACAGAATTTTCTATTTTCTTTTTTTGCAAAAATTACAGCTTTATCAGGTTAATGTTAATTCTTAGACTATTTAGCCTATAAAGATAATGCAAAAGTTTATCATAGAATTACAATCAGATATAGTCAAATATATTTACTATTGATTTCAGTAGGCATATGGTAAAACCAAATGGAGCACAGTATCATAACCACTGCTGAATTAACATATTCTTTTAAAAAGGTAATACCTATACTGGCACGAAAATCCTCGCCTCCAAATACCACAGCGTCTAAATGAAGGCCAACCTGTGGTTCTCTTCTCAGAGTTTCTTCACAAACAGCCTTTAAGTGCAACATAAATATTAATACAAGAAGCAGCATTTCAAAAATTAGTTTTGTAATAAAAAAGATACTTTTGTTATATTTCTTATCCTAAAATAATAACAAATGATAGCCACACCCAAATTTAAAAAATAAATATTCTGGATGTAAAAATGCAGTATAATTAAAACGAAAATGCAGAATATAATATTTTATTTCCCTATTGGATTTTATGTTAAAGGTTTTTCCAATGTGACAACTACTTTTGGACTTGTGTAATAAAAAAATAAAAATCACTACATAGTGTGTAAAGTATGGGACTTTTTAAAAGATTCCAAATATTTAGCACTGCAGAGAAACACAACTGAAGCATATTTGGCTTAATACATTGCAGATGGAGATTGCAACTACTCACAATTTAATAGGCAGTTGGTATGTTATCAACTGATGCTCCTTATATATCTTCAAATTAATATAATTACAGGAGATAAAAAAATCCAACAAGTAGCATAGAAAATCATTTGAAAATGATATCTTGGGGATTTTCTAGTATCATTGCAAGTTTTCCAGTATCATTGCAAGTTTTGAATAATAAAATATTTATTTATTTAGAAATATAATTTGATAGATAGCAATAATGCAATGCTGGCAAGAATCTTTCTGTGAATAACCAGCTAAAATATGTTCAGCTTATTTTAAGCAATACTGTAAGCAGACATAATCAGTACCTGTAGTGCCATTTTAATCTCTACAACTTCTAAGCATAGAAAATCATAGTTGATATTTTTTCAGGACAGAATTTAATTATTCTTTTTCTTTGGGGTTCATTTTTGAGGAAAGAGATAATATTAATTAAATGAGAGGAGGAAGTACTTAAACCTTTTGCATTAAGATGTATAATTAGTAGTTCTTTAGCCTACACTGAAAAAAATCTCTAAAACTGGGATTTATATTAACACAATAGCCACAAAGGCCTCCTAGTATCTCCTTCAAATAATACCAAACTTTTACAAGAAATCTTGGCCTGACTGGGCTGCACTAAGTTTCAGCATTAATATCTTTCTTCCACAGAAACCCACAGGTTGGATGCCAAAAATAGGCTATCTGCATGCATTCATCACCATTGAGAAGGGGGAGGAGGTAGAAAAACGGAAGAGAAAACGATTGTACACATAGTCATGTCATAGGGATATTACATCCTGAAAATTCTCATGTATTTTGTTTTAACTCTTAGGGCCAGTTGAGCATGAACATTTTTTAAAAAAAAAAATCTTCAAATTTGGGAGGAAAAAAAATCAATATTCTTTCAATTCCATTTTAAAATGCTTTTAAAATATTAAATATGATGCCTAAAATTCAAAGGCAAAAGAGAGAAAATAAATCATGATAGTTGTTAGAATATTTCAAAAAACTATTTGGGGCTATTTTTGAGACTTGCGTGTCTTTTATACAGTGTATTAATACTGACGAGCTTAAAGTAATTGCAGTAGTACAGAAGAAAGCAGCACCTATGTCATGTAATAATTAGGGCTAAATGAATGGATTTATATAAAATATGAAAGCGATATAATTTTTAAAACATAATAGTTTGTTTCCCATTTCCAGTTATGAAGGTGTTAATTATTTATTTAATGGGATGTATAATCTATACGTTTAGGACTTTATTCAGAGTTACTGAATTAAACAGATCTTTCTTACCTTAAAATTGAGCAAACCCATTGCAGTTTCCACAAAAGGAATGAAATTGATCGGCTCTATGAGTGTTCGGCCTTGTAAGTGCCATGCACATTTCTCTATAAACTAAGAACATTACAGAGAGGACACAATATTAGGGCCTGGTTTTGTTTTGTTTTTTTAAAAAAAAAACTCTACAAAAATGGTCTGTAATTTCTTTGCACAAAATTACCAACCAGCAAGCAGACAATCCAGCGTCCAGATTGCTAGTCCAATTCTCTGCCCTTGTGTTTTGAGTCTGTTATTATAAGGCCTATCTTGAAGAATGCTGGCATTACTCATATGTTTCCAGCAGTACAGGTTTAGCTGCATACATATTTGCCTAATACCTATCATCACCCTGCCTTTATTAAATGCAAATAAGCAGGATCTTTAAAACAAGGAAGGATTCATATACCTGACAATTCTGTTTTATTTCATGTTTGACACTGACATGCCTATATTTTTTCTAGCCTTCCAAAGTGGCATCCACATAATTCATCACAGCCTTGTTACCCTTTGTCCTGGAGGCCTTTTCTTCATAATTTTTGCTTACCTAGGAAGGGCCTTAAAAAGAAGTTTAATTCTTTGAAGACCAAAGCTTTCCAATTTTTTCCATGAGAGCAGTTCACAGCTAGCTCTGAGCTGCCGGTGGGGTACCCCTGATTCCCAAATCTATCATCTGGGAACATACAAAAGCTCTTGTACAGATTTCTTTTTTTCTCTTTTTCTCTTTTCAAAAGAGAAGGAGGGGGAGAAACTACCTCAGTATATTGTAAATCTATTATGTCTGTCCAGATCTAGCAATGTGTGGGGAGATAAACATATCACAGGTATGCTAAGTAAATTTTAGTCAATAAAGACAGGAGGGAAAAAATCTTGCATCATTTTTATATTTAAGGAATATTTAACCATTAATGGCTATCAAAGAAAAAGGGAATTTTAATCATCTCTCCATTCAGTCTCAGTTGGGTAAATCATATCTAAGAGATTTGCATAAATATAAACCATCAAAGACTTTTCATCTTCAAAGGGGGTTTCAAGTCCCTATAAGCTTTGTACTGTAATCATCACAGGTCACAACCCTGCAGGAATAAGGCTGCTATGGCAACATAAAAAACTAATGCTTAAGGCTTAGCATAATATTCTGACTAATATAAAGGAAACTCATTTTGAAACCTGGCAGCCTATTTACTAGAAACTGGATTAGAGGTGTTATTTCCCCTTTTAGCGCTTCTCTTCCCCCCCAAATTCACCCCTCCCCAAAACAAAATGAAAATAGAACCACAGCATCTTGAAAAGGGTTCTAACCACTTTTCAGGAGCTTTACATTAGGTCAAAATAATTCAAAAAATTCTTTCTGCATATTCTCTGTCCTTCCCTTTTTTTTTCATGCAGCCACCCTTGTCACCACTTCCACTGCTTGTCTGATCTTTTCACAAGCTAGTAAATCCCAGAATGTAAGGAATTAAGGGAAGAAAGTCAAGAAAAGGAATAAGAAGCAAGACTTAGGAAGCCCAACCCTCTATCAACCTGCCTACTTAGAAGTAAGGGCCAATGGACACAGAGCCGTAATCTGATGCTAGACCAACAGTGTGATAATCAAACAAAGCTATTCACTAATAATATCACAAGCATGAATACTCAAAATTTAAATTTTATATTGGAGCTTCTTTGTAAGTTAAATGATTAAAAAAATGGAAGTCCCCCCTCCCGTCCAAATGCTACTTCTGTGTATCTGCTGAAATCTTTATGTCTTGATTTGGGAACCATCAGATAAAGTCTGAATCCAATAATGTTTCTTTTTCCCATTTTAATTATTTTTCTCTTCCTCCTTCCTTCCTTTTCCCCCTTTTAAGTACTATTAGCACCAAATACAAAAGGCAACTAGTGGAGAAGTTTCAATTAATTTTTTTTTTCAAAAGGAGACAATTAAATGTTTCCGGCTTGGTAAAGTGTTCATTTCAGTGAGAGGGCTGGAAAAAAGGAAAGGGGGGAGACAGAAAACAAAGATTGGGGAGGGGATGAAGGCGCAGGCTTTAGCCATTCTTTCAATTCCAGTGCACACCCAATAGTGTGTTGGGAAGAATGCCCACTGTTCAGGATTTGTGGGCGGATTGTCCCACAACAAAAGAGCCAGAGTTAGGCTTGTTATAGTCCAATAAGCCATGCCAGTCAAACAAGTACCCATCTGAAGGACAAAGAGAGAGCAAGAGATTCTCACACAAAAGGAAACAAGTAAGCCCGTCTTTTAGTTGTGCATCAGTCTCCAGGTTTTAGGCTTCACATAAATCAAAATGAAGGACAAAAATAAACAGCCAAAAGCTTTCCACAGCAATAGCCATCTTAAAAGCAAAGTAAGAGGAACGCATCTAGGAGAGGATTGAGGAAGGAAAGATGGGCTCTGCTTCCAGGAAAAATCAAGGCTGAGGGAAACTAGAGTCCAGTCTTCTCACACCCAGGGAATATTTATTGAATCGTTCTAAAACCTTGGATAGAATGGAAATACAAATATGCATAACCAACTCTCAGATGTGTTAGTCTGCTGTTTGCTCAATCAACAAAAGGCCTTTAGATCTTTTTACATGTATCTACAAAAATACATTTTTGTATATTTATACATACTAATTATATATATATATATATACAATTTTTAAAGGGAAATAAAAACTAATACAAAGTAATGTAAAGAAAGAAAATGAACAGAAAAAGAAATAAAGAAAGCTAAAAGTGCAAGAAAGGGGAAAAAAGTTTTTAAAAAGCAACAAAAAAGAGAATTAATTTCCAATCTTCTTTATAGCAGTTGTAAGTGCTATTATAAATTTAGATCTTGCTGTCTGTAAGATCCACTGAATGTGATAAAATAAAGAATCAAATGATTTGTTGTGAGTATGTTTGAACCTACTGGACGTTAGATTTTCTGAATGTTAGAATGTTTTCTTTCACTGATACTTGATTAATAAGTAGACTCAATTACTAAACAATACTTTCCTGACTTGCTGACTGGGCAAGAATTATAAAGATCCTATGTTCACTTAAAACTAGTAGATTTAGACTAGATGAGGACACGTGATTGAACTTCAGAATCTATTTATCCCCATTTTTTTCCTTTATGGATTGTACATTTAATGTGTGCTCATCTTCATCTCTACCCCATGCTCAGAAAACAAAGTATAATGAAGCTTGATTGACTTCAATAATGTTCTCAAGAAATAATATGGTAAAATGAAATGAAAATTCCTCTTCAACAGTCAACACAATTATAGTATAATTAGGCCCATTTCAGCATTTTCTTATGCAATTTAACAGACTAACTATTTACATCTCTGTTTCTATGGGCTGAAAAGTCAGTCATGAAAAACAAACACACCTGCCAGCAATTTAAAAGGAAGACATATAGGGCTGGACAGGAAATAATATCTTTCCTAATTAAAAACACTAGTTAAAAGCTTCCTGTTTATTCTTTTGATTGCCCTTACATGTGACCTTTCCTTCTATCTCTACCATATTTTTTTCACATGTTGGTAAAATGCTTCCTCCATCCACCAAAATGTTCTTGTCAAAAGTGAAAAGATATTCAAGCTGGAGGTTGACAGTTCTAACATGGAGAATAAATTCTATATCATGACTGTTAGGCTGCAAGTATAATGAACAGAAGCATTGATTCTTAACAGTTTTTGTTTAATTTTACTTTGTCAAAACTGCATTATAATATATTAGTATTGCATTTCTAAATCCACCTCTTTTTATATATACATAATGCATCTGCAGTTACAAACTATTCTCCTTGTCCTGTGGGTCTTGAAAATAGGGTTTTAAATTTATTAAATGTGATTTGGTTCTCTCCTGCATAGGACCACTGTCACAATTCTCAGATCTGATTTAGTTTTTGCTTATGAGAAGATAAGAAACTTTGGGGCTAAATTACTGTTTGATATTCCAAAACAAAATGAGTAAATTATACAATACGTGAACTGAATCGAGTACTAACAGCAGAAGTATTTCATATTTGCTTCATGATATTCTATTTCTTCCCTTCTGAAATTGGATGCACGTCTTTATTTGAGATAATGGCAGATGTTTTGACTCACCCATTTTATTTCTTCTACGCTGTCAACCTTCGGGAGCATCAGGCTAGTAGGAAGAATCTTGGATTTCAAAATGACCTTCATATCTTCTTCTGCAAGACCACTAGACACTGAATTGATCCTAACACACTTCTCCGTCTGACCGAAGTCAAAGTTCTCAAGGGCTTCCACAGTTTTTATTCTAGCTTCTTCCTATTTTTTTTTTTTTTGAGAAAGATAAAGAGAAACTAAATGCTTTGTTTTACTGAGATCTAACTTTTTAAAAATCATGTTTAATTAAGAAAACAATGGAGAAATTCACCTGCATTACAGATCGTGATATACTAAGATTGGGCTAGGTCACATAGTTGCAAGGATATCCCTGGGATTTGGTCAAAAAATCAAGATGGTGAAATTCTGTTTTTATGTGCATTATATATGCTTACTGGCACTTGGATGGGATGATCCCATTGTAGAATCCTAAAGCTATATATTTTTTTTCTTCCTAGCATTTTCTCACATGTGCAGGATCCACTTTTTAAAGATCAACTGAGTATCCATCCATTTGGTTGCAACAGGAATTAATTGATCAACTGGCTTGTCACCTGAGCTTGAACTCATGTGCTAAGAGAGAAAGTGACTTTCATACCTATTACAAGACTAGAACTCAGTCTCCAGGTTTCCGTCTTGGTTCTTTAATCACTAGACCAAGAAGGCTAACAGCGTTTCTCAACCTTGACAATTTTAAGGCATGTGGACTTCAACTTCCAGAATTCCACAGCCAGCAATGGTCAAAATTCTGGGAGTTGAAGTCCACATGCCTTAAAATTGTCAAGGTTGAGACACACTGGGCTATAGACTAAGATGGAAAATAACTCCCTTCCCCCTCCCCCAAATCGTAGAATCTAGAATCTTTGTTTTTATGATACTTTAAATGTGATTTTTATATTTGTTGTATCTGTGTGTATTTCAATATGTGGTTTTATTGCTTGTTGAGTATCACCTGAGTCACCTTTCAAGAGATGGGAGACCATGTAAATTTAATAAATAAGTAAATAAATAAATAATAAAATAGATGGCTATTTCCACAGTGTTATCATAAAATAATATAGATGCATAGTGACCAGAGGTCAGACTCATCTTGAAAGAGACTTTCGTTTTTCTAAAGGGATCATGATAATTACTGATCTAATGAAACATATGATTGGATCCCGAAATGGATAAGCAGCTCTGCTCATACATGATAGATCTTCATTATTCATTAACCTTGGCCAAGTACTGATGGGTAATGTAATTCAAGGACAGATGAATTAATTTGGTCCATTAGCTAACATATAACCGAATGGCAATAATGAAAAGATTAATGATGTTTATAGTTAAGACAACATTTCTCCCATTATACTTTGTTATATATACTAATAATATATTATTCAGAGCCAGTTTGATGTAGTGGTTAAGGCATCAGGCTAGAAACCAAGAGATCACAAGTTCTAGTCCTGCCTCAGTCACTAAGCCAACTGGCACTATAAGGCACTAAGTCGCCTTATTGGAGAGCTGGGTGGCATACAAATGTAATTAATTAATTATTGGAGATATATCGGGTCATGTGGTTCATTAGTACCTAGGTCAAAACAATTGTCATGTGGTTCATTAGTACCTAGGTCAAAACAATTTAAAAATACAGCATAAAATATTAAGGTTGTTTAAACAAGACTTCAACCTAGCCTTGGATGTCGAGAAAGAAAAGATTTAAAAATGTGTTCTGCATTAAAGAGTCTGAAAAAAATAGTAGTTTACAGTTGTCAGGACTGATCAGGCCAAGATTCACAGTTGTCAGGACTGATCAGGCCAAGATTGGTGTAAAATAGCTGTTATGATGCACTGATTTATAGCATGAAAAAAGCAATGCTCCTCACCAGAAAGTGTGAAAAAGGAAGAAGGTTAATGACTCTAAAAACAAATCAGATGACATTTACCACCCTTTTATCTGTGTTACTTCAATATGGGGAGATTTCTAGGCACTTTCTTAGTGAATTAGGAGCACTTTTTTGTGGTTTCCTGAGATTGGGGGATTTTCTTTCAAACTTCTGCTGGGGTCTCTTTTTAATAGTATCCTCACTCTCCCAGCCCAGTGGGATGTGAGACATAATGAATTCTTGCAAAAGTATTATGAGATTGGCTTTTTTCTCCCTTCTTGCACTGAAAAATTTATTGTACTTTAAGGAACAGTACAATAGATAGTTGTTTCTTAAAATTTTGCTCTTAGGACCCATATCTACTTTTAAAAATTATGGAGGATTTTGCTTGCATGGGTTACATTTATCAATATTTAGCATATTAATTAAAATTGACATATGCAAAAATTATTTATAGAATCACAAAAGTAACAATATTAAATTGATTAAATGTTAAAATTTTTATTTAAAAAAGACTATTTTTACCAAAAAGTAATAATGAGAAGAGTGCCATTGTTTTAAATTTTTGTAAACTGAAATATTTGATTTCGTAGACTGCTTAGAGCAGAGTTCCCCAAAGTTTTTGGCTTTGCAGTCCGGCGGGGGAAGAGGGGATGGTTCTGCGTAAATGGTCGGTAAGCGCACACACATTAATACAGCTCTATTTGAGTGAGCAGCATGCATATGTGCCTGCCACTCATGCATGCGCTCGTCCGCTGCTCGTGCAAGTTAGGATGCATGTGTGCATGCATGTGCTTGCTCACCATTTCCGTGGCCCAGTTGCAATCCCCTCATGGCCCATTAGTGGGCAATAGCCCACAGGTTGGGGACCCTTGGCTTAGAGGATCTAGGGGACCCCCAGGGAGCCTTGAATCATTCTTCAATAAACACTGTAAAAGATCATTCTGCTTATGCCATCTAGTGCTAGATTTCAACAGATTCAAGCAGGTGATATTCTACTTTGCAATATACCGTAAATGCCGGCGTACAAGGCGACCCGGCGTATAAGACGACCCCCGTCTTTATAGCCGGGCTGCATTCCTAGAACGTCATCTTATACGCCGGAAACTACCAGTATTTCCGGCGTATAAGATGACTTGGCGTATAAGACGACCCTCATCTTTGGCGCCAATTTCAGCGCTCGCGGAAGTCACCTTATACGCCGGCATTTACAGTAAATACAAATGACTCACAAATGAAGTATTAGGTACCCACATGAAGCCAAATTACAGGACTTAACAAATATAGGCAAAATATTTGCTCTAGAGGCCTCTGCCAATATGGGGTGATCTCCTACTGCCAGAAAAACAGTGCAACCATTTGATGGGCTTCTCCAATATTCTGATGCAGTGTTGTCCACTTGGGGTGGACCAAAAAAAGGCAAGATAGCAAAGGTGATGAACTAAAAAAAGGGGGCTACCATTTTGTATATTTACCTCCCACTCTCCATAAAAGCCCTAGCTCTGAAAGGTTTTTGGGGGAAGATATAAAGGGGGAAAAAATGAGTGAGTTGTTCTCCTTTTGTATCTGCCTGCCTGCCTGTCTTGAATGCCTACCTTCATCTTTAAACAAAGGTAGGTTTTAAGCTTGGAAATATCTGACTACATAAGCAATTCAATGTTGCGGAATTACCTGTCTTCTATGTAGAAATAATTACTTTTACAAAGAAGCGTCAACTAGGCATGAACCCTGTCCACCCACCAGAAATCACAAGTGATAAAGCTTGGACACAGATTAACCACCTCACTGAGAACTTGTCCATCAGTCTGTTGCTGTTGATAATCTTCAAATATGTCTCTTTTCTATAACACAGCTCAAAATAACCAACCAGCAATGAAATTACTGTTCTTCACTATATTTCAACAGAAAAATGTGTTACTGTGAGAGATTTTATGCTCATACCATCTGTTGGGTGCAGGATAGATATTTCATAGAACCATTGCATTCTAGCATTGTCCATTTTAAAGGAAATATGATTCCTTAGCAACACAAAGTCACATTGTTACTTTATTATATTTTCTTATTAGGTTTCTATCAAAAATTGTGAAGGAATGCACATTTGGTACTTCCAGAAGCTGTCGTCATTTTCAACATCCATTTATTCTATTTTATTATTTTTAGATCATCAATCTCAATTTTTCATCATTAACAGCGATAAGGGCATAGAGTTTTAATAGTCTTCTTAACTTCCCACGCATAATCATGTGTGCAGGTCATTCAGTGGAATGCATATGAAATGAGCTGGAGAAAGCCCATGAAATAGTATCCTTCTCGTTATTTAACAAATGATAGAACTTCTTTTTAGCTTCAGCTAAAAAATGAGGAATAAAGAAGAATTCCTGCCATTCCTACCATTTCAATTAGTGGAATGTTTTGGGTCCTTAATTTGAAAGAAGGTTACTTCTGTCTTCTCACTTCAGTGACACAACTGTCTGCCTAATTTTCTGACAACAATGCTTTGTCTTTTTCTAGCGTCTAGTTTTGATATTACCTGGAGGAATCCCATCCAAATATTTAATCAGAATTAAGCCTGCTTAATTATAAACAGGTAAAGCCAGCTGGTTGTTGCCATCTGTGGAGACCAATGTGTATTATATAAAAACACAGTTTTATTCAATAATTGTTTTCTCCTAGCATACAACCCAACATTTTTGTTTACGTATGTGATTTCTGTCTTTCCTCTAAGATCATAGAGTGACTCGCATGAGAATTTCTCTTCATTGTATCCCGACAGCAATAGCCAGTGAGATAGGCAAGACTGAAGGAGTGTGATTGGCCCAAAGTCCTAAGTGAATTTTTTGTGGTAGAGTCTGGACGTGAATCCACTTGAATCCATTAGTAAATGATGAACTATTTACATCCATACAGAAGAACAATATAAAGTAATGGACTGAAAATAATTTGGCTGCAATATTGTGTGATGCATAACATCAAAACATTTCTTCTCTCTTCCTGTAATCCAGTGTTAGTGTTCAGTCTTTGCAAGGGTTTTTAATCTTAGTTGCGTCTCCCTGTGCTAGGAGCTCCTTGGAAACATAATCTCTGTAAGTAAAAGATAAATAAAATCAAATACACAGAATAGCCCAAAGCACACACTCCACTAGAGAGAGGTTCCTTGAAGATGGGCTCCAGCATGAGTCCGAAAACTCTCTGGTTCTGGTGACTGACCCAGACTGGATCCTGCAACATTATCCTGGGACAAGTATATTCACCTTAATTCATGAAAGATAATCAAGTCTAAAGAAACCATCTTGCCTATTCACGTTCATTAATCCTATAGCAGTAGAACTGTTTTTATTTGGTTACCACAAGGGATTTTTGTGAAAGACATTTCAGGGGGAAACTGCATGCCTTGCTATTAACTCCGCATTAAGGCCTAGTGAATATATGTTTTACTCATAAAAACCTATTTAAAAACCTACATTCTATGACAAGAGTCTACACTGACCATGTAAGATAGCCCCTTTGTTTGCCACAAGAAAGACCCTGCAAAGATGAATGAGCTTTGCTTACAAATTGAATGTCTGCAGAATTCTGGACTAGTTGACCTAATACGGAAAGGAAGCAATCAACACATTTACTTGGAAGTATATGCCACAAAAGTCAGTGCAACTTATTTCTTGATCTAAATGTTTAGGATTGGGAGTATTTGCTATTTGCTTGCCTCCCGCCCCCGTGGATGCCTATAAATGCTCTTCAAATCTGCTTGAAGAACAAATTTTAGACCTGTCTAATGAACCTCCTTTCAAAGTGCAAATTAGTGTGTGCATCTGTGTATGCATATGTGCACATGCACACACACAAACTAATCAATATAAATAATAAAAGCCTTTTGCAGTTTTGATGCTTGGGTAAGTTTACATCAAGCCCTTTCAAAGAGTGATAACTGCAGAATGCTGTGAATTGCAATGTAGAATGTGGAGCTATATTTCAAGGTTGCAGTGCTGCTTTTGTCAGTCACTCCAGCCCCCTGCAAATATCTTGTGTTCAGGATTTCTTTTGAAATAGTAACTGTCCTAGGATTTATTAAATCAATATATTAGTATTCTTATTATTTCCCATTTACTTTATTATTTATTCATTATGTTCTATCTAACCATTTTTTCCTGAAGGCACAAGGCCGGTCTATCTTCTCAGCGCTGGTTAGGCCCAATCATGTGTTTTAAGCTCATGAGACCCTACTACCCCTATTTGGAATAAATTATATGCAATAGTTCATGCAAAAACTTTTCTGCATTTGATTAAATTTATTTGTACAAACAAATAATTATCCCTCTATCCCTCTGTAGTTTTGGTCAGGATATGGCACACATAACAATATATAACATGCACTTAAGTTTGAGTTCTGAATTAAGCTCTCCTTTTCCCCCTCAATGCTACAGGAATTTTTTTCTGCTTAGCATGTCTTCATTCTTTTTTTTTTAAATAATTTTTTATTTTTCCAAACTCTCCCCCATACATATACCGTGAAATTTATCAGATGTTAACATACATTCTTTTAACATTCATATATAAGATACTTTTAATAAAATGAAATAAATACATACACATGACTTTTGGTGTTGCTCACCCATTTCCCCTTTCACTGTATCCACATTCCTTCTTCTCTACCTTCTTTCTCTTTCTTCTCTTCCCCACTTCCCTCTTCTTCCTCTCCTCTCCTCTTTCCTTCACCACTCTCCTCCCCTTTCTCCCCACTTCTCCTCTTCTCCTCCAACCTTCCTACTTCCTTCTCCCCTCCTTTACTCTTTTCTCTCTCCTCTCCTTTAGCATGTCTTCATTCTAAGGTTCCATCAATTCCTACTACAGTAGTATAATTCAAACGTCTGTTAAAAATTGAATTGTAATTTGCCTAAGCAACAAATAATCCAAAAAAGAACATTAGCATAGATTCTATGTTGATAAGACGATGAATACATCTGTTTTAAGCACGATATGCTTAAGAGATTTTGTAAAAATGCAAGTGTATGCTATTAATCATGTCCTTTTAATATTTATCTCTGACCTAATGTTCACAGTGATGTCTGTTACAACACGGTGGAGATGTAGCCATTTTGCCTACCAAAGCACTGCTGATGAATCAAGCATCACTACAATAAACAGAGATTGAAATTTAGGAATATACATGCATTTGGTTCAATTGGCAACCATTGATGCTAATAACCAGCATCTTCACAAGTTACTAGTTCTGAATCATCTGCAAAGAAAACAACATCCATCTACTTTTACACTCCAGTGGATGAAGTGGATCCTCGCAGCGGGACTGCACAGACTTTGCCATCTGGAGAATAAATGGAGTGTGAAGTACAGTATAGCTTGGGACCAGGCTCAGTGGCAGCAGCTCAGCAGTTATTTCATTAGTTCCAAACTTTCAGGGATTAAAGTGATCTCAGTTCTACAGTCAGATAGGATAAGACAGACTGGGGAATAAAAGGACGTTGAAGATGAAGCCCCATAGGCTTATTTATAAAACTATCAAATATAAACAGCCCAAAACAAATGCCTTAACTAAACAGCATGATCACACAATATCTGAATTAGCATCCTAAACAAGAAATCACACTACTGATCTCAGTATAGACACGTCCTCCCCCTTGAAATCAGAGAAATGGGCACAGAACTGGAAAAAAAAAAAAACCAGAATGCCAGTAAACATGTCTTTATTGATCATTTTTCCCAGATGTGGAAAAAAGAGATTTGTTTTTTTCAGCCTTGAGGTAGATTTGCCAAATGCACCAGATTGCAAGGACAAAATCTTTTTGGTAAATATATTCTTTTTTATTGGCATTAATGGTGATAGTGATTTTTTGTTAACTGTAGTACTGGAGGGAGCTGACCATCCACACTATAGTCCAAATGCTGGCAGACCCCCCCCCATCCCCTTTTCATGCTATTGCCATGGGGTGGAGGGAAGGAGAGAAAAAAAACATTGTTCTATGACATGTGGCTTTTGCAGAGGTAAATGCCAGTTAAACGTCAGAAAGTAATGGACAAATTAATGGTGCTAAATATAACAAAGAGGCATAGATCAGAACTGAGCTTTGTTCGGGTATGTGAGCTTGAATGGCTGTGCAAAGCAGCACCCCAAGAAGACTGTTTAATTACAGTACCTTTCAGTGCATGAAATGTTAAAAAATCTGATCTGGTATACTGGCAAGCAGATTGTAGCTTCTGCCTGATAGTTAAGGGTAACTCCATATATTTCAGATGGCAGTAGAAAATTAATTACTGTAGTCGCAGCTAGAGTTAGCTGTTTTGTGACAGGACTGACATGATAAAACATGCAATTATGATTTAATGTTAGCCCCTGTAGTGGTTTGTTTATTCAGCCTGACACTGCTGAGGCTTTTGTCTCTTGTCTATACCAAGAGTCACCATACTCTGATTTCAGCTTTTCTTTGTCAAAAGCAACCTACATATTTCTTAAGGAGGCCATTAGTCCTGCAGGATTACTCGGTGCCAAGAGCAAAACTTATTTCACAAGCTGATGCCCCTTCTCTAGAAATGCCAGGGTCTAAACAGTCTGGTCATTTTCTTTCCCATTTCCCTGCTGAGAATGCGACTGGGACAAACAATCACATTACTGTTGTTGTTTTTTTTAAGCAAAAGGGATAGGTGGGTGAAGGCAAATAATGAGAACAATTTAGCTACCATTTTGGTTCTTAAAAAAAGCATCTTGAAACATAGTTTGTAATGGCTCTCTCCTATTCTCCAAAGCTAACAAGACATATTAAGGAAGCAGTCAAAACTGAATCGGGATCCTGCCCCAAATAAAATAAGTGATGCATTTATTGCATGAATAACCTGACTTTTAAAGCAAAGAATAGAAAGGCAGGATTATCCATTCCTTTTGTTAGATTATTCCTCCTTTTTAAACAAATGAAAAACAGACATCAACCTTGCATTTCATTCCAAGCTACATATGCAACATTTGTAAACATGGAAGGATTTATGGAAACTTCCATATTTCAATTAAAACAACCCCATCTTATTTCTTTCATATTTAAATTATAGTTGTCCAATTAATTAAAAAAAACTTTTCTGAATATATATTGTTTTTAAAATCCTGTAACCTAACTGAGACTACAAACCGGAACAGAAACCTAGGTTTGTCTCTAATATAAAGTCACCACTTGCAGGGGGTTAAAAGGTCAAGATGATTGTCACAATCATGTGTTTGATGCCCCGCCCCTCTTTATATGTATTGTGGCCACCACCTTTATTTTTTTTAATCCCCTCTTCTCCCCCCCCCCAAAATCACTGCTTTATTAGAAATACTACTAGAAATAGAAACATTAGGTGAAATAACATTAGGATTTATTTTCAGAGGCAATTTTGTATTCTTTGAAATATAGCATTTAATCTCAAGATTTTAATTTTGGAAACAGTTAAGATTATTAGGATTTTTGGAGATGGGATTCTTCTACCCAATGTCCTCTCTGTAGTTCAAGCAGACAACATTTATTTATCTCTACTGCCTGTTCACTCCCAGTCCACACTTATTACTTATTTCAAGCCTAAAAGGACAGATACAACAGGAAGACATGAATAACCAATATTGAATTATCAGTTGGCACAGACCAAAATATATGTCCAAATAATGAGTTCTTTTTGTTTGAAACTAACAAGTTTGGTTAGTTTATGGCTTATTGTATTGTGTGAAACCATAAAAATGACTAATTAAATAATCACATTAAAAACACATCACATAAATACCTCCAGCTAATATCTTTATATATTTTTTTCTCCTGAAGATCCATCTCTACAAATGTGAATAATTAACATGGCAAAGAAATGTTTGGAGGCCTTCTGAACCTAACATCCTGTTGGTGTGTACTTGTCTGGAGATCCAGAAGCAGGGCGGGATGCAGATTCAAAGAGCTTCCATATTGATGTGTCGATCAACTAGATACATTACACCTTCCCACTTTTTATTTCCCATCTCTCTCTTCATGAACGCAAGAAGGTAAAAAATAAATTGGGCACCTAATACTATGATAGTCCCAGGATTACTTTTGTAAAAATTAATTAGCTCTATCAAAGATTAAAACGTTAAAAGATTGGCGCAGTGATTAGTAGGCAGTAATGCAGTCTAATTCTGCCCACTGCCAGCAATTTGATTCTCATCGGCTCAAGGTTGAGTCAGCCTTCCATCCTGAGGTTGGTAAAATGACGGCTCAGATTAGCGAGGGCTGTAAAGCACTGTGAAGCTATATATATGTCTAAATGTTATGGCTATTGCTATTGCAAAACAAACAGACTCTTTTTCTTCATCTCCTCTGGTGGGATTCTTACAATACCCCTCCAAACCCCACATTTTCACAATACATTGATGAAGTTAATCTGCTTAATTAAGGTGACTCATCTTAATACTGGTGGCCTTTTAGACTGTAAGGCTCTTCTGAAGAGTCAGATCTTGGTTCTTCCCTTCCACTATCTTCTGCTCGGCCAGTGTCCTAAGGTGGATTAACTCCAGTCACTCTGCTTTGCCCTGCTAGAGCACAACTAGAGAGCTTGCAAAGAGAGACACACCCACAGTCTTGGTATAGTGGCCAAGGACAGTAATTGCAACATGCCCAGCCCAGTTGGGGAATACTTTCTCTGCAAATAGTCCCCCCAAGTTTCTCTTGATCCTGCTATCTTGCTGCCATAGCCACCACATCAACCAGCTTGGATTGAGGCACCAATCCAAGAAACTGGAACAGTTGGCATTCATAATCATATATTTTCTAAAGTTATGTGGAAAAAAAATCCAGCTGGGCAGAGCTTTAAGCATTTACATGGAGACAACTCTAGGAAAACGATGGACATATGGTAACCCTAGTAAGTACTTGCTCTCTCTTGACAACATACAAACTCATCCTCAGGCATGCAAATACACTGTTATATTTGGCATCTCCTACAGCCATTTGGATTCTCCTACAGAGATGTTTTTCACATTCTGTCTGTAGTACATGCTTTTCTGTATATTTAGCTAATTTAGGCATGTAAGCAAATCATTGCCATAAGCAAAAAAAAAAAAAAAAAAAAAAAAAAAAATCCAAAAAAACCGCAACACCACAAAATAATTTTGAGTACTTCAGGAAGAAGGTATTTCTTATTTGGTGGTTTTTTTATTGCCTCTTCAATAGCCTTGAGAGGTGCTGATACCAATTTCTGCAATATTTTAGTGCACTTAGTGACATAAGTCTCCATATGCTTCCAGTATGAAATAGTTGCCAAAAATGCAAGTACAGTAGCCCAGAAACTCCATCATGGAATTGTAATTGTAGTCAGCTTGTGTATCAGTTGGATCAAAGGGATTCACAGATGCTTAATTTTAGCCCATAAAACCCAGGCCGAGGCTCACAGAAACTCCATTCTGAAATCTACCCCTGTAGATTTCTGCAAGTGGAGATGTTTCTGTGTATGAATGCTTCTTCGTCTAAAGAAAAGTATTACTTTTCACAAAGTAAACCAATAGAAGAAAAGGTGAAAATAGGCTAAAACTCTTCTGCCTGTAATTTAGTATCAACTGGGTTCTTTTTCCCCATGTGGAAATAGATATTAATATTTGATCTATCTTTGATGAGAAGTACAGGTGGTCCTCAACATACAACCACAACTGAGCCCAAAATTTCTGTTGTTAAGTGAGTTTTGTCTTATCACAGTTATTAAGTGAATCACTGCAGTTGTTAATTTAGTAACCTGGTTGTTAAGTGAATCTGGTTTCCCCATAGACTTTGCTTGTCAGAAGGTCCCAAAAGGTGATCACATGACCTTGGGACACCGCAATGGGCATTAAATATGAACCAGTTGCCAAGCATCTGAATTCTGATCACATGATCATGGGGAATGCTGCAAAGGTCATAACTGTGAAAAACGGTCATAAGTCACTTTTTAGGGTTGTTGTAACTTTGAAAGGTCACTAAATGAACCATTGTAAGTCACCAACTACCTGTAATACATTCCTAAAAATATTTACCATGAATTTAGATCAAAAACAAATTGTTTAGATTTGTTAGAGAATATGGTCTTGAACATAAGCAAGTAGCTGAAAGAACATTGAGCAAATGAATAGCAGAATGTTCCATTAAAAGTATACATTTTCATACTATAACTGAAAAGCTATAAATGAATGCTGATTCAGATATTTGGAGTAAAAGGAAGTTTTATTAAGAAGTCATGGGGATAGAAAAAGCCTCTGTTTTACTTAAACTACGTCTTGAAAAGAGGGAAGCGCGAACGACAGACAGAGGGCAGATTCCAACTTTTGGCTTGGTCCCTCTCCAGTTCCTGAGCACTGTTCCTACAGAAATGGATGACATCATCTTCCTCCCACTCCCAGCCCATTGCAAATGTTCCTAGTGCCCAGGTTTTCCAACTTGGGTTCTAACTTACTTCTTTTATGATTTGAGTCATCTTAAGCCTTCCATTTCAGCAGCAGACAAGTTTTAATTGGCGGCAGTGCCTGGGACATACCCTCCTCTCCAGCAGGTCTTTCATCCTGGACTGCTGCGTTGTCTGCTGATGGGCTGTTGTTGGTGTTTTTATTATTCTGCAGTTGATCCCCTGATAGCCTATTAAGTCAAGGAACCATCTGCAACTCTAGGAGCTGATACTTCATTCCACCCTTACTTCTCTCTTTTAGGTTCTGCCCAAGCAGGATGAAGTATGCTCCCCTTGCTTTCCCACCCACTACCTAAAACAGTACAAACCTTTCATTTCTTTCTCTCTCTCTTTTTTAATATATTTAAATTGCCGGGTAAGAACATTGCTACTTGGTTTCTGCAAAAATTAACTCTCAGTTCCTCCTTGCTACAAATTTTCTATGGATCTAATGAAGAATGTAGGAACAACAACAACAAACAGAAGAAAAAAAAACCAAATCCCAGTTGATATCCTATTGCTTTGACCACTGTAAAATTAGGACTGTAATGATACCGTAAGGGAAAGAAAAAAAGAACTAGAAAACACCTGTGTTAGTATCAAAGGAAATGATGTCAGCTGGGAATGGGTGAATTAAGGCATCCATGTATGCAAAAGTCTGTACAAAAGGGAAAAGCAAAAAGCAGGAGGGGGGGAACTGGGGGAAACTGGATTTACTTAACAATCAGGAGAGCCACTTAACAGCTGCAGTGATTTGCTTAGGAACTATGGCAAAAAATCTGGCATGATTCACTTAAAAACTGACTTGCTTAGCAATAGAAATTCTAGTCCCAATTATGGTTGTAAGTCAAGGATTACCTTTAAGAGACCATGTGTGAAGCCCTGTTCTTCACTTTCCCTTGTGGTTAAAGAAGTCCATCAAGGCAAAGAAGCAACCCAAGCTCTTTAAATTTGTAAATATGCAGAGTCTTTGCATGAAAAACCACAGGCCAAGCCTAAATTTCATTGCCATTTTTAGAGATGCTGTTGAAGTTTGAAACATATTTAGCTTAGTTTCATTGGGCTGTTTAGCAAAAGCATGTAGTCCAATTGTAACCATTGAGTATTGCTTCATACTGAGTTTTTTTTTTGAAATTAGTTTTTCTAATCTTACAATGCAATATTTAATTTGCACAGTTTGTAATCAGAGAAAATATAACAATTGTGACTTCTATTCAAAAGGCCTCTTCACACCCTTAATTATGTCCTTTTTCAAACAAAATTAATCTGTCTCGGCAATGTTTTATAGCCATTGTAACATGAAAGGAAAGTCTTCCAATATGTTGTATAATCATTACCACCATTAAAAAAATCTTTAACAAAGGAACTTAATTTTTTGTGTTGGTAAAAGGAGAGATTCCAGAGCATTTGACATATAATTTCCTGATTGATTTCTAATTCAAAACAAAATTGGATACCAATTAAATATTAAATTAAACATGAATAGCATTTAGCAGCTTGTACTTCCAATAATTTAAAACATTTATTCTTTAATCTTTAACTAATGGTGACTGAAGGATAGTAATGATGTGGTGTTTTTACACTGTTTTTGTCTCAAAGTTGCATAAGTATCACACAGATTTATTTACTATTTTATCACCATTCTTGAATCTTCCTTCCAGTATTTTGTTTGTGAACTGCCCAGAATTATGCTACTAAGATGTGCAGCTATCCAAACCCAACCCAACCCAGCCCAACCCAGCCCAGCTCAACCCAACCCAACCCAACCCAACCAAACCAAACAATATTTTAGAACAACTTTGTAAACTCTAGAGCAGTGGTTCTCAACCTTTTTAATGCCGCGACCCCCAACCGGTCGTAAGTCGAGGACTACTCAACTGGTCGTAAGTTGAGGACTACTCAATTGGTGCAGCACCATTCGCAGAATGGGACTTTTGGTGGGCTCAGCAGGGCAGAGTCAGCCTGGACAATTCCTATTGGCTTTTGAAAGCCAATAGAATTAGACTCTCTTGAATAGAGTCTATTCTATTGGCTTTCAAAAGCCAATAGAATAAAAGGGAGTAGCACAGCTAAGGAAAAGGGGGAAAAAAATGGCGGACTGCGTTGTTTGGCAACCCCCGTGAAATGGTCGTTCGACCCCAAATGGGGTCCTGACCCACAGATTGAGAACCACTGGTCTAGAGATACATTCCACGCAATTTAGACTACAGTTCTGAACCTCTTATTTATAATATCTTATTCTATCATGTATCCCTCCCTCCCTCTCATATTTACGGACTGCCCCTCTCTCTCATAGAGCAACTTTTACCTGAAAGAGACATGAGAACAGTATTGCAGGTTTTGCAGTTTGAAATTGAGCAAACTTTTCATCTGTGTATGTTAATGCTTTTTATTTTCCAACTTTGATATTCTCCCAAATACCACAATATTATAAAATGCTGATTTTAACTTCTTAAACCTGGGTGACTTCTATTGGATTATTCAGCTTATTAGCTGCCTTCATAGACTCCTGCTTGATCCATCTATTTCCCACCAAACAGATTGAGGTGGGTGGTTATTATTAAAAAAGACTTTTAGAATGGGACTCCAACTATTATTACTGTTGTTGTTGTTGTTGATGATGATGATTTAATCTTCAATTTGATTCACAGTCTGGGACTGGTAAAAACTTACCAGTTCAAATCTTAACCAAAGACCTAAGAGCTATTAAGGTAGCATCTGAGTATATAGCCAGTTCCGAGTAGGGTGGTTTTTTGCAACATCAGGATATTCAGGTCTAATAAGTTCAAAATTCCCATGTATCTGGGCAGCCCTTTGGGTATTGCTCCAAGGGCTCCTATTACTATTGGTACAGCCATTGATTTCTTCCTCCATAGTCACTCAGCTTCAGTTTTTTTTTTTCAGTTTTTTTTTTTTTCTAGCTGTTTCTCTTCAATTTGTGCATCACTTGGAATTGCAATATCAATGAACCAGATGTTTTTCTTTTCCACAATAGCGATGCCAGGCGTGTTGTGGGCCAGAGATCTGTCTGTCTGGATCCAAAAGTCCCACAGGATCTTGACTTGCTCATTTTCAAAAAGTTTGTCAATTTGATGTTCCCAGTAATTTTTGATGCATTGGAACTCAAACTTCTGGGAAAGCTTCCAATGTATAATTTTGGAAGCTCAATGATGATATTTTAAAGTCATCTACTAACAAAAGTTTTCTAGGTGGATTATCTAAAAAACTGGGAATATCTTGGATGTGTTCCCAACAAGTTTTGTTAATGCTTTTTTTTAAAGCACTAATTGAAAGAACTTTTTATTGTTGTAATATGTGCTCTTTTTTCTCTTGTTGGAAATTTTTTCATGTTATATTTGAATTTTTGGACTTCCTGGATGATAAGGCTTTGATTATTATGATGGTTAAATATATTTGTTTCGATATGTTTCAATACTTGTTGTTGGAGATCATGATTAAAAGGCTGTTAATCATTTATATCCTAACTTTGGGCTTATTGAAGCATTGAGTTGGCTACTGTGAGAGAGAGGTGGATTGTATGTGCGTTTAGTCTGATCATGACTGTCCAACTTATTTCCCTACATTTGTATATGAGCATTTTCTGACAGTTTACTCCAGAATCTAGATGAATATGTAGTATATGTACATTCAGGAAATCAAATAAGCAAATAGATAATGGGCCAGTAATTCATAGAGATATTGGTTTTGTTGTTATAATACTTTAGAACTCTTCATTACTGCACTACCGCTTTTTTACTATTAAAAAGTAACATATTAGCTGAATAACTAAAGATAGCTTGTAGTATATCCTTCAGTTGTGTTTGGCATTCTTTTTCCACCTCCCTTAAGAATCTACATCTCCAATGCTGCTTGTGTCCTCATTTTTTTAGAAAGGTACATATGCGTATTTAGTTTTGTAAAACTTTTTATAATAGAACATAATTATCTTGTAGATGAAAGTTTTCTTGCTGATATCATAAGATTATCCAAAATGTACACAGCCATAAATTTTCTTTTACATTTGCACTACTGATACTACTTTTTTCAGATCTACATACAGAAAATAAATCTGTCTTTTTCATGACTACTATCCCTTTTCTACTAGTTTTTAACAATCTCATCTATTTATCTTACATAGATAAATAGATTACTAGAAGGGGTATGATACTTGTTCGCCTCCGCGTGATGCACCCTGGATAGCGCATCAGCATGAACTAAATGAACTAGCAACTGCTGGCAGCCAAACTACTCTGTAGACTTTCAAAATACATGGCAATGAAAACAAAAAAATGGATCTTTTCAGGGCCAAATGACAAGAGAGATTGGGAATATTATTTGAATTTGTCAAATCAATGTTGGGGGCTCAGCAGATCTAAGAGCCAATATATTTCCAAACTTTTATTGAACAGTAACATAGATATAGCCAACCTCCAAGAAATGCACATAGAAAACAAAGGACATAAGAGGCAAAATTCATGAGTATGACCTGTTGGGAGCTGTCTACCATTGCAGCTATGGCTTCGCTACATATGTCAGAAGGCATATAGAGAATGCCTCCTTATTGTCAGCCTCTACCAACAACAATACATAAGAAGTAGTTTGCAGACTAAGCAATCTAAGAATACTGAACATCTACAAACCACATTTGACAGCATGACCATAGAATATCAAGCCACACTCAACAATCTACACGGGTGACTTCATTAGCCATCGCATTAATTGGAAATACCATTCTACTGATGACAATGTTAAACAATTGGGCCACAGAAAACTGGGCCACAGAAAATAAAAAATTGGATTGGTAAATTTCTCTCAGATGTATTTTCCAATGGCTGCCTCCCACCAGAATTCAAAATAGTTAAAATAATATCACTTCTAAAACCTGATAAACTACAACACAGAATTGAAAGCTACCGCCCAATCACCCTTTTGAGCTCCTGCTACAAACTCCTAGAAAATTAATTGTAAACAGGATAAGTCCCATAATAGATGAACATCTACCTATGGAACAAACCACTTTCTGACAAAACCATAGATGTCTAGACCAGGTGCTAAGCTAATAGGCTATATTGAAGCAGGATTTCAATGAGGCCTCAAAACCATGGCCGTGTTCTTAGACCTAACTGGAGCATACGAGCAGAGATTGGAAGGATGGGTTGTTACACAAACTGTGCCATATTATCCTGCAAAAATCTCTATTGACTAATTAATAACATGCTGAGGGATAGGTCCTTTCAGGTAATAATAGGAGACAACCTAAGTAAGGTAAGAAGATTAAACAATGGTCTCCCACAAGGATCTCTAATGGCACCTACATTATTCAACTTATACATATCAGATATGCTGTTGGCAAGAGGATGCAAATTGCTGATGATTTGGCCATAGCAGTACAAGAAAACACATGGAGGTGGCTGACAGCCTCCTGTCCAAAGATCTTAAAATCTTAAGAAAATTCTTCACTGACTGGAGATTCCCTCCTAGCACCAGCAAAACAGTAATTACGTGCTTCCACTTAACAACAAATGAAGTCCCAAAGGTCTACTTAAACAACAACTTACTCCACTAAGATGCCCATCCAAAGTATTTTGGAGTAACATTGGACCAGACTCTCTCCTACAAGATACACCTAGAGAATAAGACAGAAAAAAAAAAAAACAATACTAGGAACAACATACTCCAGAAATTATATGGAACTAATTGGGAAGCTTCAGCTGCCATCCTCAGGTCATCAGCACTAAGGTTGGTCTACTCTGCAGCAGAATTCCGTGCCCTGTATGACTTAACAACTGCCATACTAGTAAGTTAGATGCCAGACTAAACGACACCATGAGGATTATAAGCGGATGTATTAAAACCACTCCAACTTGCTGGCTTCCTGTTCTGAGCTATCTAGCACCACCAGCTTTATGAAGGCAAGATGCACTAATGAGAGAATACATAAAAATTATGAGCAACTCACTCCTACTGGTGCATGCTGACTTTCCTCATTTATTAGCTCAAATCCAGGAAGCCCCCACTGGAACTTGCACAATATCTGCCCAACAACTTTAACATTGGTTCCCAATGGAAAGCCAAGTGGGTCACTGAACATCCAGACATAGAAAGATATATAAATGTCTTCCTATGTTTGGAAGCCTGGTACCATTTTTGTGGGGTACAAAAAGGGTACCAGGCTTCGAACTACCATGTCAGCAATGGACAATCCTAATTAGGATTCACACCTCACACAGCATCTGCTGGGACTCTCTGTATAAATGGGGTATAGTATCCTCCCCTCAGTGTGACTGCAGGGTCCCAGGTCAAACTGTAGGTCAGCTGTAAGCTGAAGACATGTACCGGTCCAGTATCTGATTTTTTTTTTAATATAAATGATGCTATGTTTCCATGCTTATATGGCCTAGACACTGGTATTTGAACATAGATCTTTTTAACATTTATATTTTATTGCCTTTTTTAACTAGATGAATTGTTAATATACATACTGCTAGTCCATGTATGATATGTCATTTGCAAAATAAATATTTATCCTAAACATGTTTGTGAAGGAGAAGTTTCTCTCCTGTGAATAGTAAGCAGCATATAAAAATATAATTTCCACTAATTCACTGCCAATCTTGCACATTATCACAATTATTCATTTTGTAAGCAATCATATGGAGCAGATTAAATAAGTTTTATTTCAGGAAAAAAAGCACGGGAACTCGAGTAAGGACCGTTTGATCTGCCTGGCTCTTAAGCCCTACTAAGTAATCAGACATTTTGTTACACTGGAAAAATGATGTTGGCAAAAAGCATCATATTCACTCTCCTTCCCAATTCCTTCCTCAAGTCATTAATTTCCAAAGTTACTTTCAAATCCTGGATAGAATTGATAATTAGATGGAAAGGGCAGAAGTCTGCTAAAATATATTAAAGATTTTGTGTCATGTCCCATTCCGGGACTTCATTACAGTCACTCCTTTTTAGCAACTACCCCAGTTAAGAACCATTCACAAATACAATGGTAATAGAAGGTAACAATAAAAAAGTCATTTTCCAAGAAAAAAGAAAAGAAAAAGAAAAAAACAGGTCAGGCACAGGATACTGTAAGAGAAAACTTTATCTGAATGAAACAGCAGAACTAGCATCTCTCTCTCTCTCTCTCTCTCTCTCTCTCTCTTTCTTAGCAACCATTTTGCTTAACAACCAACTAATTGAAATGGAATGTGAATACTAAAGGAGGAGAAAGTGTATAATTCTAATCAGTGATACTGATTAATCAATGTCACACATTACTTCCAAATTCAAAATAAATCTGGTTTTCAGGGACAAGCTTAGAATCACTACCCAACATAGTTCAGTACTTGGAAACAACAAACCAAGGACCCCAGTTCTAACACATTACACAAACCTTGGTAATGATTCCGTATTTTGACTGTTCATATAATTACACAGAAGGTTTATCCATGTATTTATTTACCATGTTATTTATATCACTTCTTTTACCCATGTTCTCAGAATGGCTACAAGGTGTCTTCCACTGATGACCATTTATTTAACAATGGTTCACAGATATGACAGTCTTGGAAAAAGTAACTTACAACCTGTCCTGAAAATTACGACCACTGCACCACCACTGTGGTCATGAGATCACAATTCAGGTGTTTGGAAACTGGCTTGCATTTACAGTGGTTGCATCATCTTGTAGTATGAATCATGATTTGAGACCTTCTCACTGGTTTTTGACAAGCAAATGCAATTGGGAAATCCAAATTTGCTTAATGACCACATCATTCATGTGTGATTTGCTTAATGACCATGGTAAAAATAGTTGTAATATCAGATCTGGTCATGTGATGACACTTAATGATGGAATTTTGACCCCAGTGTTGGTTGAATGTCAAGTATTATATGTACTAATATGAATTAAAATTAAAATAAAGCTACTAAAATATTTGCTACTGCAGTTGAAGAAGCCTGGCTGAAGATGACCTTATTTACTTATTTTCTGAAAGTGAAAAATATAGAGAGTTTAAATCTGTTTTGGAGAAAGCACAGGCCAGAGCATTTGACTCAACAAATGGTTGTCTTTCAAAAGTCTTCTCAACTGAATGGAAGTCCAGGCAAGTTCAGACTGAGAGAGGCTAGTTTTAGGCTTTAAACATTAAAAGCATCACCATGAATTGTGTTCAGTCATTTATTTAGCACCTGGCAGCATGGTGGCTCAATAGCTAAGATGCTGGGCTTGTTGGCTGGAAAGCTGGTAGCCCAGGTTCGAGACCCAAGTGCCATATGACAGGGTGAACTCCTGTCCTTACCCCAGCTCCTGCCTGTCGGGCCCTACGAGGTTTTGCTGTATGGCAATCCACCACCGGTGCTCCAGTACATCCCGAATACCTGGGCTTGCCTTCCCCGGCCGTCCTTAGACTCCTGAGGCCGCTGCTGACACCCCATGACGACTAATGGTTGGCGTTCTTCTGAAGGAATAAGCGAAGACGCTCTACAAGTATGGGCCCGACATTACAGCGCGGACTCCCCCGGTCGATTCGTGCATGCGCACTAACACCACTGAGCAGGATGACTCACACATGCGCATGGACAGCTGGGAGATCACCGGGCAGTTCCATGCATGCACGGTGACAACCAAGAGACAAGCCGGCTACCTGTACATGCGCAGAGTCAGCTGTGAGGCACACTAGCAATGCTGCGCATGCGCAGAGGCGGTTGCTCACCGGGACGAACTTACAGCACCTGGAGTGTTTTAGAAGACCCGATAGTGGTTTCTCGGGGTAATTGGGTGGGGCTAGGTGGTGTTGGGTGTGGGGATACAGGTGTGGTGTTGGGTGTGGTGGATACAAGTAATATATAAAGGCAGTGAGAACGGATGGTTCTCAGTGCCGACTTTATTCATGCATTCTTATTGTCATTAAAGCATTGTTCTTCATGCCTGCTGGTAGTTTATTTGTTTCAACCAAAATCCCGGCCCAGGACGTTGTAACACTACCATCCTAGCAGTTCAAAAGCATGCAAAATGTGAGTAGATAGGTACCATTTTGGTGGGAAGGTAACTAACAGTGCTCCATGACAGCATGCTGACCACAGGACTATGGAAATATCTTCAGATAGTGCTGGCTCAGTGGCCTTGAAACAAAGATGAGCATTGCCTCTATAGTTGGCAATGACCAATGGAGGAAAATCCGCAGGCACTGCTTTAATTTTACTTAATTTATTTAATGCTACTTTTTGCTTCCTAGAATTAAGAAGAAGAAGAAGAAGCATTGAAAAGACAGCAACAAATGCTTCTTCTGCAAGAAGCTCAAGTGGACCACCTACATAGACAATGGACCATCTAGTTAGTAGCTGCAAAAACTCACACACACTGACTACAAACAACAACATGACCAAGTAGCAACAATGGTGCCTTGAAATATCTGCAAGAAATACCATTTGCCTGCAAGAGAGAACTGGTGGGGTCACAAAAAAGATGAAGTAATCAAAAATGAAAAAAGCTAAAGTGCTCTGGGACTTTAGAATTCAAACAGACAGCCATCTGCCACATAACACCCCAGATTTAACAATTGTCTGTAAGAAAGACAAAAAAGTCTGGATAGTGGATGTGGCAGTATCTGAAAACAGAATAGAAAAGAAAGAGCTGAAGAAGATAACAAAATACGAAGACCTGCAAACAGAAGAAGAACAAATCAAAAATGAAAAAGCTAAAGTACCCTTGGACCTAAGAATTCAATTCAGACAAGCATCTGCTACACAGACTTAACTGTCAATAAGAAAGACAAAAAAAAATTTGGATAGTGGATGTGGCTGTACCTAGAGCAGAACAGTACAGAGAACTGGTAGAAAATCACAAATTACAACCACTTATAAGTAGAAGTAGAATGACTATGGCAAAAGAAAGCAAAGACAGTAGCAATTCAGTAGTAACAGAAGCCTTGGCTACAATCCCCAAACATCTGGAACACCACTCAAACACCATCAATATTGACAAAATCACCATCAGTGATTTTACTTTACCAGGAACAGCTTATGTTCTGCCACAATACCTTTATCACCATTAAACAACAACATTGCCTATGCCAGATCCTTGAGAAGGACTCAATAGGCGGGTAAAAATGCCAAATCCAGTCTAGACATCTGACTGATTGTGTTACCAGCCATATAATAGCCAATACTCACAGCATTTAAAATATATATATTAAGTTGTAAGGTTGTTTCTCTCTTTAGTTTAACTGGCTTTTTATTTTTTAGTCTTGGTTTTTTGTTGCTATATTGGTGCATATTTTTTCATGTGACTCACTATTGCAGTAGGAATGGAGCAGCTAATTTTAACATCTCCAGCCATATTGAAATCTCTTATTATGAGCCTGGTTTTGCAGCTCACCAGAGGAACATATTCACCTTGTCTATATGTTCCTCTGGTGAGCTGCAAAACCAGGCTCATAATAACAGATTTCAATAGGCGTTTCTCATTTCCTTTTCAAGCCCGTATTCACAAGGTAGGATATGAAAACAGCAACAGCCTTAGATTAGGAACACTGCATTCTGAACCTAAGATCAATATCTCTATTAGTATAGTGATGCTAAGGACACAATGCTTATACTTCAGCATTTTAACATTTTTTACTCTCTTTGCAGCATTTTTATATTACTGTATAAGAGAAGATTGTTGGAAGAGAGAAAACCACCCACAGATTTGCAATCTATTCTGACTGCATTTTCCAGGTGACCTAAAAGCTCCTCCTGAGATCCATCTATTTTATGTTTCCTGGGTTGCTGTTCTCACAGGTTTATAACATTTGTAAGAGCCACACCATTAATTAAATGCCGGGGCACCAGTTATTACATCAATTCAATTTTCAGTTGCTTGTTAAGGTTTGGACCCCTTGTCAGAACATCTCCCATTCCCTCCTTTTGCAGAATTGATTAAATTCAGCCTCGCCCTGCTGAATGTCTTGCTTAGTTCTGGGATCTGGGAAAACCCAAGACCGCCTCCTTTCAATTGTGCCATTCTATCTTTTGTATTCCTCACCAGCAGCTCCCCAACCTATTTCAGCTTCTGCTATTTTGCTTTCGGCAAGGCCAGGCCAGCCATTTACTGAAGTGTTTTTGTTTGTTTTTGCCATTTTCCTCCTTGCCTGCAGTCGGTGTTTGCAAAGCATTTAACACGACACTAGGCGGGTTAATTTACTATACTGGTAAAAAAAAAAGCAGGCTATTTGGAGTGTCTTGCAACACTGACATGTTTTCAGCTTGAAAATCAGATGTCTCCATCCCAAAGGAAAGAGCCTTTGCCAAAGCTTTGTTTATATTGATGCCAGGTGCAAGCTGGCACAACCGTGATAGTGACACATGAGCACTAAACAGTTTGCAAAAAAAAACAAAAAACTTCCAAAATGAAATCCTGTTGCTAGAGAACCAGGTTTTAAAATATCCCACCACATCAACTGCAGAAAGCCAACTTCCCTGGGAGAATTCTTTCAGTAGTTTCCTTCAACTAGCTTCCAAACCCCAACCTCCATCCTGCACAAATATGTCAATAGTTCTTCCTGCTCTGACCTTTTCCTTCTCGCACTGTCACATAACTTGGGAGTTAATGTTGCTTCTTATTTTTCTTCATCAGTGTCCGTGGAGGAAATAAAACAAAAATGCTGGGCTTGTTCTATTACATGGTAGAGCTACCACGAGGAAAATAAACATTTTTTTTTAAATTAGCAAGTCAATCTACTTTGAGATCCATCTTTCTTTTAAGATATAAGTATGGACATGGTTTGAAAAGGACTGTCTATTTCTGATTTAATCTCTAGTAGATCTACAGTAGCAACTACTTCTGTCAGTTTCTTCCTAATTGCTTGGATGCTAGGAGCTACTGTAACATGGAATTGTGACTTCCCTGTTTAGTCTCTTCATACTCAAACACTTAAAACAATGCTCATTTTTGTTTTTGTGGACTTAGGAACAATACACATAATCTTTTCTGATTTTTGATGAGAGATCACCTTAACCATACCAAATGTGCAGCCATCAGAAGTTAGATGATGGAGCTTTTTGAATTTGGTCCTTGTCACTTAGAACTTCCTTCTCTAATATGTCCACCAGCTTTCTTTATTTTTAGCATTCCCAAACGTATTTGTATGTTTATTTAGCATGGTTGTTGAATTTGCAAATGTAAAGTTTAAATTTGAATGTACATTTGAATGCTGCTGACATTTTAACATCAACTTGATATTGGTGTTTGAATGGTGGCTAGAATTTTTAATCATTTCATTGGTCCGTACTTTGCTTTTATTTTATTATTAGCTACCTCATTGGTCTAATGATCTCCCCTCAAAACTTAATGCAGATTGCTGAAACAAGCAAATACTTCTCCATGTGGCAAATCCATCTGGATAGTTCAAATGCATCTTCTTCAGCTGCTTCTTTAGATATCTTTATTTTTCTTGCTTTTGTTATTCTTCACTTTTTCTTTAACCCCATTTTTATTTCTTCTATGTTTCTGTAGGTTTTTAAAATCTTTGTAATGTCTTCTTTTAATAAAAACTATTCATAAAAATGCACCTTCTTCAGACATTTTTTGACAAAGTCAAATGAATATACCGCAAATGGTTGACATTTTGATGATAATTACCAAAGGCTAGCAAAAATTACTAATATTTATTCTCAGCCATGACACAGTATTGCTGCCATATCCCTTCAAAGGTAAGTGCCAGGAGAACACAACATAGGAAGGACTCCATCCAATCAATATGCTTTTTTTAAAATAATAAAACAGTGTTACTACCCAGAAGAGAGGCAGGAAAATACATTGTTTGAGACATGTGCTAATTTCAAAATTAAGATATTCATTAAAAGAGTTTTCCATAAAAAAATAATAAGGTCAAATAGTAGAATCTCAAGATTCCTAAACATATAATTCTTGCTCTAAACCTGGTTGTTTCTCCAAAAATGAGATCTGGTCTTATTTTTTTTTTTGCCTCCAAAAGAGGCACCAGGTCTTATTTTCAGGGTGTGTGTGTGTCTTTTCCACTCACCTCCAGCACTGACAGCCCCAACCAGCAAGCCCACTTCTTCTGTGGCCGAAGGAGCAGCTTCATTCTGCAACTGAGAATGGAGCTCTGGCCTGCATTTCGCAGTCAGAGGCCTTTCCGGAAGGCCACTGCTGCCGAGAACTGAGCTACGGATTGAATCCATAGCTTGGTTCTTGGTTCCGGAAAGGCCTCTGACTGTGAATTACAGGCCTGGGGATGCCTCAGAAGAAGTGGGCCATCAAGGAGAGGCCTAGCTGCAAGGTAAGTGGGCATGGAGCATGTGGGACAGCTCCATACCCTCATTCAGCACTAGCTTGACTTTTAGGGGTGTGCCTCATCTCAAAACTAGGGCTTATTTTGGGGGTAGGGTTTATAATAGGCCCAAAAATCAAGCTAAAATTTATTTTCAGGATAGGTCTTACTTTCAGGGAAACACGATATTCGTAAGAACAATGAGTTAATTCCACATCTAAAGAAACAAAAATGTGTAGCAGTCACTACCTCTTTCTCAAGCTGTTTCTACTGCTTCTGTTTTTCATAATTATTCAGATGTCTCAAGAGCTAAGATTCCCCAAGGCCAGTTCCCTGCCTGAAGCCTTTTGTTAACAAGCACACTGTCTGAACAATCCAACTGCAAAGTTTCTGTTTCTCTCACTTCCAATTTTGTTTCATCTATTTTCTAAGATTTGTGCCTTCAGTCCTTCTTCAACTGACAATCATGTGCCACTAAATGACCTTTCCCCATTAAATTGTTTCAAACTGTCAGCTTGAAGCCACCCACAACAACTGTAATTAAAGCAGCCCCAAGTATGATATGCCCTATACATAGAAACTCAGTTAGGCTTTGACCCTACCAGTTGGTCTAGAACCTCGTACAGAGGTCATTCATAGCACACATACACCATCAGGTTAAATAAACAGATAAAAATACAGCGTTTTTCATATTCTCCATCTAAACCCAGCATTTGTGCAAATAAGCCATCAAGGCGGTAAAGATTCAGCTGGCTTACTTCATTATGCATGCACAAACACAAATGAGGTTATCCTAACAAACTAACAAACAGAAGGTGTGAACTGCTAAGAATATTCAATCAAGCTGAGATGATGAACTAATAATATTTTGAACAATGCAAAATTATAAAGTTTTGAAGTAATAATAAGTTAAAAATACAGTTCAGAGTATGAGGTCTAGCTTTTAAAAACTGTTGAAAGCAAGTCTAAGTCATAGTAGATAAATGAACAATGAGTGTCCTGTTGTGCATTATTGATTCTTTAGGTTTATTTAAAGTCTTAAGTCTACATTTACATTGTTGAAAAACTATTATGCATTATATATGTTACTTAATTATCTTACTTAGATGCAGAAGTGAAGCAGGTGGACTCCAGTTAGTACTTGGGTGGGAATTTTCTTTAGAAAATCCCAAACAAAAAGGTAGGAGCATAATGACTGCTATGTTGCCTCCAACAGAACTGCATGGATGTGCCCTTGTAGTATCTTGGAGTTTAGCTAAACTGAAAGGCACATTTAAATTACTTTTAAATATGCCCTTATGTTTAGTCCATGCAGTTTCCCCTTTCCTCCAGGAAAACTAGTTGGCTAACATAGCACTCCTGCCTCCAATAGCTCTGTGAGGTAAGGTAGACTGAGAGAGAGGGAATGCCTCAGAAAGTTTGCTATCTTCTGTTTAAGGTGGTCTTAAACTAGTCGTATCCTACTCACTACAATATGATGATTCTCTCAAAGTATTTTAGAAGGTACTTACTGCAGACCCCGTCTGCTAAGCTATTTCGGCTGGTGGGATTGAGTTGAGAGCCTTTTTTGCTGTCCCATCCTGTGGAACATTTTCCCATTGAAGGTGAGATCTGCTCCTGGAATGGGACAACTCGCCTCAGCCAACTCACCACAGCCAACTCGCCATGGTCAATTCGCCATGGCTAACGGCACGGTCAACTTGCCACAGCCAATTTGCATAGTCAACTTACCACAGGACAACTCACCATGGCCAGCTCATCACAAGACAACTTGCTGCAGAACAATTGAACAATTCAATTTAATTATTTAAAATAATTTTTAAAAATATTTTAATTTTTGTTATTCACATTTTATTTTGTCCCTCCTTTGGCATCCTTTCTTTAATGATTCTGTTTGACTATTTCTTGTCTTGCGGTGTTGTTCCACAGCAAGTTGGCCATGGTGAGTTGTCCCATGGCAAGTTGGCTGCAGCAAAATGGCTGTGGTGAGTTGGCCGTGGTGAGTTCTCATAGCCCCATCTGTTCTTACCCTTCTGGCCTTTGGAGACATCTTAAAAATCTGGGTTTGGCTTGGGGCCCCATGGAACATTCCTTGCTGGAGATGCTGACGAGACAAGAAGACCTCACTCCCATGCTGTCTGTTTCCTTGGTTTTAGTTCTTATGTAACTTTTAAATGTTAAGTGTTTCTATATTTATCTTTTTATCATTTGTGAGTCACCCAGAGTCATCTTATTGGTGAAATGGGCAGCATATAAATTTAATAAATAAAATTGTTAAAATAATATTAATAACTGAATGTTATTTGCATAATTAGACTGAGTCAACCTCATAGAAAAACTATTGTGTTTCTATGCCTGATACGCTACAAATAAGAAGAGAAAAACTGACCTAGTTTACAAGAAAGCATTTCCATGCTGTCTTTTGTTTGTCAATCCTAAGAATCACAATACACCCTTCGTAAAATATTATAACACTAAGCCCCATGTAGATAATGTTGCAGTGAAAACCTCCTTATACAATTGTCTTGAATCATACAAGATGAACAATTTTAATAATGCCACTTGCTCCCATGACTTTAGTCTTCTAAACCAATTTCAATACAGTACCTGATTAATAAGCATAAATATAAATATGTGACACTGGCTGCAAACCTAAATTAAAAAAGAATATAAAACTTATTTCTGGAGGTGCATTGGCCATATATGAACATTCACTGCTTGTTCAAATATTTGGCCTGCAGTTTCCAGAATACCCAATCACCTAAACCATCACAGGCTACAATTCTGGAGTTGCAGCCCCAACCAGCAAATGGAATTACAGAAACTGAATGAGCTTCAACAGTGATTTTGGCTCTCCTTGCCTGTTACAATTCTGTCACTAGTAATGATACTAAATAGTTGCAGAAAGGACTCTGAAAATGAGGCTTGAAGAAACATTCATTTGGCAGATTTTAGATTTATTTCTTTTTAATGATCATACAACAGCAAGAATTTTTGGAAGATTATGAATCTTGAATCAGTGCCTCAACAGAAATCGAAAAACTGCAATTTGCAGATGGCAAATTGCTTGCTACAATTTGAAAAGGCCTGTGTTATAATGGCAGAAAATGAGACTACATACATTTCTTCCTCTGTCCATCTGCCAGTGTTATGGTCTTGAGTGGGGGTGATACTATTGTAATTTGGACATTTTGCAAGCAAATTTTGCTGTTGTCTATATGTCATCACAGAAAAGACAAGTATAGAGGAAATTACTATTGCCTTGGTGCTACATAATATTGACAGTGAAGTCAAAATGTAGGATTAACTATCTTTCCCCAGGAAATGAACCCCTTCAATTAATATTGTATTGCCATGATATAAAAAAAATATTAAGACTTTAGAAAGAGTGCAGAAAAGAGCAACAAAAATGATTAGGCGACTGGAGCAGTGATTCTCAACCTTTCTAATGCCGTGACCCCATAATACAGTTCCCCATGTTGTGGTGACCCCCCAAGTGGGTGTGGCCACCAATAAGAGGGAGTAGAACAGCTAGGGAAAAGGGAAAAAATGGCGGACAGCATGGTTTGGCGACCCCCGTGAAATGGTCATTCGACCCCAAATGGGGTCCCGACCCACAGGTTGAGAACCACTGGACTGGAGGCTAAAATATATGTAGAACAGTTGCAAGAATTGGGTATGTCTAGTTTAATGAAAAGAAGGACTAATGATGACATGATGGCAGTGTTCCAATATCTAAGGAGCTGCCACAAAGAGGCAGTGAATCAGTGAAATGACTTGCCTCCAGAAGTTGTGGATGCTCCAACACTGGAGGTTTTTAAAAAGAAATTGAACAACCATTTGTCTGAAATGGTATATGGTTTCCTGCCTAAGCAGTGGATTGGACTAAAAGACCTCCAAATGGAACATAATAATTTTTTTATGCATACAATCTGATTCCTATATTCATTTTTCTAGTAGTCCTGTACTAAATAATGGATAATATTATTACTATTCTAGAACTAGTTTACACATTCCATTCATAATTTGAGGATCAGAACATAAAGTGAACAATCATGGAACCATCATCACTGTTAAAATGCTCACCAAATATCAAATGTAGCAGACTTTTTGCCCCAATGATAAGACAGTACATAGTATTCAATCTTCAACATGTATCTCTTCAAAATCTACTTTAAAGATTTGGTGAATACTTCTCAAGGATGCTTCAAGGATGCTTCTCAAGGATGAATTATTACTGATTATGGAATTCATCTGCTCTTCCTACTTTCTTGATTAAATCTTATTGTTGGTTAAATTTTAACATGGTTACCTCAATATTAAAGACATACCGTATTTCATAAATTCTATTATGATGAAAAATTCATAAAGTTGTTTGTTGTTTAACGTCTGTGCTATATTTTTCCAAATGGAGTATGCTTGATTTCAACATATTGGCAAAAAGCATAGCAAGTCTGTTATTCTCCAACAGTTTTTTTAATTACACTGATTTATTTTGCTGTTTTCTTCTTAGAAGTAACATTAACATTCTGTTGTTCACACCTAATGTCTAATTTCCGTAATTTAAGAAATGTTGAATGTTGTTTTCTTTGTTTGCATAGATCATCATCCTTTCATAATTTTTCAGGGCCTACAGGTAGTCCTTGACTTAAGACGGTAATTGAGATCACAATTTCCATAGCTAAATGATGCAGTCACAAAATGTGACCATTGCTTAGCGATGGAAATCCCCATAGTCCCAGTTGCCGTAATTAACCAAATTTCATGGTCATTAGTTGAGGCAACATCTTGCTAGCTTCCCACAACCAAAGTCAGCTGCAAGTATCAGACTGGCAGGCGGGCAGGCAAGCGGCTGCCGCCAGATGGGGGAGAGAGCGATGGGGTGCATGGGAGTTTGAGAGAGGCATGGTGGCAGTTGGGGAAGGTGCATGAGGATGTGAGCAGATGAATAAGAGGCATAGCAGCCAAAGTTGCAAATGGCAATCATGTGGGGCATTGCAATTGTGGGGCATTGCAATCAGTCATGAATCCAAACAGTTGCCAAGTGCCCAGATTGTGATAGTGTGACTGTGGGGGTGCTGGGCTGGCCAGAACTCCAAAGACCAGTCATAACCACCATTTGTTCATCTTTGTAGCTTTGAATGTTCACTGAAATAATGGTGATTGGTTGAGGACTACCTTTATCTTGTTTTACATGTATAAAAAGAATAATATCACTTTCTCCATCAAACAGAATACTATCAATGGGAAGAGCTTTACACTATTAGATTGTACAGTAGAACTATGTTACAGTACAGTACAGTACAGTAGAAATTAGTTTACCAAGTGCAAGTGGGAGGAAAGCTTCTGTGCCCTTGAAAACAGAATGAAAAGATCCGTTCTCTACTTGCCTTATGTCTGCAGCAAATGAGGCACTGCTCTAAGTGACATTTTTCTTAAAAAAACATAATTTCTAACGTTGCCTTCATCAGTGTCACAGTCCCTCTTGGGCTTTTTGCCCTTTATCTTCTTTCTGGTCTCTTGAGAAGTCTGCCAAGACGGGACTTGCTTCCAATTCAAGATTTATGCCGATGCTTCTACCAAACAATAATTTTTAGACAAAATTTCATAGCTCAGCTTGGCTACCAGCTTATGCAAGGTTGTAAGATTTGGTTGCAGCTGAATTAGACAGATAAAAAGATCTATAGAAATATTCTTTTTTTGTCAGTATGGTGATCTTTTCTTCACTGTCTTAAATTCTTTTTCATGTGTCTGCATGATACTTTCACTATCAGATTTCTGATGTGCATTGCCTGAAGAAAAAGCCAGCAGTGAAAAGCTACCAATTCTCTGTCGTAATATATTAGAACTGAAATGTATAATTCTGAAAGATGAAAATGTCTTTATGCTTTATTCAAATTATAAATTCAGGTAACAAGTAATACTTTTTTTCAAACACAAACATTTAAAAGAAAAAGAAGGGTAGCCATTCTTTTTCAGGTAAAACGGAATTTTGGATCTCTTCAAGCCAGATTGTTTTAGATACAAATACAATGTCCTCAGGAGAATCCTCTAGGAAGATTACAGGCTATATTGAAGAATGATCTTGTATCAAAGACCCTTTTGGAATCTGTGACTAAAACACGCTCCTTAATTTCTTTCACTCTTCCTGGCTTCAAGATTTTCAGAGGAAGAAGAAACAATGATAAAGATGAATACCCCTGTATGGAGAAGATATATCACTTCAGGAGGCATATCATCCTGAATTGCTATCTATGCTTCTAGCAGTGGTATATCTAGCACAGTGGTGGTGAATCTATGGCACGGGTGCCAGAGGCGGCATTCGGAGCCCTCTCTGTGGGCACACGTGCCATTGCCCCAGCCTTGCCTCCGCCTGCAACCTCCTCCTCACCAGCAACTCCCTGGAGGAGAGTCACCCCCAAGCGTGGCCCACGCAGAGCAGCTCAGCCAAGGACATGGCAGCCAGGCAGTGTAGACAAGACTCTGCCCTCACACCCCAACGCACACAGTTGATGCTGCGGGGCGCAGGCAGAGGGCGTGGCTGCCATGGCACTGATGGGCTGCCTGGGCAATCTGCGGCGGACCCTGGAGGCGGTGAGTGGGCCTGCAGACAGGCAGGATGGGATGGAATAGGGGCGGGGCAGGGGGTGGAGTGGGGCAGGGCAGGGGCAGGGCCAGTTTTGGGGCACTCGGTCTCTAAAAGGTTCGCCATCACTGATCTAGCATATTTGACATCCAGAACACATCATTTGCAGAAAAAACCCTCCACCATGGTTGCAATGCCATGCCACCAATAGTTAATCTGTTGATCATACACACCAGATAACCACATCCCCGTCATTCCAAGTCATCAGACAATTCACCCCCTGCACCTGGCGCAGTCTGTCCTCATCGTCCCACTCTTGGTGAATCCTTGGCTTCTAGGATCTTCTGTGTGAACCACAATCTATTATAGCAAATTATAGATATGTTCAACATATCACCAGAACAGATGAAGACATCACAAATGTTTGAAAAGTAAAAATGGTTTGGCTTGAATTAATAAGGCAGCAATGGATTTAAAGCAGTATTTCTCAAAATTCAACAACTTTAAGATATATTGACTTCAATTCCCAGGATTCCCAAGGTAGTATGGCTGGCTGGTGAATTCTGGGAGTTAAAATCCATGTAACCTAAAATTGCTGAGGTAGTGAAATGCTGGTCTAGAGGAATTCGTATATTATGTTCAGATTCCACTTCTGTGGTGTATTCAACAGTTCTGGCAAGTTACTTGAACTGACTTTCTATGAATATTCAATCTGCCTGTCATATCAAACTTGTGTTAAAACCTCTCCAGATAATACAGGATTATTACTGGTAGTAATAATAATAATAATAATGAAGCTGAGTTCGCTGGAATAATGTCCAGAATTGAAACTTAAACATTACGGATAATTAATGGAACAGGATCGTAATCTCTTTTTCTCTCTTTGACTTCCTCATAGGAAAGAAAAAAAATGCATAAATGTAACCATTTATGTAAAAATGCATAAATGTTTCTTTAAAAATGCTCACTTCTTCTTGCTGAAAATATAAATTAAATGTAATGAGAAAGGAACCTCACTCAGCATAATTTTAAGGCTCTCTCTTTCCAGGCAGCAGAAGATTTGTGTTCAACCAAAAGTGATGCAAGCATGAAAATGACATGGCCAAAACCTCAAAACCCACCACCTCCAGGTCTCTGGGGGATTAAAAAGAGCTCTCTATGCATTCATGCCATTGGTAGAAAGAAGCAAGGGTAAGGAGCAGTAGCAGATGAAACAAATCTACCGAATGCTGGGCAAACCAAATATATACAATATTTAGAACATCACCTGCTGTACACACACACACACTCCCCAGTCATGCAGCAAAGAGCCTCACCACTGTTTGATTTCCACTGTTTGATTTCCATTGCTAAAATCAGTCTTGTCTTTGAGCTGGCAGGGCTTGTGAGAAATCTAGACATAACCCATTGCATCAGTCTTTGAGGCAAGATTCAAAGGCTTTGCATCATTATCCTCCGGCTGATTGAGAATGGGACTGAAGAGGACTAACAGGCAAATTGTATATCCATGTCAACTTGGCTGGAAGGTAGATGGACTTGGCAAAGATCCTTGAGCTCCAGCTTCTAAAAATCCATCTTTGATGGTCCATTGTCACTCTATTGTTTTCTCCACCAAGAGCCATTAGGAACTTCTGCAGGAATTTGAGGGGGCAAGACCCATATGGAAATCTTCTCAGAGCCTCATTCAGTTTTGCCTTATTTTAGACTTGTCTTACAAAAACAGAGTGTCAAAATGCAAAAGAGTTTTAATAAATGAGAATGTTTGGCATTATATACTAAATCTACACAACCTCCCTTTCATCAGAAATGGACTGACTTGCAGAATTGTAGAGACCCATTATTCCCGCTAGCCATAAGAGAAATTAGCATATGCTTTGTCTTTGTATAATAAGCTTTGGCCTGGGTTAGTGTAATTTTTATGACTTAAAGCTGCCTTGAGTGGAAAAATGGTGTGCCTCAAAGTTATCTGAGCTCCTTCAAATTCAGCAGAAAATAAAGCCACTAAATTTGTTTCTTACATTATTAGACGATCATCTGCATAAATCACCTGCTGCTGGCAATGATGACTGGGCAAATTATTTCTCCAAGATAATATGTTTTTTTCTTTATAGTAATCAAACCAAAGATTACTGTGTTCATAGTGTTCAAGAAATATAAAAGACACAAACTTGTGAATCCTTTCATCTATCCTGTTTTCATTTATATTTTTGATTATATTTTTACTCAAGATCAATAAAAGTACCAGTGTCTTGCTAGTCTGTATATAGGATAAGGGAAGTACTGGGTTGCAGATGAATTAACAGCATTACATAATTCAATAAAAAGGTTAGGGTTAGGATTAGGACTTAGTTCTTTTTTTGATAGAATTAGAAGTTCCTTATTGCTGTATGTCCTATTTAAGGAAGATAAGTTCTTATGTAGCATTTTTTACCAGTGATTCCTCATAGTCATCTGTGATATGGTCTCAGAGATCATGAAATGGCTACTAGATTTGATTGCTGCATATTACCTCAGCTATACACATACTCTACTATCAATTTGTTGGGAAACAGGAAGGTGTTTTTGGACTCCTTCCTGCTTTAGATTTGAACCATACAAGAGGCCACTATATGCAAAGAATGCTGGAACTGATGGGCCTTTGATCTAATTCCACAGTTTGTGGGAATGGCCTTGGGAGAGAGAGCCACAAACCGGACAACTGATGTGAAAAAGTATCTCAGCCCACAGAAGGAGGAAGGATGTGGGAAAAGTTTTAGAAGGGATTTCTGGAGAGTAAAAAGAAAGGAAGGGAGATGTACTTTCAGTCTTGCAAAATTCTGTTAATCTAACTTACAATAAAAATGGAGCTGGTACTTCTTATTTATTTATTTATTTATTTATTTTTATTTATATGCCGCCCAATCCCAAAGGACTCTTGTCTGCATTATCTTGCAGGAATAATACACATGGCTCTTTTTAAGCTCTTGGGCTTTCTGTTTGTGCATGGATATTACTTGTTTGCCATTAAGCCACCAAACTTGTGATTCTGCTTCCATAATTTTATATGACACATTTTGCTTGCTTTCCAACTGCTTTCATGCATGTGGTCAATTCTTCATAAATAAATGTAATTGTATACAATATACATTTTTGTATACATTTTACACAGCTACCAGTGCTGGGCATATTTGCCATAGATTTGCAGGATATTTTTAGCTTGCTACATTCCCTGTTTGTATGTGGGTATGAGGGGAAATGATCAACACTGAAAAAGGAGGCAGCTTTCATTTATGATTCTATATTTAGAATTCATGAAAGATGTTCACATCAGAACACATTGTATATATGTGATCTGTGTGTATCTTTATCTCTTCTCTGAGATCTTTAAATAACTATAATTATGTAGCTGTAATGAATCTGCTCCTGAAAAATACCTGGGAATTTCAGGTCAACCAGAATTACCACAATAAGGGTCTTAACTGAATGTGAAAATACATTATAAGCCATTTATTTCCAGGCCAAGTAATAAATTGGTGCACTTAGTTTGATGGACTGGTGCTTTGAGCTGCTCTGATGAGAAAGCTCTGTGTATGTGTGTATATGTGTGTGTGTGTGTGTGCACGCACGCACGCGCGCAACAGTCTTAATTATGAACAGTTAAAGAAAACCCAGAGAAAAATTGGTTAGGTCATCCTGTCTAAAGAACTAAGCAAGGATTTGTACAATTAGAAAACCATGGATTTTATTCCACTTTTTCCCCCTCAGAGCTATCTTTTGCTAGGTTGCAAACAGCTTTCCCATGAGCAGAAGGAGCGATCTGGGCTGAAAACATTGTTTTCAATTCATACTTTCATTTGGAAATTGTTTGCTGGTTACATGGAGGTACGGTAAGATTGGCTCTTACAAAATGTTTTGAGGATTGAAATCCCAAGTTTAGATTGCAGTTTTGAAAAAAGAAAATGTACTGCAATTTATTTTATTTTATTATTTTTTATGATTGCATTTATTTGTATCCCACCTTTATTTTTATTTTTTTTACAAATATCTTAAGGAGATGAACATATCCAACACACTATTCTCCTCCTATTTTCTCTTCAAAAACAATCCTGTGAGGTAAGCTGGGCTGAGAGAAAGTGAGTAGCCTAAGGTCATCCAGCTGGTTTTCATACCAAGGCAGGACTAAAACTCAGAGCCTCTCGATTTCTAGCCTGATGCCTTAAACACTAGTTTTATATGCAACTCTCCAAACCTTCCATAGTAATTTAACATGGGAAGAACATATGTAATGTACTTTGTGTATCAATAAGACCGTATGCTAATATAACCTGTAATTAGCTTCCATGAATCCTTGGCTGGCAAAAAAATGTTATAACCTGTAAAGCAAATTCTTGTGAAAAATTTGGATGAGATATATGCCTTTCATTATCCAGACCAGCTGACTTTGAATTCAGACTCTTCATGTTTCTAACAACCTGAAGTCTCTTTCTCTTTCTTCATCTGTGAGAAACCCTAGGAGCCTGGAAGTTGGCAGCCATAAAACCCTAGTCAAAGCGAACAAGCCAAATCCTAACACCCTGACATTCGCAAACATTCATCTGCTAACCAATTATATTCTGCAATAAATAAGATTTCCCCCCCCCCATTTCTTGCATACTCGTAATAACCAGAATGACATAATTCTCAGATGCTTTTCTTTTGGTTTGTTCAACCGCTTACAATATGAGCCAAAAGAAATTTCGGAATAAATCTTCCTCTCCTAGTGAGTTTTATTATTTCAGTCAAGCGTATCTTAATGAAATTAGAGATGCAGAAAATATTTTTTGACAGAATCCCTGAACAAAACAGCCAGCAGTGACTCTGGTTCTCTGAGAAAAAACTCATGCCGAGGGTGTGCGAAGCAGGGGAAGATTGCTGATAATTGGACGGGATGATTTTGGCAGGAAACGGGCGTGCTTGACTAACCATCTTCACTAAAAACATAACTTTCTAACTATTAACAGTTTTTACTTGCCAAGAGAAAATTATCGGTTCTGATTAAAGTAGAATTCTCTCTTCTGAAAATTAATAGATAAAGCCAAGCCTTGCGAACAAATGAGTCCTCCTTTATATCGCCACCTGAAAGCACAGCATGACTAGCAAGGGCAGAAGAGAGAGAGGGAGGGGGGAAGACAAGGAAGGTGCCTTCAAAAGAGTCATTGATGTAAACATTTTAGAGATAAAATATTTTTGCCTTCTCTGTCTTTAGTAGCAGATGAATTTCAAGTCCCAAAATAAGTGGCCTGTTGCTGGCATTAGCTGTGTTTCTGAGAAGCAGAAATGGGTCAATAGCTGTATTTTACCTTAAGTACCCCAGCAATTAGCATTTGGAGTCAGACAGACTATCTCTACTACTGCAGCATCTGGTATGATGATCAGAAGCCATTTAAATTGGAGGTTTTCAACCCTCTTTCATGGAAGAAAATATTATAGTTTAAGTACAGATTGTGTGAGGAAGCATTTTTCCTATTCTGAATTTTGTATTGTTCAGCTGCATCAAATAATTCTGGGGAAACATTTCTGTATTTCTCCACATTGTAGTATCATTTCCTTCAAATCATGTTTCAAATGAAAAAGCTCTACAAGTGACCATCTTATAGGAAAGTTGCTCCAATCCTTGTTCTGGTTTTCCCCTCTCTGTACTAGTGCATGTATATTGTTAAGGTGCATGAACCAGAACCTGCATCACATTCTGGAAATAGTTGCTTCACAGGTAACATGGAGACATTTTGGCAGTTTTATTGTTCAAACAACATTTACATGTGGTTGACCATTTGAATACAATATTAACCTGAACTTCATCATGACATAGGTAAAATTAAGATATTTTGATCCCCTATGACATTGCTTCCCAAAGCTGGGTAAATTACCGTAAATTGGGTAAAAGTGTTTTTCCTTTGACATACTTTCCTAACACAGGAACCCATTACCCATCACAACAGGGAGGTAAATCTGGTGGGACCCAGAAGAAGGGCCTTCTCCATGGTGGCTCCCTCCCTTTGGAAGATCATCCCTCCAGAAATTAGACTGGCTCTCATTCTGACCCTCTTTAGGAAGATCCTGAAGAAGTGGTTTTGCCAGCAGGACTGGGGAACCCAGAGTGGGATGGAGCCCATTAAATGGCTGATATGAGTGTGTGTTGTCCCCAAGGGGAGGTTATTAATTAATTATTATTTTATTTTTTATTATTTTTATTCCTTCTACATTGTGTTTTTATTTTTTGTAAACCGCCTAGAATCGCTGTGAGCAAGTAGCCAGCTATATAAATTTTCAAAAATAAAATTTAAATTGACTGAAAGACCACCACATGTACTAAAATATATTTGAAGATCTTCCACAGTATTCCTATTAAGACAAAAACAGATGAAATTGCCATGGATAATTTGTTGAAGTGACATAAAGATAATTCAATAATATTGTTTTTATAAAACCGGTGGTCCTCAGATTACAACTGCTTGTTCAAAGTTATGATGGTACAGAAGAAATGGATTTATGACTGGCTGCCAAGTTCCTGGTGTATCATCCTATTTATGAATTTGTTAGTGTTTTTGTCTTCTGGCTCTGTGGATAATGGCTTGTTTTCTTGGCTGCTGTGTATTTTAATTTTCGTACATGTATTTGTTTTATTGTTACGATTGTTCACCACTAGAGTCATTGGATACTTGTGTAGCAACATAAATGTATCAAATAAATAAATAAATACATTCATTAATGTTCCTATAGGGTTTTTTTTTTGGTCCAACATTTCAACTGCTCCATGAACAATTTTCTGCTTGTATATTTAATATATTTTTAGTGTTGATTTATATTAAATATATATTGAATTATTCTTGAATTGTGTCTTTTACAAAAAAAACCCCATTAGTTAAAATAAAAACACTTAATTATATAGATTTTGTATTTTCCCCCCACTCAGATGATACATTAAAAAACTCAAATTACAATTCATTGTCTTTCTGAAGTCAACAGTAAATTCCCACAGATTTTAAAAAGATCCCGGATTTTGCCTTGAAGGGCCACTGATTTCTATTATTAAAAAAATAATAAATGTGCAAAATTTAATCCAATATCATTCATTTCCTGCAAAACCATTGCCAGGTTGTCTCCAAAGTGAGAAATGATAAACCTGAACAGCAAGAAAAGATCCGAAATTAAGAAGTGAAAAATAGGCATATTAAATTGGATTAAAAATTCAACTCCTATCTTTTAAAAAGTACTTTGCCTAGGAAAGGGATTCTCTAGAATAAATCATCTGCTGAAAAGTTAAATCTTTTTGCATAACATTTAGTCCTATGTCACAGGCCTTGATAAATCTGCCTGGTAATGTGATTTCTTGTATGTGTACATGATAACTGGGAGGAATGACAAGCATTTAGGATTAATAAGACCTGATTCTCTTTAAGATGCGGATGGAAGAAAATGAGCTTTATCCTTAGTGTGGAATAACATTTATGAACTAATATCTCCAATAAATTTATGTATTTGTATAAATTTTTAACTGGCTAAATTCATTTTATAGTACTTTTAGTTTAAAGCTGGAAAAGAGGCAAAACTGAATAATTACTTCCCCATCAAATATTCCCATTGAACGCTTTGCGAACTTATTGTTTAATTAGAAGAAAAATGAAATAAATTAAAGAAACATATTCAGAGAAAGGAACAGTGATTAAAGAGGAGAGGAAGGTTCCTGTACTTACAGAGAAATAAATTAGGAAAGCCCACTAAGAAAAGATCTACTGCTACTATACTGTGTTTCCTAGTTCAGAGTATCTTATTAATGGAATACATATTCTAACATTTTTTAAAAAGAAAGGTACATAATTCATTGGAATAAACCCATGGAACATAGGTCTGCCAATGATAATTAGGTAAATAAAACTACCAAGGCAGAGGCAGTATCTCTCTGAACAGGTGGGAGATACATGGCGGGAGATGATTATTATTTTTTTTTTAATTGAAAATTTTTATTTTTTTAAAAACATACAATCATTTATAAAAATACAATAAAATTTTAGAATAGAAACCCCCCCTTACCCTCCCTCCCACCCACCCCCTCCCTTCACTTCCCAGAGCAGAATACAGGGTTAGAAAAAAAAAAGAAAATTACAATGATTAAAAAAAAAGAAAAAAAAAAGAGAGAAAGAAAAAAAAAAATCATAATTAACCTTTAACTCCATAACCTATAAAACAATTCTCTATAATATTTGATATTCATTCATAAAATAAATAAAACTTTTTAATTCCATACTTTTTCTGAATATAATCTATCCACCTTCCCCATACAGTAATATATCTTTCTTGTGTATGATCCTTTAAATAAGCAGAAATTTTTGCCATTTCTGCAAAACTAGATACTTTAAATATCCATTCTTCTAAAGTAGGCAAAGAATCTTTCTTCCAATATAAACCTACTAGTAACCTTGCTGCAGTTAATAAATTCAACATCAAAGTAGTTTCTTTTTCATTTAAGTCAACAAAAATACCAAGTAAAAATAGTTGAGGAGTAAACTTTATCTTTTTTCTAAAAATCTTTTGAATGTTCCACCAAATCATAATCCAAAAAGCCTTTACTTTTTTACAATTCCACCAAATATGAAAGTATGTCGCATCATTATTGCCACATCTCCAACATTTGGGCTGTATGTTGGAATACATACAAGATAATTTTTTAGGATCTAAATGCCATCTATAAAACATTTTATAAAAATTTTCTCTCAAATTTTGAGCTTGTGTAAATTTAACATTTCTTATCCAAATTATCTCCCATAAATCCAATGAGATCGGCTCCTGTATATTCTGAGCCCATTTAATCATACAATCTTTAACCAATTCTGTTTCCGAATCTAACTCTAATAAAACATTATATATTCTTTTTATATGAGCCGGACCTTGGTTTTTAATCTGAATAACCAATTGTCTATCTTCTAGTGTTATTCCCTCTTTCTTGTCTACAGTCCATCTATCCATTATTTGTAAATATTGAAACCATGACTGTAGAATATTTTGCTGCCTTAATACATCTAGGGATTTCAAATGCCAATTCGAACCAGAACAAATTAACAATTCTTTATATGAAATTTTATCAAAATTTGTCCCCTTAGAGGTTCCCTCAATTGCATGTCTGGGAATCCCCCAGATAGGTATTTTATAATTTAATCTATAATAATACTTCTTCCAAACACGAAGTAAGGCATTCCTCAAATATGTGATTTAAAAGTCCGATCAACTTTCTTATTAAAAATTAAATATGCATGCCAACCGTATATTAAATCCCATCCTTCCAAAAAAAGAATATCCATATTTGTTAAGTTAAGCCAATCACTTAACCAAGTTAGGGCGGCTGCATCATAATATAATTTCAAATTAGGTGCCTTAAGTCCCCCTCTTTCTCGAGCATCCTGTAATATCTTAAATTTAACCCTTGGTTTCTTCCCGGCCCATATAAAATTATTGATACCCTTTTGCCATTCCTCCAAATTTGCCTCTTTTTTAAGAATAGGTATCATCTGAAACAAAAAAAGAAACTTTGGTAGAACATTCATTTTTACAGCTGAAATTCTCCCCAACAATGACAATTGCAGTTTTTTCCAATCTTTTAAATCCTTTTGGACTTTTGCCCATAGTGGTTCGTAATTGTTCTTATACAATTTTCCATTTGAAGCAGTTAGATATACTCCCAAGTATTTAACCTTTTTTACCATCTGAAAACCTGTGGCTTTAATCAAACTTTCCCTTTCTTTAACTGACATATTCTTAGATAATATCTTAGTCTTATAATTATTAACTTTAAAACCAGAAACATTCCCATACTGTGTTATAAGTTCTAATAAACCATCAATCGCCTGATTCGGCTGTTCCAAAATTAAAACCAAATCATCCGCAAATGCCCGCAATTTATACTCATTCTTTCAGTCAGGGAGATGATTATTGATTTATTTTAACAAATTTCTATACCACCCTTCACACGTGTGGCTCTTGCTGCTCCAGTAGCTGTTTGGAAACTTGATGGTAGCTTTTCAGAAACGCTCTGTAAATTGCTATTTATTAAAAGCAGAATTTTATTTTTATTTATTTTTCACATTTCTGAAGTGCCTATCTCCCTCAAAGAAGGACTCTGGGCAGTATACAAAATGTTAAAATATAAAACAGTATACATATAAACATTAAAAAGGAGGCAAAATTTAAAATTAAAGTTAAAAGGCGAAGGGAGGGGTCTCAGGGATTAACCAGCCCTATGGTTGCATGCTCCCCTGGGCTCCCTATGCCAGAATGCAGAGCCATGTTTTAACTCCTTTTCAGAAGGCCAAGAGAGTGAGGGCCTTTCAAAAGAATATTTAGAGAAGAATATTCCACAGGGCAGGGTCAACAGCAGAGAAGGCCCTCTTTCTAGATCCCGCCAGTCAGAATTCTTTAACTGACAGGCTCTGCAATATACCGTATATGCCGGCATACAAGGCAACCCGGCGTATAAGACGACCCCCGTCTTTATAGCCAGGCCGCATTCCTAGAACGTCATCTTATACGCTGGAAACTACCAGTATTTCCGGCGTATAAGACGACTCGGCGTATAAGACGACCCCCGTCTTTGGAGTCGATTTCAGCGCTCGCAGAAGTTGCCTTATACGCCGGCATTTACAGGTATTTTCCCTGCCTGACTGGGCGGGCTGGGCTGCTGTAATGCTGAATTCCTAGAACTATCAGTTCAACTTTTCTATACGCTCCTATATACAGTATACTGCTTTTTCTATATAAGGTATACACCTTTTTCTATATAACCTAAGAACACAGCTAATGGGCTAACTGATTTCTCCAGTAAGGAAAAGCCAGGTTGCTTTGCTGGGGTCTTTGTCCTTACCAGGAGCACAAGGCAAGTGAGACCCAGAAATGGAGAGGCTGTGGAGATACTGTAGGCCTTGAAGAGATATTAGAAGAGTGATCATGATATGTCCCAGGAAATCTTTTGGCATTCAGGGCCTCATAACTTGCCCAAAGAGATTTGCCGTGTGTGTTCTAAGCTAATATTTTATCACTATGGGGGAAAAATCCATTATTTCCAAATGACAGCAATAATAAGCTCCACAAGGGGCTTCAAGAGAATGCTTTTACTATAGAGTCCCTCAAGCTAAAGCACAAGAACCAGGTTGGGGCATGGTTTAAAAAGCGACATATTCTTGCTATAGGAAGAACTGATCAGACACTCAAGCATCTCATAATTTTTTGCCTTATATTATTACACCACTGTAACCTCAGGAAGTTACATACTAATTGCAGAATTAGGGTATACCTTTTACATACTAATTAGCAGCTGCAGCAGCATATAATATTTCTTTTGCTTGCATTTCATATATTGTGTCTCCCATTTATGAATCACAGTATTTGCTTGCTGATATTTTTTCTTTACAGCCCTCTCTAAGCGGTTTACATTGTCAGCATATTGTCCACAACAATCTGGACCCTCATTTTACCGACCTCAGAAGGATGGAAGGCTGAGTCAACCCTGAGCCGGTGAGAATCGAAGTGCCAGACTGAAGGGAGCCAGCAGTCAGCAGAAGTAGCCTGCAGTACCGCATTCTAACCACTGTGCCACCACGGCTCATTTTCTTATTTATTTATTTTATTTATTTTATTTATGAGACTTATATACCGCTTTAAGTGCAAGCACTCTCTAAGCGGTGTACACCAGTAAGCAATGTATATATATATTTACATTGCCCCCAACAATCTGGGTCCTCATTTTACCTACTCCGGAAGGATGGAAGGCTGAGTCAACCTTGAGCTGGTGAGATTTGAACCGCTGACCTGCTGAACATAGTCAGCTAAAGTGGCCTGCAGTACTGCACCCTAACTGCTGCGCCACCTCGGCTCTTGATATCACTTCTGAAAAGTTTGATATCACTTCTGAAAAGTTTTTGAGAAAACCAGTCTTATAACCATAAATTTACTGTTCATGTCTAAAAAATATATGTAAATCCATGAAGAATTTCCGTTAATGTTAATTTGGTTGCCAGTTTGATAGAAAAATGTATCCTACAATGTCCTTCGCCCAAACACAGACAGCACATCTGAAGCTTTGAGTCAAAGGCCACAGGCTTGGTACTAACATGATGCGTGAGTTGCTTCCCAAAGAAAACCAACAATTTTAAGGTGATATAATAGAGGAGAAAGAAAGGGCTTCAAACAAAACTACCAAAGAGAAAACAGATCCATAATGCAGTCAGCTCATGGAAAACTAAAGAGAACATACTTCTCATTGTAGTGCTACCACTGAGACAGAACAGGAACAAAGCAGAACAGCATAAGCTGTACCCTATGTTCATAAAAGGAAAGAGACTTTGGTGCAGTGGTTAAGGCATCATGTTAGAAACTAGTTCCACCTTAGGCACGCAGTTGTGTGACTTTGGGCCTGTCATAGTCTCGCTATTCTGGGAAGGAGGCAATGGCAAGCCACTCCCAAAAACCTTGCCAAGAAAATTGGATTAGTCCAGGCAGTCATAAGAGGTCAACACTGACTTGAAGGCACCCCGCCCGCTCCTCCCCCCAAAGTCAAATGAAGTCATTTTGAACAACCAACATGTCTTGTTATTTCTGGCATACATCATCTCCATTCTGCCCTGGGATCAATAAAAGCCACATCTAATTGAGAAAGGGAAATCTTTCTTTCCTGCAAACCAAACTTTCAGAATGGTCTCAATTTATGCTAAACCAAGTATGAATCCAAAACTGTAGTCCTGGCACATAGTAAATTCAAAGGTTCATGCTGTGCATGCAGAACCATACTTTATCCTTTTTAACCTTATAAATGTAATAATGTAATTTAGGATCAAAATATACATAAATATATACTATATATAAGTATATACTATACTACAGTTGTGCACACAGTATTTCATTTTATCAAGTTTTCCAGTACTCTGAAACTGATTCACGACTTGTATAGATAGTTTGCCTAGTTTTTCAGAAAGAAGCACCCTTCTATCCATCCTATTCCACTCTCTTTTCAAAATGCTTTCTCCTGGCACAGATATATATTTTCCCCAAAACACAGAAAACTTCTAGGAGGGATGAGTGGTCTATTCTTTTTCAAAATGACATCACAAAAATAGCATGAATATGCGCTTGCATTAAAAAAAAGTGTATTACAATAGGCATCTTGGTTAATTGTATGATGCATTGTACCAGCTATGTCCAGCATTCAAGAAATTGAAATCTGGATCCTAATGCAGTCAAGCTTCTTTAAAGATGCAAATTGGAGTCAAACACTGAAAACAGTAGGGTTCTCTTGATCCTTTCACAAAAGGTGCAAAGGACTAATCAGACTCTATTGCAAGGCTGGCCACGTTGTTTACAATAAACAGGAAGCAAGTTAGGCTGTAATTTCCCCACTTAATACTTGGACAAAAGCAATGGCTGGCAGCCTTCACATATTTAGAGTTGCAGCTCATCAAAACATTTCCTTCAAAAAAGTGAAAAAAAGTATTAGTGGATTCTAGGCATGCTAAGGAGCCCTATTTTGGGGCATTCTTATAAAAAATAAGTCCTGAGCCCCACTTCTGGAGTAACTTGTGAACCAGGCAGGGTTGGGCCAGTGACAAGATTTTGTACTTCTCCTAATACTGCAACACACTTCTCTGCATTGAGAGAAATGTATACTTTGATCTCTATTAAATTTGTATTTAATAAGTTAAAAGTACACAAACCTGCAGAAAGGAATAGAATGGGCTGATGTGTAAAAGGATGAAAACTAGAGGGCTGCAGTCTCAGCTGTTCAGTCTGAACAGAAACTATGGCCAAATAGGAAAAATGGGTTGGGTCCCCACATCCTCTGCCTTGTCAGGTGGTCTGGCAGTGGGCTTGTGCATGGGTTGGTTGAACAGGATAGTGGTGCTACATATTTAACAGGGTCAATCAATCAGAATACAGCTGGAAGGGACCTTGGAGGTCTTTTAGTCCAACCCCCTGCTCAAGCAGGAGACCCTATACCATTTCAGACAGCTGGCTGTGCAGTCTTTTCTTAAAAACCTCCAGTGATGAAGCACCTACAACTTCTGAAGGCAAGCTGTTCCATTGTTTAGTTATTCTTTTAGGAAGTTTCTCCTTAATTCTGGGTTAATTCACTCCTTGATTAGTTTTCATCAATTTTTTCTTGTCTAACCTTCTGGTGCTTTGGAAAATAAATTGACCCTCCTCTTCTTTGTGGCAGCCCCTCAAATACTGGAATACTGCTATCATGTCCCCCCTAGTCCTTCTTTTCTGTAGACTAGCCATAGCAAATTCCTGCAACCATTCTTTATTGTTTTTGTTTCCAGTCCTTTAATAATCTTAGTTGCTCTTCTCTGCACTTTTTCCAAAGTCTCAACATCATTTTTGTAATGTGGTGACCAAAACTGAATGCAGTATTCCAGTTGTGGTCTTATTAAGGATTTATAAAGTGGTACTAATACTTCATGTGTAGGTTTGTGAACTCATGGAAATTACAAAAAAAAAAGCAAATAACATTCATGCTGTAATTAAATAAGAGATCCAATTTACTATATGCCCTGAATTCCAAATAGAATCTATTTCTTGTATATCTTCACCTTATTCCCAAACTTGCATGACTTGAGACATCATAGAAAGCACTACAGCATTACATACAATAACCTTGTATTACTCTCTACTCTGTTGTTTTGAAGTACTAAATCATTGCAATGCCTAAGTACCCACTGCAAGGCTATAACTAAGTAAACAGCAGTGGCTTTGTCTGCTCTAACACAAGAAAAATGCTAAGTGTGAATGAAGCATTGCTAAAATAAAATCTTTTAAAAATAAGTGACTTTTTTTCTTATTTTCAGAGAGCAAAGGTGTTATTATTGTGCAAAATTCAGGCTTTGGATATATGTGTTTGCTTATGCTGAAGTAGATTACTTTAAAAGGAAAGACAAGATCATGAAGTCACAGAAACAGAGGACATTGCCTTCTTTCAGTAAGGTTCTTTGTCTGTGCCCATGGCTTGCCATTAGGCAGTGTGGAGCAGCTGCTGCAAAAATTAAACAAATAACAAATATTTATGAGGTTTACAGGTGGTCCCAATCTGTTATGACTTTGGCTTTATGATTTTACTTCTGAGAGATGGAAGTGGGGAATGCTTCTTGATTTTCTGCTTCAGGTGTCAAAATAACTTGAACAGCATACAGTACTAAACAATTCAAAAAGAAGAAACCATAATTTAAGTCACTAACTTAAATTGCTTTCTACAGAAAGTTCCACTAATGTATTATTTCAAGTAATGACAAAATTAACACTTCTTCCTCCACTGCTTTGTAACAAGCTCCATTACTCCTACTATAGTTTTGGTATGTTGAAACAAAATGAGAAAAGAGTTGTTTGTCAGCTTTGTTGTTGGTATTTTTTTTAAAAAATGTAACTGCAAGTTTTCATTCTAAATTCTCAAATCATACCAGTCTCAAAATTACAAGGATAAAATGTTGCTTACCTCTGCTGTCCTAATGGAAGGCATATTATCTTGGGAATTAACATGAGTTTATGGAGGAAAAGAATGATAAAATGTTAGGATAAAGATAACCAAAAGGTGTATCTACAGGTTTGAAAATTTGTTGTTGTTAGTTGCGAAATCATGTCCGACCCATCGCGACCCCATGGACAAGGTTCCTCCAGGCCTTCCTGTCCTCTACCATCTTCTGGAGTCCATTTAAGCTCATGCCTACTGCTTCAGTGACTCCATCCAGCCACCTCATTCTCTGTTGTCCTGTTCTTCTATTGCCCTCTATCTTTCCCAGCATTAGGCTCTTCTCCAGTGAGTCCTTCCTTCTCGTTATGTGGCCAAAGTACTTGAGTTTCAACTTCAGGATCTGGCCTTCTAAGGAGCAGTCAGGGTTGATCTTCTCTAGGACTGACCGGTTTGATTGCCTTGCAGTCCAGGGGACTCACAGGAATCTTCTCCAGCATCATAGTTCAAAGGCCTCAATTCTTTTGCGCTCAGCCTTTCTTATGGTCCAACTTTCACAGCCATACATTGCAACTGGGAAAACCATGGTCTTGACTATATGTACTTTTGTTGGCAGGGTGATGTCTCTGCTTTTTAGTATGCTGTCTAAATTTGCCATAGCTTTCCTCCCCAAGAGCAAGCGTCTTTTAATTTCTTGGCTGCAGTCCCCATTTGTGGTGATCTTGGAGCCCAGGAAGATAAAATCTGTCACTACCTCCATTTCTTCCCCATCTATTTGCCAGGAATTGAGAGGTCCGGATGCCATGATCTTGGTTTTCTTAATGTTGAGTTTCAAGCCAGCTTTTGCACTCTCCTTCTTTACCCACATCAAGAGGCTCTTTAGTTTGAGAAGCTATAGTTTTTGTCTCTGTTTATTTATTTATTTAATTCTTATGGCTGCCCATCTCAAACTTGGGCAGCTATCAATCAAAATCAATCAAAAACACAATACAAAAAGAAAAAAAATCAGTTCTACCTATTTAACTGGCTCTGCTACTCAGTCTGGACTAAAATGTTCTGTGCTGCTGTCCAGAGATCATGGCCTGAATTTGGGAGTCAATGTTTGTGAAGTGCATTTCTTACTAGTAATCCAGCGGTTCTCAACCTGTGGGTCGGGACCCCATTTGGGGTCGAATGACCATTTCACGGGGGTTGCCAAACAACGCAGTCCGCCATTTTTTCCCCTTTTCCTTAGCTGTGCTACTCCCTTTTATTCTATTGGCTTTTGAAAGCCAATAGAACAGACTCTCTTGAATAGAGTCTAATTCTATTAGCTTTCAAAAGCCAATAGAAATTGTCCAAGCTGTCTCTGCCCTGCTGAGCCCGCCAAAAGTCCCATTCTGCTACGCTTCGGCTGGCACAGGGGGCGGCACCACGCATGCGCAGCGCTCCCGGGCAGGGAAAGTCCTCGACTTACGACTGGTTTGGTAGTCCTCGACTTACGACCGGTTGGGTAGTCCTTTACTTATGACCAGTTGGGGGGTCACGGCATTAAAAAGGTTGAGAACCACTGTAGTAAGCAGTAATCCATTTTTTCCTTGCTGAGCCTTGCCAGAAAACAAAACTTTTGATCTGTGAAGGGGCCTGTTTCCTCCCTTTGGGGTGGCCTCCTTGTTTGCTCCCTGAACCTCATGCAGGGTTAGCTGGATTCCATGGGGACAGGCCTAACCCAATGAGTCTTACAAGAGGGCTACAAGAAGCCCCGAGATTACCTTACCTGCAGGTAAAGGAACACTCTAATCAATAAATGCTCTGAGATGTCAAAAAGAGCCATTCCTGCCCACAATAAAGGATGCAATGATACCCAGTTCCATTGTTCTGAATTATAAAATAAGGCAAGAGCAGTAAGAACAGGTTTAATAATACCTTAACCCACAAATTTGTTTAGTTTAAGGCAGGGGTTCTCAACCTTGGCAACTTTAAGACTTGTGGACTTCAACTCCCAGAATTCCTCAGCCAGCAAAGGCTTGATAAGCCCTTCAATATCAATGCCCAAACCTGGAGCTATTAAGATTTTAATCTATATATACTAAGAGGAAGTTTTATTGAATTCAGTGAAGGTTATCTCTACTGGTGAGTTTACAACAGAGACAGGATGAGAACTTGGAACTCCTTGTCTCATGCTCTTTGTCATGTAGCTACCAAGTGATCTTTTATTTAAATGAGAGTATGGGCATTTCCCCAAGGAAATACAGCAGTGATGGCGAACCTTTTAGAGACCGAGTGCCCAAACTGCAACCCAAAACCCACTTACTTATCACCGGGTGCCAGGTGGGCGTGGCCCACTGGGTGGGCGTGGCTGTGGTTCTCATGGCAGACTGGGTGGGTGTGGCCAAGGTGGGCGTGATCACCTCAATGTTGCTCGTGAGGAGGGACGCCTATGGGGGCCGGGCAGGGTTGGGGGAGATCCAGGGGGTCTCTGGCAGTTGGGGCGGTGGGCAGGAGGCTCGTCCTGTGGGATGAGTCGAGGCAAGGTGAGGCAAGGGTGCCATTGTCACAGGGCAAGGCGAGGCAGGAGCACCATCAGCCCCTGCACACAGAGGCCAGCGAGCGCATGGGTACTGCGATGTATTCGGCCACATGGGACCTAGGCAAGTTAGCGGGTGGCTGGTTGAAGAAGGACGGTAGCCATCTCTGGGGCATGGCGCACGTGCCCACAGAGAGGGCTCTGAGTTCCGCCTCTGGCACGCGTGCCATAGGTTCGCCACCACTGAAATACAGCATCTCTGCTCCTTAGCATCAGATTGCAAATAGGTAAAGACATATGCAGAGAAGGTAAGCAGGATTCATTCATTTTGTTTACAGACAACAAGAAGGCAGGCTATCATTTGACTGCATAGTATCTAGGGGAAAGTGGCAGCGCAGCATAACCATAAAAAGACAAAAGAACGCTAAAAAACAAATAAGCAAATATTTACAACAGCCAGACTTCCTCTCCAAACTGTTCTGTATTATTTGTCTTTAATAGGAACTCTTTTTTTTCTCATAATTGCCAGTGAGGTGTTACTGTGGAGCCTTTGAAAAGAACTTGAAGGTGGTAGACTACCCCCAAAGTAATATTTTGGAATGCTGCCACAAAGAAATTAGAATGCTGCTACACTGAAACCACCAAGATGCATGGGGTGAGTCAAATCTGGCAAAACAGTGGTTGTGGCATCATAATACAATATCTTTCTCTTTGCGATGTGTGTGTGTCTGTGTGTGTGTGTGTGTGTGTGTGTATGTGTGTGTAAAAACCTTAAATTTAAGGGTACAGTTTAATCTATTTTCTGCTAATATAACTTCAGTATGATCAGCAATATAAGTCCCTTTTCATCCCTTTGGGGCTTAAAGAACATGGAACATGTTGGCCTAGCAAGATGGCCAAATTTGGAAGCCAACTGCTGTCCATAAATCTCGTTTTGGTGCTTGACAATTATTCAGCCTAGGGAAGACAATATAGCATCATATACCTTCACATGATCAAACACATAGTCATCAACATACAGAGGATAGATTTGCACCAAGTCAAGCCATTGGTCTGTTAACATGGGATTGACCACATGGAGGCAGGAATCTGTGGCCTTCTAATGAACAATTCTTGATAGCTGCAGCCAATATAGCCAATTATGACAAATGCTGAATATGTATGGACACAGCTTCCCCAACTGTAATCTGAACTGATTGACAGCCAATCCTCAGGCTTTCAAACAGGCATAGACTAAACAGAAAAGATGTTCTCTCATGCTAAAGGTAATTGGCTCAGATATAATATGTGGCAAGTTGTTGTGTTTAAGCTTGTAACATCATGAGCTTTCTATGCTTTTGTTTCAATAAAAAGTCTAACCTGGCTCTAATGCACAATAACAGAAGAATGCATTTAAAGAGCTAGTTGTCCACAAGAATGGCTTGTTAAATATACTTAAGCATTTTATTCATGACATTCCAAGTAGTCTTTTTGACTGAATCCCCATCAACAAATTTTCAATCATTCTAAGAAGGTTATATTGGGGGGGGGGGGGAGAGAATCTGTAACCTTACTTCTTCCCTTAAAAAAACACCCTAGAATTAAGTAGATTATTCTGGAATTAATTAAGAATAAATTTCTGACCTTGGAAACTCCATAAATTGTCACATTTATTGTTAGCATTGCCATTCAGAAGAGGATGTCTATAACCACACATAGATAATAATGCAGTAGAAATACCAGTCTTTATGAAAACCTGTATACTTCAGCTGTCTTCTGGGATAAGAGATGCCCTGCAGAGATGGTACAGATCACTTTGTTTCTACTTTAACAGATTGATGCTTGGATCTGTCAAATCTAACTGAATAATTTTCCCTAGGCTACAAAATCTTTGAATAATGGTAAGATGCCTTACCATAGTACTTTCTTTGCAGTGTTCTGTATCATTTGAAGAACTGAGATTCGACCATGGACATACATATGATTAATCATGAATTATATTTTCCTTAGATATTACAATAAAGAGAAAACAAATAAAACAGAAATCTTGTAAAACCTCTTCATTCTCTCTCCTTGCTGAAATTCTCACAATAAGCTAAGAAAAATAACTGATACATTGATAAAAAACAACCGTTTGGCTTTGTGATAAATCATCGGATAACACAAGAAAATGATTTTGATAAGATTTGCCAAAGATTTGCAAAGCCCAACACAGAAATAGAGCACAACAATGATGAAAACTGTCTTGAATTCATTTGGGTCAATATAAAAGGGGGGGAAATGACATTGCCATAGGTGTATACCACAGGCCACGCAACCAAACAGAGGAAATAGATGAACTTTTTGCTAGTCAGCTAACTAAGGTATGTAGGAAGCACATCACAATAGTAATGGGGGACTTTAACTACCCTGACATCAACTGGAAGACAAACTCTGCACCAAGTGGAAGATCAGACAGATTCCTTGCAAACCTAGCAGACAACTTTGTCTCCCAAAAAGTAGACAAGGGAACTAGGGGATTAGCCACTTTGGATCTAATTCTCACTAACAGAGATGAAATGATAGAAGGTGTTGAAGCCACAGGAACCTTGGGAGGAAGTGATTGTGTAATATTGGAATTCAACATTAGGGAAGCACAAGCAATAGAACACAGTCAAACTAGAGTCTTGGACTTTAAGAGAGCTAATTTCAATAAACTTAAAGAGGGCTTGGAAAGGATTTCATGGATGAGAATCCTCGAGGGGAAAACAACTCAAGAAGCTTGGGAATTTTTGAAAAGTGAGATAATAAAAGCCCAGTCTAGCACAATACCAATAAAGAAGAAAAATAACAGTTCTCAAAAGAAACCAGCGTGGCTGCATAAAGAACTCTCTGATAAATTGAAAGATAAAAAGGACAAAAATAGAAAGTGGAAAGGGGCACATAACTAAGGCAGAATATCAGCAAATAGCCCGAGCCTGCAAAGATGAAGCGAGGAAAGCTAAGGCTCAAAATGAACTAAGGTTGTGACCAAAGTCAAAAATAACAAAAAAAGTTTCTTTCAACATGTAAAAAACAAGAAAATTGAACGAAATGATTGGTCCATTAGTGGGTGAAAGTGGCAAGAAGGTGACAAGCAACAGGGAGAAAGCAGAACTATTTAACTCAGGAAATTGAATGCTGTGGATATAATTTACTTGGACTTCAGTAAGGCATTTGATAAAGTAGATCACAATCTACTACTTGATAAGATAGAAAAATGTGTGTTAGACAGCATCACTACCAGATGGATCCGTAGCTGGCTGACCAGCTGTACTCAGCGTGTGGTCCTCAATGGACAATCACTTAAATATGAGCCAGCAGTGTGCTGCAGTTGCCAAAAAGGCCAACACAGTGCTAGGCTGCATTAACAGAGGGATAGAATCAAGATCAAGATGGTATAGGGTTTCCTGCCTGAGCAGGGGGTTGGACTAGATGACCTCCAAGATCCCTTCCAACTTTAATATTATTATTATAATACAGTTTTAGCTACTGGTCCTTTAAAGCTGTAAAGCTGAACTGGGCTTTGCAAATACATATACTCCAACAGGGCCAGCTCCTAAGTACTACTGTATATCAAAGTTCCCAATCTTGGTCACTTGAAGATATGTGGACTTCACCTTTTAGGAAATGAAATCCATATATCTTCAAGTGGCCAAGATTGAGAAACACAGCATTATATGACACAGACACTGGGAACAGAGACCCTGCTTAAAACATATTACAGGCTTTGACCATAGGATTTACTCAAGACATTTCACAAGATGTGAAAATGTCTGTACTGAAGGGATGTCCTCCAATACTTCATGAAATTACATAAGTAATTCCAAAAATGGCCAATCTGATTTTAATTAAAGAAATATCAACAAAACAGTTTGCAGATAATTGTGAACAAATCTGCCATTTTCTATTTGCTCAGGGCAACTTGTATCTGAAGAAGCATGAAATGTAGCTCTATCTATAATCATTATTGGCTTCCATCTATTGACATGAGCTGTTTCAGATCCCAAATTTCAAAGAAAACCTAAAATGGGCAAGCTGGTACACAAGTATTGTGGAGTAGGTCCTGGACCCAAAAAGACAATGTCTCTCGCATCATTTCTGGGTAAGGGCTGCCATCTTGGAATGACCTTCTGGAGACCATGCTTATCTCCAAACTAAATTTCATTCCACTTGAATCAAATTTGAATCCCATTAAATCCCCCACATTAATATAATGGGGGGAATAAAGGCAGGAGTTTACCACCCTCATGTTTTGTTTTGCAGCTCCCCACAGGATGAATTATTTGGCATTATGTGGAATTAATTAAATACAGACAGGAGGATTACCTTGCATGCATTTAATAGTTTTTATCTTGCCTGAAATTAATAATTACTGTTCACTGGCAAGGATCTAAGACATTTAATAGGCATACCTAAGACCTTGAGGTATGAAGTTACGCAAAATGGTGGTTTAGAAACACCTGATTATTCTGGGAGATAAGAACTAACTGCAAGGCTGCTGTCCAGAATGAACATTTCATATCAATATATTGTTGCTGCACAATAGAGAAATAAACCTGTTTGCTTGCAGGATATACAGACATCATGTTCAATCATGTTAGTACCTACCAGTAATTGTGTAATTCTTGTTTCTCTTTAAAAAAAAAAAAGGGGGGGGAGGATTCATCTGAAATGTGCCCATGACATCAAGTCTAAAAGAAACATCTTTAATTGCTGTACATCAGATCAGACAATTGGTTCCTCTAGCTTAGTATTATCCACTGTGGGAGCACAACAGGTTTTTTTGAGATGAAGGCCACATTTGGAATGATATGCTTGGGACTATAGAAATGGGGCTAAGACAGGGATCCCCAACTCCTGAGCTGCAGACTGGTACCTGTCCCTGGCCTGTTGGGAACCGGTCCACTCAAGCGGTGGGCAAGCAAACAAAGCTTCATTTGCGCATGTGCAGGAACTAGGTGGCATGCATGAAGCCGTCCCCTCCTCCCTGCCACTGCTGCTGCTGCCGGTCTGTGGAGTCAGAAAGGTTGGCTATGACACAAACTAGAATTAAATAAAGGACAATTAAAAGTTAGGTCTTTGAGGGTTATACCCAAAACTTTAAATGGTCATAGGACCACAGGTTATACAATACAGTCGCCCAGGTTTCTGAAAGGGCATTTACCTCTCTTTCTTGATAATCTACAGATTGGGAACTTTTCCATATAAAGAAATCTATTCTAAAGGAACTGACAGCTATTATTTTATAGTTCTCTGTTACTGATTTATCTTCCAGCCATTTAACATCATCAGTCTGCAGAGTTCCAGGTCATCATAACCTCCATTTCAAAGTTGTGTTTATAATTGTGGGGACTATTTGCTTATAGCTTACAGGAGTAAACAGATTGAGGACTATAATGTCACAGGGCCTATATTTAACTTCCTAGATTCACACACACAAAAAAACCAAGGAGCAATTCACTAAATTCCATAGTAAAGATACTAACGTAATTTTTTGCTATGTGGCCTTACATAGGACCTGCTAAGTATGATTTTACTTCTTTAAAGGATCCAACTATAACAAAAGGAAGAAATTGTCCTAAAAAGCAAGCATTCTCACAAATGTAATGGTTTGGTTTCTAACATAAACAATGAAGTCTCCGCTGAGGCCATTTTGGAAGAAGGAAGCAAGCAGAAAGCTTGACAATGAGCTACCGTACTTGGCAATTGGCAAAAAAAGTCTCTTTTCATTTAATATGAGGACAAAATCCAAAAATCCCCCACTGCCTTGCATCTGAATCACTAAGTATTCAAAATTACAATCATATTAGTATTATGGCTATTTTAACACAGAGATACACACATTTCATAGAAAGTGCTCGTGTATTCAATTCACTATATATTAATGTTCTGGTCGGAATAAGAACATAAGTGTTTTGTTTTGGAATTTCCCACAAGCTGCAAGAATCTGTTGCCACTGCAGATCACACTGAATGCACTGAGACAAGAAATACTACTACCTTGGGTGGTAATTTGATTTTACATTGTTACTCATTCAATAATTGAGTCCTAGTTGCAAGGAATACTAGGAAGAAGAGGTTCTTAGAGGAGGGATGTTACGTACTTCATTTTTCTGCTATCTGGTTGCTTTGTGAAATTTATACTGATTTGCTGTGGTACTTTCATCCTTGGTTTGCAGAAGAAATTGGCAGAAGAAACGTACATAGTATGGTGATCCCAGCTTGGCTTCAATGCATGGTTTTATTGCATCATATTATATCTCACAGTGACATATTAATTTTGTCAAACTCAACAGATAATTACCTTTCTATTTAGAGCAACACCATCTTCACAATCTAGCACTGCACAATCAACGTTGAGAGTTGGAATCTTCTGTATCTTTCTTACATCATCTGCAGGCACATAGAGAACAGCTCTCCGGGGTATGTAGCTGCAAGGTTGTGTCACATGATAATGAAGTCTGGGAAAAGCTACAGGGAGAAGAGAAGTGATCCTGTAAAAAAAGAATCCCAAAGCAGTTAATAATAATAATAAAGACTAACAATTATTCAGAATAAAAACAGAGCAAACAATCCTTTGGAAAGCAAACATTAACAGGGTGGGAGGGACTAACAGGAGAATAAAAATAAAAATAAAAAGGTGGGGTTAAAAAAATGCACCAAGAGGCTAGTTGGCTGTCAGTATTAGGTAATATTTTTCTTCTTAAATGGCCAGAGAACTTGTTTTATTTAACAATAAAGTTTAAATTTGAATATCAAAATTTCACTTTTCAAAGAACATTTCATATTGCTGGCAAGATCTTACAAGAAGGAAACCCAAGGCTTGATCAGTTGAGTGTTTTATTCCCTCAATAGTCAACCAGGTGTCTCTGAAATTCCCACCAGAGAACTCCTTCTTGGCCATGCCTTCAAAAGCATCCTTTTCTCACTACTAGACATAATACCTACATATCTTTTGCTCTGGGAAGTTGCCCAAATTCTTTTTAAAGCTATAAAACAGATGTCCCTCCTGCTGAGTGATTTCAAGTTACTTCATAGTTTACTCTTTTTCAATATACAGCCAAAATGTCTGATGTAATTGGAACAGATTTGTGGTAACACTGGCTTGGAACATTATAATGTGCAATTTGGACAATAGGTTGATCAGAGCTAATTCCTAAAGGTGAAAGAAAAATTCTATGGAGAGAGCTGCTATCACTCCCTAGGTTCCTATTTCTTAAAATATAATTTTTATTAAGAATTTTAACTGCAGTAGTAAAACCTAATGCAAAGTAAAGTTAAAAAAGAGAAGAGAATGGAAAGAATAAAAAGTACAAGAAAAGAGAAAAAGAAGAAAAGGAGAGAATATGGTAAAAAAAGAAAAAATATATAAAGATGTGATTTTCAACCTTCATTACAATAAGCATAAACTATTCAAAAATCATCTTGGAATATAATTTTAATAAAAACGAATAAATTTAGTCAGTCTTCATCTCCTTCATCTCCTATAGGTTCAACAGATATCTCTTCATCCCATATCCCATCCATAATATATAAGCAAATCCATAAAACATCAGATTTACAATTCTGTTGTCAGCAAAAAATCCATAAAGGGTTGCCAGAACATTGAAAAAAATTACAGTCTTAATTTTCAATTTAACCCAATATTGTTGTAGGATTTGATTTTCCTTTAATTTTTTCCTCTCCTAGCATTCAAACTTTCAGAAAACCATTGCCCTGGAGCACATGTGGGTGATTTCCCATCTTTTCCTTATCCAGAGGGGTTCCCTATTTGCTGGTACCTTAGTCTTTGCTGTGGTTGCTGGCTCTACTTTTGCAGAGCTGACTTTAGTTCACTAAAAGGCCAACTCTTTACGGTAGTTTGATTTTGGCTGCTCTTGAAAGGCTAAATGGGGTTGGGCTAGTCCAGGGGTAGGCAATCTTGGCTCTTTTATGACTCGTGGACTTCAACTCCCAGAATTCCTGAGCCAGCTATGAAGTCCAGAGTCATAAAAGAGCCAAGGTTGCCTACCCTGGGCTAGTCCATGTATAGGTGACCTCAGAAAACAGAAGAACTGTAGTCTAGATTCAGAAGTTGAAAACAATCCTAGAAGAAGACAATAGCAAACCTTTTTATAATATTATACCCAAGAAAAGTACATGGACATGTTAATAAAGGCACCAGGAGTTGAGTTTAATTAGAAGGATATTATTCAAAAAATTATATTTGTTTTTGTTTACTGGATTGGATTCTTTTGGGGGCTATGAATTTGATTATAGTAGAAGTAGATCATGAAATTGCTTAAACTTCTTCCTACAGTCCATTTCTGCAATAAACACTGCCCCCCCTTTCCTCCCACTCTTCTTGCAGGATAATTATTCTCTCTATATTTTGGTCATACAAGTGGGAGAACAGTTGAAGTGGGACATGATTTTGATAGCAAATATTTCCAGATTAAGGCGGTGAAAATCTTTCAAAAGAACGATGGTCAAGATTCACCTCTCTTCAATCAATTAAAAGTCATGATTTTTTTTCTTGGTTTTTACAGCCTTTTCATAAACTGCTTCTGGCTGTTTAAATGTGTATGTCCTTGAACAAAAGCACCTGTCTTCATATCATTAAAATAGCCAGGTCTTTTCCAAGGCCTGTAGGCTTCTCTAAAGGTGATCCCACTTACCCATGAAGAGACAACAGTACAAAGCAGATGTGCTTGTCAGGAAGACAATTGGGTTGAAAGATTGGATTTAAATTGGGTTGAAATAGTTATTTTATTCTGTTTAAGGTAACCTGGTCCCTAGTTGCAGGATACAGTAAAGGATTTTTTTTCCTGTAAATATGAGACTAACTCTAACCACAATTGCGTATAGCTTTTAATTTTTTTCTGCCATCTTGAAGTTTTCAGGCTTTTAGATATAAAGCAAAAGAACCATAACTGCATCTACTTTCCAAGTCATAGGGAATAGTTTCTTCTCATTTATATTCCTCACTATTCATCTCTGTTGTCTTGGAGGTCCTCAGAAAGTCTTCTTTTTGAACTCCAAACCACTATTTGAGCTGCTTCCTGTTGTTCAATTCTGTGATCAGAGTTGCATCAATGAGGACTACATTAATGTCAACGAGGACAGCATTCTAATATACCAAATATTCTCCAGAATGACTTCTCCAACCTGTAACAATTGTTCAAATTAAGCAGATTTGCTGATTTTGAATAATGTGGCGTTAGTGCCACCCCTCCCTCTTGCTTGACAGATTTTAGAGAACATGATGGTAAGATTTTAAAATGACAAAATCCAATTAAATATCCTCTCTCATGAAAAGAATGACATTCTCTATAAACACTGGAGCTTGAACAAATACAACTGGCTCTACAAATGAATGAATAAAATAAAAATCCAAATGGACTTTTCCTCATTCATGGATACAGCTGCAAAATAATGTGGATTGTTCTTGCAATCCTAGTTATTGAGGTAACATTTTACATCATTCTGTTGTTTTTCACAGCATTAGCAATAATGAATAGCTGAAATAGCCCAGATCATATATGTCTAATTGCATATACATTTGTCCCCATGCACATTTCAATTTACTTCTGGGGATAATGTTTGTTAATTGTACTTCCTTTGTACCCTGGTAGAGGGGAAAAAAAAAAGCTTCTTACTCATAAAGGGGCTAAGTGTTCTCTTCTTTCCCTTTGTTCACACAAGGAGCTAAAGTCACTTCAAGAGGCACTTAATCCCATCATCCATGGTTACAATTGCCTTATAGCTTTAGTAAAAAAGAACCTGAAGTAAATGCAGCTATATTGTGTAATTAAAAGAAATTCAGGTGGTTATTTGCCTGGGGCATGTTCTTGGTACTAATACATAAAATGGCACTCCAGGGATCCTAAATACTGTAGTGTTTTAAACCTGATCAGCTACAGTATCATATAGATCAAGAGGAGGGGAATGCAAAAAGAGAGAGAGAATGGGAGAGAAGAAGAAAAGAAAGCTCCCTGTCCCAGTGTGTATTGTAAAGCAAAGAATAGAGGAGGGTGTTCTGCTGTTTGAAGTGACAAGAACTTGCAAACATCTATATGAAAGGGAAATAAAAATATTAAGAACGACAAAGAATCTGATGTCCAGTCATTTCCAATAATCACAAACTAGGTAAAATCAAGATGAATCATCCCTGACACTTTTATTTAATATATGATGTTTTTTTACTTTTGGAATAATGGAATTATTATCTTACGAAAAATACAGAAAAGCATCTCTTCTTGTCTAAAAAAATTTTGTTCTTCTGAATTTACTCCTAATCCTGAAAGAGATTTTCTTGAATACTGTCCACTACTTGAAAGACAACATGCCAATCTAGACACCCAAAACAATCTGCATATTGGATTTTTTTATTAAGTATTTACCATGATAGTTAAGAAAAAACACAAATCACTGAATATGCAATATTTGGATTGCTTAATAGATTCACACATGATTCTAAGAGCTTTTAAGCTTTTAAAGAAGCAGGACAATAATCCACACTTGGTTAGAAAAAATGTTAGAGAAATAGACTATAAACCTGAATTTTTTTACTAGGTATAATGCCAGAAAAACTTGATAAGCAAAGTACATATTTGATTCTACATGTGATAACAGAGGCAAGAATTATATTTGCACAATATTGGAAGAATGAAGAAATACCACCAGAAGAAGAAATAATCAAAAAAATACTAGACTGTGCAGAAATGGTCAGACTTACTTTAAGATTGAAAGAAAAAGAAGAAACAGAATATTTTCAAACTTGGGACCTATTTTATCAATGGTTAGAGAAAAGATTTAGGGATTAGGAATTTAAGTGAATAAGATCCTCAGACAACACACTTTTGTTGATTACTATTGAATTCTGTTAAAAAAATAAAATTTTATAAAGAAAAGAAGCAGGACTTTGGAAACAAAAGTTTTTATCCTTCATATAAGCCTCAATTTTGATCACATCTAAGTATGTATAAAGATTAGCACTAAAAAGGTGGGGAGAAACCAGGTTGAATCTACAGTACTGTAATTCAAATCAGCACTAAGGACAGTGTCTCTATTTCAAGCTGTCTCCGTTCAAATTACAAAGCTCTTGGGAAAATACTCAGTGTGAACAGCTCACACTAGAAGAGTGAAAAGAACTAGCAATACTGTTTAAATAATCAAATGAATGACATCAGATCTTGGCTCTCAAAGGAAGAGACTAGAGCATAGGTTCAAACTCGATCGCTTCATGTGATGTATCCTGACATTTTTTGCCTTTGCGGAGCCAGGGTGGGCGTGGTCTGCGCATGATGCATCCAGCCCGCGGGCCGCCAGTTTGATACCCCTGGACTAGAGTAAGTTACATAGGTGAGCAACTGCCTGCTAAAAAAGCCAAAAAAAGGAGGGGAGAGATATCTAAGAGATGGTCTGCAATCAATTGCTAAGATGGATTATCATACCTGAGAACAGCATTTGAAATGTCTGCATTAGACATTCATAGATACTATGTTCTTTAATAGGTATATAACAAAGCAGGAGAATGCTGACACTGAAAAGTAATTGTATCAATTCATCAAAGACATCATCTAATCTTATTAATATTTTGTGGCATTATTGCAACCTCTCTATTGCATTTTAATTCACCTTAAATTTTCTGATTTAAAAAAAAATCTAATTACACATACATTTGTACAGAACTATCTTTCAAGTATTTCTCCTCTTAATGCCACAGTAAAATCAATTCAAAATAAATGCCAGAGAGGAAAAAGAGAATACTTTCAAGATCATATATGAACTTAAAAATCAAAATGTAATTGATACATTTCTAGAATATGGCTCAAGCATTTAATAATGAACTATTATTACAGATAAATAGGCTCAAACTAGCATTAACACTCCTGACTTTTCATTAACCAATTAAATAAGTTATCACTATAATTCTTACTTTGATTGCAAATATTAAGAACTGTTCCATATTTAGTAAATGCAAATAATGTTTACTTAAAATAAAAATAGAATATAAATAAACATATAACCATGTAATTATCATAAAACAAGCATTTTAATATATGGAATATCCTAGAGTAGGGCTTTTCAACCGGTGGTACATTGGTCATAAGTCACTTCAGTGCCACTGTAAATTTGAGCAGTCACTAAGTGAATTGTTGTAAGTCGAGGACTACCTGTACTTTATCACTTTATTCCTTTTTTTTAATCATCAAGTGTTTGACACCTTGCTAGATGGTACTCGAATATTGCCATATCCTAAAAGTGGTACAATCGGTGAAAAGGTTGAAAAACCCTGTCCTAGACAGCAAGTTGACTGTATTCCAAGTATGTAAAAATTTCTGTCTGGTATTTATGAAAGACAATTTTACATAGATTTCTATGATTATTTTTTTTTACTTCATTCAGATCATACTTTGTCCTTGTCACTTTTAAAATATTTTATCCATTAAGTAACTGATTTCTGATAAACTGAGACATATTATTAAATCTGTTGAATTCCTCTTGAGAAAGGGATGAAAATGTTGCCCCTATTTTCTAAGACTGAACCAAAAGTGGTTCTTTATTTAGATCCAGTGAAGACTTATTATTATTTTAGTTCTGCTGTTTATAATTGCTTTAAATGGTACTTTAAATGTACTTTTAAATTGCATTCTTTTAGCTTTGAATTAAGAGGCACTTTAAGTTCTACTGTGCTTTCAAATAATTTTCTGCTGGTTCATCATCATTTTGGTTTCTTTTCTATGATTTTATTCCATTTTTAGAGTAATTGCTGCTGCAGCATAATCGGGCCATGATTCTTATCCTTATTTTTCTCACTATAGACCCAGAATGCAGACAATTGCTTTTTCAAAACAACCCAAAACTGGAATTTTCAGTCTGCTCAAGAAAAAAAAATCAGCTAAATAACTAAATTATGCCCAGCATTGAGAAGAAATATTTTATTTTTAATATTAATTTAAGGTTGATGTACAAATGAAATTAAAAAAGTAAAAATATTTGCAAACACTGAATAACAAAGCATCAAGTGTAAATAATCAGGAGAAATATGCACCGTGTGGATTAAATCCAAGCTACCTCATATTTAGAGTATAAACCCATTATACATGATCTGATGCAATTAATTTGATTTCAGTTTAATTTATTCTCATATGTGAAGCTAATCACTGTGGTTTGTAAAGCATGGTTTGTTTTAATAAGTTAAGCAAACCAAATGGGCTTACTAAACAAACAATAGTTAAAAAGCCATGCTGTAATGTGATGTGTGAATTTATGTTCTAAGTTTCACTAAGCCTGGTTCCAAACTGAACTAAAGTCAGCCTATCACTTTTTGCTCACCATCAGAGTTGGAAAAAATCAGATCAAGAATACTAAGGTTTTAAATCAAAGGACTGAATTTTAGTGGAACTAATAAAGTACAAGAACATGGAATCATGGTTTTACATTTATCTGCATCGGGGGGGGGGGGATGATGGCTCAGACATTAAGAAGCTCAGCTTGGGTTCAAGACCTGAGCACTGCATGACAGGGTGAGCTTCTGTTCTTGCCCCAGCTCCTGCCAATCTAAGAGTTCGAAAGCATACAAGTACAAGTAGATAAATAGGTAACACTTTGGTGGTAAGGTAACAGTGTTCATTGCATCTCGGTGTATAGTGATGCTGGCCACATGGCTGTGGAAATGTCTCTTACAATGCTGACTACTTCGGCTAAGAAACTGTCATCTCTGCCATCTTCAACCGCTTCACAGTGCTTTGCTGACATCTTGCCATAAACAGAGGGAGGGGGAAGAAGGAATTTGGGGAAGTGTGAGCAGGAGGAAAAAAGAAGGATGTAAGGAAGGAAGGAAAGACACTGACAGGAACCAGAGGTATCAAGAATAATCCATGGCCTAGAAAAGAATGTGAAACCTCTTTGAGCCACACTTGATAGCAAAGAGGTTCCTGAAACATCACACCAGGAGCCATTGGACACTGTTGATCTGGTCAAGGGGAGATGACCAGGGAAAGGGGAAAACTGTAACCTCTGTGTGGGAATATTCAGATCTAGCCTTGCTTTTGTTGGAACCACTAATACTTAGTAAAAGAATCTATCACTTCAACCAAATGGAGTTGAGGGGCTTTCTTTCTTGGGGAACCTAGCTGGGGCAGGCCTGACATAAACAGAGATGAGCACTACTATCTGGAGTTGGACATAACTGGACAGGGGAAACCTTTAGCTTTAGATCTACATCTACATCTATTCAATCACAGACTCCATGGCATTTGTTAGAAATGGTTTATTTTGGGTTCCTTTGCCAAACAGCTCTCTCTCTCTCTCTCTCTCTCTCTCTCTCTCTCTCTCTCTCTCTCTCTCTCTCTCTCTCCCCCTCCCTCCCTCCCTCCCTCCCTCCCTTTCTAATTTTGATGACTTAAATCAGGGGTGCCAAACTGCTGGCCCACGGGCTGGACGCATCATCCAGAAGCCACACCCACCCCATTGCCTGCAATGGCAAAACCATCCCAATATGTTGCGCGACGTCACGTGATGTCGCGAGTTTGACATGTCTGACTTAAATGATGTTTTCAATCTCTTCTATCCTTTAGGATTTATCCTAAAAAAATAACAAAACAAAAAGAATCAAATTCTGGAATATTTGCACCATAATAAAGAAGAGTTTAGAGTTCCTAATGCTATGCAGCATTAAGAACTCTAAATTCCAATTAGGATAGTAGTTAGGTCCTGAGAACCTAAATGGTATTATCATCATCATCATATCATCATCATCATCATAAGATCTTGCAATCAGCATTCAGCATTTACAATTCAATCATTTAGTGAGTATGCCACACTGAGGTAAGCAATGGTAAACCTGTAATAGAGCCTATCAGCCTTTTAAAAAGTATTTTCCAAGCTAAGAGCTTATTGTTATGCTCTCTGCTTTGTGATGGATGCTATCTGGAAAAACAACTTTAAACATAGCTTTGGGCAGTGTAAAAGACAATCATAAAGATAAACGATTCCTGATTTTTTTTTTAAAAAAATGTTTAATTAGCCAATTAAAAATTCTCTCCCATCCTTTTAATCCAAAGTAGATGAATATATAATGTTTCTCTACACAATTATTTTTAAAATAAAACTAAACATTTAAAAAGGCCAATCTGCTCCCAGAAGCCATTTTGCGTATCAACTTACAAAGTACACACGTGTGTGTGTGTGTGTGTGTGTGTGTGTGTGTGTGTGTGTGTGTGCATGGGCTAGCACACAGTAGGAGTTTCTTATCTATCTTTCACAGGTGCCATTAACTTATATGGCTGTGATTACTGCCAGCCACATCCATTTGGGTAACAGAGCAATACAATAAAACCATTTGAAACTTGAAACTTAAAAACCCAGAGGTGTGCTGTTCTCAGCAGGTCTCGGTTTTCCTGGATTCCTCTATATTGCCCTTTGAAAAAAATGTTAATCTAGGGGGAAAATTTTAACATCAGCATGTTCCAGCACCACAGCTGTCTTCTTTGTTTGTTCGTTTGTTTGTTTTGCTTTTGGACAGGCAGATCTACAAAGCCAACCATCTCTTCTGCATAATGTTTCACAGAGGCTGGGAGTCAAGAAGATAGAGATGAGTATGTTACACTGGAGACACAACTATTTGGCGCATGAAAATTGTGAAAAAGTCGGTTCTTCTCTCCCCAGGGCAGAGGCATTTCAGGCACTCACTGGCACTCCCAGTGTGGGCAAAGGGTGGCAATGGCTAAGAAATGAGTAAGAAAACGGGCACAAAGAACACAAGGTGACTGTCAGCTATTCAACTCCAATCTTGCTACTGTCCGTCTCCCCCCCCCCGTATTTCTGAACTCCTTGGAAACAAAATCCACGATTTCAGCAGGAAGCACAGCCTAGGAAAGTCCAGGCCTCAAGCAAACAAACAGGCTGGCTTCATGCAGCTTTGGGCTGAAGCTTTTGAAATTGGTAGCTCAGCGAAAGAGCTGCCAAAGAGATTTCTGATAAGGCCTGGAGAATATGGAGTTGTGGAAGACTCACATACCACACAAAAAGGATTGCCACACTTTTTCATCAGGCTTAAAGCCAAGGAATCAAAGAAGCCCTTTTATTCAGATCCAGTACTGTCTACTGTAGCCCTTTTTTAAAACTAGATATGCCAGGGAAATTCACTGGAACTTCCATCCCGGAAAGCATTTGTCCTTATTAGAACTATTCATTTATTGTTATGACATTTATTCTTCCTTTTTGTCCAAAAGCATTGACAGTTTTCCTAACACAATGCTCAATTCTGGCCACTGTGATAAGGATCCTAAGTTCTTAATTATGCACAAACTTAAGAGAAAGAAAGATAACACTCATATGTGAAGAATTGTTTAATATTCTTATCACAATTCAGGGCTATCAATTCTAGGAAAGGCTTTTTATCATCAGTTACCCTAATTCATTCACAACATTTTACAGTTGACCAAAACAATCATGAAACATTTTTAACTATTCTATTTTTTCCTAAAATGTTCTACATTTTTTCTTACTAGAGGTTATCAGTGAAGAAAGAAATTCTTTTCTTATTCTCCCTCTCCTTCTCTTGCTCCCCCTCTCTCTCTTGTACTCATATGTGGATGAAGCTATTAGATATTGTATGTGCTTCCATTTGTATTCAGGATTGTCCTTGAAGCAATTGTAACAAAAAACATTCTAATGCTTGACTGAAGGAAAGAACTAATTTGAAAATATAAAATGCTATTATTATCTGAATGTGACTTCATGGTTTGTGAAAAGGGACAGTTGTTATTAAGACAGTTGTCTTAACGACTATTATGAAAAGATTTAAACATGCACACACACATACACATACAAGCTCTTATTTGTAAATTGTTCTCCACAAAAAACAATTCTCTTAGGTGTTAAGACATTCAATTCTTTGTTTGCACTGATGCTACAAGTTTTTATCAAACTTGATAAATCAATTTTGAGTACTTTTTGGCATGAGTGTAAATTTTTCTCATAATGAGAGACATTTTTTTTTTGCTGTTAATGATTGAATGCTATGTTCCAATTCTTCAGTTGGTACAGATGTTGAACCCCAAGCATCTCACTGCTGAGGGATTCGCTCTCACTTCATCTGTGATTATGACATTATTTTACGCATGTGCTGGGACTCAACTTATTGTCAGGAACAGGCAATTATGGAAGCAAACAAACCAGCTGAATGTAGCATCCCTATCTAGCAATCTGGGATCTTCTTCTCCCAAAGACCTTTGGATGAAATCAAAGTCAGCATGCATAGTAATGGTGATTAATAGAGAAAAATATAATTGTACCCTTTATATTTGTGAAGATTGTAGAGACTGCAATGATCATGATGACAAGCAACAAATATACTTCAAAGCTCAAGCATATAATCTACTATTCGAAAATAGATCCAGCTTAGCTTGGATCTGAGGTGACCTAAATCACTACTGTTTAGATTTTAATCTAAAACACAGAATGTTCATATTAATTTATTAGTGTATTTATTAATCAGGAACACTTTTCAATACTTCAGTGTTGTTTTGTTAGAGCACTAGAGGAATAAATAGGATATTATTTATTTTGAGGCACTTCTATTCTGCTTTCCTAAAACATAAATTATAACTTGTCTTTCATGTCAAAATAAAAGGAAATAAGAAAATATTATCTACTGTATATATTACTGTCTACTGTTCATGATTATTACTGTTAATAAAATATTAATTTTATTTCTAAAGCATGATAATGTACATAAATTGGTTTTCAAAAATGCAGAAGCGGAACCAAATATCCCAGATAATTGGTATATAGAAAGATGTAAATATGAATCCCACCCAAAATAATCTAGAATCAACAGTAGAGACCTTCACGTTTCTAGGTTCTATTATCTCTAGAACTTGAAATGGACAGCTAACATTAGAACCATCATTAAAACGGCACAACAAAGAATATTCTTCCTGTGTCAACTCAGAAAGTTCAGATTGCCTAAGGTTCTGCTGATACAGTTATACAGAGGAATTATTGAGTCTGTCATTTGTACCTCAATAACTGTCTTATTTGGCACAGCAACCAAACAGGACAGGTACAGACTTCAACGGATAGTTAGGACTGCAGAAAAAACAATCGCAACCAGCCTGCCTTCCGTTGAGGATCTGTATACTGCATGAACCAGAAAGAGGGCTGAGAAAATATCTATAACCCCCTCACATCCAGGTCAGAATCTATTTCAACTTCTCCCCTCAGGACACCACTATAGGGCATTGCATGCCAAAACAACTAGAGACAAAGATAGTTTCCCCCCCCCATAGTTCCCCCCCCATGCCTTGCCTCTGCTCAACATCTAATTCCCATAGCCCTGTCTCATTTGTCATCTTTTCTCATCTTCTCATCTTTCCTACAAGCTTCTTCTATCAGTTTCTTATGATTTATCAATTGTTGTTTGTAACTTATGATTAATGATTGTAACTAAATTATGCTGTTTTTAGGTACATGTGAGCTTATGCACTGGAGGCAAATTGCTTGTGTTTCCAATCACACTTGGCGAAATAAAGAATTCTATTCTACTCCACTCCACTCCACTCCACTCCATTCCATTCCATTCCATTCCATTCTAGCTATACATTTTTACTAGCTTTAAGAATGGGTTTCCTCCTGGATAGTCACGTATACCAGGGGTTTACAACCTTTTTAATTCTGTGGACTGGTGGTGGTGGCAGTTTTGGTAGCAGGGGAAATAGTTTTGCATACACAACCTAAATCCTGCACAAGTGCAAATGAAGCTTTGCATGTGTGCTCCTTTTATGATTAATATAACCTGGACTTGCCAATTTGATTTTTTAAAAAAAGATTTAAAAAACTGTTAGAATTACTAATAATTCTGGGATTTTTTGGCTTTTAGTTGATATAAAAGGCAAATTTCAGACCCTAATCTAGCAGAGAAAATTTATACTCATCTGTGTGTATTAAAAAACAAAATAGAAGAATATCAGAGAATTTTATTACATTATTTGTCAAACTTTATATAGAATTAGTAATAGATCTACACACTTCAGAAACTCAACCTCACATTCAGTAGAAGCTTCTCAAATTTGACATTGGTAGATAAATTGTTTTACTGCAGGCAAAAATGAAATTACCTCTATGCAGAAAATCTACTCACTTCAGAACAGAAAAATCAAACCTATAAGCTCTCTCCCTTTGGAGCATTGGTGTGACACTATGATGCACAGAGACAAGGGGCAGGGCTTGTACTGCAATGCAATGTGATGCTGTTTGTATCATTTAACCCCATCTCTTACCCACCTTGTAAACATTGCTGTATATTTAGCCCCAAGATTTAACTCCTATGGTCTATCCTTTCACTTGGTGAAGGCAACAGACTTTGGACAATTTTCTTCCCAGCCTTGAATTTTAGAGTTCCTACTCAATGCTTACATAATGGTTCTGTCTGGCCAGAGCACTGCTAGTTCTTTTGCTGACAGCTTATAGGAATTGCTGGTCATATTTCTTAAGATATACACTATAGGTTTAGCCCTATTGGATTTGGAGCTCACAACTTGACCAACCTCAATATTTAATACTACTGTCCTTTCTTCCTGGGCATTTGGCTGTGCTCATTTGGTTCAAATATCAGATATCACAATCCTAACCCATTTGATTTTGAATAAATCCTACCTATGACCAATCATGTGGATCCTCTCATAGGCCTCAGTGAATGGCAGTAATTGGCTAGTCTTTTGGGGATCAGCATGTAAGCAAGTTCATATCTAGTTACTAAGTGAATGGAAAATTATCAAAAATCCCAGAATTTTCTGGAATCCCTAGTTATTTATTTACAGTGTATAAGGTTATTTCGTAAAAGGAAATGCTGTTCTTTTTCAGTTAGAAAAGAAGGAAGAATTCAAAGAATGAACTTTATTTGTGCAAAAAAAATATTTTTAGTTTTCCATCTCTTTCTTTTTTTTCCCATTTCAGTACATATATACATAGCACCTGGTCTAGGAGCTGTTACGGTATATCAAGTAAGTATACTGAATACTAAAAAGATTTATACAATGACCATAGAGATCCCTGGGAGCTGTTATGGTCCATAGGTCAAAACCCCACTTTTAAAAAAGCATCTATATATGTGTATATCCAATAGTACTCAGTCACTAGAGTAAGTAATGCATACAGTTTCAAAACAAAAATAAGGATTTGGGGGAAAATGAGGGGAAAAACAAAACCATTCCTGAGCAATTAATGCATTTCTGATGTGAAAACATGCAAAATTAAAGAACTTTAAAAACTTGTAAGAAACCTTCACAGTGTTAGGAATAAAAAATCCAGTTTTTGAAAAAATGCATTTTAAGTGCAGGCAATTTAAAAATAAAAACAAAGTCAATCTGTAGTACATATGAAACAAGCACCACATTAGCAGTAGTTCAATATCAGTCATGGACTACATTTTAATCCAGATTCCGTTTCTCCTAAAACAAAAATAAGGATTATAAGCAGTTGGGGTTGGGGTTTTTGTTTTTTGTTTTGCCTTTGTTGCTTTTATTGAATTTCCTGACAAATCTGAGACCAATGCTCCTTGATTGGAAAATGTTTAAATAAAATGCCTCCATTGAACATTCCAAATGAATGTCTCTCTTAATTATTTTCCTACTTACTGTTTTTTAAAAGATCCCACTTTTAATGCCACATTTATTCCAATGGCCAATGTTGAAGAGTCCCCTTCATATGTCCTGAGATAACTGTCCTGCTTGAAAGAATGGCTCCCCTGGTCCAAGCTTACCAAAGACTCTCTACAGCCTACACGTCTCTTTCCTAGAATTAAAAGGGCCTAATAAATGTGATCAGCCACCATGACACAACAAGAACTTTAAGCCGACTCTGACTAAGAAGAAAGTATCCCAAATTTACCCAAAGTATCTGCAACACAATGGAGAAAAGAAGGAATTAATCAAAGTCTCTCTCTCTCTTAATGTAATGCTTGATTAAACTATTCCAATCCCTTTTCAAATGGGATAACCAAATGGCAAGTGACCTTGGGGTTGTGTCTTAGCGAGGTACACAAGTACTACTTGTTCATTTTTTCCCCTTTTATGACATTATTAAGAAGGATTTTGAAGATTGTTCTTGAATATTACAACAAAGTCTCTGAACACCACACCACTAGAATTCTTACATTTCTTCTCCAGTGCTGGATTTTGAAGAGATGTTTGGAAAGCATACACAGTCCTGGAGAAATAATCTAAAGTTGTTTTCTTCTTTAAATGAAGAGCCTTGTAAAGTCTCCAAGGGGTTTGGCTTTTGCCAAAATCTACTCCCGACTCCACCATTCCCTATGTTATCCTTCCTGTTAATAGTTCCCATTAATTAGAGCTGGCAGAATTTTCACTTCCTTATCAGAGACTGCCAAATCAGCTAGTGTGAAAATATTCCACTGCCAGTAACTGGGTTGTTGGGTATTTTTTCCTCCCCTAAATGTTTGTTGATTCCATGCTTGGTTTCAATTTGGAAGATTGTATTTTATAACCAGAAACAAACAAACAGATTTATAACCAAAGATGGAAAGGCGTAACTGAAAAAACCAAGCCAAGCATTGCAACCAAAGGCACCATTTTTATTGACTTCTTAAAAACCAAATAACCCAGCATATTAGTGTGGGCATTCTGCAACAGACATTCAGCCCCATTGTACTACTTAGAAGAGAATAAAAGGGAACCCTACTGTTTGAAATCCAGCGGAACATCCCCACAACAGAGCAGAACTGTTCCCTCATGCATGAATGGGAAGGAGATGAAAGAAAAGATGAACTTCTGAGGTGCAGCAAAACACAAAGACAACAAAAGTGCTGATCATGAGGGAATGACACAACTCATTGCAGCCAAAGGGATGAGAGAAAAAAGCTCAGAGAATGGTGTAGACAGCTAAGTGACATGTCGAAGAATGGAAAAATCTACAGAAGTGCTTTTGCTCTCCACACTTGATGAGAAACAATTAAATGTTGGTACATCTGTCATAAAAGGGATAATTGAAACCTGTTACCAGCATTATGGAGAGCAATTTAACTACCAAAATTGTAGCTCTCCAATTAAATGTTGCCTCCTCTTATCTACACCGCTTCCTAAAAGAAAAAGAAAAAACTTTTAACTCCTCTTAGATAATTTGCCGTATAAGAATTAGTGATCAGTTATATATTTGAACAGGAATATGTGATATGCATATCTGACTTGGAATGAAGAACAAACATACGACTCAAGAGGCATTCTCCTAACACACAAGTGGCTTTCTACAACAAAGCAAAAAAATTAAATTGTTAGGACAGTAGGAGAACAGGGTAATTGTTGGACAGCTTGTGAGACCTTGTTTACCCATCCAGATGTTCCCTTGCCTGCAAATACAATGGTGCTCTAAACTATTGACTGTTGCTTTGTTGCTACTAGTTTGAGAACATGCAGCAGCCAACGAAACTGAAAAGCAGTTATTGACCCTGTCAGGGTACCTGATTAATGAATAAACGCTGTAATTGATTAGCAGGGAAGTGTGAATTAAAACTGAGAGTACAGCATCAATACTGAATTCTTGACAAAAGAAAGCTGACATAAAATGTAAAACCATTGCCTGCAGCTATATCTCATCGAAGAATTGCTTTCCTTAAAAGCAGAAAGAAAAAAAATAACTCCAGCCCAGGGTCTTGTCCTCTGAGTGCCTCAGTCTTTTCTCTTGGTAATAATGTCATGTATTAAACCACCAGCAAAAATGTTATGTGAACAACTCATCAATCCACCTTCATCCTTCAAACTATTTGAGGCAGTTAAAGGACTCCATTATCTTTTCACTCCTTTATCTCTTCAAAGATACTCTTCCTTCATTGGTTGACTCTGAAGGCCCTGCCATTATGCTTGCTGAGAACCATAAATTTTGCTTGCCCCCAGTGCCCCTCTTGACAGGTTGTTTCATCCAATACTATACAGAGCAAGCCTCCATATCTCTAGGGTCCGAGAGCTAAAAACAAGCAATAGCAACATAGGCATCGCAGCCTACTTAGATGTCAATAATGCTGCCTGGTTGTGCTACTTGCTGTGGACTACAGCATAACACAGTTAAGAGACACACTACTTCCTACAGGAGCTAGGTTCAAGTCAACCTTCAGCCACAAAAATGCATCTTTTGCTATAAACTACTACCTTTAAGCATATTTTAGCAGACAGACAGACAGACAGACAGACAGAGAAACATACTGACCTTTTTAAGAAGACAAACACCCAGTTGCTGAACAAATACATGGATTAGCAAATAAAAAACAAGCCCAATATTTGACTGGGGAGCTGTGTTGGGGTTAGCAAGTTAGAAGATGTACCAGCTGATATATTTATCTTATGAAACAAATTTAATTAATAATTTAGAAAAGTATAATAAAATATTCTCAGTCTTCTAAGACAGGGGTCCCCAACCTATGGGCTGGGGCCCACTACCGAGCCGTAGCCTACTGCCCACAGGGCTGCAGGACCGTCAGGCCAGTGCGCACACACACCCCCACTCACACAAGCGCCTGCATACCCGTTTGCACATGCATATGGGGCTAGCAGTGGCGGCTAGCACCTGTGCAAAGGGGGCCACTAGCATGTGCGGGGGTTGTACAGCCAGTTTGAGCATACACGTGGTTGCTAGTGGCGGCGGGTAGCTCCTGCTTACCTGCGCAAATGGAGCCACTAGCGTCATGTGGATACTCACGGCCCCATTCATGCATGGCTCCATTTATGTGCACAAGCACACAAATTTCCCAGCTGCTCACTTTTCCTGCAGACCGCCAACATGAAAAGGTTGGTGACCTCTGTTCTAAGACACAGGTCTTCAACTGCTGGGATGTGGCCCTCTAGTGGGCCATGAGCTATTTGCAACTGGGTCATGGAAACAGTGGGCAAGCGCACGTGCATGCCCACTTGGGTGAGTGTTCATGCATGTGCATTCCCACTTGCGCAAGCAGCTGGAGAACATGTACATGTGTGCTCCATTTGCATGAGTGGTGGGTGCACATGCACACCCCTTCCGCAAATGGAGCATTTGCCAGCCACTCACACAGAACCACCCCCTCGCCCCCCACGGTGGTCTGCAAAGCTGGAAAGGTTGGGGAACTCTGTTCTAAGGTAAAAGCAAATATATAATCAAGCAAAGCACAGAATCTCTGCAAGCCAGGCTCCTTTATTCATTCGTACAGTAGTTATTTTATAGATAAGAATTAGATTACATTCTGAATTCTGTTTCTGATCATTGCCCATCCTAGATAAACAGATGAGAATTACAATTCAAAGCCTCAGCTGTTCTTCAGATTATCTACTGATAAGTTCATCTTGAAATATTTCTAAATATTAGCAACTGCTCTCCTTTCTAACTGCATATAATAAATTAGCATGTTGAAAAGATGTCTAGTCTACTTCTTTTTGAAAACAATAGAGTCTAGGCCAATCATTCAGAAAAGCAAACCCCCACTGGCACACAACAATTTAACATTACAGGCACCAAAAGATTCTGTTGAACATGCTGCTCAATCCCTAGATATATGGTACAACAGTGATTTTTATGCACATTCATATTGATGCAAATCCCTCTGGATTTAATAGAGATTCCCCCCTTGGTACATCGTCAAGCAATTGTTTTTAGACAAAAAGACATGAATGGGATTAGACAGTATTGTTGCTTCCATAACATAGCTATACGATAATTCTACTCTGCCTGAACATCCCAAATTTACTTTACAATGGGTTTCTCTCACTTCTTAACCATTTAACTGTAGGAATTCATAAAACATAAAGAAAACATAAGGAGGGCCCTGCTGGGTCAAGCCAAAGACAATTTTAGTTCAGACTTCTGTTTCTCACAGTGGTCAACCAGTTGTTCTTGGTGCTTGCAAGTAGGAGATCAAGACTCTGCCATTAGTCTCCTGCACGTGGTATTTGGACACATGCTGCCTTGGAGAGCCAGTGTGTGTCGTGGTTAAGATGCTAGACCGGTATCTTTAGCCATGGAAACCTACTGGATAACTTTGGACCATTCAGGTATGGGTGTCTGGAGGGGTGGGAGAAGAAGAAGCAAATGATGACACATGGTCACCATGACATAGATACTAGTGCCAGTATTTCCATAATAATGCTACTGGATGGATGTTGACATTCTGGGCTTGCTGCGATTTCTCAGATACTAGTGAAAATGGAATCTTCAGCTAATGTAGAAAATAGCTACTTGATATCTATTTAGTTGGATTTAACAGCTGCTGGCCCTGTTTCTAGGCCAAATGTAAATTGTACAGACTTTCAAAATGGTAAATAGCTTGGGATCAGCTTTTTTTATTATTTGCATGAATCTGTCCTGGACATGATCAGCTTTGAAGAGTTGCTCGTGCCCATTAGTATCACTTGTGAGGTTGCTGGACAAAAGAAGCAGAGATGTTTCAGTGTTGGCCTGTTCTCAACTAATGTCCCCTCCCAGAAAGCATCGCTATCCCACCCCTTCCCTTTCAAAAGCCCTTATAGATTAAGGGGCTTCAGACGCCCAGCCTATGTTTCAGATATTACATTTTAATGTGATTACTCTTGTTTTCAGTTTGCATTGCACTGCCATTGTAAACCTATTTTAATTAATTTTCTACTAGAGAAAGATTCTATGATTTCAGGTGTTTTTAAAAGCATTTTTAAAATGTTTCAATTCATTTTACTAGAAGAGCAAGTTAGAAAAAGTGAGTTAAATTTAGATACTCAACTACACCAGGTTGCATCTGAATCTTTCCTGGTAGAATGACTTACTTCTCTCCAACTTTAATCAGTGACAACATATGACATTTATCGAAAATAGCCTGCTGAAACCAAGAGGCCCTATTGAAAGCCCTAGCCACTTTAAATATAAAATTTCTGAACCATATCTATGGCCAGCATTTGTAGAAAGTCAGCTCTTTAACAATGCTGCTCCATTCACCTTGTTTGCATCATACTGGCATGAGAACTCCCTAACATCTTGCATTTCAGCTGCAGAAGAGAGAAACAGTCCAAAAGTACAACCTGTTAAAGAATACAATCAAGGAGGTGACATTTCCCGTGGTTCTTCAAGCCGTTCAGCTAAAGAATGAACTTTACCTTTTGTGATAAGATTTCAAAGAATAGAAATAGTTTATACAGGGATATTCAACACGAGGAGCGTATTAACCAGTTACTCTCTGCCATCAGTTTCCAAAACACAAAACTGGAATTAAAATATGACTGCAGAGAAGATGATTAAACACTTTATATTTAAACACTTTTAAATATATATTAAGCACTCAAGTTAAAACATCATTAATTTACTCACAAGATTTCACATGATTGCCTGTGAAACACTGAAAACTATTACCTGAAATTTCTTATAAGAACATTGAAAGCTCATAACACATGGCACCTTGCATTAATCTGACCTTTTATGAAAGTCACTGATATTATCTAAAGGTACTTCAGATGCTTTGATAGCTATGTATATTATAATATTGACCTTTAATATACAAGTTTGTTGACAAAAGTTTAAAGATCCAGTGTATGTTGGAAAAACAGGTTTTCTCAATAGCCTGATCTAATGAACTTTTCTGAAAAGTTGTTGCCTACTTTGTGAAGCAATCAGGGATCAATTTGTCAGGATGCACAATAATAATGATCTTGTCTAATTAGAAGCACCTTCTCATTTGAGTAGGCAAAACATTTGCAAATTGAAAAGAGATGTGGAAAAATCGTTGTTCATCATCTCTCTTAATCTGGCACAGTTTTCGCAATTTACAGTTTTAAATGTGTGATCAACAATACCTTTCTTACTTCCCACTTAGGAAGATTCTTGCAACTTCATGAGAGTGAAGAGAAAATGCCCTTGGAATATCTTTACCTTTGCTTCTATTAATCCTGAAAAAAAATTGATATCAGGGCAGATGCTTTACATACCCAACAAAAGAATTTTGAAAATCATTGTTCCTTTTCCAGTCAGATAACGATGATGATATGATGATGATATGATGATGATGATTTCCATGAAGCTCTTTCCCACTACCAATTTATTCATGTAAAATCAAATGTTTTCTCTTCATAGTGGAAGAAAACGGCATCACGGAAGGAAGGCCATCGTTTTTCAATCTCCCTTCTTCCTCCTGCATTGTACATATTGTGTAAGGAAAGTGCATGCTTGAATAGTTATTTGTGTTATGTCTGCAGCAGCTGTATGAAAATGAGATGCACAAATCCATTTAATGGATGTAGACAGTTTAAGAGACTGGTGGATTATGATTTAAACTTTACTGAGCTGTACAAATACAAAGTTGAATACCAGGTTTGTTACTCTGATTTCAGCTTTAATGTAAAATCACTAAAATGATGTTTAAAAAATATCAACACCATAACTTGGCTTCTTAAAACTTTTATATGCAAAACAGATTCTTCCCATATGCCAAATCAGAGTACTGGGAACACTTTTCAGATAGAAATACTAAATGGATTATGTTTACCCTCTATATCTGAATGAATCATTTTGGCTAAAGAATAAAAACAACCTCACCTACATGGAATCTATTAACTAAATAAAAACAAAAGTATTTTAACAGAACTGTATTTATCTTTCTTCTCTTCCAGAGAAACAAAAGGGTGTACAGTATCATAAAATATGAGTAAAGAACTAGAAATTCAATATATACTACTTCATGCTCTCTTGATAGGATTGCTATGGAATGACACATGAAAATCTAATTCCATTTTTGTACCATATAGTTATATAGTTGGGACCTAGAGTTGTCCCATACAGCAAGATGGGTGGTATATAAATTTAATAAATATCTTGCATATCAGACAAGCAGTCTGATATACATCCCTCAATAAAAATAAATATTTATTTATTACTTTTTAAATGTTGATTGAATAAAACTTTTTTCCAATTTCCTAATTTTTTTCTTATCTAAACAGAATTGAACATTATACAAAGTGGGATCAATCTCAATTTTTAAAGTATTTAGCACCTGGCAATCTCTGACCACATGCTGTCCTCTTCCCAAGTGTTACCTCTACAGGTTACCTATCAAAACCACCTGCTCTGCATCATAAATTATGTGGCCAAATGTGCAGTCGAGATAGGACCCATATGGACCCATTAGGCTCTTTTTTGCTAATGTGGCTATGAAAGGGGTCTAACCTGTTAAACCTATGAGTAAGGACATAAAATTAGACAGGTTGATATAAATTGATTATGGCTGTGCTGTACTTTGGCCTTAATCTCCAAAAGTTGTCCTGGAACATATAAGGAAGACATGGAAGAGTCTGAGAGAAGACATGTCTTGGATTTGTTCTTTGGAGGTCAAACCCAAAGTATGGCATAGCTCTCATACTCATAAAATCTTTCTGCCTACCTGATATATATGTGAAATTTATAGAACTTTTTAAATAATATTTTATTAATTTTCCAATTTTACATTTAAGCATTTAAAAAGCAACATAGTGGCTGGGTTAATCTTTAGTAGAAATTTCAAGTTACAACATCAAATATTTCCTCTCTTTTTCCCTTAACATTTACTGTCTCATATTTAAGCTAATACAGTTCTTGTTATATCAACTTAGTAAAAACATCATTATTACATTTATCAATAATTTTTTAGCTTATACATATCTTAATTATTTTTTACATTCAATCTTCATAAACAATCCATATCTTGTTATTAAGTTTTTCCCAATTTTTAGTTTCCCCATCAATATTCCAATTTAACCTTTGATATTTATAATTTTCAGGCTTTGGGTAACCAAGATGTCCCTTATCTCAAATCATAAGAGAATCTAATATCCAGAGTACACATTTTATCTATTTGAATATAATCTTGTTCTATTTCCTAAAAGTTAGCTATTTCCCACCATATTAAATCATCTACTTAATAATACAATATCCCCTTTAATAAATCAAAACCATTATATATATTACCTGGGTTAATCAATAAATTATTATTTTTTATTTTAGGTATAATTTTTAAATATTAAACAAATAAAATCCTTATGTTCAACTAATTTCCAAATATTTTAAATCTAATGACCAGAATTCCCCTTATTTCAACTTCTCCCTTTAACCCTCTAATTAATAATATGAAATCCCCTCTAATAAATCAAAACCCCAAATTTTTTCAGCCTCATTCTGGCTTTCCTCCTTTGCCAACTAGGCTTCCATATCAGTGCTTTTAGATCATCAAATAGATCTCCCTCTATTATTATATATGTTATTTGAAATAAAGGAGACCATTTAATTGCCATTTTTTTGGAAGGACTAGCCCATTTGTATTCATTAAGTTATCTCTCTATTATTCCAGTTCCCCATGATTGCCCTGATATGTTTATCTTCCATTCAATCTGTTCTTCTTTTTTCTCAAATTTCTTCTGATTTATATAGAAAGTCTTTTTCATTTTCAGTGTTGTCATTACCTTTTCTGGATTTTCCATTAACTGTATTTGTTGGTCAATTGAGTCCTCTGTCTTAATATTTTATTGTTCCACTTCTTCTGTTACCTTCTGCATTGTTAGTTCTTTGGTTGTAGTCAAAGTCTGAGTTTGTGTATCTAAGCTGACATCTTGATCTTTTATGTTAGGTCTTATTTTATCACAAGCTGAAAGAATGGTTTCATATATTGCTTTCAACATGGAAAGGATCTTTTCCTGGTCTTCATCCATCTCTTTCACATGTTTATAAATAGTCTTTATAGTAGAAGTCGTTTGTCAAGCAAGATTTTATAGTCCAAGGTATTTCATCATCTCATATAGTAACCAATATTCCTCAGATAAAGAAATAGGAAGGCAATTTCCCACATATAACTCTGAAAGTCAGTAAAAGTTTACATTCACAGTTCAAGTAGGCCAGTTATGCTGCCTAGCTGTTCTCTTAACAGCTGAGTTTCTCACAGGTGGCGCCAAGGTCAAAAGAGTCTTATCTAAGGTCATATCTATAGCAAATTAATTATTATATATGATACTGAAGAGCCTTATCGATTGATAAGCTGATTAGGCACTGCAGAAAATGGCTACCTTTCATTTCCTCAGGATATCTTGGCGTATTACTTTTATTTTATTCTTTTATTCTTTATTTATTCTATTTATTTTATTCTTAAATATTTCTTAAATTATTAAATTAAATTATTCTTAAAAGTGTCTGCCATTATAAGACTTTCCCTGGGGAAAAAAATCATGCATAGGAGCGTTTTTTTATAAATGCATGTCAGACTGAAGTAATTATCATATATGCTTTGCCTCTATAATTTACAGTTGTGAAACAAGAAATTCACGAGATCAGTAATAATCCATCACCTCTTAGCCTTTCCTAAATTAACCTGCAATGGATAATAATGACCTGCCAATGAAGATGACATAACAGATTATTGACATAACGTATCTGAAATACTTTGAACATCTGGAAGCACAGAATATTTTAAAGTAGCTAACGAGAATGTGTATGTATACACACGCACACACACATGGTGTGCAAAAGAGTACTTGATGCATAATTCATGTTCTTGATAGCACAATGTTCACCAGCACTGTTTTAATTAAAGGCATATTCTGTTCCTACAGAGTGTCTCACTGAGTCAGAAGGACTCTGGTTTCCCAAACCATAGCTTCCAAGATCATCAGGGTTATTTTCTGAATGACACATTTCTAAACATTTCAATGATTTGAATACACATTAACACATTTTGGTGATATACTATAAAATGTGAGCCTTGAAGACGATGAAAAAATAGGGCCACATTTGGGGTACAGAACTTTTATCAGGATGACAAACTGAGTTTCTAAAACATATTAAAACATTTGTCTTCTCTACAGCAAACAGCAATTAATCTTTTCAGCCACCCATGCAGTATTTTAAATGACACTTGCAGAATGCTATCATATTTGTGGTGAAGCTAATCATTTTCAAATTCTTTAATTGCAGCACATAATAAAATTTGTAATTAAGATGAAAATGTGAACAAACCATGTTTATCTCCTTTTCTCAGTTAATAAAATTAGTAAATTTTAAATCTACAACTGAAAAGAAACTAAGAGTTTCTACAAGCCTCAGGGGAATAATTTGTCTTCCGTTAAATGACATTTTATTCCCATATCATTTAACCTCTGACTTGTCATAGCTAGACCACAGCCCATTGAACTGCAATTTAGCAACATCACTCAAGGTGACATAACAGCCTATCATGAATGAAATACTTTCATTCATTCTGCTGATGAACACCTAATATATCTTGTAAGAAAAATCCTGTTGTCTATGGAGAGATTATGTTCTAACACTGCAGAATAAGAAATAATCCAGGATAATCCAAACTTGCCATTCAGCATTGCCAACATATCTGCCCCAAATATGAAAGATAAATCCATCCAATTTGAATAAACTACTTTTTATTAGTGTGTTTTTATTGAGTCAAATTAGATATGTGATTAGTAAAAGAAACACAATTAAGTAAATAATTTTACCATATGTTCTGCCATTTATAATGAAGCAAAGCCACTAAAGACCTAGCCAATCATCCTGAGGTTGCCAAAAAAATAATAATGATTACCCATTTTAACTAATATAAAAGAAGTGTCCATATTTTATTTTATTTTATAACTATAAGGTAAATGTATAAACTGACTTTGGAAGTCACTTTTGAACATGAATGTATAAAAATGCAATTCTGGGATATAAACTAATTATATACAAAACATTGCATCCCTGTAGAAATGGTTTGTAACAGGTCTGCACATCTATTATACATATTTTGTATAAATATATGTAATAGATGTGCAGATCTACTGCAAACCATTTCTACAGGGATGCAAAGCTAAAGAGACAATTTGAAGTATTAGATGCCTCCACTGAGATGTGCTCAGCGAAAATGATATGTTTCTTTATGTCCATAATTACCTGCCAATGGAAGAAAATACTTATAGCTCAGGATTGAACTATGGAATCCTTGGTACTCTCTGAGCTTGGTTATTTAATTGCAGATGATTCATTACCCAATTAGGTAACATCTTCAGTTACCTATGAGCACAAACCCAACTCCCTTCTGCCTCCAAAGATGCTATCTGTTGTGTCCTGAGTCTGCTAAAATATTCAGCAGGCTCAGAAATGTTGCAAACAGTCCCGGGCAAACGAAAAGCTACCAGGGACTAGACTAGCTGTCGCCAGCCTTGTGTGCATGCGCAAGGTGTGAAAACAGCCAGCTTCTTATTGGCTGACACTGTCTGGGTTCAGGACTCTATAAAAGGCCTGTGTGCCTTTTGGCTGTTGCTTGGTTGTAAGGAGAAGATCAATAAAGAAGCTTGTTGTTCACAATGTGCCTTGTCTAATGCCTGAGAACCGAATACATAAAACTGGCAACAAAATGGGATCCCTGCAAGCAAGAGAAACAAATAGAACTCACCGAGAAAGTCCTGACGACTGGGAAGACGGCGTCCTGCATTTGCGACTCAACCTGCCAGTACAGCATCGCTGGAGGTGAGCTCGGCAAATGGACCCTTCCCCAACTACTAGCTTGCAGAGGAGGCAATTAGCGAAGCAGTAAAAGTTTACAATGTCGAAAATTGGCCGCTTGACGGACTTTGATGTCTCCCACACTGAATGTTGGAATTTGTATGTAGCAAGGGTGGAGAATTTCTTGAGAGTTAATCAAATCAGGGAAGATGGCCTTAAAGCGGCAAAACTTCTGTGCGTCTGTGGCCAGGAAACGTTTGACATTGCTGAAAACCTGGTGGCCCCTGCACTTCTGGAGTCAGTAACATATGCTGACTTGAAGAAGATGCTTAAAGAACATTTCCAGCCGAAACTGTCTGTAATCGTTTGAAGGCATGCATTCGAGCAGAGAGACCAGAGGCCGGGTGAATCTGCTGCAGACTTCATCGCTGCCTTAAGAGAAGCGGCCAGGCCTTGTGAGTTCAAGGACCTGGAAAAGAGGCTGCGAGATCATTTTGTTTGTGGCCTACGAAGTAGAGAACTGCAACAGAAGATCTTCACAAAAGAAGAAGTATCGTTCCAAGATGCCTTAAAATACGTTGCAGCTGAAGAAGCAGCAGGTGGCACTGTGAAGGCTTTGCGGCTCGCCAGAAACCCTCCAGCCAATGTGACCGTCCATCAAGAGGTCGCTCAAGAAGATCCAGAATCGGATCCTGAAGAGGAGGTGGACAGACTTTACCAGCCAGCAGAAAGAAGGCTGAAGGGGTGTCCAGACAAGGCCCCAGCATCTCCTCAGTGCTTCGGGTGTGCAGGACGCCACAAGCGAGCTGACTGCAGATTCCGCTCTGCCATTTGCCGGGCATGTGGCAGGCAAGGCCATATTGCCTCCGTCTGTTTAGTTCGCCAGAAGGTCCAATCTCGGGAAGAATTGCTTCAGAAAGGTACCAGAGTCCCCAGCCAACACAGGGTAGGTTTCTGCACATCGCACAGGAGTATTCTGAAGACAGGGACACACAAGCCCCTTAAGAAAAAGCTTTGTGTTGACGTGAAGTTGCAAGGGGTTCCCTTATCGATGGAGGGCCCACTCTATCAATCGTTTCACATGACACCTTCAAAAGGATTTGCAGCAGTAGTGCCTTCAAGTCAAACTCAGGCCATCAAACCTAGTCCTCACTGACTTTCAGAATTCCAGAGTCAGTGTGAAGGGGGAGGCTACACTCAAAGTGCAGTGTAAGGCTTTTAAAGGCCTATTAGATGTGGTGGTAGTTGGGGGTGATCGCACGAGTCTCACTGGGCTCGGTTCGAGGCCCTTGGAATCCAAGTGACTGGACTGCACAGCCTGCAAACACCAGGCCTTGCAGAAGTCTGCAGGGAGTTTGCTGATGTGTTTAGCTCAGAGCTTGGTTCTTACAAGGGCCTCCCATTGCCCTACGATTAGACCCAACTATCACACCTATTAGGATTAAGCCTAGAAAGGTGCCTTTTGCTCTCAAGAGCAAAATTGATGCCGAGCTGGACAAGCTGCTCCAGCAGGGCATCTTAGAACCTGTGGACTCTAGTCCATGGGAAACCCCCATTGTAATGCTTTAAAGGCTAATGGAGAAGTCCGAATTTGCACGGACTATAAGTGCACATTGAATAAAGCGCTGCAACAACACGCATATCCAGTGCTGGTGGTAAGCCACATTCTGGCCTCTCTCAAAGGGGGGCGCCTTTTTGCAAAATTCGATTTGGCACAGGCCTATCAACAGCTCCCTGTTGATGAGGCAACTGCAGAAGCCCCAATGATCATAACACACAGAGGGGCTTTTAAGGTTAAAAGACTGCAGTTTGGGGTTAATGTGGCCCCTGGCATATTTCAAAGTGTCATGGAATGCACACTTTGTGGTATTCCTGGGGTCTGTCCCTACTTCGATGACGTCCTCATTGCTGGCGAGTCATCTCAAAATCTAGCAGAAAGATTAAGGGCTGTCTTGCTTCATTTTTGCCGAGCAGGCCTTAAATTGAAGCAAGACAAATGAAAAATAGGAGTCACTTCCATTGACTTCTTAGGCTTCAGAATTGATGCCCAGGGCATTCATCCGGCTGAGTCAAAACTTCAAGCGATTCAGCAGGCCCCAAGCCCCAAGTCCAAAAGTGAGCTGCAAGCTTTCTTGGGGCTCTTAAATTTCTATCACACATTTCTTCCACACAAGGCTGCAGTGGCAGAGCCGTTACACCGGCTCTTAGATAAACAAGTTCCATGGCAGTGGACTAAAGTCCATGAAAGGAGTTTCAATGAGGTTAAGACCTTGCTCTCTTCAAATGCTGTATTAGCGCATTTCAACGAGCAACTGCCTATGTGCATCGCATGCGATACATCTCCTTATGGGGTGGAAGCAGTACTCAGCCATCTGAAGGCTGATGGGACACAAGTTCCTGTGGCCTATTACTCAAGGACTCTGTCATCTGCAGAGCGGAATTATGCTCAGATTGACAGAGAAACCTTGGCCATAGTGGCTGGCATAAAGAAATTCCATGATTTCTTATATGGCCGCCACTTCACGGTCTACACAGACCATAAGCCTCTGCTGGGTTTGTTTATTACTAACAAACAGACACCACACATTATTTCTCCACGTATGCTGAGATGGTTCATTTTCCTGTCAGCATATGACTACACTTTAATTCACAAACCTGGAAAAGAAATGGGCCATGCAGATGGCCTCAGCAGATTACCTCTTAAACAGATAGAGGCAGATCTTGCTCTTGCTATTAATATTCTTTCCATTCAGGAATTGCCTGAATTTCCCCTCAATGCTAGGGACGTGGTTGCAGAAACTGCCACTGATCACACACTCACACGCGTGCTTACATGGGTGTTGTCAGGATGGCCTGACACGTGTCCAGATAAGGAGTTTCAAAGCTTCTGGCAAAGGAAGCACGAACTTTCCACTTTCAAGGGGTGCCTGTTATGGGGTAGTAGGGAAGTCATCCCAGCCTCATTGAGGTCTAGAGTCTTGCTCTTTCTGCATGAGGGACATCCAGGAATAGTAAGGATGAAAGTGCTTTCACGCAGCCATCTCTGGTGGCCTGGGCTCAATAAAGACATCGAGGCCCAGGTGCATGGGTGCCAAGTGTGCCAACAGTCATGGCCTGAAATGCCTCAGGCCCCAGTACATAGGTGGGAGGAAACACAAACCTCTTGGTCAAGGGGACATATAGATTACGCTGGGCCCTTTCAGGGGCAATTCTTCCTTCTCCTCGTTGACAGCCATTCCAAGTGACTAGAGGTTGTTCCTCTTTCCTCCACTACTACTGCCAGGACCATCCAGGTGTTGAGAAGAATTTTCACCTCACATGGACTTCCAGATGTCCTGGTTTCAGATAATGGCCCCCAATTTACCTCTTTTGAGTTCCAGGCTTTTCTTCAAGACAACTTGATCCGGCATGTGACTTCTGTTCCCTTCCACCCATTTTCCAATGGTCAAGCAGACAGGATGGTGCGTACTACCAAAGATGCTCTCAAGAAACTGACTTACGGTAACTGGCATCAGTTGTGGTGTGCAAGATTTCCTTCTTGCACACCACACCACATCTTGCACAGCCACAGGAAAGAGCCCAGCAGAACTCCGCTGGGGTCGCCGCCTCATCACCAGACTGACAGGTTGCACCCAGACTGGATGGCTTCACAGTTGTCACAGCCGCAGGCCCCTAGGAGATTACAGGTGGGCGATCCGGTCTGGGCAAGGAACTATGGGCCTGGACATCTCTGGGTCACAGCAGTGGTATGCAAGGTCTCTGGGCCACTATCATATGAAGGGGCCTTGGATGATGGATGTGTCATCTGCAGACACATCGACCAATTGCGCTGGAGGCTTCACAGCCACACTTCTGCTCCTGGCTCTGCTCTGGGGGGGGGGGACCATAATCTGCATTCTGGTTCACAGTTTCCCAGTTCTAGTAGTGTCTCACAAGCTGCTGAGACTGCTGCTGAGGTTGTTTGGGGGTCATCTCAAGGTTCAGCAAGTGCTCTGAACAAGAATTCTCTGGAAAGGGGGTCATCCCACACATTAGTTATTGCTCCAGACAGGGAGTTGCACTGGGGGTACCCACATAATCTAAATACTTCAGATAGTGCTCCAGACAGGGAGTCGCACTGGGAGTATCCACATAATTCAAACATAGCCCCAGACAGGGAATTTCACCAGGGGCACTCACACAGTTCAGTTATTGCTCCAAAAAGGAAGTCTCTAGAAAGGGGGTTTGCCATGGAGGCAGCTCCTGACTCTGGCACCTCTGGCATGTACACAGGGGCTATGGAGTACTGGGGCACTTCCACCACTCAGGCCACTCCAGCTGCTGGCCTTGGGTTCGAGGGAGAGTGCTCCCAAGAGGAGTCCATTGTGGACTTGGGGACTTCCATCCCTCCAAGGAACTCTGGCTTGGACTTAGAGGGTCCAGCCAGTCAGCAGCTGGGTGGGTCACCTGGGTCCTTGGGGCATCAAAGTCCTGGTCTGCCTAGCCTGGCAGGCGAGCAGGTAAGCCAGGCACACCCACCGGCCATTAGTAGGTCACAGTGCCCACCCAAACATCTTGGAGACTATATGAGGTTTCTATCAATGCAAAGGGAACCTTGTTGGTCTGGAACAGGATGCTAACTAACACTCAGTGTAGAGTGTTATCTACAATATATGATTTTGGGTGCATTTTTGTTTAGTTGAAATAATTATTGTGTATACGTGCTCTGCCTGTGTGCAGGCCATTGTAACTCCACTACTCCCTGCCCCTTGAACAAATGCACCTGTGTGTACAGCTAAGGTGTGTTTTATCTAGGGGGAGGGGTGTTGTGTCCTGAGCCTGCTGAAGTATTCAGTAGGCTCAGAAATGTTGCAAACAGTCCCGGGCAAACCAAAAGCTGCCGGGACCAGACTGGTTGTCGCCAGCCTTGTGCGCATGCGCAAGGCACGAAAACAGCCAGCTTCTTATTGGCTGACACTGTCCGGGTTCAGGATTCTATAGAAGGCCTGCGTGCCTTTTGGCTGTTGCTTGGTTGTAAGGAGAAGATCAATAAAGAGATTGCTTGTTCACCATGTGTCTTCATCTAATGCCTGAGAACCGAATACATAAAACTACCTACTGGATAATAAAACATCTGTATGAAAACAATCAAGCTCCGAGAGCACCAAGGACTCCATAATTACCTAACTCAAATGTAGAATTTTAAGGGAAGGCCAAACATCTTTGTTTTGATTGATATAGTAGGAGTGCTCCATCTGAAAATATCCATACTGAAGTAACTTGGCTGGTTCCAGAGAGAGAATTTATTATTCTACTCTTTCCAGCATTAAACCAATATGGTTTCCTGCTGTCACTTTTCAAAAACAGGTCTTTATAATGAAAGAAATGGCTTTACTGGCCAATGCTTCAATACATCTGCTATTCATCTTTCAAACAGGGATCCTGAAGCTATATAACTAACATTAAACTAAGTGTTGGTTTCTTGGCCAAAAAATGTCTATTTTTTGAATAGAAAGCCAAGGGTGTGGGATAGGGCTCCAAGGAAATAACCAACTGATTAGCTTACATTCTAACCATTTAAATTTGTGAAGAGATTTGTTACAGATACCAAGTATACTGAAGGCTAAGTTTTGCTGAAGTGAAATCAACATTTTCTTTAAAAGTCACCCAGTGTTACTCTGTTGTGAGATAGCTAACATATAAATTTAATAAATAAATAAATAAAAAATAATTTCTGTCTCACTACATTTGTACAGTTCCTTCAGAGATTTAGCAAGCATAAGATAGGGATAATTTGATATTCTTTGTTCACTGGTATCTAATTGCTTTTTGTGAATTGCCGCCCCAAAAGACTCTTAAGCAAATTTAGCATCTGTGGGAATAAAGACATTCTTTTTTGAATCAGTGTCTAGTTAAAGTTGGTGGCCCCAATATAAAAAAGATGTTGATTGATACTAGGAAAAGATTTGAAAATAAAATGCCCACTATTGGTTTTCCTTCACAAAAATCAAAAATACAACTTTATTTGATAGGCTGCAAGCAGTTCTTTTTGAAGCACCTTAAAAATAATATTTTAGAGTTGAAAGGCTTTCAGAAATAGTGGTGTTTTTTTTTCCAGGATCTAATCTGAATCAGTCACCGGGACCACAGGTTTATTTTTCCAAGCTTTCAGGCTTATACTTTGGCCCATCATCTGGGAACCTCTCTCTCTCCAGAATATGTGCACTGGGCTGTTCCATATATTATATTTATATTGATTGTGTGTAGCTTTTAGTTGTTAATTAGACTGTTGACGGCTGGCTATTGAGTTATTGACTATTATTTCTTGTGCCACTGTGTCTAAGTACCTGATAAGCTGGTGGTGAATCAGCACTCCTCTTGACTGACAAGGGGCCCGTTTCCCAGTCTTCATTCATTTCTCTGGCTATTTTTGTCCCTGCTCAACCAACAATCCTAGTAGCTGCAAAATTGAATGCATGCCCTTGTTTACTGCAGTGTGAGGCTACTAATGAGTTTGGGTCTCCTTGTTTAACCACTTGCTTGTGTTCTCTTAGTCTGGTAGTTAACTTCTGCCTCATCTGTTCTACATAGTCACAGGGGCAATTCATGCAGGGAATCCAGTAGATTGCAATAGAAATTTCTCCTACCTCCAATCAATCTTTGTATTCCACGATTTGTCCCCATATGGTAGCCTCTGATGGCTACTTGCAGATCTTGGAAGCTGTGTTCTATGCTTCCGAAATGTTTTTTGATGTATAGCAGGATGTGCCTTATAGTCGGTCTTGTACCTTCTTTCTTCCTTTCTCTCCCTTGCATTTTGCATAGCCAGCTTGTGATAAATGCTTGTGGGTACCCATTCTGCCTGAATGTAGATACCTGCTGTCTAGTTGTTTTGCTTGCTGGATACTAGTGTGTTCTCATCTTAACTGTATAATGTTCTGACACAATTCTTTTTATGTGACAGTGGTTGGTTACTGTTGAAGCTTAGAATGCATGGAGTGTTGGTAGCCTTATGATATACCTCAGTTTCTAGACTTCCAACTTCCCGTCTGTTGACAAACATGTCTAAGAATAGCAGTTTGCCTAGCCAATATTTCCTCAACTGTGAATTGTATGCCTGAGAAGATGGAATCCAGTAGGGTATGAAAGTCTTCCAGCACATTTCTTTTGATGACAACAAATGTTTCATCCATGTAGTGACACCAAAATGTAGGTTTGTAATTTTGAAAAGCACGGTGCTTTAGTTATATAGGACTGTTTCTACAATGACTACTGATAGTGGGGATTCTGAGCATCCCTTTATTTGCTCATACATTTCCCTTTTAAATGTGAAGAAGGTATATTGGCAATACTGGAGTAGCTTTATGATTTGTGTCCTGTTTGTGTTGTTCTGATCTGTGTTGTACTCTTTTCCTAGTTTTCTATTTATCACTTCATATGCTAAGTAGGGAGGGATAGATGTAAATAGGGATACTACATCAAAAGAGACCATAATCTCATCAGGAGACACATTTAAGCCTTGTAGTTGTGTCAAAAATTGTATGGATGATATGACCATGATGTTTAAGGGTGGAGTTAGGAAGTTTAAGTGTTGTGCCAGCCATTTAGCCAGGTTGTAGGTAGGAGTATCCTATAGCGCACGGGTATCAAACTCGCACGTCATGTGACGTGTCGCGATGTGTCATGACTCTTTTTGCATTGCCGGCAATGGGATGGGTGTGGCTTTGGTATGATGAAACCGGCCTGCAGGCTGGCAGTTTGACACCCCTGCTATAGTGCTAAAATAAGTCTGAGGGGGACTCCTATTTGGTGTATCTCGAGGAATCTGTAAAATCTTGCTGGGCAGCATCTGTTCTTCTTATTTTCTATCATTCTGTTATACAGTTGTTTTGTTGAAGTTGGCTAAGATAAGCATTCAACTGTGTGACCATAGTTCTCATTTTTGTTGCCTTTGCTGGTCTATATGCTGAGGAATCACTGAGCAGGGCAAATGCCTCCATTTCATAATCTGGGTGGTTCATCACCACTGTTGAATGCCCTTTATCTGCCAGTAAAATAATAATGTCCTGATCTTGTTTCAGGGCTTTCATGGTGTGTCTCTCTGTTGGGCTGAGCATATTGTCTGATTTATGTGAGGCCAGCATTGCCGATATTTTTTGTCTGATAGCACGTTTTTCTAGCTCTTCTGTCTTTACTCTGAATGTAGATTCTAACTCGGTTATGAATTCTTTTGGTGTGGCATCTTGCATGTTAAATTGTGTTCAAGTATTCGTAATTTCTACTGGCTTAATTATTTGCTCGATAAATTATATAGGTTTGGGCCTGTTTCTCATTTTTCTTTCACAAGAGTCCCACTGGCATTCTCTGGTGGGTGACTAGTTCTTTTTCAAGTTAGGATAGACAATGTCCCTTGTGTTATCCAGTTTTGGTCACCATGATGTAAAAAAGATGTTGAGACTCTAGAAAGAGTACAGAGAAGAGCAACAAAGATGATTAGGGGACTGGAGGCTAAAACATATAAGGAACGGTTGCTAGAATTGGGTATGTCTAGTTTAACGAAGAGAAGGACAAGGGGGGACATGATAGCAGTATTCCAATATCTCAGGGGCTGCCATAAAGAAGAGGGAATTAAGCTATTTTCCAAAGCACCTGAAGGCAGGACAAGAAGCAATGGGTGGAAACTAATCAAGGAGAGAAGCAACCTAGAACTAAGGAGAAACTTCCTGACAGTGAGAACAATTAATCAGTGGAACAACCTGCCTCCAGAAGCAGTAAATGCTCCAACACTGGAAGTTTTTAAGAAGAGACTGGACAGCCATTTGTCCGAAATGGTGTAGGATTTCCTGCCTGAGCAAGGGGTTGGACTAGATGACCTCCAAGGTCCCTTCCAACTTTACTACTACTACTACTACTACTACTACTATTATTATTATTATTATTATTATTATTATTATTATTATTATTATTATTATTATAGCTGCTTTATACTTGCCCAGTCTTAGATAGCAGTCATTGATTAAGATTTCTAATACACATTTATTAAGGCCTCTAACCTATATTTACTCATTAATCATATTTCTATCTATCTCTGAGTGGACTAGTGATCAGTGTCATAGGCTGCATGGAATGACCCTTTCCCGAGTGCATCGGTTTAGAAAGTGTAGCTGTTCGTAAGTAGATGCCTCACGTGCAGTGAAGGGTTCCCAAAGTTGAACTGGTAGAAGCGCTGGCTGCCCATATCTCTCGCGAATGAAGCCAAATATACATGTCCAACGATAATGTTGCAGGATCCAATCTGAGTCGGTTACTGGGACCAAAGGTTTATTCTTCCAAACTTTCAGTCTCGTGCTAGAGACCATCATCAAGGAACTTCTCTCTCTCTCTCCAGAATATATGCACTGGGCTGTTCCACACATTGTATTTATATGGTGCCTGGTACCAGTTTTTTTTCCTGGCTTTTAGTTCAGAAAAAGAAAAATAAGAAAATTTGATTTAAGGAGCTGAACTAGGGACTCTCAGATTGAAATCTCTTGTCATGAAGCTTCCTCAGTAACTTTGAGCCAGTCATTCTCTCTGAACCAGCAGCATCTTCTGGGAAAGGGGTCCAAATCTGCAAGATGACAGCTGGCATCATAATCAAACTGCCACCCCTTTTGCCCATGTACAGGTACTCTCTGACTTGCAATAATTTAGTGACCAAGTTACAACATGGAAAAAGATGAGTTACAAGCGGTCCTTGCATTTATGACTGTCATAGCAGCTCCATGGTCACATGATAAAAATTCAGGTACTTGGCAACTGGCAGGTATTTATGATGGTTGCAGTGTCCTGGGGTCATATGGTCATCATTTGTGACCTTCCCAACCAGATTCTGACAAACAAAATTAACGGGGGAAACTGGATTCACATAACAACTGCATGATTCACTTAAAACTGCAATGATTTGCTTAACAACCATAGCAAAAAAAGTGGTAAAATCAGATTTAACTATTTAAGAACTGCCTTGCTTAACAATGGAAATTTTGGTCATAGGCTGAGGACTATATACAGTGATATACAAAAGGGGGGGGCAAATTAATCATAATGCTCCCTATCTTGAATGTTTTGATCTCTTGCCCCACAGATACACAAGTTCTCAGCCCAACATAGGTCACAGTTGTTACAAGTAAAAGTATAGGAGAACTCCCAATAAGCTGCCTTGAATTTGAGAGGAAAAGAGGGATATAAATACAATGAACATGCAATAATATTAAAAAAAATCACAACCAGTTACGTATCTATTTCTTTCTCTTGAAATACATCCATTGTCTTTCGGCATGCCACTAATTCCTCAGTGTTTAATTTCTTATCCCATAGCAAGTCCTTCCTTTCCATTTCTATTATGCTTGCTTCATCTTCTTCTTTAGCAAATGCCAGCTTCAGTGATTTTGTTGTTGTTGTTGTTTTTATTATAGGACTATTAAAAACAAGTAAATCATATTAATTTATTTTTTCAAGATTAAGAAGGCGGCCCAACTTAGAAAGTGTGGCAGCATCTAGCATAAATACACAATAAACAAACAGAGTAATACACACACACACATCTCTCTCTCTCTCTCTCTCTCTCTCTCTCTCTCTCTCTCTGTGTGTGTGTGTGCGCGCGCATGTGTATAAGTCCATTTTCTATTTTGTATCCTCTGCTCCTGTTAAATTAAAGCCTACATTTGAGGATGGTTGTCTGAGTTTCTTAGAAGTAGCTATTCCTCGCTTCACTGAAGAACAATGCATAAATCAGCTGCTACGTATTTCACACCCTTCATTTCTGCATTCATCATACATGAGTTCACATAGTCACATAAACAAACAGTAACAAATACATACTTTGCTGGGCTACATCTGCCAAAAAAGACATATTTAGCTGTTAGGCTCTATATTCTTTCTCTTCATGAATCTGCTCAGCCCTAGAAGTGACTTTAATCAGACACGCCCATTTCTGATTTAGATCCAGATAAAAAAATAGTGGCTTTTATGGAATGCACCCTACACCCTGAACATAAACATGAAATCAAAGAACTCTGTGCAAATCAATCTGAACAGCTGAAATAGCAATTCCCAGTTGCACTGATTATTATAAAATGTAATACTATTTAGTACGTATGGAGATTTTAAAAAAAACAGTTAAAATGTGTTTAATTAAAGGGAGATCCTCACAGCTTGAAATGGGTTCTTCACGTTTGCCGAAAAACAATTTTAATTTTATAGGATGCATTAACTAATTACAACTTCAAGCTTGGGAACTGGAGTTATAAAAAGGAATAAGGAGAGATTATTGTGCACAGAAGAAAAATTATGTCTGTACATGGTATGGGAAAAAAAAATTGAGCAAGCATAAAAGTGATAAGTATACCCTTCTACTCTGATGCGGTTGGATAGATGGCTGGGTGGAAGCTCATTGGTTGACACCTAGCCCCCTGCTTCATGGCTGAAGCATGAAAAAATGATGGCCATCTGTTATATTTGCAGATATTCCAATCTTTATCTGTAGGAAAATACAACAATGCTCCTATAAAAGCTGCAAGAAACACGCACTAGAAATTGATTGTTACATCAAGCATTTTTTTCAAGGAAGCTGAACCAAAATAATGGGCACTATGTGTACCCTCTGCACTTCCTTACCCATTCTGATTTTAATTCAAAAGTACTGTAGGACAAGAAGAATGGTGATTAATTTGAGGGGGGGGGGAGAAAAAAAAGAGAGAAAACCTGGCATGACAAATGAAGTACCCACAATGTGCAGGAAGGAGTTTAAAATAACTCAATGTAGGGTTTAAATTGTCCCTAAGTTGGATTTAGCTTCCTTCCATTTACCTTTTTTTACTGCATTAACATTTCTTTTGTGACAGCTGCTGCTGGGAACCTATTGTAAATTTAGGCAATTAGGACTTTTGTTCCTTCTGTCCCTCCCCTCAGTCAGTACTATAGCATCAAAGGAAGCTAATTCACCATAGGTTGGCTCCAACTTTAAAATCCAAAGAAAAAGGATGTTAGAACTCATTGCTGAGCCTGAGTCAAATGTATTTTAACTGGCTTTAAAACTGCTGTTTTAAGCTTGTACAGTTTTTAAAATATTAAGTTTTAACAGTCATGCACAATGTTTACAATTGCGACCACAGAAATAGATGCCAATGTTAAGCTGGCACACTCTTCTCGTTTCTGAATCCAAAGTAAAGGTTAAAAATCATTGCCAGTTGTGTCAAAGGCCAAGTAGGGCTATAATCAGAAATACACTGATCTAGGTTTTATGGGATTCCAAAAACAATCTTGTTTAACACTGCTACACAAGTCATGGTATGATCATTCATGATACAGGTAGTCCTCAACTTATGACCACAATTGATCCCAAAATTTATGTTGCTAAGTGAAACATTTGTTAAGTGAGTTTTGCCCCATTTTACGGCTTTTCTTGCTACATTTGTTAAGTGAATCATTGCAGTTGTTAACTTAATAACATAGTTGTTAAGTGAACCTGGCTTCCCCATTGAATGTGCTTGTTAGAAGGTTGCAAAAGGTGATCACATGACCCCAGGACACTGTAACCGTCATAAATATGAACCAGTTACCAAGCATCTGAATTTTGATCACATGACCATGGGTTGTGTGAAAAACAATCATAGTCAATTTTTCCCACTGCTGTTGTAACTTTGAATGAACTCTTGTAAGTTGAGGACTACTTGTATGTCAGAAAAATGTAATAAAAGCAGGAAACCTCAGAGCTAGCTACTGCAATCCCGAAAAAAATTCTCTCAGTACTGCTCCAGGCTACAAAGAGTTGAATTACTTTCGTGTTGGGAGGGGAGACCCAGATGTTAAGCCAAAAAAATGAGGCTGAGCTGTCATCTCTCCCGTGCCATTTGTAAGAAACAGTGTGGCCATTTTGGCTTTATTTAGCACTTATCTAGTTAATATTGATATTAGAATTAAGATCTTTTTTTCTCTTCTTCAATGGATGAAAACTAATAAAGGAGAGAAGCAACCTGGAATTAAGCAGAAGCTTCTTAAAAGTGAGAACAATTAACCAGTGGAACAGCTTGCCTTCAGAAGTTGTGGATGCTTCATCACTGGATATTTTAAAAAAGAGACTGGATAGCTACTTGTCTGAAACGATATAGGGACTCCTGCTTGCGCAGGGGGCTGGATTAGAAGACCTCCAAGGTTCTATTCTATTCTATTCTATTCTATTCTATTCTATTCTATTCTATTCTATTCTATTCTATTCTATTCTATTCTCTCTGAGAGGTAGTGCCTGCTGGGCAAGAGTGCTTGGTTCTAAATGCCAGTTATGAGAGAGACTGGACTGAGGGCAGATCTTGACCCTATTTTTATACAGTATATACATTTTGAGAATTAAAAAAAATCTGTTCATTTTACCCAATGGGAAAGTCTTCTTCACTTCACCTCTTGGTATAGGAGCGTCGCCATTACTGCTTCCAGAACTATTTTGGACAGAGGTATTTCACTGGATATCCTGTAACCTGTAACTCCATTGTGTGAAAGGGATGGAGTTCTCATAGCCTTTCTGGCAAATTAAAAGCGAAAAACAAAGAGAAATAAAGAAATCTTGTATTTGGTGTCATCTGCTGTTCTGACATGTAACTAAGGGAATCACACATGCCCTCCCTCTTTTGCAGACCAATCAATTTCATAAGAGATAAATACAATCAAAATCCAATTTAAAAAACAGGAAAAGAGAAATTTAAAAATGAACTTTTTAAGTAATGACATGAAAAACATTAAGTGGCAAAGGTGATAATAATTTGTTGTTGTTGCTAATTGCGAAGTCGTGTCCGACCCATCGCGACCCCATGGACAATGTTCCTCCAGGTCTTCCTGTCCTCTACCATCTTCTGGAGTCCATTTAAGTTCACACCTACTGCTTCAGTGACTCCATCCAGCCATCTCAGTCTCTGTCGTCCCCTTCTTCTATTGCCCTCAATCTTTCCCAGCATTAGGCCCTTCTCCAGGGAGTCCTTCCTTCTCATTAGGTGGCCAAAGTATTTGAGTTTCAACTTCAGGATCTGGCCTTCTAAAGAGCAGTCGGGGTTGATCTCTTCTAGGACTGACCGGTTTGAACGCCTTGCATCCAAGGGACTCGCAGGAGTCTTCTCCAGCACCATAGTTCAAAGGCCTCAATTCTTTGGCGCTCAGCCTTTCTTATGGTCCAACTTTCACAGCCATACATTGCAATGGGGAAAACCATGGCCTGGACTATACGCACTTTTGTTGGCAGGGTGATGTCTCTGCTTTTTAGTATGCTGTCTAGATTTGCCATAGCTTTCCTCCCCAGGAGCAAGCGTCTTTTAATTTCTCGGCTGCAGTCCCCATCTGAGGTGATCTTGGAGCCCAGAAAAATAAAATCTGTCACTACCTCCATTTATTCCCCATCTATTTGCCAGGAATTGAGAGGGCCGGATGCCATGATTTTGGTTTTCTTAATGTTGAGTTTCAAGCCAACTTTTGCACTCTCCTTCTTCACCCGCATCAAGAGGTTCTTTAGTTCCTCTTCACTTTCTGCTATTAGTGTGGTATCATCTGCATATCTTGATATTTCTCCCGGCAATCTTAATTCCAACTTTTGTTTCATCTAGCCCTGCCTTTCTCATGATGTGCTCTGCATATAAGTTAAATAGACAGGGCGACAGTATACAGCCTTGCCGGACTCCTTTTCCAATTTTGAACCAATCAGTGGTTCCGTGTCCAGTTCTCACTGTTGCTTCTTGACCTGGTGATAATAATAAGAGCTACTTAAATTCCAAACTGCAACTTACAGTAAAAGGATCTCCCAAAGGAAATTAGAAAGAAAAATATAAGAGTTTGGCCAGACAACAGGATAAAGCTGGTATAGTCGCAATTTAGTTGCAATCCTGCATGAATTGCATATTTCAGGACTTGTTTCAATATTCTTACAAATTTTACATTTAGACTTTGATTTATTCCAAACAGAAAATTTGTTCTTCACTTATAGACTTGTTTGGGATCATTATTTTGTTGCATAGCTCATTTGTGCTTCAGCTTCAGGTGATGGATGAATGATCTGATATTCTCATGTAGAATTTACCTGATATAAGAGAGCATTATGTTTCCATTAATTGTGGCATGTCATTCAGATCTTGTAGCAATAAAGCATCCCCAAATCATAACACTTTCATCATCATTCTTGACAGTGGAATATGTAGTTCCATTTTTTATTTTTCTCATCATTGAAAATCGCTCCAGGGGCCTCAGTGCTAATTCAGATGACTTTTGACACAAGTGAGATGACTATCAATAGCCCTTTCAATGACTATTTGCTAATTTTTTATAAATTCAGTTTTCAGTTGGTTGGTTTGTGTGGGTTGTGTTTTTTTTCTAATATTACATTAACCAATGAAAGAAGGGCCTGCAGAACCCTGGGTACTGTTGTGTGATTCTTTAAATCCTGGTTTATTTTATGCTAAGATCTTGGAGTGATTTTTGACAGGACTTCTATCCTTGGAAAATTCACTAAATCTTCTCTATACCAAAACTGCATCCATGAGTATGGATTAGAGCTTTAGAAACAGTTCTGTGATTGTTTCCAGACCGACAGGCATCCCTGATGTCTTTCTGAAATTATTTTACATAGTCACTTTTGATTTATTTTAACACTGTGTTTTCTTTCTTTTGCTATGCTTTATGGAATGCATGATTTATTATTGTAAGCTGTCTTGAGGGTCAGAATAAATGGAAAGGAAAGGTATCACCTGAATAATTTATTGAATTAAATTCAGTTTATTACAGTAAATAAATTCATTTGAAGTGACCTTCTACTAATAAACGAAGTCCTAGGCTCTTCCTAGATCATGAGCTTTAGAATATCTGAAGGATGTGATATCTGAAATTCAGTTTGGAGAAGTGCTTGAAGTATTGGGCTAGTATCCACATGATCGGGAATTCTAGTCATATTAGATATGAAAGGCAGCTGGTGATTTGGGGCCAGTTATTCTCTCAATCTAACCTATCCTTCAAGGATGCTGTTGTGCAGAAAAGAGGAGGTAAGAGCATCAACTATGTCACCTGAGGCTGTACTGAAATAAAGGTAGGATATAAATTAAATAAGTAAATAAAACATGACATAAGCCTAAGACTGAAAATCAGGCTTGTCAGATGCTATATATGGAGTAGAGAGTTGATCTCTGACAGTAAGCCATCTGAAAAGACTAGAAGCATTTGAAATGTGGATTTACAGGCGGCTGCTACATATAAGCTGGGCTGACAATTCAGAAATGAGGATACTGTAAGCTGCCTGGGAAAGCCAAGGGAAATCATCAAAACAATTAAAAAACAAAAATTAGAATATTTCAGACATGTGATGCGACACCCAGAAAAATTCGGTATACTCCATTTAATCCTCCAGGGAAAGATTGAAGGTAAACGAGGTCCAGGCAGAAGAAGAACATCATGGCTTCAAAATCTAAGGGATTGGTTTGGACAAAACTCAGCAGCACTTTTTCGTGTGGCTGCTGATAAAAACAGGATTGCCAACATGATCACCAACGTCCGATAACGGATATGGCACAAGAAGAAGAAGAAATAAATCTGTCAATGCTGAATTTGTGTATTAAAGTAACCACATACAGCCTTAATCCACTGCAAACAGGCTATACCAATGGGGGCAAAGAAGAGATTCAGCAGCAATAAACAATTTCCAAGGGTTAGGCTTTATTCTCCTCATTCTGTCCCGACACGGAAGGAAACTGTCAGAAACATATGAATTTGTTTTATCAATCCAATTTAAACAAAAGAACAACTGTGTTCAAGAAATTGAGCTTGGAATTTTACAAGCAAAGCTTATAATAATTCTTTGGAAGTCCTTTGGGATTTCTAGTTTCACAGTCCCAAATGCATCCAAGTACACCAAATAATATCAGCACAGAATTATGTGTTGCTGTTAACATAATTTAAACTTTCCCAAACCTTTACTGGAAGTCTGCAGCTATAACTTTTTCAGTCCAGATGGAAGTCATTGCCCAGTCCTGATTTGCCCTATGAATTCTGCAAAATTAAATTGACTCTTATTTTCTTTCTTTCAAATTATCAGGTAGCACCAATACCTTTAAATATGCCATTTCAATATCATCTGACACCTTGAGTACTCATGTAGAAGAAATAGATTTTAAAAACCCACAAAAAACAAGAAATGAACTAGACATACCCAATTCCAGCAACCGTTCCTCATATGTAATAGTACTTTATTTCAAGCTCTCTGTACCTTGATGCCATCTTCAACATTTCAGTTGTAACATTGAGGATTTTGTTTTCCAGCTGGGAAAGCTCCAGTGAATTGTCTCCTAATTATCTCATACAAGAGCTGCATATACAGCTGAGTAACATGTGAATTCATGTTACAACTCTCTTTTCTCAGCAATTTTACTTCATTCACTATATTTCCATCCACATCCACCACTAACTGCAAGAGGTCAATCTCTCGCTTTTGCTTGAATAATACTTCCTTCAAATTCTCAATATCCATCCTAGTAATTTCATCTTTTTTGTTTCCTGGACTTGGGCCTTTAGTGTTGACACAAATTGGTCCAGTTATTTTTTGTTCCAGAACAATAAATGTGTAGCCACACTTTTTCTCTTCCTTACCCTCCTCTGTAGAACGTGGATTTCATTTAGGAAAGGATTTTTTAAGTTTAATCTCTACTGTATAATACCCATTTGATAATAGCATTACTAACAAACTCAAAATCCATGGGACTGTCTTCATTTTCAAGTGAACTAAATGCAAAATGTTAAAGACATAAAGGTAAAGACTCTTTATTTTTGGCTTCTGTTGATTATGTTGATGTGCCCTTGAGGTTTTATTGACAGCACTTTAGGTTTACTAATTCCATTTTTTTCAATTTCATTGATTAATGTCAATAATGCCCTTTCTCTAATCAAAGAAGTAAGTTTGGTCATCTCAGAGAGTTCTGCCAATTTTATTTCTCCATGTGGATAATACTGAATCTTTTCATTTTTTTGTGCATATAATACTCTCACTGCAGTAATCACTGTCCTAAAATGAAAGATGCAGTTACATTTCCATCTACTGCCTGGCTTCCATGACATCACCTACCAACTTTATCTATCTAGCCAAGCACAGCTTATCTAAGGCTGTAGGTGAGACCTGCCAACCACTTTCTATATTTTTCTTATTTTATTTTTAAAGTTTCCTTTATTATTTTTAGTAACACTTTGGTAAAGGCAGAATTTCCCTCCTCAATAAACTGCATTTTTTTTTTTTAAATCAGACGAAGGCATAAGACTCTTGATTTAGGAGTGTACCAGCCTTTTCTCTTTTTTTGGGACAAGTCTGCGTAAAAGTGCAAGTCAAAGAGGAAGGTCATCCAAGTAACTAGAGCTAATGGCCTTTTTTCTTCTTGGCATTTCTTGGCTTTGGTAAGATACTAAAGACACAAAACATACCCATTTAAAACCCTTAAATGCAAGATAAAAAAATAGAAGAAAATTGATTTGAATTGGAGGCAATTATGTTTTGTAGAAAGTGTAATGGAGATGTTGGAGATAGTAATGATGAATCCTGGACACACAAATGTAATAGCTGTAGAATCTCCAACACAGTATCATCCTATCTCCATAAAATGATGGAGAAATTAAATATGGAGGTTTTGCACAAACAAACAATTACCCAGGAGAATGTCATGCCAAGTCAACGGGGGTGGGGGAGGAGTGGTAGTTGGAGCTCTGCACAATAAAATGCCACAAGCAATTTGGCTATGCAACATCTATAAGCACATACTTGGTGGGGGATATACCACAACTAGATTCCTCTAATAGGCATATATAATGTATGCCTATAGAGTATGTAGAGTCCGTGGGTCATGCTGAAATTATAAGAAGATGGCAATAATACAATACATGGCTTTCTGCTTACCAGAATCCACAATGGGGCAGACTGGTTCCTTAAAGTCTGGAGACTGCCATAGATCTTCCTTCTCTTCTCTCCAGTTCTGTTCTAACCAGGTGGCCTGTTGACCCCCCATGGTAAATATATCAAGGACTGCTTGAGAAAATGCATTTCCACACCAGATTCCCTGCTTTCTAATTTGGCGAGAAAAAGAGTTTATAGAATAGATTTATTGTTCTTCTTCTAATGAATCGCAGATCAGAGATTTATTTTTTAAGGAAGGAACACAGCAGCTATGTAAAATTGGAGGACTCAGTAAAATGCTAAAAAATGCTGCCAAATTTTCACAATTCCATACTTTTCACCCACTTAATAAATAATTGTTTGGATTTTAAAAATAAGATGGGGGTCTTCCATTTGCATATTATATAAAAAATTCACACTTGATATTTAGTGCAAAAACAAGTTTAACAACTCCTGAAATGTAGCCTGAGTGATAGTTATGAAACTCAACTAATTTTCATTCAAACATTCTGGCCTTAATAATATTTTGACACTGGGTGCAAATAGTAAATATGGCCCAGCAAATAAACCCAAATCTGTATTATTCAGGAGGAAAAGACACCAAGGACAAAATTAAAACAAATATAAATCCGAACAGAAAAAATCAGCGGGTTTTAGTTTTAATATTAAAAATATATGATTCTTGCATTCAAAACAAATTAAGGCTCACATAATTAAGAAAATATGAATGCTTTAGACAGATTGACTGCCTTTAACAAATTTCTCTTCTAACGTTCAAATATGCTGTATTTCCTAATTATCACCTTTAAAGGGCCATCTGGGCTCCATTCCTCACCATTAGGGGGCAATTCCAACTGCATTGTTCGTAGGCTCAGAAGCCTTGCAGAAAAGTTCATTAGAATTTTGAGGTGATACATTAAACCCAACATATCTAATACCAAAATGCCCAACTGAGTAATAAGCACTGAATGCATATTTTAAAAAGAAGCTCTATATCCCCATGAACTGTGTGATTCAAGAAGCACTTATTCAACGCTCAGGCAAGTGAAATAGGGAAATCTGACTTCACACCATACAGCTCTTTCTCACTTGTCAGTTACAAGGAACATATTCATCCTCTTTTCTCTCTCTAAGTCTCCCTGGAACTAATTTAATCCTTCTCTTTTGCCGTACAGATGTGAATTTTTCTAATGGTCTCTCTAAGTCACTTTAAAAATGACAAGAGTCACAAAATAGTCATTTTCCAATTATTATGTTGTAGCATTTAAGATTACGATGCATGCTCTGGCTGGGTCAATCCAAATAAGTCTATTGAATGTGAGAATTTCTGGAGTTTCAGGAGAAGCTTGATACTACACATCGTGTAAGATTTATGCTTCATAATTCACTTTCATTTGCATGACAATCAATGACAGTTGTGCATGACAAGTGAATAGCAGCTTATAATGTTCAACATTTGTAAGGTTAGTCAAGAAAAATCCAACTTTACTCAGCAGAGGAGGAAATAATCCTAATATGTATTACATAGCAGGGGATTGATAGTGGATATTTTAAAAAGATAAGGGGATATGAGAGAATTTATTAAGCTTTGTAAACCATGTAGTTACTGTAGGTGGGTTTTATTAAACCTGATGATTTCTAATTGCAACTGCATTAGAATAACATTTTGTGGGGGGAAAAAATTCTTCATTTTTCTCCATTTTCATGATTTTGTACATTTATCCTCAGAACATTGACAAATATGGTAATATCAATATCATGTTTGGAGTTTTATAGAGATTTCTACTCTTAACATGACATAATGAACTTAGTTCTATACATTTAATGAAAGAATGAATGATGAAATAATGAATTTTAATTTTGCAAGTATAGTAAACTATTTATTTCCTGATATTTTACTCTTTACCCACTATGTTCTTCTATTTCTTCCCTTTCCCTTTTATGTAGCTATTTATTCTGTTCCATTAAATATTTTAACAACAATTGGAAATTTTCTTCGACTCGTATTTTCAATAGGAAAAGCACTATATCTGACTAGGAGATTAGTTTTGCGTGTCAAGCACCATGCGCGCGACAGTGGCAGAAGGACAGCTTGTAAAGTTAAGGGGTGCAATCATTAGCAATATAACAGTAATGCAATGTTTTATCTGTATCATTCTGTAGGTATTCTGTTCCCTCTGTTTCCTCTCAAATGTACCCTTTTCTAAGTTCAATATAATGAAAGTATAATCGAGAATTCACTGTTAAATTACAGGTAGTCCTCGACTTACGACCACAATTGAGCCCAAAATTTCTGTTGTTGAATGAGAGATTTGTTAAGTGAGTTTTGCCTCATTTTATGACCTTTCTTGCCACAGTTGGTAAATGAAACACTGCAGTTGATTACTTAGTAACATGGTTGTTAAGTGAAGCTGGCTTCCCCATTGATTTTGCTTGTCAAAAAGTTGCAAAAGGTGATCATATGACTTTGGGACACAGCAGAGGTCATAAGTATAAACCAGTTGCCAACCATCTGAATTTTTATCACATGATCATTGGGATGCTATAAAGTTTGTAAGTGTGAAAAACGGTCGTAAGTCACTTTTTTCAGTGCCATTGTAACTTTGAACGGCTACTAAATGAACTGTTAAGGACTACCTGTAGTTTCATAGAATAATAGAGTTGGAAGGGACCTTGGAGGTCTTCTAGTTCAACCCTGCTCAAGCAGGAGACCCTATACCATCTCCGACAAATGGGTGTACAATCTTTCCTTAAAAGCCTCCAATGTTGGAGCACCCACAACTACTGAAGGCAAGCTGTTCCACTGATTGAGTCTGATCCTTTGAATTCATATCTTCTAAGACAGTGGTTCTCAACCTTTTTAATGCCGCGACCCCCAACCGGTCGTAAGTCGAGGACTAAACCGGTCGTAAGTCGAGGACTAAACTGGTCGTAAGTCGAGGACTACCCAACCGGTCATAAGTCGAGGATTTTCCCTGCCTGGGAGCACTGCGCATGCGTGGTGCCGCCCCCTGCGCTGGCCAAGGCATAGCTGGCAAGCAGCAGAGACGGAGCAGGCCGACCACCGGCTGGGCCACCAGCTGGCCCAGCCCAAGGGAGGTAAAGCACCTGCCAGAAAAGGGGAAAAAATGGCAGACAGCCTTGCTTGGCGACCCCCGTGAAATGGTCGATTGACCCCAAATGGGGTCGCAACCCATAAGTTGAGAACCGGTGTTCTAAAAGGAGCTTCATTTATTAGCCAGAACAAGCTGGGCCAAGAACTTGTGCTTCAATACTTCTTCCAATCAATATTTCAACCAGCAGAATTTTAATCAGGCCTCTGCCAAGGCACTGCCAAGCACTAGCTGGAAGACTATCTTTGCTACTGAGGAGGAGATATACAATTTGGTCTGAGCTGATTCTAAGACAGGTATATCCCCATAAGTGAAAAAAATCTGCACACTATGTAGGAGAAGGCTGATGACCTTTGTTTTGAACAGTCTAACTGCTGTCATGTCATTTTTATTTAAATTGCAAATTTGATTACTACATTAATTGCCTTTTGAACTTCCACAGATCATGTCTGGTATCTCCAACTGGCGATCTATTGGAAATAAATGCTTAGCTAGTTAAAGGCCATGAACTGCTCAGTAACAAATATATATACTATATATTTGATGTGAAGCGTTTTAATTAAGAAGAATAAAATCTTGATTAAGAATATGTTATTTAATCTGGAGCATGTTACGCCCTCCAAATCACTTTGGATAGCAAGATGGGTGACATACAAATTTAATAAACAAATAAATAAGCCCTTCCAAATGTGATCATTTTAAGACAGTGTTCACTTTCCACTTTATTTTTCCTCTCAAGAACTTTTTGAAGTAAGCTGGCTATGATGGGCCCAAAGCCATCAGAGACCCAACGTTAATGGTTGACAAAACTGCAGAGATTCTATACCAGTGGTAGCGAACCTATGGCACACATGCCAGAGGTAGCACTCAGAGCCCTCTCTGTGGGCACGTGTGCTGCCGCCCCAGCCCTGCCTCCCCCGCAGCCCCCTCCTCACCAGCAGTTCCCCCGGAGGAGAGTCACCCCCAGGCGCAGCCTGCGCAGAGCAGCACAGCCAAGGACGTGGCAGCCAGGCAGCAGGGACAAGACTCCGCCCTTGTGCCCCATCACGTGGTGATGCTGCAGGGCACAGGTGGAGGGCATGGCTGCCATGGTGCTGCAGGGCTGCCTGGCAATCTGCTGCAGCGAGCCATGGAGGCATTGGGTGGGTAGGGTGGGGCGGAACAGAGGCTGGCAGAAGTAGGGGGTGGAGCGGGCATGGAGTGGGTGCCGGACGGGGGCAGGGTGATTTTGGGGCACTCAGTCTCTAAAAGGTTCACCATCACTGTTCTATACCAAATAAGAAGGAGAGATAGGTCTAGCTAAAGATGACTCAGGAGTGCCTCACTTATGGAAGTGGGTTGAGATGAAGTCAGTGTCCTGGGGAGATGGCCAAAAGAAGAGGTTGCCAGCTCATGGTTGTGCCATGGTTTGGTGCCAGTGGAGAAATTTTTTTCAGGAAGGGATGGAATTCAGATTGCCTGGTGGAGCATTTGAACTGCTCTCTTTAAATGTTATATTAAAAGGATATTATAAGGGATGGGATTTAAGAAAGATATAACAAGTTGACAAGTATACTTTTGGCTGGCAGCACAGATTTTAACATCAATATTTAATTTCTTCAGAGATTTAGGGCAATGAAAAATGAAATCTTGATGCCCATTTTGCATATCTTGACACTAAAAAATGCCATATGTCGACAAGACTACAAGATTCACTGCAAATAAAATTGGTACCATACACTTCTGATTATGCTAAGCTCATTATTACTATTATTTGTCCTTTTTATCCTTTAATTATATAAAAGTTATTATACTGAAAATTTCAAAAATAATTTAATTAGTCAAAATGAATTAAAACACCACATATTTAGGATTTACACACACACAAACACCTATACAAAATGCACATTTACTCAAGAGTTGATTTTTTTAGATTAGATTCAATAACCTTTATTGTCATTTTTTCCTGTGGGCACAATGGCACACATTAAAAATGAAATTCAGTTGCTTCCTCTCAAAGTGTACGTATACATAATACACATTTAAAACATACTATATACAACTTTGCATTGCTGATATGCAGAGGCATGAAAGTTAACAGGAAGTTCTTTCCTATTTTATGAGCAAGCTTTATTTAAATAAAATTTTGGAAATCCTTTTCATGTACACACAGAGAATGATGGACACTAGAAGGAAATGGAAAACCATGTTCTAAATGTTTGAAAAATGTTAAATATTTACTGGGAATAGATTGATTATACAAGGGAAATTTGGAAATAAACCTCCGTTTGATTATCAATGACAGACACTCGCAGATACAGAACCTTTATTATATACATTAGAAAACTGCACTTTTTGACATACCGTCATTCAAATTGAGGCATCTTACAAGGTTTGAAATTCCTTCTGCAAAAAAATCTGCCTGGGAATGAAGCCACCCTGTAACAGCATCGTGAAGCGCATTGTCATCCTCAAAGCAGTGCGATGCAAGCCACTGTTTCATTTAAAAAATTGGTTCATTTTTAATTGATCTAGTGGATGAGTCAACTGCAACACAACCTTCTCCTTCCACTCCTCACTGCCTATTGAACTACTGCAAACGGCACCATAGGACAGACGTCCCTATCTCCGCCTATTTTTCGTACATGCTCAAATGGAGGTTTATTTCCGAATTGCCCTTGTATACTGTATATTATTTTCATTACTATTTTTCTTTCAATAAAAGTAAAAGATTTAAAATATTTTATACCTTCTTAATATATAATATTAATGATGAAAAGAAGAAAGCAACATCCGTAAGAATTAGAAATGCTAGGAAATACAGTACATTGATTCACCAGATAACTCACCCAAGATTAATTCATTGAAAATGCCCAAAAGGATTTTAAACTGGTACCGACAAGATGTAATGCTTTTACCACTCAGGCCATCCTGACTGGGAAACAAGGAAAATAACTTGCTAAGAGTGGAATGGGCAAAGGAAAAATAATCTATCAAATAGATGCATCCTCTTTCTTGCCTCAGAAAAGTACCAGTCATTCTAATGGCTTGTCGCCTTTTTGTAGTCCAGTTGTGAGCATGATCAGTTGTCGTCTCTTCCTATATTGGTCCTATTGTTCAGTTTCCCCATTTGGTTCTAATTGAGCCAAATTCATGCAGACAGACACACGCACACCCCCATAAACACACACACACACACACTTCTAATCCCTCGAAACCAATCAGGACCCAGACATTTGTTGTCATTCATAGGACAGCCCTTCAAAACATCCACAGCCACGGTTTGAAGTTGCTTCTTTTTATTTCTATTACTTCTGGATTTTTGGAGGCATTAGAAGGAAAATAAAAGGAGAAGCCACCTCCTAAAAGCAGATTACTTCCTTAACAAATGTATTCCTCAGTTTGTCTTATTTCTGAAATGGATTAGGGGGACTTAGAACAGAAAAATGAGAGCAGAAATGATCCATTATCCCTTCCTACTTTATATGCATTATCTCAGTCTGTTTACTGGTCTCACTTTGCCTTTTTATGCAGTGGGAAAAAGCTGAAACTGTAAAATATATCCTCACATGACAGCCTTTGTTGTTTGATGTTGGAGATACCCCATCAACAAAGGGGTGGATTTTATATTCTTGTATGGAGTAAATTCTTCCCGTTTTCTAATTGGCATACGGTATTTTGAATGTCACCTCTTGAAATTTGTTTGTGAATCCTGGTTCCACATAAAGTTAGAGAGGGATGTCTACATGGGGCAGGGCTGTGTGTGTGTGTGTGTGTGTGTGTGTGTGTGTGTGTATATATATTTGTTTTCTGAGGTTTTCGCGGCTGTTTGTATGTAGGTCATTGGTTATTCGGGTTTTCTCCCGCGTAAAATTGGAAGTGTCTTGGCGACGTTTCGACAAAGTCCCATTCATCATCTTCAGGCTGGTGTTTTCAGCTTCATGCTTCTAGGAGCACAAAGCCAAAAACACCAGCCTGAAGATGACGAATGGGACTTTGTCGAAACGTCGCCAAAACACTTCCAATTTTACGTGGGAGAAAACCCGAATAACCAAAGACATTATATATATATATATATATATATATATATATATATATATATATATATCTGTGTGTGTGTGTGTGTGTGTGTGTGTGTGTGTGTGTAAACACAATCATATCTACCATCTTGACTTTTTCCATACACACATGTCCTGTGTAGTTTTCTCTGCAGTTGGTATCTTCATCTGTGCTTCACCAGCTACCAATGATAAAGTCTATGAATAGGATACTACAACAGAGAAAACACATTTCTTAGTTGAAATATTATGCATCAATATTACTTAGAGAAACATAGGCACTGCTGATAACAGAGTAACAGAAGGGCCCTTGGGGGTCTTCTAGTCCGCCCCGTGCTCAAGCAGAAGACCCTATACCATCCCAGACATGTGGTTGTCCAGTCTCATCTTAAAAGCCTCCATTGATGGAGCACCCACTACTTCTGGAGACAAGCTGTTCCACTGGCTAATTGTTCTCATTGTTAGGAAAATTCTCCTTAATTCTAAATTGCTTCTTTCCTTAGTTAGTTTCCATCTATTGTTTCTTGTGTTGCCTTTAGGTGCTTTGGGAAATAAGTTGAAAAAGCCCCTCAAATATTGGAACATGCTATCATGTCACCCCTAGTCCTTCTTTTCACTAGACCCAGTTCCTGCAATCTGACCATTCCCTAGGCAGCATCTCTTCGTCCATCTCCCAAGATCTTTCTCTCATGCCATTGCACCAATCAGCACATAGATGCTTCCCTCTTACTGCAGCATCCAGAACCCAGAGACATGGGCTGTCATGCCTAGTGAGTATGGTCTTCCTTTGCCAACAAATGGTTAATCTTCTCCCATTCTCTTTATTGTCCAATCGTGATCTTAAGAAGCAGGCAGGTTGCAACTGGGAGAAGCCCACTTTCAGATATTCAGTTGCAAGCCAGGTAGGGCATTAAAGGTAAATACTGCTCCATTTGTACATGTCTTACACTATCATAAAAGCTTCCTATCTGTCATATTCTATGGGAAACGCAATGAAGGAAACTGAGTAGGAAAAAGATCAGCAACACAGGGTTATTGTGACACCCAATACTAGATTTATTCTGTCCGGGCAAGGAATTTGAGAAAGGGGTGATAGGGTAAGAGGAATGGAGATACAGAGAACTTTGTCTTTTTACATGTATTAGTGATGCTATCTATATTAATTATGCTATCTAGTATTATGAAGCTAATCTATTTCTGGGTTGAAAATAGCATCTGATTCTGTATTATTTTATATATGTTTTTAAATAGATTGGCTTGATTAACCAATTTTAAGATCTATTCTCTTTTTCTACTAAAGTAGTGGCTTAAAATATGATACTAGGCTTCATAAAATCTATAACAGATATCTGTAACAGATATCAGTGCTTTATATTATTAATCAATAGCCACATCCAAAAATCATTCATATAGATAAACACAGCATTCTACTGTCAAGTCTGGAAAATTAAACCACTTCTTACTACCACACCAGGAATAAGTTTTGCAGGTTGCATTCAGCTTTACGTACATGGCCCCTACTGACTTTAATGGGCATCACCCAGCTAAATCTCCATGCATCATTTTGACACTTCAGAATAAATCTTTGCTTCTGTAAGAGGGTCTAGAAAGGTTGAAGAACTAAAAGGAGTATAGATTATACATACACACACACACACACACACACACACGATTGTATCTGCTTTTCAAGAATGATAGATCAGATGTCTGTAATGCATGCTAATGAAAACATTGCCAAGCTAGTTTTCCATGGTTAAAAACACCAGGTACTTTTTTTTCAACATGTGATAGACAAGGATATGTACAGTAAGATAGGTAAAACATATGATAATACAGCTATCATATCATTTTCTGTCCTGGTAAACAATCTAGCTTCTAGAGTTCTTAATTAAGGTAAACAAAGAATACATCTCAAATTGATCCTTATGCCTTTTGACTAAGTAAATGGTTTAAGACTCAGTCTTCGCAGTTGATTCACAGCTGGGAAAATGCCCCCAACCAACACCTTTAAACTGAGCCAGTACTTTTACCCTAAAGCAGTGGTTCTCAACCTGTGGGTCGGGACCCCATTGGGGGTCGAACTACCATTTCACAGGGGTCGCCAAACCACGCTGTCCGCCATTTTTTTCCCTTTTCCCTAGCTGTCCTACTCCCTCTTATTGGTGGCCACACCCACTTGGGGGTCACCACAACATGGGGAACTGTATTATGGGATCACAGCATTAGAAAGGTTGAGAACCACTGCCCTAAAGCAATAGTGAGCCTTTTATTATTTATTCCTTAAATGTATGTGCCACCCATCCACTATCAAGAGATAGTGGTAAAGGCACACTGATGAGTACCCACTGCAGATTTCTATTTCACAAGCAATAGTAATCCAACCTTTTCCCACAGCAATGCCCTTTCAAATGAAGTGAAGGAATAGATGCTAAAGAAAATGTCAGAACTTCTAGCTTATCGCTATTTTCTCCTGTTGGTGATTTGTAATGTCATAGGCATTACTTTTCATTCACCTTTTGTACCAAACTTAACATCTTCTTTGTATAGGGATTTCAAAGCAACAGAAGCTCCCTATTTTTCCTTTCTTGGTGGCAACATTGGGTTTCTCCTTTTCTACCATTTTAATCAATGAAGAATTTGAAAGAACCTTAGCAAAAAAATAGAGCAGGGCATAAGCCAAATTGCAGGATACATACTCACAAGTGACCCTAAGGGAATTCTAGGTAGATAATGCCGTGATTTCTAACTATCTACAGATTATATACATAGCAGCCCAAAGTTCTTCTTAGAAAAATCTGTCTAGAAACTAGAAAAAAATAAGCAACTGATTTAGATGAGAAAGTTAACCATATGCCAGCACTGCTCTTCTACAGAAAACAATAAAACCAAAGTCTCCCTGTTTCTTCTTTTTCTGGTTTGTATTTTTATCTGATATGCAATATACCGTAATATAAATATGGAAGTCTTAAAAATGCATAGATCTTTTTTTCCCCTACCTTCTTAAAATTAGCATAAACTTTTTGTTTATTTTACACCTTTTGGTACCATTGTCACTATTTATCATTAACATCCTCACTTTTTACAAATCAGAAAAACAGCCCAGTCGTCTTAATTCACAGCCTCTGTAATTAATTTTCATTTCACTCATCTTTCATACAACCCAGTCACTCCTGTCCATAAGTCTAATTTTTGGTCTTCTGAGAGTGTTATCTTTAAACAAAATGTTAATGTCCACAGTTAGCAATTACTAATTATCTGTAAGTATATGAACTATACATATTATTGATTCTTGATTATTATGTTTTGCACCTTGTAGCATATTGGGTACTTTATAAATTGAATTTTTTGGGTTCCAAGTTACACTATTGACATATACCTCAAGATTCAAGAATGATCCTTTCTGAAGTCATAAAGCTTGCGGTCCTTGCTGGAAAAAAAGATTGAAAAGAGTAACAAGAACTCAAGGAAGAAATATACTCTACTTCTTGAACCCGGTTCCTCCATCTGGGATATTTATAGTAACATGTGGGGGAGGTGTTGCTCCAATAATTATTAGTATATAATTACTTGTTTACATCCTAAACAAAATGGAACAAAAGTTGCTTATTTTTTTCTCACAGGGAAAGTAAAGTGATGCATAATTAACAACTGATTGGTACAACATTCTTTTGCATCTTTTAATTGGTGTGAATTAGTTTAAAATTAAAATGTCTTTTATCTCACCTTTGGGAATGCAATCTAATCTTCTCAGCAATATGTTGAAGTTTCCCCCATAATTAAACTTTAAAAAATAAGAATTTCTAACTTTTAAGAACCAAAAATGTGTTATTTCTATGGTGGTTATATGAGGAGGAAACTATTTTGTACATGGCACCACCCCTTGTTAAAATGCAGTGAGCGGCAACTTTGCAAACTCTTGTGACAGAGGAAAAAAGGAATTTGTGCATTAGAAATCTGTCAAAGATTTCCTAAAACTAAATTTTTCAGAGCAGTTTCTACAGGTCCACATCTCTTGATCAAGTGAAAAAGAAACAGGCTTGGCAATAATTAATGGCTGTTACTATCCTAATTCCTGTGCATAGTTAAAGGATAGTGTTGTGTCCTGAGCCTGCAAAAGCAGGCTCGGGACGTTGCTATGGTCCCGGACTGTTGCAAGCTGCCCGGGACCAGGCTGAGCAGCGCCAGCCTGCGCGCATGTTCATGGCGCGAAAGCGCACCGTTTTCTCTTGTAACCGTTTTGCTCGGGGATTCTATTTAATGAGAGAGAGGCCTGCGAGCCTCAGAATTGTGTTGGAGTGAGCAGAAGAAGAATAAACAGTTGTTGGCTACAGAATGCGTGCTCTTCTTTCGCCATTAACTCGAGGACTTAACAGATAGAATAATCAAAGATGTGACAAATCAGCTTTTTCTATGTCAGAATATAAAGACTATCAGCTAAATATATGTGTGGTTTAAGACAGTTTATGTTAAGGCTATTGTGTTGTCTTAAATAACCGCAAGGGCAACAAAATGGGAAGATAAGATTTAGGATTAGGATGCATTATCAGGGATGCCACACAAAGATTCAGCTTTCTTACTGCAAATAAGAAAAGCAAGAACAGGAGTTCTGTTGTTTTCATCTTCAGGAACTAATCAAAGAATTATTCTTATTTGGTTTCTGGACTGATAGCTTAAGTTTTGGGGGCATAAGGGAGGCTGAATTAACTGTGCAGACGTTTCAGGCCTTAATTCAGACATAATTTGGGGCTTAGTTTTAAGGAATGCTATAAATGCCCACTATTTTAAAGATTCTCTTCCTTATTTTGTTAAAAATACTATTTCAAAAATTTTGATAGTCCACAATAGAATGACAACAGTATTTCAATGTAGTAATAATACACATAATAATCTTTATATAACATTATTAGATAGATAGATAGATAGATAGATAGATAGATAGATAGATAGAATAATAATAACATATAATCCAGCTCAGATACATCTCCATTCAGTTCTCACTCTCCATATACACTCTCAAAATGCCCCCTTTTAAAACAGCTTCTCAAACATCAACTTGAGTGAGTGTGGATCTTTCTTCTGGTGCCAAGGCAGTCCAAAGGAGAATTCCTGCAGATAATGGGGACTCCCAATACAGACTTCTGCTGGAATGCCTTGGATGGACAGATTTGTAGAGCAAGTGGTTTTGTAGATAACTTAAGTCCTAAGCCATATAGGGACATCTAAGTTTCCCTCAACATCTTGCACGTTTCCTGAAAGAGCATCTAATTCAACTATTGGATTACCAGTGTTATGTGGCAATAAAGAATTATTCCCATTAAAACATGGGTCACTGCATTTTGTACTAGCCGGAAGCAAAAATAGATGGGACGGAGTAGGCATGTCTGGGAGTCTGCATCACATGCCTCCCCCTCCCCTACTCCGCCTGCTGCTGGAGGGCTGGCCTGGTATTCACAGTGGGCTGCGGAGCCCCAGAGTGCACCAGTGGCTGCTGACGAACACTGTCGCTCCCCATGCGCTCGCTGGCCTGTGTGCGGGGGCCGATAGTGTCAGGCAGCGGCCGCCCCAGCTGCTGCCTTAACTTGCCTCATCCCGCAGGATGAGCCTCCTGCCCACCAGAGATCCCCTGGATCGCCCCCAACCCTGCCCAGCCCCCACAGGTGTCCCCCCCATGAGCAACATTGAGGTGGCCACACCCACCCCAGCCACACCCACCCAATCTGCTGTGACCACTGCAGCTACACCCACCCAGTGGGCCATGCCCATTTGGCTCCCCTGATGTGGCCCTCAATGAAATTGAGTTTGATACCCCTGCCATAGAAATAAAACTGAAAGTTACAGTCCTCTGGCATCCCCACTCCACTCCAAGGTTGACCCAACATATAAACTCTGTGTCTTTGCAGACTTATTTTACATTGGATATTACATGGATATTTCAGGGCATACAACATTACATAAAATGCAGCACAATTTTAAGCAATAATGCAACATTAGGGTAAGATCTTTGTTGGTCCTGACCCAACACCTTAGTTATCTTACCATATGACTCTATCATCCACGAGAAATGAGAATTAATAATTAGAATGTTATAGAGGACACAGAGAATGCCTTGAAGGACAGGAGGAAGAACTGCCAGCAAGGCAGTGGTCACGTAATGGGCTTGCTTGAGCCCATTCCAAGAAAGTAACTTGAGAAAATCTCTTGGCCTTTCTCTACTTCAGATGAGGATAAAATGAGGGAAGAGGGGAACATATTCAAACTTGCAAGATTCTGCTATTATAGCTGTTACATAAAGGTAGTTCTAGTCTATATGGCATTGGATTGATCTCCCTTATAGTCGTGTCAGTCATCACAGCCTTTAGACCAGGGATCTGCATAGCTGGCTGAGGAATTCTGGGAGCTGAAGTCCACAAGACTTGAAGTTGTCAAGGTTACACACCCCTGCTTTAGACAATCCTGAGAGCTTCAGACCACCTGTCTGGAGGACATCCAGGTTGAATGACTAAAGGTTTTAAAATGTCATTCAGAACAGCAAGATATTTGGGTGTATTCTAAAGATTGTGGGTACGTCACCTATTTTATTTCTTATTTTTCAAAGAATCAGTACTATAGTTCATTCATCAAAGCTCAACATCAAAAGAATATTCTTGTCTAATAGTGTCTAATGCAGTGGTTCTCAACCTTTCTAATGCCGCGACCCCATAATACAGTTGCCCCTGTTGTGGTGACCCCCAACCACTTATACATCACCGGGTGCCAGGGGCGTGGCCAAAGAAAAGGGGGGGGGAAATGGCGGACAGCCTTGTTTGGTGACCCCCGTGAAATGGTCGTTCGACCCCAAATGGGGTCCCGACCCACAGGTTGAGAACCGCTGGTCTAATGCCAGGTCCATCAGTTTCAAAGTTTAGCACCTTGGAGTAGATAGCTATAGGTGTCTGCCTACAGAATGAAAAATCAATTCTGAAATCTTGGGGTAGCTAAGAGGCTGGATGGGCACCAGGGAGACTCAGGTTCAAGCCCACCCTCAGGCACAGGAGCTCACCAGATGACTGTACCAGTTACACTGTCTTTTCAGCCCACTCTCTCTTGTGTGCCTGAAGGAAAGTGAGAATATCAATCTAATTAGTAAATAAATAAATAAAACCCAATGGTCAAAATCATGCTTTTTATGATATAGGTACAGATTAATTGTCTTTCAAACTATATTATAAGAAACAAAACATCCAGCAAGTAATCTTATTCAATAGTTGTTATAATCCAGGGGTATCAAACTCAATTTCACTGAGGGCTGCATCAGCATTGCGGTTGCCCTCAGGGGCCGGGTGGGTATGGCCAGGGTGGGTGTGGCCTAGTTGGTAGGTGTGGCCAGCTCTACATTGTTGGGCATGGATAGAGTGGGTGTGGCCTACTGGGTGGGTGTGGCCAGCTACATCATTCACATCAAGGGTGCCTGTGGGGGCCTGGGCAGGAGTGGGACAGATCTGAGGGTCTCTGGCAGAAAGGGGTGGGACCAGGGCAGAGCCCATCAAGCCAGATATGTGAAGTAAGTGAGGGCCATTTGCTGGTCACTTCCAGGCGATGGTGCATTTCTTCATTCCTCACAAAGGGTGACACCTCCCCAGTATGCACCCAGGGGGCGGGGCCAACACGGCAGGAGCTGGTTCCTCGCTGTTTCCAGATGGCCTTGTGAAGCTAAGACTAAATGCGTTTCAACATAGATGGCCACCACAAAATTGTACATTGGCTCCCAGCTGGCCTGGGCCAGGGCCAAGGCAGCAGGGACCATTCCTTCACTGTTTCCGGGATGGCTTCGCGGGCCACATGAAACCACTTTGTGGGCCACATCTAGGCCCCGGGCCTTGTGTTTGACATGTCTGTTATAATCCATTCCCCTGGGGATATTTTGGTTTTATTTTAAAAGGTAGAATATAACCTGCCTTTCAGAAGCAGTAAATGCTCCAACACTAGAAGTTTTTAAGAAGAGACTGGACAGCCATTTGTCCGAAATGGTGTAGGGTTTCCTGCCTGAGCAGGGGGTTGGACTAGATGACCTCCAAGGTCCCTTCCAACTTTACTATTATTATTATTATTATTATTATTATTATTATTATTATTATTATTATTCCTGAAATAAAACATGATTACTAAGTTGCCAACCTAGCTTGCCAGGTGCTACCAAACTATTTAAATTGATGTATTTTTTATTGGTCAGTGACCGAAATCTCTATGTCTGTTTATATTTATAATAGACAAATAGTCTGAATTGTAAAACATTTTATATGAATTAAATCATCTGTTTCATACTACTTCTTGAAAAGATTGTAAATCTTTTAAAGTTGCTAATATGTAGAATAAAAGTCAAGATACCCTTTAATGGCGGTGATGCAGTGGCTCAGAGGTTGAGACACTGGGCTTGGAAAGTCTACTTTCAGATTTTGTAAGGAATTGTAAATTGAAAGTCTGAAATTACTGTTGAGTTTCCCCATGCAATACAAAGAGTTCTATAGCAGGGGTCCCCAATCTGTGGGCTGTAGCCCACTACCGGTCCATGACCTATTTGCAATCAGGCTATGTGAGTGGCTGGGTGGTGCATGCGTGGGCACAGCCCCACTCACGTGAGCATCGCAGGCACTCAGGGCCTCACTCGCACAAGCACTGCAGGTGCTTGAGGCCTCACTCACGCGAGCATCATGGATGCTCCTGGCCCCACTTCTGCGAGCGTCATGGGTGCTCTTGCCCTTGTTCATGTGTGCATGTCTGTGCACATGAGCCTGTCCCTCCCACAAAACCATCCCCTCTTTTCCCCCTCCCCCGGGCCACCAACCCAGAAAGGTTGGGAAACTGTGTTCAATAGGATATCATGGAAAGTACAGGCATGAGGGCCTACTTCAATACTGGAAATCTGGGGTGTGCAAAGAAAAGGTCCTTCTGAACATAGGCTCAGTCCAGGAAATAGGTTCCTTACTGTGAAGCAAAATTTTCATAAAGCAATAGAATCAATAAGAAAAGTGTTAATGTATGTGCATCCATTAAACAATGTAAGACCTCAAGCCATAGTTTTATTGAAAATAGTTTTGATGCAGCTTCTGTTTTCTCCTTTCTCCATGATATACTGTAGCCTTTCTCTGTAGAACCAAGCACAAGAAGTTTCAGCACCATCTACCTCAGGGGTGTCAAACTCGCAATGTCATGTGACGTGTCGCGACGTATCGTGACTTTTTTGCCATTGCCAGCAATGGGGTGGGCGCAGTTTCACTATGATACATCCGGCCTGTGGGCTGGCAGTTTGAGACCCCTGGTCTACCTGCATCTTGTTAAGTTCTGTTTAATCATCTTTTAAATTAAGCAAAAAGCCACAAAAGCAACTGACATTGGCATCTGGTGGTTTGGTGACTGATTGGTATAGGAGAAATTTTTTAGTGGGTCTTCATATTAAGAGAAGCATCAATGTAAATAATAGTGTACAGACCCTATTACTTATTTATATCATTATACAGCATTTAAAGCCTGGTATCACAAACCATAATATTTATTATAACTTTTGGTTCCTTCGATGCCAACAGTATACACAGTGCTTTAAAATTAATATAATAATAGGAAATAGGATTTTCCCTGCAGAAGCCGGTAATTTAAATCTGAATATTTAGAAAAAACAAAATCATGGATAACCAATAAAAACACAAATAATTTCAAGTCAGAGCATAGTTGATTTTGATTTGACAAGTCATAACCTGCAATTTGCTGTGGTCTCTCATAAGAATTATGCACCACTTTTATTCTTTGCTCAGTCGGGTTGATCTTCCAAGGCAGAAATCAAATTAGCACACAAGCCACAATGACACAGATTAGAACACAATCTGGCACAGAAAACAGCACATTAAAACCCCTGAAATATTTTAGCTGCAACTTAAGTCCACTTCATGTCCGCCATTACCTGCTGCTCTTTCTGGTTCCCAGAGAATGCATTCTATACAGTTCTTATGACCTGTGCTGTACTTTCTGGTTCTGATGAGACCATCATTGTTCTAGTGCAGTTTGCAAAGTTGAAACAGCTCTTAGAAAGTGTTATTAGGTGTGAAGCATTTTTCTCCACTGGCTTTGATTCATTTTCCCAAGCTTCTCACATTGCTTCATTTCTTTGGGGTGCATTTTAGTAAGCCGTAGTACCAACCGACAGAACTGGATCAGTAATTAATGACTAAGAATTGCTCAATGTGTTTGGGTATAACAATGAAAAAAGTACGGTTGTTAAAAAACAACAGATTTCAGCACCATCTGGACTTTCTGGTCACAGTGGCACCAATTCCAAAGAAAGGCTTAACAGTGCATGATCTGAGAGTTCCATCTGTTTTATCTAAAAATGAATCAATCAGACACTTTAGCCATTTTATATAACAGGAGGGGGAAAGTCCATCTCTTCATTGACAAGTTTCCATAAATCCAGTATGCGTTTTCACTAATCATTTTTTAATTTTTCTTTCTTTCATTTCACTTTCTTTAGATTTGTTTTAAGATGATCATCACAATTATTTTAACACTTGGATAGAAACTAGATGTTATTAGATACCTTAAACTGCTGCTTTTTCATTTATACCAGTCTCCTTCATTCTAGAACAGTGGTTCTCAACCTGTGGGTCGGGACCCCATTTGGGGTTGAACGACCATTTCACGGGGGTCGCCAAACAACGCAGTCGGCCATTTTTCCCCCTTTTCCTTAGCTATGCTACTCCCTTTTATTCTATTGGCTTTTGAAAGCCAATAGAATAGACTCTCTTGAATAGAGTCTAATTTTATTGGCTTTCAAAAGCCAATAGGAATTGTCCAGGCTGTCTCTGCCCTGCTGAGCCCGCCAAAAGTCCCATTCTGCAAACGGTGCTGCACCAGTTGAGTAGTCCTCGACTTACGACTGGTTGGGGGTCGCGGCATTAAAAAGGTTGAGAACCACTGTTCTAGACAATGTATATTGCTAATTCATAAAGCATTGTACTTGTTGCCTGTGAACTCCCAAGATGAACTCAGTATACTAACCCTGGTCTATAAAGACCTAAGCAACTTAGGATAAGAACATTAAGCAGTGCCCTGCTGCATTGGATCTTTGGCCCATCTAGTCCTCTTTTCAAAGTGTCGAATCAACTGTACAAAGAAGCCCACTAGTCTCCCAACAAATGGTCTTCAGATGCAATCACATGCCAACAATGCTAATAGTCATTAATACTTTAAAGCCATCTCCCCAACTACATATTAATACGGATACATCTGGCCCATGGAACTAGCTAGCATAGTTCTGATAAAACAGAATTTTCTTTATGATGATTCCTAATTATAGAATACATAGTACTAGGGCTAAGATTCATGCCGTAGACTTAGATTCAAATAATAACTTAAAACATGCTTGTTGATCCAGGCATAACAACAGCTTGGAGGTGGTCCTTGCTTCAAATGTAACTACATTGCTGACATACTTTGTTTTAATTAGATATCTGTCTATTTCGTATGTCCATCCTTTTGGTAACAATACTGATTAAAAGTTTGCTGATCTTTAAAAAAAAAGTCAGACCTGGTTAATACTTAGAGCAGAGACCACTAAGATCACCCAAGGCTAGGCAGTCTGAGATAGATGGAGCAAAAGAAGTGCTCTGTGTGAAAAATTTACTTCAAGGTCTAGAAAAGCAAATCTAAGGTATATTGGCAAACTTCCTCAACATGTCGCAGCGTACATGTTATTTTCACCTCTCTTGAATGCAGGGAGATATAAATAGCTCACAGAGACAGACTATACATACTTCAGCTCATATTTTAAGGACAGCTATGTGCTGCATTTCTAAATCATGTTCACCCATCTTACAGTGGCAACTCTAAGTATGCAGATTATCATCCAATAACAGCAAGACGAGAGGAACCTCTAGATTAGGCGTGTCCAATATTGGCAACTTTAATACTTGTGGACTTCAAATCCCAGAATTCTCTAGCAAACATGGCTGGCTGAGGAATTCTGGGAATTGGTCCATAAATCTTAAAATTGCCAAGGTTGGACATCGCTGTTCTAGATCAAAAAGATGGAGACTTAGCTAACTTTCGGTATTACAAGAGAACATTGAACTGAAGAATTAGAAACTAAAGTTTCTTTCAAATCTATTTAGCTTCTGATTTTTCTTTATCTATAAGTATAGTCTGCTGGCAAAATACTTACGAGAGGTATATTCGTCTCTTTGTCATCAAATAGAAATAAATCAGTTCAGAAACAGAAAGATATTTTGCTGCCTGATCTGAAACAATTAGAATCAAGGCATAAACTTAATCCAGTTACAGTTACAGAACAAATGATTAGAGCAACATGGAATCAACTAGTTTTATTAGTAGTTAATCATAGATATTAGAAACTGAAATGTATTTAACAGATTGTTGGCTTATCAATTCCATAAGGGACAGCATAAAAGAATTATTATGTCTATCTGGGACACAACAAAACATGTTTTTACAATGAAAGAAATAATGGAACAATTTGTTAACTATTATTTTAAATTAGAATAATAATTTAGAATAATTTTCAACAGCCATCTGTTTCAGAAAAGATTTTTAAACATTTTGAATCCCATACTACTTAAGTACTAAATTCACAGATCAATAAAAAGTTGTTATCAACCCATAACCAAAGATGAAACTAACAAGGCAATAAAAAAATTGAAATTAAATAAAGCTCTAAAATTTGACACCATTTCTGCAACATACCATAACACTTTCCAAGAAATGTGTTTAAACCTTTAATTTAAGTAATGAATAAAAGTCAGGAACAGCCTTTTCTCTTTAATTAATAAAGAAGGAAAAAAATCCAACTCATCACAGAAACCATGTAAGCTTGTCACAGAAATACCAGAAATATTTTTTTAAATTGAAATGATACATTCTGGTCAGATTGGATTTGCTCTGAGGAGATATTTGAGCAACATTAGATATATACTAAATATTATCCTGGGAGCAGTATGGTGAATTGAAGACACTCTGAGAAAGCAGAGCTAATGACCATGGCAAAGACCAAGAAACCAATGAGTAGATTGGTTTCTTGGAATCTCTACAGAAAAGGAGAGGATGGGAGATCAGTCATATGTGCTCCAAATGGCTACTCTTCACAAGAAGATTGCAAGACAGTGGTTTATTGCAGGTTTGAATGTCAGGAGATAATGGGATCTAAGGAAGGCCATCTTGCTTGCAACAGTGGTGGAGCTTTTTGAAAGATACTAAGTTTGCAAATCTCACTTTCTAATGATTTTCTGAAATTGCCTATTAACCATCCTAAAACTATTAGAGATCTTTGAAAAGTCTTCATCAGGTGAATTTATCTTCAACTCTGAACAAAATTAATTATAAGCTTACAAATTTTAAAGAATTGAAATAAACAGCAAAAAGCTTAATAAGATTTGATGTAAGAAAGTTATGAATGGATTAAAGATCAAGATAAATTTGGAATATTGACCTTTACTGTAAGATTTTGGAATTAACTATAAAATATTAAGAACTTTCACAAGAAACAAACTTATGTTAGCTCTTCTGGCTATTGCAAGCAATAAAAAGGTAAGTGATAATTTAAGAAACTGGACACTAGAAGGGATGAAAGATTTTAGGCAGAAGAAAAAAATACAAGCCTGTTTTTGATGTCAATTAATATTAGGACTTACAAAAGACATAGGAAATATTAAAGGAAATCTTTGTAGAATGGAGACAATTGAGTAACTACAATATCAACACTGTTAGTAAGTCCACTTCTATGGAGGGACCATGTCAAAAAATGTTAATGAAGGAATGTCAAAAAATATGACAACGCACAGAAAGTACAAAATGTGGAACCAGAAATGATAGACCAAGAGAATTATTTGAAAAGGGCACTTTATTGGATATACAAAAGAAACTGGCTGAAGTTTTAAAAATTAAAAGTAAAATATAAATGGTAAATTGAGAGAATGACTGGAAAATGTTTTTTATTGGAGCTACAAAAGAGATTTGTTAAAGCCTTGAAAAAACCTATGTGACAGGATACAGACTTGATAAGAAATTAAATCTATGACAATATTTGATTAAATAAAAGATTAAAACTATATAAAAAGAAGGAATATAACACTGGTATATTTGATCAAAATGAAAATAGGTTTTTTTTTACACAATGTTCTGGCAACTCTTTATGGACTTTTTGTTGACACCAGGATTGAAAAGCTGATGGAACTGGTATAGTTTGGGCTTGTCTAGCCATGTTTAGATTGGCTGGATGCTGCCTGGAAAGGCTGTAAAAGCAGCTCACATGCACAGATGCCTTTCATTTCATTAATATTAGTTTTTATGTATTTTGATACAATTGTTTCAAGGCATAGCATTGTCTATGTACATGTAATTTATATAACAAGTAAATCAGTTATAGACTTGCTTTAGGATGAGTGGTGACAGTAGAAATGTCTTGCCAATGTTGGAACAGTCATGATATGTTCTGCTACGTTTGTGGCAAGTACACACTTACACAACAATAGCACTTAAACTTCACAATGCTTTACAGCCCTCTCTAAGAGGTTTACAGAGTCAGCATATTGCCAGCAACAATCTGGGTCCTCATTTTACCAACCTCGGAAGGATGGAAGGCTGAGTTAACCTTGAGCTGGTGAGAATCAGGAAGTTTCTCCTTAGTTCTAGGTTGCTTCTCTCTTTGGTTAATTTCCATCCATTGCTTCTTGTCTTGCCTTCAGATGCTTTGACTCCCTTGACTCCCTCTTCTTTGTGGCAGCCCCTGAGATATTGGAACACTGCTATCATGTCACCCCTCGTCCTTCTCTTCGTTAAACTAGACATAATCAATTCCAGCAACCGTTCCTTATATGTTTTAGCCTCTAGTCCCTTAATTTTAGCCTCCAGTCCCCTAAGCCTCCAGTCCTCATGGCTGTTTTGTTACAGACAGGTAATGTATATCCTTTAGTATCTGTTGACTATGCTGCACATATGAAAGAAATATACAAAAACATGGAATTGAAGTATAATTGGAATAACTGGAGATCTAAAAGTAGTGGCTCTGCTGCTTGGAATGGAGCTCAGATATACCAAGTAGCATTGTTATATATGTGAATGGGAAAAGAGAATCACATTATATTAAAAAGAATTGGCCACTCAAAAAGAATTTGGTCTCAAGAAAGAAAAATGTGGCACATGAACCATTTGTTAACTAACAAAGATTTTTTTTGTCTCTGCTTCACATAAAACTGATGAAAAAAAGAAAGTGAAGGTTTTTGTTATTTGAAATAGATGTTTTGAGAAATAACTGATGCTGGAATTAAGGAAGATATTTTTGTTAGTTCACAGATCTCATATGTCATTAATGACAATCAGTTCAAAGATCTATTAGTACAGTGGTTCTCAACCTTTTTAATGCCGCGACCCCCAACCGGTCGTAAGTCAAGGATTACTCAACCGGTCGTAAGTCGAGGACTACTCAACTGGTGCAGCACCATTTGCAGAATGGGACTTTTGGCGGACTCAGCAGGCAGAGACAGCCTGGACAATTCCTATTGGCTTTTGAAAGCCAATAGAATTAGACTCTATTCAAGAGTCTATTCTATTGGCTTTCAAAAACCAATAGAATAAAAGGGAGTAGCACAGCTAAGGAAACGGGGGAAAAAATGGCAGACTGTGTTGTTTGGCGATCCCCGTGAAATGGTCGTTCGACCCCAAATGGGGTCCCGACCCACAGGTTGAGAAACACTGTGTTAGTAGGACCAGAGAAAAATGCCTGGAAAGCATTCAAGGATGTTGTTGAGAATTTTCTTGACAACTACAGAGCACCAAACTACATTTAGCTGGTTGCCAAACTTCTTACAGCGTATAAGACCGTGAAGTGCAATGTGTCACTGACGACTCATTTTGTACATTCACCCTTGGACTTCTTTCTCAAAATTCTAGGTGCAATCAGTGACAAACTTGATAAAAAATTTCACCAGGACATTGTCACAATGGAAAAAACTTATCAGGGCAACTGGAATCCATCAGTGCTGACTATTTTTGGACACTGCACCAAGATGTATTGGACAGTGACTTCAAATGAAAATCAGCAGCAAAACACTTTTAGCTTTGTTAATGCAGTGTGTCAGAAACATTATGCGATTAAATACATTATACTATTAAAAATCAATATTCATATTTCTCAAATTTCCTACATGATACAGTCATTCTGAAATTATATTTATGTTCAGTTTGAAGGGTCTATTATAATCAACAAAAGTTTTTCAGGAAGAAAACTTTTAAAAAAATATTATCATGAGGCAAATCAAAACAACAAAAAAGCAGCTCTGATTTTTCTTGATAGAGGAAAAGCATTTTATAATCTAGAATGTCCCTTTATTATTTTGTTTAGAAAAAGATGAGTTGTGTTTCATTTTTTCTATAAGAATGCAAAATATTTATATAGAATAAAAAGCCAAGATAATAGTAAATGCTTTTTGTCACAACAATGCGCTATACTGAAGGACACAACAAAACTCTCCCCTTTCCCTTTAATTATTTTACTTTATTATTTTAGGCATTAGAACCACTGTTAATGAAGTTACATCAAGAAAATAAAATATTAGGAATTAAATTAGCAACTCAAAGACATAAACTGACATTATGTGCCTACAATTTTGTACTTACAGTCACCCAACCTGAAGCCTCTTTGGTATTATTAATGTAATATATACAATAATATGTTTTTTTCCAGGTTATTCAAGTAGATGTGTTAACAGTTGTATAACCTGACAGAGGTCTTGTAGGAGTTTAAAAATGGGGTACTATGCTGATCTTGAGTTAAAATGCCTTATAAATCATATCAGATAGATAAACTCAATAGAAATGATTTCATAACAAAAACATATTTACTCAGAAAGATTACTTGCATTCATGATGGTTGTTTCTGACAATACGCCTCTGTTCATCCCTATAGGTGAAAGAATGATGCTCCCTCCATATCATCTTTATAGCGGCATAGGGTCATCTGGTGACATCTGACGGCCCATGCTCTTCTTTAGACAAAGACATTCCAATCTGGCTTGTGTCCAGGAAGTCTCCCAATGCCCTCAGAAACTCCACCCACTGACCCATTAACATGGGATGACTGACTAGCTAAACTGCATTTCCCATAATCCATCTCTTAAAGAAACAGCACTTAACCCAATATATGCCAGATACTGATACTAACATACTGATACATGCTCTCTAGTTAGGGTTACATAGAGCTATACGGTCCAGAACAGGTACCATCCCATTTGTTTTTACTGAGATCAGAAAGGAAGGAAAATAAAAGGATGCCTTTTTCAGATGAATAGTGGTTAAATAAAAACTTCTAAATGAACTTTAGCTTGAAGAGCTGGATTTCAGTCCCTGCCCTGGTACCTCATTCCAAGTCCTACTCGGGCTTTTGGCTTCTTCTCTAACATTTCTCCTCCTGGCTGGCTGTAGATTCCTAGTGGACATTGTTCATGGTTCCATGGTCCATGCTTCTGATTTTCTCCAGAATATTACCCAACATCTACCCATGATTTGGGTAATTTTGACTTCATCTAAAATGGTGAAGGCCTAATTCTTTCAATGCATCCAATGTTCTGCTGGCTGTCAATAGCAACTATAGGCACATGCACAGATGAGAACAAGGAATGAGTCCCTGGGAGCCTGATTTCCAATTTACATGGTACCATGCTGAGCTGTTTTATTTATTTGGTTATGCGCTAATATTGGTGTCCATGCCACAATCAATTTATCAAGTTTTTAATGCTGCAACGCTACCTATCCAGAAGATTCTTCCCATGTTATTATTTCACTGCTCTATATATGAATTATGTATGGTATATTGACTGAAATTATAATGGTAGTGAAATATCAATGTTAGTGTTCCATTAAGAAAGATCTAGTATTATGCTTTACTGTATATTACCTTTGTGGAGTCAGTATAAGTCAGAGTTTCTCAATCTCAGCAATTTTAAGATGTGCTGACTTCAACTCCCAGAATTCTTAAAATTGTTGGAAGTTGAAAAGTACAAGTAGTTCGGACAGAATGAGTGATTAATTCAAATACATGCCCTAGTAATATATTCTCCTTTCTCTTTTCAGCCGCACCCACAAAAAATTCTTTATCAATGCAAAGGCCTCAAGCTTTTTCTTTGGATGTTCCTTCTGTTAGCTGCTTTTCCTTGTGCACAGCAGTAAAAATTGTGCAACAGGACAACAGATAATTCACTGCTATTCTGTTATGGTTTACTGGATATAAATTTCAACATTTTGCGGAAAAGAGTTTGCAATTCCCACCAGGCTACATGCAATTAATGTCAAAACCTACTGAAAGCCAATGATCCCCAAAAGCAGGTTTCATGTTAAAACTGGTGGCCAAAAATTCAAATGATGAAAATCTTTAGGGAAAAAAATCTTCAGAATTAGCCCCAGGATTAATAAATATTTTAAAAACAGCAGCAATACAACATGCAAAAAGGGTGTGGGGTTTTATGGGTTTTTTTTATGTTGTGGAGTTTTAATGTTGTAAACTGCCCAGAGTCACTTGTGTGTAAGATGGGCAGCCATATAAATTTGATCAATAAATACACAAAAATAAAAACTGCCCGATTAAAGATGGTTTTGGGGTGTACCATCCTGGAATGGACTATCATACCAATGAAAATGTGACCTACCATGAATAAAAACAGTTTCATTAATCAAACATTAAAAGAGAAATAGATTTACTTTGTATGTACAAAGAAAAAAATGGGAAAAGTTAAGCCATGCTCTCTCTTTGAAGATTAAGCTAGCTAACCAACCCCATCTTGGGAATTAGGCAGAATACAAATAAATAACAATAAATAATATGTGACCTGCTGCCACTCAGAAATAAACAGTTTTATACCCACAGAGTTATTTTGCAATAGAATATTTATTTATTTATTTATCTGACTTTTATGCAGCAGGATAAAAAGGAAACTCTTGGAAGCATACCCATAAAACACCCACACAATCATATAAATGTCTGAATTTCATAATACGTGTATTATTATTCTATATAATGAATCATGAACAAAGGCAGGTAATATTTCATTTAAAAATAGTTGTGTATGCATGCACAGAGCAATGATTTCATCAAATTAAATATCTCATTTTGTGTAGAGATGTCTATGCCTTTTAATTCATAGGCTATGCATTTTTAGAGCTCATCCAAGCACTGCATTTAAGCCACTTAGGTTAATAAATCTCTGTGCACTGTCTTTTAAAAGCTGTTGCCTCTTTTTTTTCCAATATGTTTAACTGCATACAAATGTCTCCATTCTATACCAGTCTGAATTTATATGTTAAAAATTATTTAAAAATTATACTAGGTTAGATCCAGGAGAAGTTATTTATGGTTTAGTCTCTTTAAAATATCGACAAGTTAATTCATAGTGATTTACTTCTCGCTATTTTTAATATGTCTGACTTCCTCTTGGTGGAACCCCTTATATTTTATAAGACATGAATATTTTATTTGTTTGCTTGTTTATCAAATTTATATGGCTCTCTATGTCACAAGAAGTGATTCTGGGCACGTACAACAAAAGCAATAACAAAAGTATAAAATGATAAACATACCAAACACAGTCATATTAAATAAAACATTCACAAGATATACACTTCAATATCAGTATATATACTTATCTTGAATATTCAGGATATCAATATAAACTTAATGCCTTCTAGATAAATATATTATTAACAAAAAGCACTTTATTTTGTGGACTTTTTTGAGGAAGGATTCTTAGTTTATCTTTCTGTTCAAAGTCACTTAGGCATCCAATAAGAAACCACAAAATTGAGTGAGTCGTCCGGATGCTTAATCAGGAAAAAAAAAAAGTCTTGTTGGTCTCTGAGAGCACAATTTTGAAATTGGGCATTTCTAGAGCCATGCTTCCAAAGTAGCCAAATGAAAATTGTGTACTAAAAATCATAAATGTTTATAGAAAATAAAATATGATAATGAAATCCTCTTCTTTGGAAGAGAATTTCCTGGCTGCAGGGCGCTCTCCAAAAGAAAAGTCTCTGCGGAAAGCTTCCGCTGTTGCAAAAACTTAACCTTTACGCAGACAGAACAAAGACAATGTCTTCCAACAGAAATTTTAAAAAACCAGGGGGTGAAAAATGTGCTCATGTGAGAGAAAAGATCCTTAAGAATTTGTGCTCTCAGCCCATTCAGAGTAAATGCATGCAAGTTTAGTTGAGCACATTTTGTTAACTGCAGTGGCTTTAGAATAAGACAGATTCCCAGGAGCTGATAAAGGTGTAACTTTCATATAAAAGTTCTGCAAGATTTTGGAATTAAAAGGCAGGGGAAAAAAAACAGACTCCTTAAAAGGTAGGAAATTCTCCCTTTCCTTCTAGCATATCTCTTGTCGAAAGTGTCTAATTAACATTTCTTTGTATTTTAGAGCTTGATAAGTTTTATTATAGTAACATTATTTCCCTCAGTGCCATGTAATTTTATTGACCAGGGAAAAATTGTACAGAATTTTGCACCAAAACTGCTCCAAATTCATTAAAATACGTAATTCCACAAGAAATCTCTATTTTTAAGATCAATGTAAGGATCTTTAAGGGTATGTACAATGTTTTACAAAATTTAGTGACTTCCTCAAATGACTAATATCAGCTTTTGCTAACAAAAAACATAATAAGATTTTAAACTCTTTCATGGGGATGTGTGGTGCTTCTCAACAACAAAAGTGAGAAAAAAAATAAAACATACACAAAGATGCACACTCATACACACACTCTTTCCTTATCTTGGATCCAAATATAGCTTGAAATGCTGAAACACAAAATAACCTGGGCATAACTACTGCAGGCAGGAATTTCTTCCCTCTGAAATGAGCGGGGGAGTGCAAAATCAATTCAAGATTGGTGTGTGTTTTAACAACTTGTTAAAGTTAAAGAAAAGGGGGGGGACCTTTCTTTCAAAACAATTCTTTCTTTTACCAGTGCTCTTTTTTCCAGCTGAGTTATCAAGCTCATATCAGGAGAGTAGGCTTTCTGAAATCATGAAGATTAATAGAAATTTAAATTAAAACGCATCTTGGAATAAAGAAAACCTTTTTGTTCCTTCACTGAAAGAACCACAAAAGTAAACTACAACAGAGGAAAAAGCCTTTTAAAACTGACCAAGTGGCAAGGCAGAGGTCAGACAGCCAGCAGAACAAGAGAGCTGCTCTACAGAGGGTGGAGGTCATCTCTTAACCTGTGTGTTGGGATGGGCTCCGTGATCAATTCTACATTAGCTCCACCCCTTGCATGGAGCAAAACACACTTGAATTGCTGGAGGCTTCAATAGGAGTTGAGTTTGCTGATTGGACAAGAAACAAAAGAAAAAACAGCAGGACACAATTTATAAGGGGGCAGCGAAGGCTGACATGCTATTGTACTCTAGGGGTATCCACAAGCTGTTAATTCCATTTTAACATTGTTAATAAGACTGTTAACACATATGACTTTGTTTAGGGACCTTGAAAACATTAACAATCTACTGGAAGACCCTGCAAAAATAAAAATTGTACGTGCACAAGCACAAAAGAACCACCCTCCTAAACTCACGAACTTTGTTTTATCCACAAGGTGGGCTGAAGCCATCTCTACACTGCCTTTGACCCTCTCAGCCATATATTTTTGGACTCTTATATCACTTTACAATGCCCAAATAAATGTAAATATGATTGAGGATGTCTATGCTCCTATACTTCTCTCCTTCCCTTTCACAGCTTCTTTCAGACCTGCACAAATGTGCAGACTTAATCAAAGGGAAATGCTCCATGAATAAATTGGGTCTGACAGATTTATTGCAGTTAATTTTGCAACAGAAAGGAAAATATTTGGATCTCAGCCTTTTAAGTATTAGGAAAACAATTAATCCATCAAAAAGCGGAAATTCCTGCAATACACCCTCATATCCAATTAAATAATATCAAGTAATTTTGTGCAATAAAGAAAGAAAATTTTCAACTATGTGTCAAGAAAATAAGTTCACTGTGTGGAAAAAAAAACCCTTACTGTTCCTAATCACAAAGTTTTGGTAATAAATGTTTTTAAAGTTATGATAGGAGAAAATAATCTTTCTGGAAGACTCTCTCTCTCTCTCTCTCTCTCTCTCTCTCACACACACACACACACAGAGAGAGAGAGAGAGAGAGAGAGAGAGAGAGAGAGAGAGAGAGAGAGAGATTGCATGAATATAGATACTTCATTTACATAAATACCAATATAATTTGAATGACATCTGGGAACTCAAACATTTCTTATGCATTGGGCAGTGAATTATTTTTGTTAGAGAACTCTGCTGTTTTCTAAATGCTGAACTAGTATTTTTTTATAAATAATCATTTGATTGAAAAGATGCCTTTTAATCCTGTGGATTTCAGTCCCACAGATGATACTGGCTTTTACATAGATGAATGTTAAGTAGTAAAGTGCAAGCAACAGTCCTTATAAATTACATGGAAGAACCACTAAGTAAAAGAACTTACTCTTAAATCAAGGTACAAAATCCTGGATAGTGAAAGTTCTATGCCTTTAATTCATAAAGTTATATCCCGCCTTTGTTAAGCAAAATTGAAAGGTAGAATTCAAATTTTGTTGGAGCTTTTGACAGTGTAATTTGTCTTCAGATTTCCTTAACAAACAAAATGCTTGAATAATAATCCAAGTTAAAAACCTCTGCGATTTAAGCTATCATGCAAACGGTAGTAGAAAAATGCACAAGATCAGTATCGTCCATGAAGTTAGATTTAAGAAAGATGCTACAAAAAACATTTTTTTTAATTATGTGAGATCAAGTAGTTGTTGACTCTTAGCAACTTCATAGATTTTCTCCATGAAAACACAGATTAATGATGCAGTAACCATAAATGAAAAGACCAAAAGGGGCAGGCTTCCCCATTCTAATTTATTTTCCCCAAACTAGAAAATCCAGTGACTTTGTACTGATTTGTTATATTCAAGATGTACACATCCCAGGCTAAGTAGTTCAGTTGCCATAACAACCTCATAAGTTCTGTTCTCCATTCTTCTTTCATAAAATCATTTTGTACAGCTAGTACACTTTTATAAATAATTTAGTTTTCAGAAGTCTTGTATTGTCAAACTAGAGGAATCACCTCCCACTTCTCATTCAAAGCACGCTGATTACGCTCAACCGTCTCTGTGTTAATTTCAGAGTAGGTTTAAAAAGAATATGTGATTTATGGGAACTTGCTATTCCTCTGTCCTTTTTTTTTTCTCTCTACAAAAGACAAAGGGTAGCGGAATAAAATGCTTCATATGCAAGCTCCCAATTATACTCTCTAGATTTCCACTACCATACATTTAAAGGAGTTGATCATTTAGTTGTCATGTGATAATAACTCTTTGCTAAGCATTTGTATTCATGCAGGTTGTTGCAATAAAGATCCATAGGTGAACCAGGTATGTTTAAAAAGGGGCCATGTTTCATTCTTAAAAAAAGGGAAACATCAGCACTCTTCACTTCAAATAAATTAACATTCCTCACCACCAAACAACAAAACAGTGGAGAACAGGATGCGATTAACAAACGGCGGAGAAAGTCAAGCTGTGCTTTTAACATATCCAAGTGAAACTGAAGAGTCTTCTTACTTCTTAACATAGCTGTGCATCTAAATGAGGTTTTTTTGGGGGGGGGGAGGGGCAGTGGGTTTATCTGAAACCTTGCAAAATTCCCACTTCATGGAAAAAGCGAACAGAGATAAACATTTAGTGTGGGATGAGAAAGAAAAGCGATACATATTTTGTGAACATTTACGTGGTACTCAGTACCATAAAACGCAGTGGGACTTCTTTCTGAGAAAAAAGGTACAGGATTGGGCTGTAATTCTTGGCAGCTAATTATCCCAGAATGACAACGAGCACAATCCAGTCAAAGCAGAACTCTTTGGAAGCTCCCAAACTATGGTGTGATCATGCAAACTCTGGGTCAAATGTTACACAAAAATAGATCAAAAGAGCATTGTGAGGAGACAGTGTGTGTGTGTGTGTGTGTGTGTGTGTGTGTGTGTGTGTGTGTGTGTGTATGTGTGTGTAGCTAAAGCCACCTAAGGTTAAGCACAAGGCCATAAAGGAAGCACACAAATATTTTCTTCAAAAGGGAGAGAATAAAAATAGATATACTTTTTTAAAAATCCACTAAAATAAGACTATGTTACATATGGAAATATGCTCTCTTTCCAGATGAACTGTCTTTTGAATTTAAAAAAACCTCCAAACATTTAACTCTCTTTATTGATCTCAAAAATCATGAAACGAAAAGTGTGAATTTTTGTTTTTCTTCGGTTAAGTATGAGTAGTTTTTCCCATAGGGCATAGTCAAGAAAGTCAAGATGGAGGCCACGGGGGCAAAGAGAGGCTCTACCTTTTTTATATGCAGGGTACATGAAAATGGGTAGAACGGTGATCACACTGCAGTGGCCACCATTTTGACTTTTTTGACCACACTTTGCATACACCCATCGCTTTTTTCCCATTTCTAAATAGCAGCTTTTTCCAAGGTTCACCTAATTAACAAACAGCCCCCTCCCCCCGCTGCTCTGAAAACTTTGCATGGTCCAGCAGAGGCTGAGAGTGACTGTCCCTAGAACAAAACGCAAAGGGACTGACTCTGGAGCTCGGGTGCATTTTTTTCTCTCTCTGGCTCTGGCATTCATAACCTCTCCCTGGCTAGTTTCTGTGTCAATACTGCCACCTACTGGTCATCATCAGAGACTGCATTCCAAGGGGACTCTTGCTCCCCAAAGCCCCTTAAGCCTTCTCATTTCAATGCTTGGGAGTGGGGGTGGGGGAGGGGCGGGGAGGCGGCATCACTTTAGCATTCCTCGGGTTGCTTTAGATCTTTACGATTGTTGTTTTTCCCCCCTTCCCTCCCAGAGGGTGAGGAGAGAAATAAGCCACTTCAAAGGAGAAACTTTCTGCTTGACGCAAAGACCAAACTTGTTGTCCTGCTGCCTTAGTTTCTTTATTTACTTATTTGGATTATTATGAATAAAATCCCCTCTCCCTCTTTTCTGCCAGCTTGCTAATGAAGCTGCCATTATTACTGGAGAGAAGTAGGAGGCAGTAGGTGGTGGGAGGAGGAATTCACATGCTAGCAGCCCCCTTCCCAATTTGTTTTCTTCTGAGAAAATTAAAAATATCTATAGCACACAAGATTACAATGAACAGCCTTCTGCTGTCTCCCTTTTCATTTCCTACCCTGCGGTTTGTGCACATTATAAAATTCTGGCTGGATTTATTCAATATCAAAATGTTTTCTGTCAAGCCAACTCCCATCTGTAGGGCTCTGCACAATGCACAAATACACAAACCTTACACATAGGCGTACACATACACCTTGTGTGAGAAAATATAAGAAATCTGTAACTCAGTGAGGCCAGTAAAAACAGCATTCTCTATTTTAAAGATTAATGATTCGGAAAGAATAATACAGAAGCTTTCCCAAAGACGATACAAAATATTGAAAGAAAATTCAAAATTAAATATTTTCAACAGCAGCAGTCTGAAGTAGCCCCAATGAAAAACCAATTTTAGACATTTATGCTTGTCTTTGTAAATAGTGTGTTAGGTACAAGAATATGATCACATCTTTTGCACTTACTTGTTATATGGTAATGACAGATTAAAACCAAAAGTATAAAAAGTGCAAATTAAAACAGAAATTTAGTAAATCAAATAATTGGTCATTTGATTATAAGGGAATTTGTTTGCACAAAATGGATCAACTAATGGGCATGACAAGTTATGATGGACCAAAAACACTGAATAAAATATTGATTCTTATAAAATAAGAATAATTTCAGTATCTAAGAAATACAAAAGGATAATATTGTTGGCTCTTTACAGCCATGGACTGAGGCAGGACAATATGTATTGGGAAACTGTCTCACCAGAATGTAGGAGGAAACAGATAGAAGCCGAAATTATAATCAAGGACAAAATGTGAGTTATTCATGAAATGCCAACCTTTTTAAAAAGGAAAAATAAATACTGGTGGTTCCTTGTGGAAACAAAATAATGGCATACTGATCTTGCCCTGAAAAACAGATATAACAGTATGTGATCATATGAAGCTGCTCTGAATTGAGCCAGAGTCATTGATCCATCAAGACCCGACCTGAATACAGAAGGATCTGCTCCCAAGCTGTGCTGGGTGCAAAGAATCTGCTCTGCCATGAACTACACCCTTACCAGATTCCATCTAAAGCCATACCGAAAAGTACAACTGCCCCCAAAGAGAAATAAACCAAAAGCAATCAAGGAAGATGGAGATGTCTCAAAAGCAGAGAGGAGAACTGCATGCATAAGAAAGCCTTGTGCCCAGTATATAGGCCTAATGAGATTACAAGGATCTTCTGGAAAGATCCTAAAAACCCTCTGAGGATAAACACACACACACACACACACACACACACACAGTGCTCAATCTGACTCCTTTGTCAGAGCTTTTTGATCATGCATATGTGGCTTCACTCCACTCATTTAGGAAGTTCTACCTACCCACCTAGTTACAAAGAACCACAACAACAGCAGAACCCCATGTTAACCAAGGCTATGAATTTTAAAACCTGCTTTAGGGAGTGGTAGCAAGTCCTGGTGTAAATCCAAAGGAGCAACACACCGCTATTTATAAAAAGTTCTAATATGAATCCTTTTTGAATTGGCAAAGCAAAGCCTTTGTCTTTTCTTTTAAAAGCTAGGTTTGTTGTTTTGCTACACACAGCTGTGTTTTTACAGATGTATGGCCATGTGTCTCCTGTGAAAAGGAGGACTTTTCCCCTTAAATGTGAAAAAAGATCAAAGCTTTAAACACCGAAATACAAGATCCTTTTTCCTTTTGGAATGAGCGCGTGTGTATGTGTGAGTATGGAAGAGAGAGAGAGAGAGAGAGAGAGAGGATGAGAATATACACAATGGCAGAACACCAACATTTCCATCTGTTATCCTTATGCAGTGTACAGGTTAACCTTTGCAATCAGGCATGGAAGGCTGCTATCACAGCTAAGAAACACAATGCCAGATTGGTTTGTGTATATCCGTATTTCACAAGAGGAAGAGGAGGATGAGGAGAAGACCATCTTTTATTAATCAAGTTTATTCTCCAGTAACTAGAAGCCAAAATCTCATTCTCAAGCTTTCTTATTAAAATATGAAATTACAATATTCAAATTATATTTGTTTTCCTTATTGGGTTTTTTCTACAGCAAGAACTCTAGGAAAAAGTCAGTTCTCTTACAGGGTTATGAATATGTTAGTGAGCTATAGAGAAGTTCAACACAAGTAGAAATAAATTACAACAATTGTAACAGTAGAGAAATTTGCTCACAGCCTGTACAGGGACAGTCTTATTTTAGCATTTGTAAAAGCCAATATGCTATGAAGAATATGGATATCAGAAACAACATTTCCTTTTATGATAAATTAAGGCTTGCTTTATTTTGGCACCACTTTCTCAAATAAACATGATGAAATAACATGCTGTGAAATCATATCTAATGTCTGGGTGGTGCTGGTCTAGGAAGAAGCAAATATCTTTAAAATCCTTTGCAAAAACACAATATTCAACAGTCACAGAGGGGTTTCAAATTCTTTACGTATCTGGACTATCCTTAACCATACAAATACCAGAGAATCTACATAAGATGTCTCAATTCAGCATTAATATGCATAAATAGTAATGCTACTTCAGCAGTTAATCAAATAGGTACCTGATTGTTAAGATTCCCATTTTACATTTCATTGCAAAATACGTATGTCAAATAATGGAAAATAAATTTATTCTTCACTGATACTTCTCTATTTGTTTATTTCCAATTTACTGATATCAAAAAAGAAGCAAACGATCCTTTGCCTATATCAACTACTCTATAATTGCATCAACTCTTCTCAAAATATTCACTTTTACTCAAAGTAAGATTTTTCACATTAACAAAGTGAGAGAGAATGACGCAAAGATGTTTTGTTATTTTTGGATTCCACTTATTCAAAGGGACAAAATAGATTTTTTTAAAAAGTCAATGTGTAGTAAAAGTCAATGGATAGTTGTTATTAAAGATTAAAAGCATCAAAGCTTTTCCAGAATTTTTCCGTCTCCAATCCAGCTTTTATGAAAAGGTGTGACTGCCATCTAGTGGATACTTATAAAATCATGATTATTGCCAATTTTGTAAATCTACCAATCACTGCACATTTCTTTCAAAAGGCTTCATCTGAGGTTAAGAAAGCAGAATTTTGTTTACAATGCACATTAAAAATGGGGCAGAATTTCATCATATGGTTTGGCCTCCATCTTTATTTTTTCTCCCCTTTTTTAGCAGACATCCCTATCTGTTTGCATTCTCTTTTGGTTTCACCTATGTCCCAAACCTGATCTAGATGATCAACCAACTCTTTGGATTTTCTTTGTGAGATAGATGTTGCTTTGCCCCCCAAAATGAAACCATTCTAAAATATCTCTAAATTGCTGCCAGCATTATTTCTCAAATGCGTCTCTTTGACATACTTTCTTAAGAACTCATTACAAGGATGAAGCTCCATCAAGAGTTTAGAAGAGTTTCTTTTTTGCAGGTTTTTAGAAAAAACCTAAATACCTTTATTCATATTTTTTTAAAAAAACAAAACACTATTGTTGAGTTGCTGGATATTCTTGTAATTGCTGTTCCAGTTGATTTCTGTTGTTTTGTTCATTTTATATGAATTGTTTGGAAGGCTTCCACTCTTAATGGCAACCTAAATGTAACTACCAGATGAAAAAGAAGTGGAATTCCTTTCAGGTTAAACAGTATTAGCTACTTATTTGCTATACAATTCATTTTTACATTAGGTAGATATTTTTCATGTTTACACATTATAATATAGTGCTCTTTCATCAAGTTGATAATATTGCATCTTAGTTTCACATAGTACAGCCCGAGTTATTTTGAAGGAGCTACAAAAGTATATCTTATTCCAAAGACACATTTGTACAAATATTAAAGTATATCTTCTAGGAGGGAAACAGGACTATCACCATCGGAACAGAAGGGTGATATATTATCTGGCTTTAACTTGGGAAAGGAGGCTAACTCTGTCTCCCTATGGATGCAGAACCGATGCTGGCTAATGGTCACATAGAGTCATTGTCAGCATATTTCTTCTACTAAGTCTCCTTAAAAGGCCTTAAAAATTCTTTCTCATTTGCTTTCTTTGAATCATAGAAAAGACTGAACACTATCTGGCATCCTGAATGAATGTTGTTTTCTTGAACTAAGGTTGACAAAATCAAATTCTCAAGTTAAGGTGAGGTTGTGTGGACATGGAATTAATTGTGCATTAGGCCTAGGCAGTACACCTGATGAGCTAAAAACATTTCACCATCTGTTGGGAATTCTTCAGATGGATGGACACTGATCAACTTCTTTCTCTCTTGTGAAACTCATCATCATCCATGTGTGATATAGGTCATCATCATATCTAAAGAGAGCCTGGTAACAGAAGTAACTCGCCTATATCTGATTCATTAGTAGCGCAGTTCCATAACTGAAATGAATTCTGCCTACTTAGGGTTTCATCTGAACTTTTACCCTACTTATTCCCAACATTTCAGTAGAGCAATAAGGGATAATCATAGAATCTTTGCCTTCCTGTATAACAGACATGTCAAACTCGTGACGTCATGTGACGTTACACAACGTATCAGGATGGTTTTGCCATTGCTAGCAATGGGGTGGGTGTGGCCTCCGGATGACACATCTGGCCCACGGGCCAGCAGTTTGATACCCCTGCGGTATAAGATAAATCAATGAGAGACTAAATCAAAAGTATGTTTCTGAGTACTTCCAACAGTAAAAATTGAAACTGCTGCTGTCAGTTTATATTTCTTTTACATTGAAGAACAAATTACACCTTATTTGTGATTAAGTCATCCAGCGAATGGTCTTGTACTTAACAATAACCACAGAACTGGACCAGCTTAATGTTTGAGATACTCTCACCGAATGCAATAAAACGTTATCTTTGAATAGGCATGTACAGTTTAGATAACACATAAGCATTGCCAATGACTGTATATTCCAAGGTTTCTTGTCAGTATCTCTTTCTTCAAAAATCCAATAGACTACAGAGTGCATATGGGTAAGTGTTGAAAAGTACATGGGTTTTTTTTCCCTTGCACACAGAAGTATACTGAGGAAAATGCATATATTGCAGAAAGCAAAACAGCACTAACCATCTAAAACTATGAATATTTTGCTATTTCTGAACAAGTGTGTATATGACTGGCTTCCAGCTCATTAAAAGCAGTAGAATTGGATTTAAGCCCAGCAAATCCCATTAATACCAATAAACAGGGTCAATTTACACATGCATTTAATTACTTTGGTTTCTGTCGTTTTATGATCTTACTCAGTTGTAGAAACCAGTGCTTTCAAAAGATGTTAGGTTATATGAAAATGAGTTCAGTTTGCAATGTTGAATCATGTAAGTAAATTATACATGTGGCAATGTTACAAATACCAAATTAAAGAATATTCTCTTTATTTAGAACAAACTTTCCCAGTTTTAAAGAATACAAAAGTCAAAGGATTACATGCTACATTCATGTTCAAATGGAAATCAGAGTTTAGCTATATGTCCAATGCAAGCTGTGGATTGGATTTGCTTGGAAGGGATTTACATTGGTCATGATTAAACTATTTCATTAAGGGAAGACATGATAGTACCCTTACAATATTTGCAGAGTTGTCTCAGAGAAGAGAATGTTATTAATATTCTCCATAGTGCCCAAATGTAGGACTAAAACCAGTGGATAGAAGCATTACAGAGAAGTCCATCCTCATAACTGTGGAGGATATCCTGAACATAAATGCTGTTAAGCAGTAGAACAGCCTAGAGTTGTGACTGTTATATCATTCCAGATTTTCAAGCAAAATTTGGACAGCCATTTGTCTAGATCACAGGTTGGCAATCTGCGGCTCCGGAGCCACATGCGGCTCTTTGAGCCTTCCCCTGTGGCTCCCAGCCTCCTCTGCCTTTGCAGAGAGAGACAGAGACAGAGAAAGGCAATTGCGCTTCCCTGCCCCCTCCTCTCTCTCTGTGTGTGTGTGTTTGTGTGTGTGTGTGTGTGTGTGTGTGTGTGTAAAAGGGAGTGCACTCACAGTGTTCTCCGAGGAGCTAAAAAGCTTACTGGGCGGAGCTCCTCCCTTTGCTGCGTCTCTGCAGGAAGCAGGAAGGGCAGGAGAGAGCTAGCTAGCCCAGCTAGGCTGACTCAGGAATTCTGGGAGTTGAAGTCCATGATTCATAAAAGAGACGAGGTTGCCTACCCCTGAGCTTGTTGGACAACAGCTTGAAGCTTGCCAGGTGAGCAGCAGATAGGAGAGGAGGGGAGAAAGAGAGGGAGGGAGGGAGGGAGAGAGAGAGAGAGAGAAAGAGAGAGAGAAAGAGAGGGGGGGGAAAGGAGTGGCAGACCAAGGGCAGATAGAGATGGAGGGAGAGAGAGAGACAGAGAGAGAGAGAGACCCTTTTGACATCTAAAATGAAGATAACACTGCATATATCCTTTTTTTACCTGTGTGTATGTGTGTGTGTGTGTGTGTGTGTGTGTGTGTGTATACACATATATATACATATACATATATATATATATACACATACATATACATATATATATATATATATACACACATACATACACACAAACACACACACACACAAACACACACAAACACACACAAACACACACACACCTATAATAAAGGTAAAAAAGGATATATGCAGTGTTATCTTCATTTTAGATATCAAAAGGGTTTTGCGGCTCCCAGTGTTTTGTTTTTGGTGGGAAACGGGTCCAAGTGGCTCTTTAAGTGTTTTGGGTTGCCTACCCCTGGTCTAGATTGATCTGCTTTGGTCATAGGGTTGGACTAGAAGACCTCCAAGGTCTATTTTAAAACACAGAACAAAAGGGTCAGTAATTTTCATAGTGTATTAAAACATTATGTGGCTTGCTTACATTTCTCTTATCATACTTGGAACAAGTCAGAAATCAAATTATGGTTTAGGATCCTCCTTGTCCTAAATCTGATCACACAGTTTTTTGGTGGAAATGTAACAGAGGACCATTAATTGAAGACTTCCTGGCTTACAGAATACAGTATACAGAGAAAGGAATTAACAAGGTAACACAAAGATGGTGTGCACAAGAAATAGGTTCCTCTACCAGAATGACAGTCTGAACCAATTAGTTCAGTATTTCTTGCTATTCCATTTTCTTCCGTTTTTTGACGTTTGGTAAATTATTTATCCATTTCACCTATAGCCTATTTTTTTCTATGAATTATTGCTTGCATTTTATGTCATATGTTTTTACATTTTACTGGTTTTCTTTCTCCCAAGCTTCCAAGAGGGTACAGAGACCCCAGATTTCCAATTAAATCCGATTTCTACTTTAACTACATTCATACCTACTTTTTTTTGGGGGGGGGGAATAATGTAACGGTAAATCCAGAGTAGCTTATTTTTTTTAAAAAAAAAAAAAAGCACTAATTTTTTTTTTTTTTTTGTTCAGTGTCTTGTAAAAGTTGTTAAATAACGTTTTCACAGTCTTGGTTACTTCCAAGCACACCATTGTCTTTTGCTGGTAGTGAACCATCATGAGTGTCTAAATTATGCTTTTAATAGTACAACACACACATCAAAAAATTGAGTTTTATTTTGAAAAAATCCGTATGCTGTGCCCAGAAGGAAGGAGGACAGACTGTGAAGCATCTGTGATATTGGGAGGGGGAATGGAAGGGGAGAAAACAGGGAAAGAGTGAGAGAATATGGAACCATCAAATAATTGCATTTTTAATAAATGTAGCTGAGATGGAAGGAACCAGAAATATTGCTCCTTGACCTGGATACTACATTATATTCTTTCTTGATCTGAAGCTCCAGTTCAAACAGAAATATTTTTATTTTTTAATACATAGTGCTTTGGCAAAAAATTAAAAATTAAGTTTTTGTATATATTAATACAAGAAACCTTTAGTAACTACAAATACATAAATAAGGATCAAAAGTTAAATATGAGTCAGCTACCAATTTGCAAATTTCTTCCCTTCTTCTCCTCCATTGCATGATTTCCTTAAAAATATTAGGGTAGATCTTGAAAGATATTAGCTATATCTAGCAAAAATATTATGACTTACAATTGGTGCAAATAATTTAACCCTATCCCTAACCTTAAGAACACTTATGAATGCTTTGTTAATCAATATTTTTCTTCCACATAACAAAAATAGTTTCCCTAGTATCTTTTGTTACTGGTTATTTTTATTTGGTAATAAGACCAATCACATTTTTAGAATGACACAGAATAGCAAATTAAACATTTTATTTAATTTTATTGCCACAGTATTTCAGCACAGCCTAATTTTGATTAAAAATTTCAAATTTCAATGACTATATTAAATACAATGACCATAAGCAAATATATTAACACCTATCCTTGGTCTGTTTAATGATAGAAAAGGTTAAACTAGCTTTCTCCACCTAAGGCAATAAAGACATCTTCAGACTATGGGCCAAAGATTGCAAACTCTAGGAGTCCTTCGTCCAATACCTCTAGAGAGCACCAGATTTGGAGATTCCAAGTTTATCTGGGGGAGGCGGGTGGCTTTCACTCAGAGATGTCAACAGTGTAGGGATATGCACATATTATGTCTTAGCAGATGGCCGCACCAACATGACCTAAGCTCATTGTATCTCAAAAATTAAGCAGGGTTAACCCATCTTAGTTCTTAGATGGAAATCATCTAAAAATTCGAATCATGGACCAGTCTGGGAAGTAAAAAAAAAAACATTTAGGAAAAGGCAATGCCAAAAAACCATGGTTTCAGTATCAGTTGTGCTTAGCCAAGATATCTGACTTTTAGTAATACTAAAGGAACATCACAAACATTTAAGTCAGAATAGAGCTGGGAAGGACCTTGGGGGTCTTCTAGTCCAACCCCTGGTCAAGGTTTTATAAAGTAGTATTAATACTTCACATGATTTTGATTCTATGTCTCTCTTTATTCAACTAAGGATTGTATTAGCTTTTTTGGTGGTGGCTGCACTCTGCTGGTTCATATTTAAATGATCATCCACTAGGACTCCAAGGTCCCTCACACAGTTACTGTTTTTGAGCCAGGTTTCGCCTAACCTGTACTTGTACCTTTGTTTTTTCCTATGTATAAAATCTTGCTTTTTTTTTCTACATTCAATTTCATGTTGTTGGATAGGGCCCATTGTTCAAATCTGTCAAGATCTTTTTGGATCTTGAGCTTGTCTTCTGGGGTGTTGGCTATTCCTGCCAGCTTAGTGTCATCTGCAAATTTGATGAGTTCACCTTCATCTAAGTCAATTATGAAGATATTGAAGAGTACTGGGCCTAAGATGGAGCCTTGTGGTACCCCACTGCTTACTTCTCTCCATGTAGATGTAGTACCGTTAAGGATTACTCGTTGAGTGCGGTTTGTCAGCCAGTTACAAATCCATTTGTGATGATGCTGCCTATCTCACATTTTTCTACCTTGTATTGTGGTCTACTTTGTTGAATGCCTTACTGAAATCTAAATATACTATGTCCACAGCATTTTGCTAGTCTACTAATGTAATCACTTTGTCAAAGAATGAAATAAGATTGGTTTGGCCTGATCTGTTTTTAACAAACCCGTGCAGGCTTCTAGTTATTTGTTTCTAGATGTTTAAGAAAATGCTATGTCCCAAAGATGCTTTTTCATGAGGCAACTGGACTTTCTTGTTTTTTATTTGAAGATGTTTCACCTCTCATCCAAGAAGCTTCTTCAGCTCTGACTGGATAGTGGGGAATGGAAAGATTTATTCGGGTTTTCTCCTGCGTAAAATTGGAAGTGTCAAACAAACTCCCGCGAAAACCTCAGAAAACTTATGTATGTATGTATGTATGTATGTATGTATGTATGTATGTATAAGAGTTTTTATATATAGGTCTTTGGTTATTCGGGTTTTCTCTCACGTAAAATTGGAAGTGTCTTGGCAACGTTTCGACGAAGTCCCATTTGTCATCTTCAGGCTGGTGTTTTCGGCTTCGTGCTTATAGGAACAAATTTGCTCCTAGAAGCACGAAGCCGAAAATACCAGCCTGAAGATGACGAATGGGACTTTGTCGAAACATCGCCAAGACACTTCCAATTTTACGCGGGAGAAAACCCGAATAACCAAAGACCTACATACAAACACCCACGAAAATCTCAGATAACACACACACACACACACTCACACACACACACACACACACACACACACTGTATAAGCTTTTTTATTAAACATAATTTTACAATTATTTTTATATATTGAATATATCTATTTAAATATTGTTTTATTCCTCATAAGAATGAAAGACAAGTGATGCCTTCTGAAATACTTGGTAACATTTATTTTTGAGAAAAGTCCTTTAGTTTATAAAGTTTGCAAAATGCAACCTAGAATGGAGGCTTGTAAAACTGCTTCAAAGAGGCCCAAAATGCATGTGTAGGCAGCCATTATAAAGCTTTGGATCTCAAAGACTTGAGCCAAACTGCTTCCTAATCAATTCCAAGAAATAAAAGCCAGGCGTGAATGAAAGAACTGGAAGTCAGGGGATTCATATGAGAAATGACAGAAACTCCAGCAGCCTTCAAATATAAAAAGACTGAAATGTATCCAGAAAAGGGGTGTTTTCAGCAGTCAATTACTTTTCCATTTTGTCCCAGGACTTTAAAAGTTAAAGGCATACTTCTGCCAATTGTGAGATGCCCCATCCAGCATAGACCACCCACAAGTACTGATTTTCCATCTGGTGAACAAAACAGACATCTCCCTAATTATTTTTTAAAAGGGGATTTTCCCCCCTCCCTTAACATGCTTCCTTTATTTGTCTGTGACCTGGAACTTAATGGAAAACCTGGTAGATGCCAACCATATTTCTTACGATGTAGCATCCTATTTTTTTCCTCTTAAAATCCTTATTTGAAGCTATTACATATGCTGCTTTCTAACAATCTGAATCATTACACAACTGAAGCCTGAGATTAGCACAGTTTTGCACTTAACACTGAATATTTTAATCGGTACATTAAAGCAGAACAGTACCCGGCTTACAGTCTCTTACACTGAGCTCCCATATTGCCAGTGTCAAAATTTATGCCTTTTTTCAGTAAGACGGGTTCCATTGCCAGCAATACACACAGAAATGCCAACAGTAATTAAAATCTGGCACATGGTGCAATTACTAGCAGACTTTCTAAAGGCTTCTTTGAAAAAGTACTTTATTATAGTATTTTATTAGTCAAAACGACAAGATCAATTATATATAGATCCAAGAACAGACATAATGTGCAACCTAATCACAACTGCCTAGGAAGTCAGCATGGAAAAGTGTCATAAACTATGTTAATTGTGGTGTGTGTGTGTGTAAAGAAATTAGATCACACATAGTATCAGTAGACTATTGAGTCTGGATAAAATTTATATGTGCCAATATATGAACTAGAACAATATATGCATCTTAGGCAAATGTTAATCAAGAAGTCTTTTGCTTATGCTTTCTAAGAATTATGGGAATTTATGTCCACATATCTAAAATGGGTCAGATTGGAAAGCTTACTCAAGGTTGCTTAAGGATAGATATGAAAAAGCAACTTGATATTTCATGCTCAATCTTGCAAAATTCAGAATTAGAGCATAGTCATTTGCTATAATTTGGTAACTTTCTCTATTTCATCCTTATTTTTAAAAACGATATGAAGAATTTCAGAATGTATTCTTAATTTTTATTTTTTTCTTCTTCTATTCAACCGTCTTTAATCCTCAAAGGCTCCCTGGAAAGTTCTGCAGTTTTCTTGGCAAGGCTTTTCAGAAGTGATTTGCCATTGCCTCCTTCCTAGGGCTGAGAGAAATTGATTGGCCCAAAGTCACCCAGCTGGCTTTGTGCCCAAGGCCCTCATGGTTGCCAGGTTTCTAACCTGATATCTTTTTTTTAAACTTTTATAGTTTTATCAATGTATAAAATACAAAGAAAAATAAAAATAGGAAATTAAGGGAAGGAAAAAGAGAGGGTGAAAGAAAATATGAGGTACAAGGGAAGAAAGAAAAAAGTGTTGACTTCCAACTCCTTTTAGCACAGTACAAGATAACATTACAGCCTCAACTTTTTACTTTTAAACATTAGTATATAACTAGCCATTTCTATAACAACAAATCTAATTGATAAAAACAAAGTCAAAGTTTCATTTTTTTTTCACTACAAGCACAAAATCCAGAAGTAATATGGAAATAAAACATAATTAAATATATTCTCCTCTTTGAATAAAACAATCAATTTAACCATGTCTGCTTTATCTTCCTTGCTGTGGAAATAATATATATTTCTATTTGCACTCAATAATCTTTATAAGCTATCACCACTTATATTAACAAAATTCACTGTATTCTTCCAGATTCTTTAACCTTAAAGGGAAAAAATACTTTCCCCCCCCCATCCATTTTAAAACACTAAACTGTTCTTTTAAAACATTTGTAACATCAAAACATTCTAATACATCTTTTTTTAAACTTCCTCTTAACATACATAATTTAAAGTTCACTTTCAGACCAATAAAATTCTAATTTACTCTAATTAACTCATTAAATTTAGATCATTTCCTCCAAATTTAGATTACTCCCTCCAAGTTACCCTCATAGAATTTTTCCTTCTTGTGTACATCCCTTTTAAAATTCTCAAGTGTTCTTTAAGCCAATAGATCTTTTTCTTTAACTTTCTCTTAATATAGATACTTTCAAATACACTTTCAATAATATTTTACAAACTTTAGGGATTATTTAAACATTATATATGAAGGAAAAATATCAGTGGTGGGATTCAAATATGTGAACAACTGGTTCTCTGTGTGGATGCCGCTTCTGGAAGTCCATTCTGGGCCTGGGCAACAAAAAATTAGCTACTGGTTCTGCTGAAGTGGTGCAAACTTGCTGAATCCCACCACTGAAAAATATATATTTTCAAACTTTAGATTAAGGCTTTCTTTCAATTACAAATATCAGACCGATAAAAATCCATCCTAATTTCCAATTAACTCATGAAGTTTAAGTCACTTCTTCCAGATTGTCTTCATGAGGAAAAAGTTCCAAGCTTGTCCTTTTAAAAGTTGCAGATTTTCTTGGAGCTCTTCTTTCAATTGTGTTGAGAGGCTAAAACAGTGGTTCTCAACCTGTGGGTCGGGACCTCATTTGGGGTCGAACGACCATTTCACGGGGGTCGCCGAACAAGGCTGTCCACCATTTTTCCCCCTTTTCTTTGGCCACGCCCCTGGCACCCGGTGATGTATAAGTGGTTGGGGGTCACCACAACATGGGGAACTGTATTATGGGGTCGCGGCATTAGAAAGGTTGAGAACCACTGGGCTAAAACTTTCCGATTTTTATGATTCCTGATTGCCCAGCAATTCTTAAGTGACTTATAAAAAAAAGTTTGACTAAAGAGGGAGTTAAGAAGATGGAGGAATAAATTATTAGAGATGTATTTGGAAAATCTTTAAATAAAATCCATCAGTTCATATATCACCTATGCTCCAAGGATGTTAAAAAAAACTACTCAAACTACTTCAGAGATGCAAATATGTGTAGAAAGTTACCAAACAACCAAGGCAGTTTCACAAGTAGCTGACAATGCAGAGGAGTCAATTGCAATTTTGGAATATAAACCATTTTTTATTATGATGGTTTAAATATAAACCTCTAACCTGATGTCTTAACCACTACACCAAACACAACACCAAATGCTATACCAAACACAAATTCTTGATTTACTAAATCCCAAACTGTCTCTTTTCAAGACTGCTAAAGAAGAAAGTGAGGCTTGGAAAATCAAAGTGGCTTTTTTAATGCAAGGACTATATACTGTAGGCACCATGTTTATTGATAGGACCACGCTACTGAATTTCCATTTTTACCTAACCTGAAAGGAATATAATTCTGAAAACCATTTTTTTTTCACAAATGGATCATATAACCAACATTACCTCCCTCTTCTTTAGCTTAATACCAAATTAAGTCCTACAGAATTATTGCTTTGTGGTAATTAGTGGTAATCAGTCTCTTGCATTGCTGTTTTTTCCCCAGCAGAATATTTTTTGGATATATCTGAACTTCAAAAGACAAAATATTCTCAAAGAACTCAACAACCAGTGAATGTATGGATGGGGGAGAGGTTTAACTTTCTGTAAGAAAATCGCAGAGTGGTTTACGCCTCTCCTTATTAGGTCTATGTTTTTCCAAAAGCAAATAGGAAAAACAAAGACCATTTAAACATATTGAACTTCTTGCCAATTAGGGTTGGCATCACATTTTAGGCTTTCATGTTTGTTGTGAATAGGATGCAAGTTGGCATTTCCATTGACTATTAAAAATGTACTCTGTATAGCCAAGCTTTGCAATATCGGTGCGCTGTCTAGCAGCAAGACTCCCAATGAATTTAAATGGCGCTGGGTTTCATATGACACAAAGGATGTGATGATCAGTATCCAACCATTTCAAGCTTTCAACTTTCAATGATAGACAGAAAAGGTTGCACTATGGATACAACTGCTCCCAACATTACGATGCAGGCTTGTTTTATTCATACCTCTGGAAAATGACTCTGGCTGGCCAGACTTTTGTGTCCATTCTAATGACACCTACTCGGTATCAAAGCCTATTAATGACACTTGGTAATTGGACAGGCCTTTCCTATTGCAAAGGCCGATGATCGTCTCAATCCTGTATGGAAAGTTCAGGCCTGTTAACTTATCATGAAAGAATAGCATCCATAGACCTCATCAAAGGCAGCGTCGTAAGAAAAAAAATATATAGAAATGCTCCTGGGCACTTTAATTTTAAATGCCATTATTCAGAAATCCTTTGATTTTTCTTCTGGGTAAGTAAAACCACCAGAAACTACATGCATAATGCCATGCCAGTCTTCAGATTTGCAGTTTGGGGTATAGAAAAGAGCTCAGATTTTGCTATTAAGGGTGAACCAAACAGGTACTTCTCTAAAAAATACATTCACGTGAGCATGCGCATGTATTCACACAGAGCACATCAAAAAACCTCTAATAACTTTCAACTTAAAAAAGAGGCTTCTGTCTTTGCACAAAAGTCTTACAGAGAAAAGAATATTTTTATATTCCAGATGGAAGTAAAGCAGAAACAGTACGTTTCAAATCCCTCTCAAGATTAAATTTCTTTCTTGCTTTCTTTGTCTGGATGCCTAGAGCATAATATTATTAGACCTCTAGCTCAATATGTGAGGACCTGGTATATAAAATACAGCAATTATGTACTGCACTATTGAGAAATGTTAAAACATTTGAAATACAAGCCAAATTATACGTGCACGTTTTCTATATACATCATAAAAGATGCATGTGCTCTTGTACATATAAAATTGGCTACATCAATGATGCCTAGAGAAGAAGAATAAAACCAGCAAAAAAACCACTGAAGTTGACATTATGGATGCTACATGCCAAAGGATAAACCATGAATGACACAACATTCTAGGCCTAGAATTAAACAAACCACCTTTGGGCTTACTGCAAAGTAACTACTTTGTTAAACATTTCAGGATGTAGAAGGTCAAGTACTTGGGTAGAGGTTTGGTTATTATTTAAAGCATTCTGAAAAATGGTAAAGCAAAGGTAACTCCCCCCTCCCGCTTTGCTACCTATAAATTGTCCACCATACAGTATTCCCAGGAGTCAAATTCAATTGGATAAGTTCATGTTTATTTGAGAGACCAAAGGCCAGCTATGGGAAGAAGTTCAGGCTGAAAAGTCTCTATGCATATCCTACTGGAAGAAAAACATTTCTGTATTGCAATTCCAAGCATCACTTTGACTCTAGAAGCAAACACAGCCAAACATTTGGAATGAATGATCCAAAGGCTTCGCATGCAGAGCTGATTGTAGGAAGGAAGTAGTAGTTGATAAATGAATTATAGATACAGGGAATATGCTTCCCAGTTTGCATTATATTCACCTATAGTAAATGATTTCTCATTACAAGGGCTGAGCATAAAAGACAAACCAAGCTGTTTCAAGACTTGTTTGTGGATACCTAACAATTCCAACTATGCGTAGGAATATATCTATCAAACTATTCATATATAATTGCACACATAAACATTAAGCTGTAAACAGAGACATTTATATTTATTAAGAGATAAGTGTTGGGTGCAGGAACCAAAGAAAGGAAAAGAAAATGAAGCCAATACAATTTGAAAGATACATTTACGAAAACAGAACAAAAGAGCCGATTTGGTATATGGTAAACCAGGAGACGGTGAGTTCTAGTCTTACTTTAGGCATGAAAGCCAGTTGGATGACCTAAGCCTAATCCTAACCCTGAAAGTATCTATCAAAAGGCTGAACTACATTTTTTTAAAAAAAAAGTTACATTCACTAATAATCAATATAACTTCATAAGGGCAAAGAACCATATAAGTCATGATTTAGTCAATAAGCAATTATTTAGTTTACTCATTCATAGATCCATATTATGGATCTATTATTTAGATCCATAATAACGAATAATACTGCACAAGACTCTGATTGCTCAAAAGAGTAAAAGCATTCTCAGAAAGTAATTATACAATTATACATAATCATCATTGTTCCATTTGGTATTGAGATGACAAAGCTGACCTTTGTGGGATACTTTAACTCTACAGTTTTTCTGGTTAAAATTAACATTCCTGGTCCTTTGTTTTTCAAGCAACACACCAGCTTCAGGCTTGACTCCACTATGAAAATTCAGTTACTCTTTAAATATTCATGTCCCAACATGGCACACTGAGAGTGTTGTGAATATGTACAGCCAGAAACTATATGCAAAATGCCCGGCCAGTCTTCAGATTTGCTGTTTTGGGTATAGAACATCCTTGACTTACAACCAATCATTTAGCAATCGTTTGAACTTAGAATCACAAAAGGTACTTACGACCTGGTTCCGAAATTCTGATGGCCGCTCCCCCCCTAGTCATGTGACTGTGTTTTGGACGCTTGGGAACTGACCTGCATTTATGGCTTGCTGGAATATCCCATAGTCATGGGGGATTTCTGACTTTTTTGCTGAAAACTGCCCCATAGTGAATAGTGGTTTCTCTTCACAACTGTGGTGTAGTATTCACTAAACAATCATGGCAGTTATTTAATGACCACTACAAAAAGGTTGTAAAATTGGGTTGGTCACATGACCATCATAACTCATGACAAGTCCATTTCAGTCACAAGTCAAGGATTACCTTTAAAGGTGGCACTAAACAAAGATTTAAGCAACGACTGATTCATATAGCAACAATTTTCTTTACCGGTATTCATGCTGCCCCCTACAACTAAAGAAGGCTTAGCCTGCATATTTTCTTAAACCTTTCTGTCTCAGGACCCCTTTCCACTTTTAAAAATTATGGAGGACCCCAAAAAAGCTTTTTTAAAATACTGGTTATATGTATCTATATTTATCTTATTAAAAATAAAATGAAGATATTTGCTGCCACAATTGCTTCTCATAACTGTTTGATGGATGTAATATTAATTTTCAACACAGGTGGGCAAATAACTTGAGTTTTATGGATCCCAGAAAGCGTCTTGAAGGACCCCCCAGGGATCCACTGACCACACAATCTTAGAGAAACAAATCCAACCTCTCTAAAGTATTTGAGCGCAGTTTGGGATGCAAAACATTTTGAACAGGCAACAAACAAATTGTTAAAGTTATCTCAATAGTTTATTTTCTAATGTATTGTTACATTGATATCTTACCTTTATTTGTACTTCTCAAGGCAATGTAGATAATGCTCCAGCCTTTTTTTTCCCCAAGAACAACCTTGTGAGGTAGGTTGGGTCTAATAAGAATAACTGGCCCAAAGTCATCAGCCAATTTTCAGGTCTAAGGGAGGATTAGAATTCAAGGCCACTGGCCTCTGCACCATATAGTTATTGCTAACTAAGGTTACTGATGCAGAAATATTCCCATTACTCTTTTTAAAAAATTAAAAAATACTAAGGGAATTTTTGAAATTCTCATATTTGTTCTTACTTTAGAAACAGTAAAGTTTCAGGAAAATTACAAATCTGAAAGCTGTGTCTAATATATATTTTTCAGTTTCCTAATACTGTACAACCAAAAACCTGGGTGCAATTTGCACAAACATTACACAATACAAAGTCACATTTCAATGTATTTTGCTAACTATTTAATTTTGGGCTGTTAACTCTAGGTATGCAGATTTCACAGATGCACAAAAAATCAATATGGATATGTTATGAAGTAACAAGATTAAACAGCAAATATGGGAATTGTTTTTGTAACTGACTATTCTGCTCTATTGCACATTGCCATCAGATTATTAAGTTTAGACTGACAACTCATGAGGACTAAAATTATATGTCTGTCGAACACAGAAGCTGAGAGTTTCAAGGTTAGACATGCATTTCATGCAAAAGAAAGCCTAATGTGGGGTCCTTGGTACTCTCTGAGCTTGCTTGTTTTCTTGCAGACGTTTCATTACCCAAATTAGGTAACATCATCAGTACTAGCACTAGTTACCTAGTTTGGTTAATGAAACATCTGCAAGAAAGCAAGAAAGCTCAGAGAGCACCAAGGAGCCCTCATTTCGACCCTAAGCTATATTCTCCTTTATTGGTACAAAGCCTGATGTTAGTCATTTCTGCATCATAGCACTGCTCAGGTAATTGAACACAACCACTCATTCAGTCCCACCCTTGGGAAATTACAATAACAGGAAGTTATGGTGGACCCTCCTCCCAAAAGGTTCTTACAACACGGTCCCAAAGTAATGTTGCTGTAGAGCCTCACAGTTGTTCACCCTTAGAACTGACTGCAGGGACACTGCGATGTCGTCTGCTTACATCCTCCATCCCCTCCCACTGGATCTTGCAGGCCTTGGGTTGCCTTTGCACCGCACCAGACTTCCTCCTCAACCCGTGTCACCCATTATGCACTTATCTTTCAAAGCTATATAGGTACTCCTCAACTTACAACCGTAATCAAGCCCCAAATTTATTTTGCTAAACGTGACATTTGTTACATCAGGGGTCTCCAACCTGTGGTCCGTGGCCTGCTACTGGGCCGTGGCCTGTTGCTACCGGGCTGTGGGAATGGTTGGCGAGTCACTCGAGTACTAGTGGCCCATTTGCACAGTGCGTGGGTGCTAGTCACCTGCTTGCATATGCACACAGCCACCAGCATTACCGTGGGTGCGTGCAGCCCACTTGCCCATGCGTGTGGGTGCTAGTGCCACCGCTGTGTACGTGCCCATTTGCACATGCACACACGTATTTCCCTGCTCCTCTCTTTCCCTACAGAAACCTTTCTTGCCACAATTGTTAAGCAAATCATTTCACTTGTTAAATTAGTATCATGGTTGTTAAGTGAATCTGGCTTCCCCATTGACTTTGCTTGTCAGAAGTCAAAAAGACGATCACATGATCCTGGGACACTGCAACCATCATAAATGTGAGTCAGTTGCAATATCTGAATTTGGATCATGTGACCATGGGGTGCTGCAATGGTCACACGTCACTTTTTTCAGTGCCGTTGTAACTTGGAACAGTCACTAAACGAACTCTTGTTAAGTCAAGAATGATCAGTACTTATAAAAGTTATGGAAGCCAAACCATTTGTAGGACCATGTGATATTGGGAATAAGATGGAAAGTTTCATGTAGTTTTGCTCCCTAATAATTCTATTGCTGCTTGGTGTTTGTGTGTGTTTGTGTGCGCGCACACGTGTGAGGAGTCATGAAGAAAACACCAGCAGATGAATTATGGCTACCAGGTTCGATATTAGGTTCATATTCCTGCTTGCTGGAGCAGAAATCTGTTACTGAAAACATTTTAATACTTCTAAGCCTTCTTGAGAAGTTGAAACAAATAAGCCCAAATTGGAATGTGGAAAACTATTGTAGAAATAACATCTTTTTTTTTTGTGGTTCCAAAGCAAAAGTTTGTAAGTCATGGCTATGGGTGATTTATTACTGCAATTAATTTATACCCTACTTTTCCTTGTGAACAAAATATATCTCATTGTTGAGTTGCTTAGAAAACTTTCAAGGAAATATTATTTAACTCCACTGGAACAAGATAATGTTAAAATATCTCACAATACCACAGAGTTTTATATGCATTTTTCATAAAAGACACTGTTGTATCATCAAAAATACTGGAATAAAAGGAAATGCTGTTTACTTTTAGCGGGCAGGTGTTTCACAGTTTCTCCTATTTTCCTTTAAAACTGCATACTGCATCATTTATAGTTGATAAAAGCTATGCAAGTTGGGCCCCCTGCAGAGATAGAATTTAAATTTACAAACTGAATTGTTTTCTGGTAGATAGTCTTGGGTTGTAAATAGCACCTTTCAGCATCTGATAGATTAGGGAATGGCTAGGCCCAAATTCTCAGGGTCCCTAAAGGCCTCATATAAAAAGAGGCCTACTATAGTTTTAATATCCTAAAACAAGGTCCCGGGAGAAGCAATAGGGAAATTCAGCTTTGTTCTTTTGAAAATTCCTATTCACTTCTTGAGTACTACATCAAATTTTCCTAAAATAAAGTCCCAAAATCACTGTAATGGGAGCTACATCAGACAGCAAAATTATCCAGAAGTGAAAACAGATCAGGACATGTTGTCATCTTCAAGGAAAGAGCTCGTTAAACTATTCAGCACAAAAATAAGGTGTTTTTCCCCCTTTTCAGGTCTACTTGCCTAAACGTCACAGGAAACATTTCAGTATAAAAGATACTTGCTCTCTCATACGTGCATAATACTCAAAACCTAAAGAACAAACGCAATCACTTCAATTACTCTGTGCAAGCAGCCCTTGAAACCTTTCATTTAGGTGAAGAGCTCTTCAGAATAATATTTTAATCGCAAAACTCTTTGAGGGCTATAAATATTTCAAAACTAATGACTTGTGACATACCCATAATACTGCTAATGAGCTTTTGTTTTCACTTAAAAATCAGCAACTAGACACCCTCAAATAAAGAGAAGCCAGTGAAATGTTAAATACAGGTAGCCCTCAACTTACAACAGTTTATTTAGTGATCTTTGCATCATCCCCATGGTCATGTGATCAACATTCAGATGCTTGGCAACTGGTTCATATTTAAGACTGCTGCTGTGTCCCAGGGTCATGTGACCCACCTTTTGTGACCTTCTGACAAGCAAAGTCAATGGGGAATGTGCTGGACCAGCCCGTTAGCTTAAGAACTGTATGTTAGAACGTTTAGCATTTAAAGGGTTAAACACTGTTTCCTTAAGAGATGGCTTATGGGTAATGTAGTTTTAGCTGTTAGTTAATCCTAAAGTTTATCTAGTCAGTGGGAGGAGCTTGTGTTTATGACCAGACATCCTGTTACATGCCAGGTTTTGTCTACTTGCCTACATAAATCCTAGCCATAGACTATCTGGAGTGGATGTTGCAGTACCTGGAGACAACAGAAGAGAAGAAAAGAATGGGAGAAAATAACAAAATACAAAGGCCTGCAAAAAGAAGTAGTGCAACGAAGACAAAAGAAAAGCAAAAACTGTATCAATGGTAGTAGGCACCCTTGTGTGCAATCCCAAAACATCTGGAGCATCAGTTGAACACCATGGGCATTGACAAAAATCACCAGTCAATTGCAAAAGGCAGCTTTATTCAGAACAGCTTACATTCTTAACAATATCTTTAACATCATTAAATAACTACATCTGTCTATCCCAACCTTCATAGTTGGACAAAACTGCCAGGTCAGTCTAATCATCTGGCTGACTGTATGATGAAGCATAATAATAATAGATATTCTTACTCTGAGTTAAAAACACCTTCTTTTAAATCAAGTCAGATAGATAACTCAGTAGAAATGATTTCATAACAAAAAATATATTTTAATCAGAAAGATGATTAACATGTGGTTGTTACTTCTGGGAAATACATCTTTTGTCCATTCCTACAGGTAAAAGGATGATGCTCTCTTCCATACCATCTTTATAACGGCGCAGGCTCATCAGGTGACATCTGGTGGCCCATGCTTCTTTCAGACAAAGACATTCCAATCTGGCTTGTGTCCAGGAAGTCTCCCAATGCCCTTTAGAAACTCCTCCCACTGACCCATCAACATACCCAGCAATTAACCCAATAACTGCCAGATATTCTAACATACTGATACATGCTTACATAGAGCTATACGAGGTTGCATAGAGCTATACGGTCCAGCATAATATATCTCCTATAAAGATTTGAATCAACAGCTCTGAATTAAAGAAGCAGCCAAAGATTGAAAATTCTAAACCACACATTCAATTAGCTTCATAGAGAATTAGTATAAAAGGCCAACATTGGGGGGGGGGGGAGTGTCTGTATCCATAAGGGTCCTTTTCCCTCCATTTTTAGCAAGCTTCACAACCACAGAATTAAGTGTTTTTATCACATTTTTAAACTAAGGCCTGTTTTAAACCCAGAAACTACAATTTTCAATTTCATTTATAGCTGGAAATAAAAGTTAATATGAAGATTTCTATAACTACATGGGGTTAATTATTTATACCCAGTGCTTTTTTTCTAAAAAAAAAAAAAAAAGGGTGCCGGAACTCACACACGTCATACAACCTGCCTTGCCTACTCTACAAGGTTCCATCCAAAAAAGGTGCCAGAACTCCGTTCTGGGTGTTCTATGAGAAACTGTTTATACCTATTAGGAGTATAAGCACAATATTCAGAGCAAAAAATTGTGCATATTACACTTTATTACCCAAAGTTTACGAAAGTTGAAGGTACTGTAACATTTTGCAAACATCAAAGAAAACAGACCTCACATTTTCATATCAAAACAGAGTACAATATTCAGGAAATAGCAGATTCAAAAATTAGCAGCTGCTGAAAAGAAGAAGCACAAAGGGGTCATAAATGCACACAAAATGTACTTAAAAGAGGATATATGTGCCACTTGAGCATTTTCTTCCCAGAACTCTGGGTAACAGCTGAGTAACCTGAAGAATGCCAGTTTGAACTGATATCTGGTAAGGAACAGTGGTGGGATTCAGCCAGTTCGCACCACTTCAGCAGAACCAGTAGCTAATTTTTTTGCTGTCCAGGCCCAGAACGGACTTTCGGAAGCAGCATCCACACAGAGAACTGGTTGTTCACATATTTGAATCCACCACTGGTGAGGACCACTGTACTGTACCCAGTAACTTTATTTGACATTCCAACAATCCATAAACTCATGTTTTTACATTCACTGTGAATAATGGGAATTAATAACGATACTAAACCTTTTATAAATCTTTCCGAGAAGATGCGGATGTATTGTTGTTTTAAAACTATATCCACATTAAGTGAAATTAATAACTGTACTCTTGCACAGCAAATGAAGAGTAAGAACAACCAGACTAGTAGATTGCTAGCATCAACCATAAAGCCCTCATTTTCAAGTCTTGGAATGACATCTGTCCTTAATTATATCCAGCTGGGATCATGTTTCAGTGACCAACATGGACAGATTACTGGACCTCTAAAACCTTGCCATCATTGCAATTGATGTTTAAACTATTTGAAGTTTCTCATTAAGTCTGTTTTACAAATTAGGTGCAGATGTAAAAAACTAAATGTACAGTATCAGGGGAAATTAGGTCACCTGAAAGCTCAGGATAAAATGTCTCTCTTAAATGTTTAACTACAATTGGTATCCTATATTTTATAAAGCAGGATTAGCCTGTCCCAAGTTTCTTCACTTGTTTTTTTATTGTGTAAGAGACTTCAGAGTGACCAGTCATTTTACCAAGAAGCAAGACACTTATCTGTATAACAACCCGTTCATATAAAAAAGAAAGCAGAAATAAAAACCTAAAAAAGTCCTCCCAGGATCATGAAAATAAATCGCATAGATACAGCTATGCGGTATCCTATTTTTGTACAACAAAAGCTTCCCTTAACTCCATTATCCTGCTTCTTAGGAGGAGAGAGACAGCGATTCAACAGTAGAATTTGCCAAATAACCATTTTTTTAGTACTGAAAATGATGAGAACTATAATGTACTAGTCTCAACTGAAGAGCACCAGATTGGAGAAAGTTAATGGGGGGAGGGGCCAGGGGAGAGAGAGGAATGGTCAGACTTACCTCCTACCCACCCCAGTCAAACCATCTGCTGCAAACTTTGATTATATCAAACCAGTGGCCTGGGGATACAGATGTCGTGTCTGCTTATGTATTTTCATCCCAGCATCAGACACAAAGCACAGGTTTCCCTCCATGATGTCATAACCATGCTTCATCACTTGTTTCTAACTAACCTCCCCCATCAACCATTATAGGAATTATTCAGAGAATAAATTCCAGAATCAGACTTAATGAGAATCATTTAAAAAGCAGATTCCCTGCTTATCAGAATATAGGTAGTCCTCACTTAATGACCACAATTGAGATTGGCAAACCTGTCACTAAACAACAGAGTCATTACACAAAACATGTAACTGTACTGGACTCACATCAGTTCTGGTATGGTCATTAAACGAGATATCATGTTTTCCATTGACTTTTCTTTTTCAGAAGTCAGCTTGCAAATGAAACTTGCAAATGACAATCAAGTGACCACAGCATATTGTGAAGGTTTTAAATGTGAGGACCGATTTTTACAGCATGGTCTTAATGTTGAATGGTTGCCAAAAAGAGCAGTCCTTAACCAAACCTGTAACGGGTCTAGTGGTTAAGGGAACCTTGGCTCTTTTATGACTTGTGGACTTCAACTCCCAGAATTCCTGAGCCAGCCATAGAAGAGCCAAGGTTGCCTACCCGGTCTAGTCCCATCTTAGTCATGAAAGCCAACTCAGCCAAGCTCACCTCACAGGGTTGTTGTGGTGGGGAAAATAGGAGGAGGAAAGAATATTAAATATGTTCACTGTCTTGAGTTGTGTAGAAAAATAACAATAAATAAATAAATAAATTCTCAATTTACAACAAAAGAACTGTCACTATCTTCAATCTCAAGGAAAGCTTTTCGCAACATAAGAAAATATTTTTCTAGTGTTAAAACACAGCTAGTTTTCCATCAACCCTCAACCATCAAATTATCCATTGTAAAAATCCTCAGAACTTTATGAGGGAGCTAACAGTGCTCTGTTTGTAACACTTAAATGAGCATACCCAGCACTGCAAGCCACAGGAGAGCACGCTCATCCTCGTCCAGGTAAGCCAGAAGTTGGAATACCACCCCATAAATTTTACAGTATAATTTTATAATTTTACTGTATTCCCCCTCCAACCACTTTCCAATATTATGTCACAGCCAACAATCAGCAACATATCTTTTAGCACTCAGTGCAAATTGCAGAAACCGATTCTAGTTTCTGATTTTATGTTTAATTCAGTCCCAACCCAATTCATTAACAAGCAGGATACTTAAGAAACTGACAATTAAGTTGATTCTGTAAAACCAATTTTTTAAAGACCAAATTTGGTTTGTGTTAATGTTTGGGTGATGCCAAAATCCAATTAGCAACTGTGGAGTAAGTATCATTATCATTTCCAGCAAATAGAAGCGTTTTAATTAAAAGTTTAAGCATTAAAAGTTTTGTATATGAATAATACAAAAGCAAAACATTCAAAAACATTTCACACAGGTATGGATAAGAGCATCTGTGATAAAAACTGTAAAAATTTCTAATCTTATAGAAACAACATTTTACTCTTAAATAACTTTTGGTGAACGTATTAAGATTCCATTTTTCCAATTAGAATAAAATATTTCAATTAAGTTTACAATTAAAACAAAAAAGCAAGAAATTATCAATTTACATATTAAAAAGGTAATTGGCAACATTTTTAAAAATACAATATTATTAGTCATTTATATTTTAGATTTGTTAAAAATTGTGTTTGCTAAAATGTTGCAAGACAAGAATTTTTTTTTTCATTCTGATTTACTGGTCATAATATATTTCAGCCTTCGTTACCTTAGCTCCATCTAGTGTTCAGAAAAAGCAACCAGTAGACATGATCAATATAAAAAGTTTTTTCAGGGTCAGTCTATTAATTAAGGTAAAGAGAGACTTGGCTAAAGTTGAAATCTTTTTTGTCCCCACCATTTATTTTTACCTATAACACAAATTATAAAATGAAGTCTGTCAAAAGTGCTTATTTCCAACTGCAAACACCAGCCTGAGAGATACTACGCAGAATGTCTCCATTGCAAAAAGGCTGAAGTCAGGTGTCACATCAGCAAATTTGTGTAAAACAGCTCAACAAGAGCAGATTCCAAGGCAGCTGGATTCCTCACTGCAGAGTTTCTCAACTTTGGCAACTTTAAGCTGTATGGAGTTCAACTTCCAGAATTCCCTAACCAGCACGCTCATGCTAAGAACTCATGATATATGATATTGAGTGCCTTAATTTAAATGAAAGTCATTTATAGAGGAAAAAATCTTTCTTTCTCACATTAACACACCAGGAAGGACAGAAGGCTGCAGATGCCACTTCTTTGTTGAAACTCTTATCTCACTAAGGAAGCCACTTTGATTTTAGCAAGATCTGCCTAACAATGCAGTTCTCTCGGCTTCTCTATTCCCTAGAACAGTGTTTCTCAACTTTGACAATTTTAAGGCATGTGGACTTCAACTCCCAGAATTCCACAGCCAGCAATGCTGGCTGTGGAATTTTGGGAGTTGAAGTCCACATGCCTTAAAATTGTCAAGGTTGAGAAACACTGCCCTAGAACAAATTCCCTGCCATTTATGCCCAGCTGCTGTTTTTAAATGTTTTTAGCAATTGTAAACTGCCCAGTTATTGGGAATCAGGTGGCATGTACTTATATTACTATTATTATTATTCCTCTGATCTGTATCAGTGTGGAGTTGTGAATTCATGGCCTCACTTCTAAGTAAGCATTGACAGCTCTTGTCATTCTTCATCTCGCCTTCCTCAAGCTAAGATCAAGTTGTGGAAAGATTATGGGATCTACAATCTCAAGAACTGCAGAACCAGACTGGTGAAGTGGTTATGGTACCAGACTAGGAAAAATCAGGTCCCACTTTGGGCACAAAGCAAAATGGGTAACTTTGGACCAGTCAATCTCTCCCAGCCCTAGGAAGGAGGCAATGACAAACCATTTCCAGAAAGCCTTGCCAAAAAACTGCAAGGACTTATTTAGGAAGTTGCCAGGAGTCAACACTGATTCCAAGGCACAATAAAAACAATATTTAAAAAAAAAATCCCAAGAAAACTAAAGGGACCAGTTCACAGTCTTAAATAATCTCCACACAATGATATTAAGTCTCACTACTTGAACTCAGTTCCTTGATGATTCAAGGATATACAACATGAAAGGACTGTTGTCCATCCCGTTTTCTTGGCAGCAGTATGGAAGTCATCCGCCACTATCTTCTTCCAGGATGATTCTGTTTTTCCCAATCTAACCTGTAAGGCCACGGGCTTCCAGATGGGTTTCCCCTCCAAAGACAAACCAGACTGGATGCTGCTTAGGTATGGTAAAATCAGTCAAGATCGGCTTACTACAGTTCAGATTTTTCAGCCTCAGCATCTTTAGGTTGGATAGACTTCGACTCCAATGCTGGCTGGGGAATTCTGGGAGTTGAAGTCCACCCAGGTTAAAGATGTTGGCACTGCCACAATTTAAAGGGGTAGCAAAACTATCCCGAGCAGCTCCATGCTCCGCAACATTAGGAATCAGCTGCCTTGCAGACGGCTTTAAGAAGTGGCAACAGAAAGGGGATCAACCGGGATAAAGCTCCCCATCTCCCGAACCATTCTCAGAAAGCGCACGCGCAATCCCCTCCATCGCGACACTCACACTCGCTTCCTGCTCACTTTCGAACCGGCCACCAGGAGCCGCCGTAGTCCCATTCCCGCAGACGCCATCATTCCCATCCTTCGCCTCGCCCTCGCTCTCTCCTATTGGTGGTGAAGTTCTGCCGCCTCCTGTGAGATACGCACGCGCGGAAGATCCCGCCCCTTTTCTTTGCCGCTCCCCTTCGAGGAACTAAAGAAGGAAGCGTGACGCGGAAGCTGGTGTGCATGTGAATCTTCCAAGCCAGAACTAACTGAGGAACAGCTGCGGGCCAGATGCTAACCTGCTTGCCAATGACGCGGCCTTGCTAAACGAAAGGGAAATTATTTGCTCTAAGTAAACTTGCAACAGCGTGCATTGCAGAAGAGTACACGGGAGAATAGGAATTGCGGGCAAGTTTTAATAGAAACCATGGCTTATTCCGTGATGAAGATGCACGGCAACGCCCCAGGTTATCTCCTAAGTACTTAACGCACGCGATAGTAACTTGCGAAAAATGCATTAGCGAAAGGCGTAAAAAAAGGGGGTATTTGCTGAAATGTTTTTATTCGAAGGCTTGCCGCGCATAAAAGAATGAGCGAAAACATCAAAAGGAGCTCCGTTTCTGATAATCACTAATCAATATACTAATTAACAATGTCGGGGTTTTGTGGGGTTTTTTTTTTTTTGCAAAGTTACAGAGGGCCTGCCTGAGGCGATGACGTTAAGTGTGAAAATAAAATAATTTCCTTTTTAATCTTTTGTTGTTATTGGATAGGGAAGGATTGTCCTTTCTTTTCTTTCCGCCAGTTTGTGTCCCATTCTCGAGGCTGTGGGGACAAATCCCTGCAGTTTTCTTGGCAAGGTTTTTTTTTCAGAAGTGCTTTGCCACTGTCTCTTTCCTAGGGCTGAGAGAGTGAGTGGCCCAAGGTCACCCAGCTGGCTTTATACTAACGTGGGATTAGAACTCACGATCTCCCGGTTTCCAGTTTGATGCCTTAACCCGCAGATTATATTTGCAGAAACGCATCTCATATTTAGTGAAATATGGTTGACTGAATTAACTCCAGTGTCTGGAGCTGTTCACTGACCAGACAGTGGTGTTTACATCCAATGCATTTAGCCCCAATTTACCAATGTGCAAAGTAGCCATAAAGGTTAGCAGGCTTATTCCATAGTCATTATTGCAACATTGCAGTGTAATTATGAAATCTGTTAAATTTTAGCTAGAGTATTGAGTGAAGGACATTCTTGTAGGCTAAAGGATACTTAAGGACTTTATTCCTAAACTTGATGGTTCAGAAGCAGATACCACTAAATTGTATGGAGAATATATGTTGGCCTTGCAGAGCAACCCAGTTAAGGAACAACCAGATCAACTAATTATACTTAATTATAAAGCTGTATTGACAGAATCTTGCAAGTCTGGAAGTTCAGTTCTCTCCCTTCTTTTACAGCCTGAGAGCATCCTGCCCCACTATCTGCTTTTGAGCTATTCTGCCACTTAACTATTCCCTTAGCAAGGACTCCCAAGGTTACTTCCACATACTATTACAATTTATAGCTAAACAAATCCACATCCTTTACAATGTCTGCAGCAGGGGTCTTCAAACTTGGCCCTTTTATGACTGGTGGACTTCAACTCCCAGAACTCCTCAGCCAGCGTGCCTGGCTGAGGAATTCTGGGAGTTGGAAGTCCACAAGTCATAGCAGCCACGTTTCAAGACTCTTGGTCTGCAGTGTCTTAAATTGATTTGTCACTAGTTCCAGTTGGTGTTGATCGGGAGAGATCCTGCCCTCGGTCCCTACTATGTAGGGCAGTGATGGCGAACCTTTTAGAGACTGAGTGTCCAAACTGCAACCCAAAACCCATTTATGCATTGTCAAGTGCCAGGTGGGTGTGGCCCATTGGCTGGGTGTGGCTAATTGGCTGGGCGTGGCTGCAGTGGTAACAGCAGACTGGGTGGGACTAAAAAGTTCAATCAATCAATTCCCATTTTGCAAGAACTTTTTTTTCCCGTGAGAAGTTGAAATTGACTTTTTTTTTTTTGCACATGGTGGCAGAGGCCTAAAGCGAAAAGGTTTTATAAAACCCAGCTGAAGGCCTAGGACTGGGCGACAACACGGGTGCTCACAGAGAGGGCTCTGAGTGCCACCTCTGGCACCCGTGCCATAGGTTCGCCACCACTGATGTAGGGAGCCACAGAATTTAATACTCTGCTCCTAACAAGCACATGAAGCCTTTTTTGCTGCAGTGCCTGCCTTTTGTAAGCATGTTGGCTTTGTAGAAGCACTTGAAGATGTGGCCTTGTTATCTCTTACTTGGAGATCTGATGACATTGGTGGAGAGCCTGCAAATTGTATGTTAGGAAAGAAATGGTATTGTCTACAGATTGTGGGTTTTATGTTTTTTTTTAAATAGTTCTTATTGTTTTGATGGTGCTTATTTTTTGGTTTGTTTTTTATTGTTTTGGTGTTAATTTTGTAAGCTGACCCAAATGGCAGGTATTGAGATGGGCAGTTATATAAATTTAATAGATTTCTAACATGCCTATCAAAGGTGATAAATAGAAAGAATACATGTACATTTTTTCATCAAATAATTTTGGTTTTTTTATCTGAAAGAGTACAAATTCTTTAAAATGAAACAAGTTCCCTTAGGTTTTCAAATATTTTCCTTCATTTTCATCTCCCTTGCCAAATGACATAATACAGTGTTTTTTTAGTTTTTTTGCTCATGCTGCTCTTCCAAACTTATTTTTCTTATGCAGCCTGTCTGTCCAGGTTTCATTACCAAATACAGATATAGAATAGTAATTGGTGCATTATCTAGCATCAACAAGATAGTATTTGTGATGCAATATACTGTTCTGTGGCTTCTTGGTAGATGCCCATTACATGTTTCATATTCTACCCTCCTGAAATATCACAGAGCACACAAGAAGCCATATCCCCTGGTTGAGAACTGCTGCTTTTTAAGATACAAAATCATCCCTGTTTCAAAATTTGCATGCTTTCAGCAGGGCTGCAACAGTCTACTTCAAATTCAAACGGAGGCACTTCATGCTTGATAGAGATACTTTGCATGTTTCTTTTATTTTTTCCTACATGGCATTTTTATTGGAAGCCGCCTTGAGAAATGAAATAAATATCTTAAGTCCTACATAAATATAAAAGGATCTCCCTTGTTCAAGGCCCTCCAGCTATAGTAGTTTCCTGCATTTCCCTTTGCTATACCCACTGATCCATAAGTTTGAGGGAGGGCAAGCAAAATAAATAAATAAATAAATAAATAAATAAATAAATAAATAAATAAATAAATAAAATCAAAAGAAGAACAAAAAATAAGTAGTCAAATTTTGTTCTGCCAGAGGAGTCTTCCATTTATTATTCTCTGACTCCAAGGAAACCTGACATACAAATTTGAGTATGTTAAAGGATATGACTCTTTAAGTCAGATACTTTATGCTAGCATTCTCAATCAAGGATGCTGTCTCACTTTTATAGCAGCAAAAACCAACACAAATAATTTTACTAAAAGAGAATCCAAAGCTGCAATAATAACCATTTAGCAAATAATTAGATTGGCTGTCTGAAGAATATTGGCATTTTTTTTTAAATATTCTGTGTAAAATGTTCTGGATTAAACATTAGTGTAAATGGAAGTTTACAGGACCAAATTAAAAATTCAGGTTATTAACAAAAGATATTTTATTGGATTTTAATATTCACACATCAGTTTATACTCTTTAGAAATACTAGAAAAAAAACTTAGGGTGATCTGTTGAAACATGCAAATTACATGGCAACAGGTGTGCTCTTCCAGAAAACATGCAGAGGTTAACAGGTAAATTGCTCACCTCAGACAACAACACAGTAAACATGTTTCCACTAATTTTAATTCATCTAACAAATTTATTCTTTTAATTAAAGCAAATAGTTCTAGCTATTAAAAAAAATCCATAGTCCGTTCTGCATAATATGTATCATTAAAATCTGCAGGGAACACAATTGGTAATACATCTTGTTTCTGTTTATGCAGACTTTTTCATCATATTATCCAATCTCTTAATTTAGTTATATAGTGAATTAAGAGAGACACTATAGTTATGAAATGTCATTTTTAAGTAGTTCATGAATATTACACTTATGTAACATGATTTACTCAAAAAAACATAACCCAATCTGCATATTTAGAACTTAGGAATATATTTCTATTTACAGAATTTTATGCATTTATTTATAATGGGTAATAATCAACTGAACATAGTTCATTTGTTATGAATTGTTTAGGTTGCAGAACTTAGGAGGCCACAGAATCTCAACAACCAACACAACTAGAACCCAAACAATCAGAGGGGAAAAAATGATGGATTTATGGCCATGGCTTCCTATGAAACAAAAACATTCAAACTACAAGCAATTACACTGAGTCAACCTTCAGAAGCATGAGAGAAATAAGTTTTTTACTTTGAAAAAATAATCAATCCCATTCAGCAAACCTAGAAAACTTTATTTACAACTATTCTTTCAGAAGAATTATTAAATCCTGCAAGGCAGCACTTATAACCAGTCATTAGAATTTAAAAGTCCCAATATAACAATATTTACAAATGCATACATTTATATTCAGTCTTCACTAAGAATACAAAGTGAAAACAGATTGCAAAATAACAATACAAATATTTGAAGGGGAGAAAATCTGTATCATTTCGATAAAGCTTACATTCTTTTCCAAAATCATATTTAAATTAGGTTGATAGTTTCTGCATTAAGTATCTTCAGTCAACTTTTACCACACTGTATATCTTGGTCACAAACCAAAAGCAAGCGAAAAATCCAATTGTTCCTACAAATAAACACAAAACTGCATCAATATTCATACGTAGTCTTCTTACACTAACAGAGCAGATCTAAAAAATCTATAGTTTTGCACATTAGATATCTATTTTAATACTTTCTTATAGTGATTACTTTTTCAGGAATTATTTATATTTAGGGCCACAGCATTAAATCAGCACAGTGCCAAAGGCAGTCTGCTTGCCATATAGGAGCCAAGCTTTGCATTTCCTGAAGGAGAAAGATCTGTGGAGCAAACTGGTGTGGTACAGACCATCTCTTATTAAAGTTAAACCTCTCCCTAGATCTGGAGGAAGACCAGGTAAAGACAGCACAAGGATTTTTGCTTTGGAAAAATTAACCATTTAGCTAGGAATCTGCATTAATGACTTTTTTCTTTCTTTTTCTGTGTGGTGCTGATCAAACAATGCTTCCATTTCTCTGTAGAGATTACAAAACTGAATATGTAACCTTAGCCTTCCATACATTCTTCTGCCTCAGCATGAAAATAATCCTTTTTCCACTCGTTTTTAACTTTGTTCATCATTAATAGAACAAAGAGGAAAAAAGAGAAAATAGTAAAAAGAAAAAAAGGTATCTATAGGCAGATTTCCATATTATTTATAGCCTGAAATATTAAATTGTACCTTGTTTTCTGAGAGGAGCACCACACTCTCTTTAGTAATATTCTTGTAACTTGGCAGCTTTATCATCAGGATCTAATTTATCTTTACTAAAATGGTCTCTCTGCATTTTAGTTGTTAAAAGTTGGAAAGTGCAATGTATAGTTGTTGTTATAACCACACCCCAAAGTGCCAACCTATTCACGTTTCTTCAGAATTAAGATCTAAATTTACAGGCGCTTGCATCCAATGTGTCCTTGATTACTGTATTAAAGTATCTGCATCCACTGAACTGGAGAAGAAACTGTTTTGATCATATATTTAAAAAAATGAAAGACAATTTATGTGCTGTTGCAAAATTTAGGAAAATTGTTAAAAACTAGCCAAATAGAAGGGTGGAACGGCTTGCTTAGAGTCAGTTTGCCTGCAAAAAGCGTAAGATACAAAAATAGCATTATCTCATCCCTGAAAACCCTAATGAAATAAGATCACCTCTGCAGAGAAAATGAGATGTAGAAAAGATAAGTGGCAAAGAGATGATCTTGGCTTTTAAAAGAATGGCGGATAAATATATGCCTAGCTTGGTTCCTGATTTTTGGCTGATTTTAAGTCTACTATAATGCATATCACTGACCAGTTCTTGAAACAGAAAGCTATTATACAGTGAACCAACATTTGATAGCTTTTCATGGTTGAAAAAATAACCAGTTGCTCTTGTAAACTACTGTATAAAGGATACACACACAACCCTTTGAAATACAAGCTGCTAAATAGTTAGAAGCTGCCAATATGCATTCATATGTATTTCAGATCTCCTTTGCAGAACATGTAGAAATTCTAAAGTTCCTGCTTGATATAGCAAAAAGTAATGAGTAAATTACTAATTTCAGAATAATAGATTAAGGATAAGCACCATTCCCTTTTGTTCCTGAAAGGTTTGATATGTCATGTACATTTAATGGTAGTTTGGGAGGTTTGAAAATTCATAATAGTTTACGCATTATAAATATTTCAGCAAAAACTAAATGATATCGCATTGATTTTTTTTCATATTAGCTCAGCCACTGATGTTGAACAGATTCATTTACTATGTCAAAGACACAGTTGTGGACCTAGCTGTGAATCGGATTTGTCGCGTAGCTTCCAGCAACTTGCTTGCTGTGTCAGATCAATGACCCAGAATGCCATATGAGAAGCAAATGCCCCAAGCATGTGCTCTACTGCCGTGACAGCAGGGCACCATCAAAACCCTTCTTGAGGCTGACCATTTTAAACAGATGAGTAAGCAGCAATATAATCATTTGGATACAGCAATTAGGAGGTTCTTGGTTTGGCTTTTATATCAACTTGACAGGAACTTAAATGCCTCTAGGACTGTTTCATTTTAGCCTCATGAAATTTATGATGTGCTTTTTGATATACATCCTTTTTTCCTTATAAACAATGCAGGTGGGTTGTGGGAGCAAAAATTCCAATATGCGAATTGGCATTTAATTCAATACAGTGAATTAGCAGAAGATTCACTGTGGCCAAGTGTCTTGTGGTAAAAGAAAAGGGGTGTCCACAGGTGTACTCAAAAAACGCAAGATGGCTACCCCATAATGAATCAAAACTCACCCCATTTTTCATGTGCATCACCCATAGAAAACAGGCAAAGTTTCAATCACACCACCATGTTGCTATTTTTTTTAACCATACCATATGGATACTTTTAACAAAGACTCAACATAAAATCTGAGAAATTCTAGATCGCACATAGGGCTTTAAATTGCAATAAAAATGTATGATACACTCTGTCTGACTTTATCACGTCCTCGGTTTCAAATTAGTTATCAGTTTAGTGTTTCTGCAGGCATTTTGTATATCAAGCAATATTACCTGTAAACAGGAAGAAGATCAGGACCATTATCATGGTGTAGCCAAAGTACAAAATGGTGCTTGCTGTACCCGTAATTTGAAGCTTAGAAAAGAAGTAATGCACTGCATATATTAGAAAATAAACAGCAGTAAAGCCACTCGTAAGAAAGGAGCGCCACTGCCAGTGGTAATCCTACATCAAAGAGGAAGAAAGGTAGAAAAGTTAGAAATGCTTCTAAAAATACAGAAATCTCAGGTGCAGTTAAATCTATTTCATACATTACATCCCATTTCACGTTTTGCTGGACACCCCTCTTTTTAGAAATTTTAAAGAGGACACCAGCTGTAATTATCATGTTAAAAGACACATACTCAGTTATAGCTAAATGTAATGTTAAGGGGTGAACATTTTTTAATACTTATATAACAGTGAAGGAATGTTGATCAGAGATGAAAGCAAGCATGAGTGATTATTCGTAACAGAGTTAGAGGCTTTTCCTGCCTATGAAAATGTAATCCATGATTGAGAATATATCCACTTCTATATAATACTTTGCAAATCTGTATTTGGGACTCTTGATTTAATTGACAAAATTGTTATTTATTAAACAGTTTCTGTTTCTCTTTATTCTGTTTTTGTAAGACCATAAGAGTTATGGTTCACACACAAATCTAAATCATATGGTTTGTTTCTGGTTTGATATGTAAATCCAGTAGTGTTTTACTGATATATGCAAACCAGATTGTATAAATCTCACCAAGCCATGGTAAAATCTGATTTTGGATGTTTGAACAAAGCCAAAGCAGTACTTAAAACTATTATTTTATAACTCTGGAATATAGTATTCAAGTTCAGTGATTAAGCATTTGTTCTGCAGATACTTTTCCTAGCTATTAAGAACAAACCTCTTGGTACTTGGGAAATACTTTTTTCTTCCCCCAATCTCATTAATACAATATTGTCCCTACGGTAAGTCTTTAAATTCTCCCTCTAGGAGACAGTCAGTAGAAAATACGTCCTCTTTTCTTATCTTGTTACTTTAATTAAACACAGCAAAACATAGATTACCTTGTGACAATCTATTTGGGAAGCTTACCTCTGCACATAAATGGAAATAGCAAAGTAGAATGGTAGCCTCAGAACATGTAATAACCAAAATAATGAACACCAGAAACAAGAAGCCAAACATGTAATACATCTGATGAGACCTGGAAAACAGAAGTTTAAATTAAATAGGATTCATACTATGGCAAGCTCTTGGCTTTTGAGACCTGAACTTCCTAATGAATGTGACTCTGTTTTTGGCCTCTCCTGATGAGATAACAGGTGTTTCATCTAGGCAATCTGGTTGTTCTTTAGTCTGTTATAGTTTATAGCACAGGTGTCAAACTCACCACGTCATGTGATGTGTCACAATGTCTCGTGACTTTTTCTCCATTGCCGTAGCTGGGGTGGGCGCGGTCTCCGTATGGTGCAACCGGCATGAGCCGTCAGTTTTGACACCCCTGGTTTATAGCCTATAGTTCTAGCTATATTCAGCTCCTTAGCTGACTTGTCTTTGTTTTTTGTACTATATTATGACCACATTTGATTCTATGGAATGCTGTAATTCTTGTTTCTGGTATCTTGTGTTTCTTTCTCTCCTCTTTTTGGGCTATGCTGATTAAGTGATTTGTCAAAGTATAGTTTTCCTTTATCCTTTGTGGCTAGCAACCCACAAGCCTAACCATTATGGTACACATGCCTCACAAAGAGTAGTCACATCTTGTGGTGAAGATGCATACCTTCTTTCTGCTTGGAAGCTTTGTCGTTTTTCCCAGTTTTCATTTGTATGTTAAGCTTGGACTTTTAACCATGCTTTGATTTATTAGATTTAAATACTAAATGATATTCTATCCATCTAACAGTAAATTTTTGTTTTATTCCATAGTTCTTTTCATTTTCCTTAATCTTTCTTATACTCGTTGGGGTATACCTATGTATTCTTTTTCTTATGGGCGTGAAACAGTCCAGTATCTACTTTGGATCAACAAGTTCTGTTTGTCAAACTGGTTCACTATTTCCATGTATGTTCAAAGTTAATGACATCCATTATTATTTTTAAACTAATTAGAACATCATTACATCATGATATTATGCAACAGAGGGGTGGGGACTGATATTAGTTTTAGTAGGACTTTGTGGGCTATATCATGATGTATCATAACTTGTTTTGCCCTCGTAGGGCCGGGGTGAGTACAGCCTGTGTGGGCTGTATCCAGCCCGCCAGCCACGTGTTTGACATGCCTGGGTATGTCATGCCTTGTAAATGTATATTTTATGGGTACCTGCTGTTATGTGAAAGCATTTCAATAGGTTGTTCCTGATTATATAAGCAGTCTGTGAAACTCGCAATTTATTCTCCTTGGTCTAGGGATTCTGACTAGAAGAATCTTCCCCACGATCATTTTCTGTAACTATTTCATGGTTAAAACTGGATTAGAAGCTGGGGATCATGAGTTCTAATCTTACTCTAGGCACAAAGCCAGCTGGGTGACTTTAGGCCAGACCCTCTCTTTCAGCCCTAGGAATCAGGCAGTGACAAGCCATTTCCAAAAAAAACAACAAAAAAAACCTTGTCCAGGCAGCTACTATACAAAGACTCAAAGACACAAATTTATTTCTTTTTCTGAAAAGGGAGAACATCATCCTGCAGAGACCATAAAACCTTAGTATATGTTTTTCTATATTGTTTTAATAAAGTAATCTATATTGTTTTGGGGTGTGTGTCTAGTTAAATATATCAATATTCAGGAAATGTTGATAGCTCTTGGTCCTGTGATGGTGGTTCTGACTAAGATTATAGCTCAGTGGTTCTCAACCTGTGAGTCGGGACCCCATTTGGGGTCGAACAACCATTTCACGGGGGTCACCAAACAACGCAGTCCGCCATTTTTTTCCCCCTTTCCCTTAGCTGTGCTACTCCCTTTTATTCTATTGGCTTTTGAAAGCCAATAGAATAGACTCTCTTGAATAGAGTCTAATTCTATTGGCTTTCAAAAGCCAATAGGAATTGTCCAGGCTGTCTCTGCCCTGCTGAGCTCGCCAAAAGTCCCATTCTGCAAATGGTGCTGCACTAGTTGAGTAGTCCTCGACTTACGACCGGTTGAGTAGTCCTCGACTTACGGCCGGTGGGGGGGGGGTCGCAGCATTAAAAAGGTTGAGAACCACTGCTATAGCTGATGGGCAATTAGTAAGAAAAGCAGTTTATACTAATTCTTACAATGCCACCATATTTAAAGTGCTGCAAATACAAGGAACAAACATCATTTATCTGGTTTTAGGAAGATCATCTGCAGCTGCTCTAATTATCTGCATCCATTAAAATGACCCTGATTGTAAATTAAGTCAAAGTTGTTTATGAATTTTAAAATGCCCTAATATAAAGACACTCAGATAAGTTAGATTTATATCACATCAGAACATTCAAACCACTGAGAACCAGGGGTATTGTAACACTCAGGGTCTGCAACCAATTATTTTATTTGACTCAGTCCTTCAAGCCTATCACTATATAGCAAACATATCTGTATGAGTAACATGTTGACAACAGTTTTTTTTGCCCACCAGAAAACTGTTCTGAGGGCATGACAAAAGGACAGAAAAATGCAAGAGATAACTGCAAACCTAAAACAAACAAGCTGTACATTACAATGTATTCAAAACTCACCATATGCTATTAAGAATGAAAAAAAGCTGTATGAAGATGCATCCAAAGGGCAGAATGCCTCCCATAACAATTCCAGGGAGTGGTTTTGTATAAAATGATTGTTCTGGAATCTGGCGAGGAATCTGATTCGTACGGACTGGATGTTCTATGGCCTTTAAAGGTAGTAAAAAAAAAGGGGGGGGGGAAGTAATTTTTGCTGTATTTCACACAATCTAAAGTAATGTTTCTCAGCTTCAACAGCTTGAAGATACGTGGACTTCAAATCCCAGAAATCCCCAGCCAGTATGCTGGCTGTGGAATTCTGGGAGTTGAAGTCCACATGCCTTAAAATTGTCAAGGTTGAGAAACACTGATCTAAAACAACCATCTGTTTAAAGCTATTTACAACTGTATACAAAGTAAAATAGAAAGTATATTGAAACCAGAATTCCAATACAATTCATGTAATAAAATCTCATGTTCAAAATAGCCTTGTCAACTGAAATCGAAGTATGTGTCACAGAAGGCTGAAATCTGATCATGCTTTATATTTATTATTTATTTATTTTATGCCACCAATCTCACTGATGCAGTGGTACTGGGTGACAATAAATAAATACAAAAACCAGGACGATGGATGGTCTGGGTGTGGAGATCTTCTCTACCCTGTCAGCTACCCCCAACATAGCACAATCCTGTCAGGGTCCAGGACATGCAGCAGAACCAAGTTTTCAGGTTCTTCTAGAAGGACAGGAGTATGAGGATGGACCTCACCTCCAGTGGGAGAATATTCCAGAGGGTAAAGCACAGCAGCTCTTATCCTGGGTCCTCCCAGCCCAAATTCTTTGGCAGACAGGATCCAGAGTAAGCCTCTTCGGCTAGACCCATATATTCAATTAAAGCATTTTGTTTAGAGACAACATGTTTTTGAGAGATGAAGCTCACCACTTATTTTGCAAACAAATCAAAGATACAAAATGTATTCAGGTAAAACCACTTACATTCTTTGTAAACCCAAAGTAGGCCCCGAGGAAAGTCAGTGGTACTGATATGCAAAACCAAAGTGCCAGAACAGCAACCAAAGTGCCAAACGGAATGGCGGCTGAAGACCCTTCTCCCCAAAGAATGAGATTCATAATGAAGAAATCTGCAAACACAATGCTAAAAGAGAGAAGATTTTAAAGCAGATGAAATTCTGTGCTACTGAAATCATATTACAGTTTGCCTAATGTAATGTTAACAGGCAGAACAGATCAGGCAAATAGGTCAAGAAAGTCTACTTCTCTTAATGCAATAGAATTAAACTCCAGCAGGAGTTGACATTTCAGCTAAATAGCTTCAAATGTCTGTCTGTCATCTCTGCACTTCAGGGGACAACTGCTTGATGTAATTAAGCCAAAAGATGGAATACAGGAGCTGTCTAGTGTACGACAACACATAAGGCCAACTATCCTGAGATCTGAAAAACAGCCTAAGGAGTAAAACCAAGGGTCAGTGAGGAGGAGGACTGTCTTATAAAGTATTTCTCCAGGTTGATATTGTCAGTCAACTTTTCCCTGGTACAAACAGCTCTGATGTATTATGATACGGAGATATCTTGGTTATACTACTGAGGACTTACACATTTAAGGTGGGCTTATTTTGTGTATAATTTAACATTAATCATAGGAATTTGCTTACCCAGGGCAAAGGAAAGCTGTTAGGAGAACGTTTGTCTTCCATTTCTCTCCCCCAAAAGCTATACAAAAATTAAGCCAACAAGGAGAACACCAGTTAAATATAGAATGGTGAGGTATACTCAAATACATCTGAATATGTTAGGCAAAAAGTGAATTATTAATTATACTTTAAGGAAAGAAACTTTCTTATCTATTCTCCAACCTTAGCAATTCAAAAGGCTAATTTAATTGCCAGAGAAAATTACTGACAATATATTTTAAAGTCCGGCTTAGCAAGAGAGAAAAAGAAAACAATATCAACATTACAGTATTTAATATTTCTACTTAAAATTATTACACTTTATTTCATTATTAAACTATTAGCTGATTAACCATCACAACTGCTGTTTGTACTTATTTATTTTAAGATGTTTTTGTTGTTTTATAATTTTAGAATTGTAAGCCACTCAAAGTCACTTGGTTGAGTTGGGCAGCTATAGAAATTGAATGAATGAATAATTTAAATGGCTCTTAATTTTTTATTTGTGGAGAGTGAAGTTCAGTCTCAATGGCTTACAAACACATATGGACACAATGTATTCTCTCCACAGCCTATTTATTAAAATAAAAATAATCCCTAATCAAGAACCTCAGCAAAGTGTCATAAAGTATAAAGTGAATATGGTATTTCTCTTCCTTTCAAATGACACCATGTTAAAGAAAACAACAAAACAATGTAAGCATCACATGTCAAACATAGTGCGACTTCAAAAGCCATCAACAACTTCATTTTCATACCTCAGAGTTGTCAGTTTCCACAGCTTTCCCTTCCTTTCAAATACATCAAAATGAGAACCACTGACAGAGAATTTCTACAAAACCCTCAGCCAACCTGAAAGTTTGCTAGCACAAGAACAATGTAAACTGGCATGCAGCCTTCAGTCTTAAATATTTCTCCATCTTGCCAGAAGGCAAACAATATTAGAGAAGAAAATGCTGCTGTGATGATAATTTACACTAATGAATTTAAGTGCTGTCAGATTAAATAAAGTTTTAAACTTACATTTGTAGAACCTGGCAGCAACATAACCTGCTGGAGTTCCAAGAAGCACCCACAACACCACGGCACAAGTCATTAATGCCCCTCGATTTGCAGGGGATAAAAATCCCAGGCAAGCAAAAACTGTTAAAAATAGACATACATTTGAAAGGTAGTTAAAATGGGACTACTCAGCCCAGTTTCCTGAACCATACCTACTGGGCAGAATGGCTACAAGTAATGGAACCATTTGTGAAGCAGTATTTTTCCAGATCTACAGCTAACCCCCCCCCCCCCGAAAGATAATCAGTCCATAAAACAGTGTTTTTTAACTCTGGCAATTACCTGGCACAGCAATTGCTGAGAATTCTGAGAATTGAAGTCCATAAATTTTAAAGATGTTCATGTTAAGAAACATTGCCTCATGTGACTACAACTTAAGAATACATATCAAAAGGAGAGGGGCAGGAGATGGAAAGAAAAAAAAGGCGAGATGGGCAGCACACAAGTCAAATAATAAAAAAAGTTATAGTGTTTTGTTACATTCTCGTGATTACCTGAATTGTACAAAATTCAGGAACAAGAGACAAAAGGAGCCGGTTTCTAGATATTAGCAAACATATGGAAGCTTCTACAATTCCTTCCCCTTCACCCGCCTCGGCCTTCTGCACAAGACCAGATCTTTCGGGGCACAAAAGAGTGTTACTGCTAATCCTTAACACCAAAAGTGTTTGCTAGCTTTGCAAATTGGTTATAGCAAGTATTTGGGAAAAAAGATGGTATGATTTTTTTATAGTTCTAAATGTAGTTGTTTCTAAAATTGGTGGAGGAGCGATAGTAGAAAAAGTCTACTTTCAAGGGGAAAGAAGAGCTTAAGAACACAGAGCATTCTTGAAATCCTGCTTAAAGAATTCAGACTTTGAAAATGAACCTGTATTTTAACAGTATTTATACTGCACTTACATAATGTAACAAATGTCATAATTAAAATCTGAGTTCCAGAACCCAGAAACACAGAAAGCAGCATTCCTTTTCGTGGGGGTCTAAATATGTCACCATGAACCAATTTCCAGCCAAATTCCTCCTGCGCATCTTCCTGAAAAGGAAATAATCAGTTTAGCATATTATATTGATATAGCTGATTCACATAATTATAGGTTTCCCAACTCTGCCACTTATTATACTCTATCTTTTTTAGATATGCAATTTTTTATTTATTCAGTTTCAATAATATTTCAATTTATTCAATGAGTGCTGTAAATAAAAATAATTTCCAGAATGATGGGAAATTCAAGCTTCTCCAAGCATTCAAAAGTATGCATCAGAAACCTTTCATATATGAATCTCAGAATTCTTTTCCATTAACACACAAGATAAAAGTTTTCAACTTGTCCTATAGGCAAGAATGTGAGATTCTACAGTAAATTGCTAAACCTGGGACACAAATCAGTGTACTTTCCCCTAGCATTGATATTCAGCATGTTTTTGGCCTCATTCCAGAATCACAACATTTTTTTAATGATGTATGCCACCCTGGGTCATTTGTTGAGATGAGCGGTTATAGCAATCAATCAAATAAATAAACAACTTGAAGTCCCTAAGTTGGTGGACTTCTGTATATCTGCAAATATGTTCTCCAGTCCACACAGGGATCCTATTCCATGTATTTTTAAAAAAGTTTTAAACACTTTTCTCCTTTTTCGTACTACCACATGTGGTGGACATGTTCCAAAGCAAAAAAATATTGGAATAAAATACATGTATAGTTGGAAGCAATGACAAAACAACATATAGATCTAAAACCAGAGATATTCTTACTGGGCATGTTACCAGGAAATTACAATAAAAGTAATACTTATTTAGTTTTACATATTTTAAAAGCAGCTAATATGCGCACTATTTTGGAAAAATGAAGGAACTTCTACAGAGGAGAATATAATTTAAAAAATACTGGAATGTACAGAGATGGATAGGTTAACGTTAAAAATTAAAGAAAAAGAAGAAACGGAGTATTATATGACACGGGACATATTTTACCAATGATTAGCTGATAAAAACAGGTTAGAAAGTTGGAAATATGAGAATATGTGAATTATGTGAACAAGATTTACAATGGATTAGTAAATACTTTGTTATATAACTAATGTTAATGTGGGTAATATTATTTTTGATATTTTGATTGATATTTCCTAGTATATGATTATATTTTGATAAGATTATTATGAATGTGATGATTATTATATTTTTGTACTTGTACTCCTAGACAACAAACTGTTCAATGTAGAAATGGAATTTTTTAAAAAAACGATAATAAAAAATATTTGAAATATTTGTCAGTTTTGATTTCCTCAATATTAATTATATTTACATAGCTAAGTTTCTTATCCTCTTATTTTCATATTTCCCATATTAAAAAAGAAAAAAGAATGCTATTTTAATTCTAAATCATATCTTTCATTATAAAAGTCTAATTATATCTAAGGATCATCCATTCTTTTAATCATATTCAAACAAATATTTAAACATGTAATGCTCCCTCTAATAGGTCAAATCTTCTGTTTTTTAAATCTAACTCTCATTTTCTTTCTTTGCTAAGTAGTTTTCCAAGCCAAGGCAATTAAATCACCCAGGAATTTTCTTTCCATTTTTGTAAAAGTTACTTGGCATGAGGAAGACAATTTAGGTAGGGCATTGGGGGGGGGGTGTTCCGCCCATTTATATTCTTTAAGCAACTCCCACTTTTCTTGTCCCTCAATTTTTCTTTTCATTTTTTGTCTCCCAAGTTGTGACATTTCTCCTGACAGCTCTATATTCCATTTTTAAAAATCTTCTTCCTTATCATCAGGTATGTTTTGCAGACCTCAGGGGTAAAGCATCTTTTCCATTTTCATTGTTATGGCTAAGTCTTGCAGTATTTTATTTGTACATGGTAGTTTATATTTCCCTTCTTTTATCTCTTCCGTCTCTAGGTCCATTTCCTCTGGTTCATCTTCTGATTTCTGATTTGTTCATACTATGTAGTCATTGTCTGAGAATTTTCTAGTTGTAGATTTAGTTTGGAGATTTGTTTATTTATATTATCTAACTTATTTTTAGTCTCATTATGGTTTCTTTTTGTGTCCTCTTTGTGTGTGACAATTGTTTGGTGAATTAGTTGTAGCATGGAGTCTATTTCCTTCTGAAAGGTGTTTATTTTTTCTTGAGGCGCCATTCCTGGAGATCCTCTAGTATCATCAATCTTAATAAGAGTAGAACAAAGTTCCATCTAGTTTTCTGGTCTTTATGTGTAGCCTTTATAATCCAATAGGTTCCAGAATATGGGTCCAGTCCTAAAAGCAATATTTTATAGTGATCCTTTGTCTCAGGGGTCCAAGAATTATCGATCAGGCAAGATTGTAATCCATAATGTTCAAAGTGTTCAAAATGTTCAACCACCCTGAAAACAGCTCAAAAGTCTCTCCCAGCCCGACGCTGTCAAAAGTAAATTTTTTCTTTCTCTTCCAGTAGTTCTTGAGATTAGGTCCAAGCTCAGTAGGGTTTATAGTCCACGAAGGTCAGAGTGATAAGCAATGGTGGAATTCAAATACCTGAACAATCAATTCTCATATTTGATGCAGGCCTGGGCCTCCAAGGCCTAGAACAAACTTCCAGAAGTGGCATCATGCACTTCCGATGGGCTGTTCTAGGCCTAGGAGGACTCCTCCAGGCCTCCGAGGCCTAGACTGGACTTCTGGAAGCCAGCCACTTCTCCAAATTCAGGTAAATTTAGCTACCAGTTCTCCTGAACCGGTGCAAACCAGCTGAATCCCACCACTGGTGACAAGTATGCCAAAATATTTTCCTTTTTTGCCAGCTGTTCTCCATTAAGCTAGGAGTCACAAGCAGCCAGGAAGCTAGTTATAGTGCTACACTCAAATCCACCACTAGATGTCATTCAAAATCCATTTTCCAATCTTAAGACAAAGGATTGTTTTCTTATATTTTACCTCAATGTTTTTTTTTTCAAAGAGAAAATCTTAACAATTATCTCAGTTCTCAAATTTATCAGTATTATGTATTTCTGTATCCCATAAAAGAAATTAAAACGCTGCTTCTGTTCACGTTCAGAGGTTTTAGCTTCTTGGGAGCCTTTCCCAGGAAATTCAGTTGTAAAATAGTAAAGAAAGGATCAATGTTCTCACCCAGTTCCAAACATGCTGTTTATGATGCTAATTAGTGTTTTTCTTCTTCGGTTGTCAGCAGCTACAATGTAGCCAGTCTTTCCCCTGCTGGTTTGCAGGGCTTTCCTCAGATCGAACAGAAAGACCGCCATCTCTCCGTGATCAACGAGGCACCCCTCCTTCTTCATCGCCTCTTGGGGCAACTTTAGGCCTTTTTAGGGTCCTCAGCAGGGTGAAATCAGGAGCGGAAGGCAGATCCCTGCCTTCCTGCATCCATCTTGCTGTGATGAAAAACCGGAAGTCCCTCAGATATTATTTAATAAGCATGACCAAATGACCGATTTCATTTTTAAAAAATATAGCTATGACAAAAAGTAACAAAAAGATAGAGAGAAGAAAGGTATTGCCAACTGACATACCCTGCAGTGGTTTTTCACAGCTGAAGGTATGTGTGCAACAAATACTATATTCTCTATTAACGTCTGCTATGTGTATGTCCATGGAAACTAAATCACACCCATGGAAGAATCTGTATTACTATTTTTCTTTAGAAATTAAATATTACACAAAATTCTGTTACTAAAGTTTATTGTGAAACAAGTGCATTTATGCAATTTGAGAAGAGCTAATATACAATCAATGTATTTGCCTCTATACAACTGAACTGAGCTACAATAAAGTTAATTGGACATAGTCCAAATAACAATGTGATTGCAAATATATTTATATAAAACAGTCTCACCGAGAAAAAAGCATTCATATTATGTTAGAACTATTAATTAGAAAGTATTAAACATGTAACATGAAATTGTATATCATCTAGTCTATCAGGGTGGTTAACCCTAAAACCTCTTTTTTGCAGTTTTCAGAAAGTAGATCACTAAATTTCAACAATTTCAACAGAAACAGTAAAGCAATTTCCTAGTGGTTGGGGTAGAAAAACAAAAAGCTTTTGTTTAAGCCATATACACCAAAGCAGATACCCGTATCTGATTAAACATAATCTGATTTAATATTACACTTTGTAATCCCTGTAAGAAAATGTGGCTGCATCCACTTGGATAACTTCATCAAGTGGTCATTCACTTTGTCCTTCAGCTATCAAAATAAATTAAATATAACATGTGAGATCTTGGTGCTTTAAAATTTAGGAAAGAAGGAAGGAAGGAAGGAAGGAAGGAAGGAAGGAAGGAAGGAAGGAAGGAAGGAAGGAAGGAAGGAAGGAAGGAAGGAAGGAAGGACAATTATATACTCACTGTAGAATCCATTTGGTTATATCTTGCAATGTCCTTATGCAGAGTTCTTAGCATAATCATAGCTACCATTCCAGAGAGGAAAAGGACAATCACCAGTGAATTCATTATACTACAAAACAAGGCAACCTGCTATTAGAATTGTTCATTTTTATATCTATCTATAAAATTGTTTGAATTATAAAATTAAAGTAAGCCTTACCTGAACCACTGTATGTGTGTATGGGACATGGATTCTAAAATGTAATCCCATCTGGATGCCCACCTGATTTCTTTATTTTCCTGAAAAAATAAGTCATCCATCTTAAAATTTTAAAAATAGTTTTCTGGGTTTTGTGGAAATAGAAAATATTGGACATAGCAAAAGAACAAATGAAAATCATTTTTTTCAGGGTTTCAAAAACTTTACCTCCTAGTGCAGAGGTTCCCACCTTTTGGGCACAAGGGACCAGTTACGTGGAGAGGGAATATGGTTTTGTGTGCTGCCTGCATCCTATGGATGGGGCTTTCCTTGTTTATGTGGACCGATTGCTGGCATGCTGTGGCCTGGTACTGGTCCATGGACCCCTGTCCTAGTAGGTTTTAATCTTTGTTGCTCTCAAAATTCTGTCTGAATTCATACAGGCCCAAACCATTAAAGACATTTTTGTATGGTACTTTCTAAACAGACAAGCTGGCACCATGAGTTTTATAGGTAACAGCCAGTTATCTTAAATTGTCCCAGAAGTACATTGGAAGCAGCACAATTTGCAAAGCAAAGGTGTAATGTGGATATACCAAGGTGTACTGACTGAGAACCCAAAGACAGAAAAATGTTGAAGTTTTATTGCCCCTATCATCACAAAGTAGGATTATGCTTCTAATTTCTGAGATGGGCAGCCACAGAAATTGAATAAATGAATGAATGACATTTAATCAGATTCACTATTGACTGCCCTTTAGGTGTGTCTTCTCCCATTAGATCTCCCTTATTTACACAAATCCATCTTGTGCACTAATCCTACTTGGGTCATTCATACCTTGGTCACCCCGTAGTTTGACTACTATAAAGTGCACTACACAGGGCTACTCCTGAAGATCACTGCAAACTGCAAGTAGTTGAGAATGAGCAGTGCAACTACTTAATAGACACACCACTACTTTGTGAGCTGCCTGCCCCCGAGAAAGCTTCTAGTGGCAATTCAAGGTGCTGGTTAGACATATAAAGCCCTTCATGGCACAGGGCTGGGTTATTTGTGGAACTAAGTATCACCTATTTTTGCCCATCCCATGAGAAATGACTGGATGGGCATGCGCTGGGCCTCTTTGTATAAAACCATTTGCTTGGAGAATCCCAGGAAGTGTCACAGTGCAGAATATCCCAGAGATTTGGATTGTCCTAATCCTATTGGCCTTTTATACACCCTTGAAGATACGGCTTTTCCTCCAGCTATTGAGCCAATACACTGGGTGAGCCTGCTTGCAACAGCTAAAATGTTTATGCCTCTTATTTTTCTCTACTGATTTTACATTGCTGGTTGGTTTTGATTTTAGTCTAATTTTAGTGACTTTAGCATCAAAGTCACAATTTGTGAGTTTGATGGCCACATAAAATCAACTACAGGTAGTCCTCGACTTATATTCATTTGTTTAGTAAGTGTTTGAAGTTACAACAGCATTGAAAAAAAGGATTTATGACCATTTCTCACACATAACCATTGCAGGATTCCTATGGTCATGTGATCAAAATTCAGATGCTTGGCAACTGATTCATATTTATGATGGTTGCAGTGTCCCATAGTCATGTGATCACCTTTTGCAACTTTCTCTGCAAGTAAAGTCAATGGTGAAACCAGATTCATTTAACAACTGTGTTACTAACTTAACACCTTAAGTGAGTCACTTAACAACCATGGCAAAAAAGGCCATAAAATGGGGCAAAACTCATTTAACAACTGTCTCACTTAGCAATGAAATTTTGGGCTCAATTTTGGGTCATAAATCAAGAACTGCCTGTATATAAATTAGACAGACAGAAACAGAGTGTGTACAAAATTCAAGGATAAAATATAATATATTATCTCATAAGTCATAATGTGGCTAGACTGGTGTATTATCTGAACCAAAACCATAATTAAATTGAGCACTGTAACCACAATTTCTTTTTGTGAGTTCTTCCAGTGTAACCTATGTGGGCCTTGACCTCTGATGTCCAAGAATGAATGAGAGCGATCTTGTACTTCTCCCCATTTCAGCATCTGAGGCTGTTCCAGCCACAGCAACTCCACTGCCCCCACTTAGGGAAAGTGAAAAGAGGACCCAAATATGACAGGGGAAGGTTCAACTCTATTCTATTATTATTATTAGCCTGTTGACTAAACAGACGTACACATAGAATCACAGGGTTGGAAGGGACCTTGGGAGGTATTCTAGTCCAACCCCCTGCCTAAGGCAGAAGACCTTATGCTATCCTAGACAAATGATTGCCCAATCTCTTGTTGAAAATTTCCAACAATAGAGCACCCACAACAGAGTATAACCATCAAATCACAGCTGATCAGTTTTCCATGTGGCTTGGTGCCTTGGATAAATAAACAGCTTAAGCAGAGTTAATTCACTTAAATATGTTGTGACCACATACTCATAATTTTATTTTCTTGTCACAAGAGAAAAGATGCATCTATACCAACCTCAAAACTAACTGAATATGTATAAGCAATTTTGATAGTTCCATCATTAATAGTGTTCCTTAAATCCATAGGTAGTCCTGAGCAGTCTGGATTGTCCATAGTTGTGTGCCTGAAACTAAGAAAAAAAGAAACAAATTATAGGTATAATCAAAATTTGCATATTCAATCTTAACTATATTTTAATATAAAAGCCCAAAGTAGAATATTTTGTAGTTATAATATTTGAAACCTAATTTATGAAGAGGAAATTTAATTATATCAACAAAAGAAAGATAGAAAAGAGTAAGCATGACTACATAGAAAGTAAGAGATCCAGATGGGAAGTCTTGGCCATGGATTTATATACATTTGCACAGGAAAAATAAAACTTCAAACAGCCTGAAATTTGTAGTTAAATAAGAAAGAATGGACATACTACAAAGTCAAAACTATCATCATTCAAGCTGAATCACCGTTACAATGCAAGAATCTACTCAATCCATTATGGCTACTTATCCCTAAGAACATTTCTTTAAAAGGCATCATACAATATTTAAGGATTTGGCTGAATAAAGATATAGTCACAGAATTCGCCAATATATACTGTATTTCATTTGTACTGTAACACAGTAATCAAAGTGTTGATTTGAATAGTGGAGACCAGGTTCAAGTCCTCATGTGGCTAAAGAGGTTTTTACTGTATTATTTTTGATTCTGTTAATTTTACTGTGGCCTGCCCAGAGCCACTCTGGAGTCAGGCAGTGCTAAAACAAAATGAATGAATAAATGAATGAATGAATGAATGAATGAGTGAGTGAGTGAGTGAGTGAGTGAATGAATGGACAGATGGATGGATGGAGTCCCCAAGAGATTTTGGGCCAGTCACTCTCTCACAATCATATCTGTACCTCACAGAACTGTTGTGATGGGGATCTAATTAATGGAGGGACACCCATTAAGTCACCTCGAATTCTCTGACAAAACTTGGGTATAAATATAAGCAATAAATATTAGTCCTAGATTTTTTGTTTATGTACACATTTTCTTTGACTTCAGATATCTAGCTAAATTATAAGAAGCTCCCTGTAGATGGCACATTAAGTTTCCTTAGTTTGCTTTAACTGTCAAAAATCTCATTTGCTTCATGCATCCCACATAATCTAGTGTTCTCTAACATAAAACTTGATACTCACCTTTTTGGTTCAAGTTTAGCAGCTACAAGTCTCGCCCTTGGTGCTTCATTTTCCACAACATGGTAGACTATTTTAATATCCACATGGTTGAATATATAGAAAGTATCTGAATCATGGAATTCTGACTAAAGAAAAAAATAAAAAAGTAAATTAGAACATGGATATTATTTTTAAATTGAATAAACTGGGCCTGTTCCTGATTGTGTGCTATCCTATATGTAAACACTGCCATAATGAGCTTCCATTTAACTGTTTCCAGTTAAGATGATAAACCGGAGAAATACTACCAATCAGTCTGGGCCTGATTCAGATGTTTGGATTTCTTGCTGAGAATCATTCTTAAGTACTTTTAGCATCTTTCCAATAATTTAATAATGGATTATTCCTGAGGATTGCTCAATGGAAAGCTGAGAAACTCTCTACTTTCAGAGGAAGGCAAAACACAAGCCCAATGCTTACCACAACTCACAACACTAAGCCGTGAGTGCTATGAACAGGCCCACTCACAATTTTTCTTTCTTGTTAATAGAGAGGCAGGATTCTGGCTTTGTTTACTTCAATCCCACATTCAGATGTCATGTTAAGTTTGCTATCCAAGCTGCAGATGATTTGTTAGCTATCAGCTGTACACCTACTCACAGATGGAAGGACAAGGGCCTAAAGCTATATCAATATTAAGCCAGTGCCCAATATGTGAACTAACTGTATGGTTTACTATTACAACTCAAATAATAAGGTACTTTCTAATTCACAGTTTCACTCTCAGCTCATAAACTGTTCAGGTACTGTGTGTCAGTACTGCTTTTTATGCATAAAATAAATTAGAGCATAAAATGTGTAGTATATTATCAATAGGAAAGTCTAGAGCTACATTTTGCTGTTACTAAAGAATAAAAAAATCAAGCTAAATTACATTTTAAACAAAGTACTTGTACCAAATAAAATCAATTTTAAATGTTCAAATTACAGATAATCCTCACTTACCAAGGATAAGTGGGACTGGGAACTCCATCACCAAGTAATAAAGGTGTAAGGAGTAACCATGCTGACTTACAACAGCAGCTCTGGCAATTCCAGTGGCCATTGTTAGGCAAAGCCCAGAGAGTCATGTGATTGCCCTTTGTGACTTCATGCCAGCTTCCCCACTGACTCTGCTTGTCGGAAGCCAGAAATGAAAATTGCAAATGGCAACCACATGACTGTGGGACACTGTGACACTGTAATTATGAGTTGGTTACTGAGCGCCCGAAATATGATCATATGATTGTAGAGATGCCAAAACATCCACAACTATGAGGATCCATCGTAAGTCGCTCTTGTTCAGCACCTTCATAACTATGAACAGTTGCTAAATGAGTGAACATTAAGCAAGGACTATCTGTACAATTAACTGCCAGTATTTAATTGCATATATCTTGATACAAAGTATTACAATTTCTAGAAACATTTAAAAGTCTATTTTTTGTAGATGAAGTAGATAATTGTGGTGCTAAACATAATTGTTTGAAAGTGGGTCCAAATAAATTGTAAAAATGAATTATATCTCATGTTTTAAAAACACGTTTTCTTCCTCTGAAAACCCAAATTCTCCAAATCATTTTGCTTATAGATTAACTGTGGATAGGTGTAAAATATGAAAATTAATTCAGCAATGTTATATTGTGCAATCTTAGCAGGCTACAAATAATCATCAGACTGATGAACATAATTCTTATTATCTTATCTTCGAATACCCTCATCCTGTTCTACTCATCTGTAAGGACTCAGAATTAAATCAAAGCATACAAGATGCCTTCTTACATAACAAAAACCAATCACGTGAAATAAAAAACTGTATGGCTTATTTGTATAAAAGATATGTAGGACAATCTTTACATTGATAAGTCCAATGTCAACCATTTAAACATATTAATAAAGTCATTAATAAAGTAACATATTAATAAAGGCCTTGATAAAGCTTTTGCTCAATTAGAGACAAAAATAAGCAACTTAGTCACAGTTCAAATGTTTGCAAATTCTGATCTCAAAATGTAGACAGATTGGTTTGTCTCAAGGTGAACTTTCAAGGAACTTACACTTATAACACAGGCACCTCTGGGATGTCCTTCTTTTGTAACATAGCAACCAATGGGAAATCCAGGATTGCAAAATTTCTGATTGTCCTCAACCTCATAACACCACGTTACCGGCATATTATCCACAATCCTATAAAAAAATAAAATTACTATTATGATAAATGCTTCAGGAAACAACATTAAAGCTAAATATCAGTATTTAAATATTTAAAGGTCCAAGACAAAAGACTCCTATTGAAAATATTATAAATTGGACTCCAGACCAATTTCTACAGAGAACATTCCCAACTAGGAAACATTGGGGGGGGGTCTCCTAAGCCCAGCAGTTTGCAGTTTGAGTGAACAAATAATATATTTATTTACTTGTATTTTGATTGTTAATATATTAAATTGCATATTTTAAATAACTCAGGGGATTAATCACATTAGACTTTGTAGCCAAAAAACAATGAAGAATCTTTCGGCTGCTTAACAAAGAAAAAATTATGCATGAATTTCTGATACATTTACATTATAAAAAAATATTCTTTAAAGTGCCATAAGAGCTGTTTATATAGTAGTCTTTTACTTTAGCTAAGTAAGGTTTTAACTGTGGATTGACAGTTGTGTGTCAATCCACAGCACTTAGTATCAAAAGACCATTGCTTCTATTTTAATTTCCATTTACCATAAATTATTTCTGCTAAAATTTAAACCACATATATTAAAATTGTAAACTCACCAATGATGCTGATAGTTTAACAGCATACTCTTTTTCAGAAATTGTAATTTTTGCCTATATTCAGGTTTATTAAGATCATATTCTTTTGTACAAACGTGTTTGCACGTCTCTTTTTGGTTAAAGGTAAACTATGAAAAATGAAAAATATTCAGGTTATGTGGAATTCTATCTTAAAATCTATAGCGCAGTTAAGACAGAAATTTTATACAAACATACTAATTAGCTGCAGATTCATACTACTGTTGAATCAATTTATGTAATCAAGATATCACTCACTAAAAGGAGCATTATCTCTTCTGTATAAATTCATATTTCTAATGTAATTGTTAGTTTAAACCAAATAAGGCTGTAGTCCAATTATTCTATGTCAGGGCATTTCAACCTTTTCACCCATTGTACCACTTTAGGATATGGCAATATCCAAGTACCACCAGTCACCTAGAAAAGTGTCAAAAACTTGATGACCCCCCCAAAAAAGGAAAAAAGTGATGAAGTACAGGTAATCCTTGACTTACAACAGTTGGCTTAGTGACTGTTCGAAGTTACAACGGCACTGAAAAAAGTGCCCCCCAAGCCAAAGCTGAGCAAGACACCTGCCTGCCCACCCGGCAGTGCTCTTCCTCCTGCCCGAAGTTTTCATTGTTGTGAGCATTTCTGTTGAGGATTGGCAGCGGAGGTGTGGTGGGGGGGTGTTTGTTTTTTATTCCCCCCGTCTGCTGGGTGGTTGCAGTAGGTTTTGGTCACTTCACATGACCCTGGGACACTGTGATATCATAAATATGAATCAGTTGCCAAGCATCTGAATGTAAATCACAAGACCCTGGAGATGCTGCAACATTCCAGCTGATCAGCGCTTCTTCTGGGCTCAACAGAAGCGCCAGGATCAGTATCAAGCTCCACTGGAGCCTGGCGCTGATCCTGGCCTTCCGCTGAGCCCTGACAGCCCTGAAGAAGCACTGATCCTGGTGCTTCCACTGAGCCCTGACAGCCCCGAAGAAGCACTGATCTTGGCGCTTCCACTGAGCCCTGACAGCCCTGCAGCTCCAGCCATCTCTCACTCAGGCTTGTGTGGGACTGCCACCGATTCAGCTCATTCCCCTCCCCTGCTACTTTTCTAGGATGGTCACGTACCACCTGCCAGGTGCCAATGTACTACAGGTGGTACCCGTATTACTGGTTGAAAAGCCCTGTTCTGTGTCAGTTTGTTTCTCTTAAACAAGAATATGAATCAAATCTTTCTTGAATCTATATGGAAAAAGAAATCAGGTTTCCAATTCAGAAGGACTCAGCTTATAGTTTAACAACTAAGTTACACTTTTCTATAGGTAGATTCTTCCAAACACAGGGGGATCGAATTGCAAACACATGACAATAATGAAACCCGAGGAGCATTTTCATACATAGGCTTCTCTATTTTTGAAGGGCCCCAATAAGTACCAAATATCAGTTGACATTTAATGAAATCTGCTGTCCCATCAAGACTAAAACAGAAGTCAAATAATAAAATCAATGTTAAAAACAGAAGGTAAATATCAGGATAGCTGTATACAGCAATTCTAGCACATCCTTTCCCAACCTTCCAGATGCATTGCATTATGATTCCTATCAGAAAGGCTACTTGAAGTATCTAGAAAGCATCGAGTTAGGAAAAAAATGTACTCAGTGATATAGAGTCTGCACAATAAAGGCCTTGTTGATCACATGAATGTTATGTGATCAGCCTTAACACAATAATGCATCTGCCATATCTGTCAGTAGCATTTTAATGAGAAAGAAACACTATACCAGAATGAAAAGAAACAGTCATTATATTTTAAATTATGTTGAAAACTTAATTCCACACTAAGTGACTTTCTGCAAATGTAAGAGTGGATCCTGGGGCTTCTTTCAGAGCATTCTTAAACCCTGGTGATAATTAATGCAGCAGTTGTAGCCTAAAGTTGAACAGTTAAAAAAAGCAATCTAACTTAATCACAATTAATATGATGAATTGGAGGTAGCTGTTGACCCAAGAAGACAAACTACTGATAACCTCCAAACGTTCCTAAATTAATAAATTAGCATATAACTCCAATCTACAATTCTTATGCAGCCAAGCAACTTTGTTAAGATGGAAATAAGTTTTTTTCTCAAAAACTCAGTTCTTTTAAAACTTGGGCCTTTTCCACTTTATTGCCTGAAAGCACCTTAAGCTCTCCTCGGATCTGCTTGTGCTGCATGTCGCCTTCTGTCTAATCACAGAAAGCAGAGTCTGCCCAGATAAATTATATGCCTAAAAAAACAAAAACAGACATGTCAGGCAATAAACCGTACCAGGGCTGACCAACGGCATACAACAGTCCAGTATGCTGATAAGTGATGGCTCATGGAAATGGATTCACCAGCATAGCTACAGTCATGTGAAAAAATATACCATTGGGGGAGAAGCCTGAACTGTCAGTCCTGCAACACACATTTTGCAGCAGCTAAGCTCTGTTTTATTATATAATTAATTTTTCATAGTTGCTCTGTGCAATTATGTCACCTGTAGCTTTATATATAATTTGACTGAAGATAAAATAACAGATTTGTCCACATACATAAAAAAATCTTTACAACATGCGGTACACATGGGATGTACTTACTTTTTCACATAACTGTACTTTTTTCACTTGTACAAAATGCAATACCTGATACCAGCACTGCAGTGTGTGAAAATCAAATGGCATCAGCAAGTCTAATGTTCAATGAAAGCTGCTTTCAGATTGTCTGCCTATCATTTGCCAGAAAATCAAACAAGCAGGATATGAGCCGCTGTAGGCACCAATGCCATTTTAGTTTTCACACAATATCTCCATCAAGGAATTGCACTGTGAGAAATGCAAAATGAAGCCATTATCAGCAAACCAAATTAGAATGCTGTTGTTAATCCTAGCAGCAGCAAGCAAAAATAATAATAATAAATAAAAAAAAAATCAGAGCAGGTCTAGCATCTGCAGGTTCGTCCCAAGTTTCTAAAATTGGTCCATGAAGGCTACATACTGGTTCTTCCCATGCAACAACTCTGCCCAAGCTTTCATTTTGGTGAGGTTCATGCTTTCTCTTTTGCAATTTTACATTTGTTCATTGTTCAAATGAGGATTATACCTTGTAGGGAGATACTTCAATCCTCTCACCAAACAATACTTGACCAAGGTTTTCAGAAGGTCGTTTTCCTCCCTCTGCTTGACAAAAATCAAATCTATGGAAGAATACAGATTTATAAAATTCCAACATCTCAGTACGGGTTAAAATATTTCATTTGAAGAGCCTCTGTGCACCACTTTTTACCAAAGGTCCAGGCTATTTTTTAAAATTAATTTTAAATAACTTATCAGTTTTCAGAAATTAACACTTTCAATCATATTTTGGAACCGTTTTATTTTGATGTATCTCACCAACAAGAACCAGTCAGAAAGTCAAACCTTTATTTTGGTCAATGACCCAAATAAAACAGAGGCAGTCGAGCAAACAAGAAATAAAAGAAAATAACATATCAGAGAATATCATCTTAGGTGACATCCTATACATGAATTTATGATTAATGTATATAAATATTTTAACATAATCTTAATACCAAAGGTGATATCATAAAACTAAAATCATATCATTTAAAACTATACGGTAACAAAAGCTAAAAAAATGGCACCTGGGAAAATATACTGATGTCACCAAACGTCTGAATTTAAAACTATTGCCTATAGTCAAGGAGAAAGTGTAAATCCTTCAGTTACTACCGGTATGCATATAGCAATAGAATCTCTTATTATCCATTTGTTTATATCTTTCAGTCTGTGAATGACAGTAGTCAAGGAGTGTCAGTTCCCAATTTATTTTGGTAGTAGTATAACAAAAGTTGGCGACTTTCAAAGAAACAGAGTCCAACTAGTCAGATGGAAGAAACTGCATGCAGAAAGAATCAGTATCCTCTTTATAAATCCTATATGATTATGTTCTCAGGCCTGGGGGCCCAGGGAACTGGAGGCATGCTTAGATGGCTCCATTGCCGAGGTAGCTGTTCTTATGCTCTTTTTCCATAGGGTTTACATATTTATTTTTATAATATTTATCTTTTAATATGTATTTTTATATTTTATACTGATTTTACATTTATATATGTATTGATTTGTTGGATTATTGACACTGCCCTGAGTTGCTTTTTGTGAAATGGATATCCATACAAATTTAATAAATGCGTAAGACATTGGGCAGTGGACTTTATAGTGCTTGTGTTGCATGGGCACAGTTAGGAGGTATAGGTTATTTTCTTATATCTATCTTCCAAATACAGTAAATGGCAGGACAGTACACCAAGCTAACGTTAGAGAACTTCTTAGCTTGAAAATTGGGGCAAAATTTAAGTATCTTCCGGTTTGAACGAGGGTGAATCAATTGCTTAAAATATATTTTGCACATCAACCAAAAATGGCCTTAGAAAATAAAAATGCAATTTCGCTATTAGGTATTTAGACTATTCCATCTGGCATTGCAATTTTCTACTAATGTCAGAGCGGTCAAGTCTTCAAGACTAGTGTGGTTATATTCTCCATGCCCTGTGTTGAGCGCCACTACAAAGCACTAACGGCATTCCCTCTTATACTCTACAGATAATCCCCGAGTTACGAATGCAGAGACTCTGCAACATTCACCCTATCCCCCTCCCTTCCTGTTGCACCAGATTCACCTTGAGAAGATCTGTCTCCTCTTTGCCACAATTTCTGCCTTTGAGGGAGAGGAGAGTCAATGGAAACACCTGGATGCCATAATATCGTGCAAGTTCAGGCACCCATCCTCTTTTGCAGAGAATGGGTACCTGAACTCTTGCGATATCACAGACCCCAGAAACTATCATTTTTGGAGCAAACTCTGTGCCTGTCCCTTGCCCCCCCCCCAAATCCTTTCTATCACCGGAATACTTTTTATCCAAACGGAGACCTTGGGGAGACTAGGAGCTCCATCTGTGTGCAAATGCATCATGTGAAAACAGAATGATTCACTGCGTTTTCAACCATCCCATTTGCTCACAGACAGAGCTTCCCATCTCCCCAAGTCTCTGTTCAGATAAAAGGTATTTGAGTGCCTAGGCAGGGTTGGAAACGCAGTGAATCACTGCGTTTCCAAGGGTCCCATAGGCGCTCAAACATTTTTTATCTGAGTGGAGATCTTGGGGAGATGGGGAACTCTGTCTGTGAGCAAATACAATGCTTGGAAACAGAATGAATTGCTGCGTTTTGAATATTCCCATAGGCACTGAAACACTTTTTATCTGAACAGAGACCTGACAGAGATTAGAAGCTCTGTGTGACTGCCAATGAGGCGTTTCAGAAATGGAGCATTCCTCTCTGTTTCTGAAGCACCACATCGGCAGTTATACGGAGCTTCCAATCTCTGTCAGGTCTCCGTTTAGATAAAAAGTGTTGCAGCAGCTTGGGTTTCTCTGCTCCGAGTGGAAGAAACTGGAGGCGCAGAGCAGGATTGCTCTCAATAAGGCCGGCGCACATGAGTGAGCAGAGCACCCATGTGTTCTTGAGAACAATCCTGCTCTGCGCCTCTGCTTTTTTCCTTTTGGACAGAACAGCTAGAAGGACAAGAAGGAGAAGAATGGTCAGGATTTATGTTATCAGCCAGTCAGGCAAGGAGTAGGTTGGGCAGGCTGAGTGACTCGGTAGCTGGGTGGGGAGATTTTGGCTGCTCAGTTGGCTGACACCGCCAGCAGCTTGGACGCAGGTACAAGGGGACTCACCCCACGATGCCTCCCAGCTCAGTTGAAGGCTTCATTGCTGCCCTCAAACTAAGGCCAGCGCATGCGAGCAAGCAGCGCACGTGAGCCATGGACAGCATTGGTTCCTGCACCTTCCATGCTTTGTCCCATAGGCAAGCAAATGAAGCAAACACTCCCCCCCCCAAGAATGAAAGGTTCTGGGGGCCATGATCTCTTTTGAACTCACATGATATTACAGCACCCAGGAGCTTCCACTGTTGGCACAAAAAGCATTTCCAAGCCAACTCTCCTCTCCCTTAAAGGGAAAGAAACCATGGCAGAGAGGATTTTTGCAAGGTGAATCATGTGCAGCAGGAAGGGAGGGGGAAGCATGAGATATCTTAGTGGATCAGGGAGCCTTGGGGGCCTGTTCCATCACTAAGTCGTCCATGGCCTTCCCCACCCTGAGATACCTCATGTGTACTTAACGAACCATGCATTCGCCCATGCATTCAATTAGCAAATGCTTGGGGGAAAGCAGAAAGTGATCTCCTTCGAGGTACAGATTCACTCCCATGAATTTTCGAGGTACAGATTCACTCCCATGAATTTTCAAGTAACGAATGGAATGGGCAGGCTCCATTACATTGGTAACTCGAGGAAAGCCTGTATTGAAGTAAAAGCTGGATTTAAAAGAAACAGAATAGAAAAAGTTTTGATACTTTTGAACTTTGGTGTTGGTGAGAACACCATGTACAGGCAAAAAATAAACAAATCGATCACTGAATAAATCAACCCAAAATTTTCATTTAAGAAATATCAAGCTTAACTTATTATATTTCAGACACATTATATAAAGTCCTAGTTCTCTGGAAAAGGATCTAATTTTGGAAAAGATAGAAGAGAAAAAGATGGTTGGCAGCTTGATAGATGGACTGGCAGGGGGTGCACCACTGGAAGACTTGAAGGACCAGATTAGAAATGTTTGTCATGGAGAAGATCTATTTATGTGGTTGCTAAGAATCAACCACATAACAACAATTTGATGACACACAATCTCCTAACCAACCAATGTAACATCATCAAGCGTCCTGGCAGATACATTATCCTAAATGACGACCTTTGCTCAGAAAATACTAAGACAAAAAGAAAAATGTTTTAAGCTTTTTAAAGTAAAAATAACCCAAAATATCATGAGTGTCATATGTTATCAGATCTGCATTCTTGTGTAAGATCTCATAATTTTTCCATTTTTAATGTTTATACTTGGGGAACAAAGTTGATTATATTTTCCAAAAGAATTGTATTTGTGTATTAAGATGAGCAGGAACTCTAATAAATACTCTTATTTAGAATTAATTAGGTTAGCAATTTGAACATTTTTAGTTATCAGATTCTAAAATACAATAGATCACAACTAAAATAACCTTTATTAGATATACATTATGACATATATATTATGGAACAAAATGTTGTCCCATGTTTAGAAAGGGCAAAAGTAATTTTCCACCATAGCTGAATTGAGATAGCCATTCCTTTTTTAGCTTAGCAAAGCATTCATAAAGTAGTTCAGTGTTACAAATCAAATTAGGAATAAGATTTAATATACTTACGCAGTATATTCATAAGGAAGGACTGATTCCACAGAATCCAGTCTATTTACAAATAGTTCTATCGCAGACTGCAAAAAGCAAGAACACATTATTAGATATAATTAATTTAACCCATATTAATTTTCTTAGCTATAGACAATGTAATTAAAAGTATTTTGAATATTAGTACTTAATTTAGAACTGAAATCTCAGGTAAATTTGCTTTTATTGAATGCTATTTTCCAGTAGCAAATGGATCTAGTTGGTAATAGGAATTTTTTGCTCTCTTTAGGATAACCCTATTTCCTACATCTGATACATGTGGATGCTAACAGTTCCTAGAACAGATCAGGAAGTTGGGACAGAAGGTTACAACTTTTAATGCATGTAGCCTATAGGAAGAAATATAGTAGGATTAATCATTTAAGTAACAGACCAGAGAAACAGAAAACTTGTATTTAAATAGCTTCTTATATATTTTATTGTACTGAAACAATATTTTATCAACAAAAGTTCAAATTAGCCAGCTGGATGACTTTGGGCCAGTCACTATCTTTCAGCCCAACCCACTTCACAAACAGGGTTGCTGTTGTGGGTAAAAGAGGAGGAAAATTCAGAAACACCTTATTGTGGATCAATTCTCAAGATAATGACAAGTGCCAATTACAGGGAGATCAGAGAACAGGTGAGCTACATTTGTGTTTGAGACATCAGCCTAAAATCAAAAGCAGATTTCTTTTTTCTCTTTAAAGCCCATCTGCCCATTCAAATTGCAAAGACTGTGGGATGGCTACTCCCTTGTGTCTGGCTTCATGTTGGCAAAATATGAATTAGACTGGATAATAAACATTTAAAAAAAATGTTTAAAACTTCCTCTTCAACTATTTGAATTCTAAAGAACTCTAGACACTCAAGTGCCAGGTTGATGGCCAAGGTCAGGAAGGTCAAAAGCCCAACCAAACCAGAAAAAGCAATAGCAACTCACTTTGGCATTAGAGAAAATTAGATGACCCATTCAAGAAGGCAATGAAGGGGGGTGTTTTAACTTTTGGTTTTTGCAAACAGGCAATAAATAGCCCTTAGTCGACTTTGGCAGAAGGAGAAGGAAAAGAAGCTAAATAGCCTGAGATTTGATTTGGATGGCAGACCAACAGATCTTAGCAGACAATGTGTGATTGAAAAAAACAACCCAGGACTAAAAAGCACTTCAGGATCATGGCCAAGGAAGGTAGCCAATCGCAAAGCCGACTCGACCCGAGACCTTTAATTATCACCAGCAACCGCCCCAGAGGCAGAGAACTTGGGAAGGAAAGATAGCCGTTCCCCTGACCCTCCCGACTCTCCCAGCCCCCTCCCGACCCGACCCGCTCCCGCTCAGGCACAGACCTTGCAGTCCGAGACCTTATCCGACTTCTCGCAGAAGTTAACGGGGGCCAGGCCAGGCAGGTAGAAAGGGAAGATGAAGGGCGGAAGAACCACGTGGACTGTGGAAAGCAGCAACAGCCGCGCGACCGCCATGGCGACCCAAACTAGGACTGAGAGGAAGCCAAAACAAAACAAAACCCCACAGCTCCACGTCCGAGCCCCCCCCCCGGCTACTTCCGGCTTCGGCAGACACGTCAACCGGGGATCGCGGGAAGTGCCTGAAGAGTCATTTCCGCTTAAAAGGGTGTGGGGGGGGGATGTTTCTTGACTGCCATGGTTACAGCGGGGCTAGGTGGAGCTAAGGAAGGCGTGGTCCACTTAAGGCGCAATCTGAAGTTCAAAGTCTAGACCGGTTTTAAGAAGCGAGGACTTCAACTCCCAGAGTTCCCCCGCCAACTGGCGAGGTTGATAGAAGTGGCACTCAAAAGGGCACTTAGTTTTATAGGGCTAGCATCAATAAACTAAAAAAAAATATGGAATAATCAAATTAAGCAAGTTTTTGTCGGAGATAGAATGACACTATCATGCATAAGACTCTTTGTTTTATGTGTATGCCTTTAGAAGTGACTTTTCACCAGGATAAACATTTTTAATTCTGCTTTCGCACCCCCGTTGGACCTCAGCTGTGTGGCTCTACAAGCTTAACCAGGAAACATGGTTAATGAGGCTGGTTTTCAACCCTAAATGGATAATGGTTGTAAAACTGTGAGGATTTAACTGAAGAAACTAGTATGCTAGGTTGACCTCTTGGGTTAATCGTGGTTCGTGTAAGTGATTTATTACTGATTCTCACATTGTGCGCTGCCAGAAGGGTACAGCTATTCAGGGGCCAATCATTTTAAAGCATACTATTGACCTTTGAATCAATAACTCATGATTAACGAACCACAGTAGCTAATTAATATCTGAAAAAAGTCTGTGCAAACATTTAAAAGATCAGGTTGCTTGTACCAAATATAAATTGTCTCAATGGCATAAGAAGATAGGATTGATCATGTAGGTGACATACTTCTTCTTAATACTGACATTTTAAAAGTATGTATGTGTATGTATGTGTGTGTAAGTAACTCATTGTCTGTCTGTCTGTCTGTCTGTCTGTCTGTCTATCTATCTATCTATCTATCTATCTATCTATCTATCTATCTATCTATCTATCTATCTATCCCAGTGATGGCAAACCTTTTAGAGACCGAGTGCCCAAAAACTGGCCCTGCCCCTGCTCCACCCCCTGCCCTGCCCCCACCCCGCCTGCCCGCAGGGCCACTCACCACCACCTCCAGGGCCCACTGCAGATCGCCCAGGCAGCCCTGCAGCACCATTGCGGTCATGCCCTCTGCCCGCACCCCGCAGCATCAACTGCGTGATGGGATGTGAGGGCAGAGTCTTGTTTATGCTGCCTGGCTGCCATGTCTTTGGCTGCGCTGCTCTGTGTGGGCCACGCTCGGGGGTGACTCTCCTCCAGGGGAGCTGCTGGTGAGGAAGGAGTCATGGGAGGAGGCAAGCCTGGGGCAATGGCACGTGTGCCCACAGAGAGGGCTCCGAGTGCCGCCTCTGGCACGTGTGCCATAGGTTCGCCACCACTGATCTATCCTTTTCTTCCCTAACTAAAACAGCAGAGGTCTGCTGTTGTCCATCTTATTGAAAGCTTGGAAAGAGTTCAGTTTTTGAAAAACAGAGGTGGGCATGAAAGAAACTTGGGAAACAAAGTGCTATCAAAGACAAAAAATCCAGGGAGAAAAACGACTGCTTGGAGGCTGCCTCCCAACATCCTCAGAACCTTCTTCAGGTTAGGGAGAAACCCTTCAGACACTGATAGCCTAAACATCATCTCTCAAATGGTCGTCTACATGTCCTCTGTATGGGGCTGCTTTGGAAACTACTCAGATAATACAGCTGATCCAAAATGTGATGTGGGTAATGATAAGCATGCCACAGCATTCCATGTGTCACCGATTGCAGCCCTGCTAGCTTTATCAACACAGTTTTTGTCTTAGTCATATTCACAGCTAAAAATATTTTGGGAGAAGAGAAAAAGTTCAACATTAAAACTTGAACATGAAATATCACCTAAAGCTGACTTTATGGCAAACTGAGGATGAGATGAAGGAAACATCATCAGGACATATTTTAAAAATGTACATCACATCTCTGCACTGCAGTTATAAGAATTAACAATAAGCTCTACTTAGTTTATCTTCTGTCTTCAACAGGACAGTGAAACAATGTTTACATACTTCCAAATTCCAAGAACAACTCCCAGAAGTTTAAAACTACAGGTAGTCCTTACAGCCACAATTGAGCCCAGAATTTATGTTGCTAAGTGAAACATTTGTTAAATTAATTTTGCCCCATTTTAAAACTTTTTTTGCTACATTTGTTAAGTGAATTACTGCAGTATCCTTTCTTTTGGTCTCTATGCAGAACTGTAGTGCTGCTTGCTTTATAAATTCTCCCCTTTTAATCTTCACTTCTTTCCTCTCCTTCAATCAGAATAGAGCTGGAAGGGACCTTGGAGGTCTTCTAGCCTCACTCCCTGTTCAGGCAAAAGACCCTATATCATTTCAGACAATTTTTTCTTAAAAACCTCCAGCGATGAAGCACCTACAACCTCTGAAGGCAAACTGTTCCACTGGTTAATGGTCCTCACTATTAGGAAGTTTCACCTTAATTCCAGGTTGCTTCTCTTCTTGATTAGTTTACGTCCATTGTTTCTTGTTTTGCCTTCTGGTGCTTTGGAAAATAAGCCGACTTCCTCTTTATGGTAGCCCCTTAAATACTGGAATACTGCTATCATGTCATCCCTAGTCTTTCTTTTTTCTAGACTAGCCATACCCAACTCCTGCATCTGTTCTTCATATGTTTTTCTCTCCAGGCCTTTAATTAACTTAGTTGCTTTTTCTTTGCACTTTTTCCAAAGTCTCAATGCCTTTTTTCTAATGTAGTGACCAAAACTGTGTGTAGTAAAGATTTGTAAAGTGTTATTAATATTTCACGTGATTCTGATTCTTTGCCTCTGTTTATGCATCAAAAGATTGTATTAGCTTTTTTGGCTGCTGCCACACACTGCTGGCTCATGTTTAAGTGATTGTCTCTTTCATCTCTGTCTTATATTAAACAGCTTTCTCAGAGCAGAAGATGATCTGATTGACTATTGTCTGTAGATTGAATACAATTCACTATTCCTCACTTCCTAAATTTAATAGGCTTTTAAATTGTTTCATGAGCCTATTTAATCCAAGAAGAAGCAGCATCTTCAGCTTTCTGAAACCAACAAAACCTTCTGTGACATTTAGCCTGGGATTACACATCACACAAAGCAAAAATATAGTTTAAATATAGTTTAATGTAGGGGTTGTGTATAATCCCACCATGGTTAGGATTATTTTTGCCTTATTGAATGTTGCACTTTTCTATTTATTTCAAATCCATAGCCATTTGCAGCAAAACATTAATACAATTAAAAGAGAAATAAAAATCAATGTTAAACAATTAACCATTAAAAAAAACGATGAAGGGAGTGTTTTTTAACTATCTCTGCAAATATTTGGCATGCTTTTAATTTTTTTAGGAAATAAATTCCAGAGCCAGGGATCAACCCAGAAAAAGGCAATGGGGCATCTTTCCTGTGAATCAGGGAGATTCACAGAGGGAGAAGGGTTCCACAGATAATCCACTTTTTAAGTGCTTAATGTTTTGAAGGCTATCACATAAAGAAGTCTTGTTTGCTGGATTGTGTTTGAGAAAGCTCTTTAGCCAGTAATTTAGCAGATTTCTATTATATCAGCTAATTCTTGCTTGAGGAAATAGATTTTATTTATTCACTACATACTTGTGGTGTACTGTTTAAAGACTGAACTAGGACTGAGTTCAGAAATGGAAATTCACTAAGTAACTTTGAAATAGGGTGTCCACAAGTTGTAAATCAGTATAAGCAGTCCTCGACAACTTACAACTGTCACTGGGCCTGGAATTATGATCGTAAGTTGTTGTGATTGTTAAGCAGGTCACAATGTGTCTACATCTGATTTTATGACCTTTTTTGCAGCATTTGTTAGGTGAACACAGCTGTCCTTAAGCAAATCCATTTTATCCAATAGGCATTTTTATCTAATTTTATTTTTTTGGAAAAAAAGTTTAAAATGCAAAACTCAAAAAAACCTGCAAAATGAAAACAAAAACACAAAAGAAACAAGATATTAAAAAGTGCATTAAAAAGAAAAGAAACCCAGTACATACTCTATATACATATTATCCCTCAGCTAAATACTGATTAATATATTACTACAATATTGATTCTCACCCATTGTGAAACAGCCCCTCCTAAATTTTTTAAACCACTAAATCTATTTGCAAATTATCAACTTATCTATATCCTATATTAATGACAAAACAGTTAACAGGATGAACAATACTAATAAAAAGGACAAGATTAAAAATTGAAAACCTTCTATTAACAAATTGTTATTATAATCAATTCCTAGAAAGTTTACCACAGTTTCTTATCTATCCCAAATCGTCCTCAAGTTAGGAGTCATTCAACCTGGATCAAATATCCATGTTTGTTTCTTAATATCTCTTATCAGTTATTGTCTAGTTACCTATAATAGATTCAACCTCCACAATCAGGCTATCTTCCCAACAAAGTCCAGATAGAAGTGGTTTTCAATTAAGTGTAATAAATCCATTCCCTAATCTCCCTCAGACCTCCTTTAAAAAAAAAGCAATTTGTCACTTCATGATTCAGTCAAGCTTCTGCTATTATAAAAAAAATGTAGGCTTAAAGTTCAGAAAGCTGTATGTAATCAGCTAAGTTAGTTCTGCATCTGTAGTCCATATCTCTTTGGTCTACAGTTTTCAAATCAAATTCTTTTTGTGAATCTAACTTATCCAAAGCTACATGCTTCTGAATATTTTCCATGGCCATCACCATCTCATCAAACATTTTAAAAAAAACTTTCAACTAAAGATTGCATGTTACCAAAAGATCTTTTCTCAGATTTCAGCCACTCTTACTGGTCTGTAATCTGATACATTGCTACTATGTGAAACTTAATCAGGGAACAAAGAATGCTGAAGCAGAAGGAACCAGGAAAGATATTTTCTGGATATTTTGATCCTAAATTGAAAGAAAAAAATAAAGTATTTAGCAAATGAAAAAGAATGCAAAAACCCTGTAGTGAGAGTCCAGTATTAATGTAAATCAAATGAAAGTACTTCACCATCCAAGAGCACACCATGTTTCCATATGGGAAAACAAACATTATTTAGAGCAACAACATAAATGAAAAGGGGGAAAAAAAACAGCTAGAGTCCAGCAGGAGGTTGAAATAAATCAGCATTTAGTCAGCCAATCTACTTTTAAAGATAAAAAGCAAAGTAAAAGTTCAAAAAGTGAAGACCCAGGCATGCTTAAAAAACCCAAAATGTCGAAAGAAAGATGGATATCGTGACTTTCTGACTGCTCCCAAAGGGAACTGGAATCTTCCAATATTTCCCTTCCCAGGTGGGTCCACCACCATCAAAAGCCATTGTGGGTCATTCCTAAATACTCCCATTCAAATCCAGGAAACAGCACTGCCAGAAAACCAGCTTTGGCAGCAAAATTAGCAGATCGTTAGCGAGAGAGAAAAAGTCTCTTACCATTCAGCAGCCATCTTGGGGAGGAGTCACCAATAGGCATTTTTTTGCCAGAAACTGGAAGTAAATGCTGAAAACCAGCAACAAAAAACCCTTGAAAATCATGGCCAGGTGACTGTGGGATGTTACAAATAGCTGTTTAGGTGAGCTTCTTTCCAAGTGCCCAAAATGTAATCATGTGACTGTGGGGAAGGTTGTTGTGGCAATCATGAGATTGAGTCATGAGTAGCTTTTGGGGGCTCCGTCATAACTTTGAATGGCTGTTAAGCAACTAGTCATCAAGTGAGTAATACCTGTATATGTTACCTGCAGTGGAGATGCAACAACATGCCATTTATCTATTAAAAATTCTACACAAAGATTATTAAAACATTCAGTGTAACAATACAGGTATTGTTTTCCAAGAGATGCTGAACATTGGTAAAATGTTATGATCGATAGCAGTCATGCTTTTCAGCTTATTTAGGACAGATGCAAATTCCCTCCCTTCTCCAGCCACTGGCTGCTGCTCTGATTCAGTTCTCAGCCCTATCATTTCAGGCAACTTAGATTATTATGGAAAATTACCATGAACAAATAGTCATTCCCTTGATTTCTGTAATTCATATTCTGAGAAATTGTCCAAGGCATTACTGAATGTATTCTCTGGACAAAATCCCTCTGTGGGGAATTTGCTCAAATTATTAATGAGAATAAAATAAATATAATTATTCCAAGAATTTCATCTTCACCTTCTGCACATTAACATTTACATAAAACACTGGCAGGAAAATGAAGAGATTCTTAAGTTTTAAATCCTTTGTATTGAATATTCATTTTGTGCCTAGTTTTCACATCTAAACCAGATGTTGTCTTCTGCTGTTTCACTGTGATCTTGGATTATATATATATTCCATCTGCTAACCTCTATAAGATTAAATATGACCAAGTTTATACTTGGTTGATCTCCTGAGACTTTCAGTTTTGCGCCTGTAGCACATGGCCGCACAAGATCAGACCTCTGCTCCCACAGCTAATTTCATCCTGCTTGGGAGATCCTAGATGGGTCTGAAGTTGCCCCAAAGAGGTGACCGTGAAGGAGGGGCGCCCACTGATAACAAAGCGACAGCAATCACTTCGTTTGATCTAGGGAAAGCCCTCCAAACCCAACAGGAGAAAGGCTAGCATGAGATCAGCGTCAAGCCCAAGCTACTCGCAGCCGAAGTCCCAGAGCACGAACCTAAACATCAGTGAACAGCTTGCTTGGAATTGGTGAGAGTACTAATCTTCTTTCTTCTATCTACTATCTAAATCCTTGAAAAGATCCCCAAAGCAAGAAAACCTCCAGAAGTGAAGGGAGGGGACTATATCCCCATTCCCTTACAGATGGAAGCGGCGAATTAATATTAAAGGAGGAAAGAGATATACTAAAATTTGATTTAAAATACTACAGTCTGGACAAATCTAGGAACTAAAAAACTGTCAAGATTATACCCTAAAGAATCTTTGATGGAATTATAAAAATATATAACAAAAATAACTTTTTGACTGAAAAAAAATTGAAAAAAGAAATAACTGCTGACATCTAGTGGAGAATCCGAGAATACAACAATAAGGACTCTGAAATTGGCAGAATGCCTAGAAACAAAGAAAAAGTTGTTCCTTTTAATTGAAAATAACCTTGAAGATAGCTGGAAACAAAGGAAGAGCCAGCTATAAGATTAAAAAATGTCTGAAAGAAAAAAAAATACCTGAACTAAGTATTTAAATTTAAGAACTGTTTATGGAAAACTGTAATTTTGACTAACTGATAAATTGATTTTTGAATTAAAACAATGATGGAAGATTATTTGAAGGGGAGAGACAACATGGATATTACATACGTATCAAAAAATGACAGGATCAATAATTTCTCCTGAAGAACCTAGCCTGGAAAATCAAGGGCCTCCAGAAGCAATACTTCAAGGCAAGATAAATACTTTCCTGGAGGAAATATATGTAATGTTAGGACAAATACAAATGACAATAGACTCAAATCACAAGGAAATTCGAAGAAGTATACCATTCAGATGGTTAATTTCAGAAGGGATGTTAATATCATGGAGGGAGAGGAAGATTAAGATAGATAACCTAGAGAAAGCACAGGAATTCTATGAACAACTGGAAGGAGTGGAGGAAGAGAGTAGCAGCAAGGAAGAATTGGAATCCAAAAGCCAGGAAGACCAACAACAGGAAGTAAGGGAAAGAGAACGAGGGACAGAAAGCAAGGAAGAAAAAGGACAGAGGAAAGAAAAAGGAGTAGGTCCAAGAACAAGACAAACACATAAATAGACACACAGGTAGAAAATGGAAAAAGAGATCAAACTATTATTCATTAATATAAATGGATTAAATTCACCTGCAAAAAGAAAACAAATACTAACAAAATTAGCTAAACAACATATATATATATATTGTCTACAGGAAGTACATATTATAGAACAACATAGGGAATATTTAGAGTTCCCTAGATTAGGAGTATTATACACAGCATTAGCTGAACAAAATCAGAGAGGATTTTTTTTATTTTTTATAACCCATGGCAGTCAAGAAATAATGCCAAACATATGGGCTGATCACAATCCTTTGCAAATAATTTGGAAGGGAGAGAAAAAAGTAAGGAGAAGATGGATAATGAACTCTTATATTTTGAAAGAAAAAGAATTTATAGCAAGGAGTAGAAGGGAAATGGAATTTTTTTTTAAAAGAGAATACAAAACAACAATCATCAGTACAAATTATTTGGGACACTGTGAAAGCACATTTAAGAGGATTAGTAATAGCTTACACAGCAAGAAAAAACAAGGTGAAAAGGCAAACACAATATATACTCCAGGAAGAGATTAAAAAATTGGAATCTAAATTACAAAAAGAGCCCCAAGATGAATTGATTAAAACAGAAATGGTTTTGGCTAAACATAAATTAAATATGATAGATCAAGAGGAAAGAACAAAAGAATTGAAAATAGCAAAACAAAATTTCTTTGAACATGCAAATAAACCTGGGAGATGGCTCTCTTATAAACTAAAAAAAGAGAAAAAGAAAATAATTATTCAGGAATTACATGACAAGAATGGAGAGTCACAATACAAAATGGATAAAAAGAAAGAAATAATCCAGAACTATTTTGAAACATTATATAAAAAAGAGGAGATAGATGTGGAGAATATTAAACAATATTTAAAGGCGAAGGGTCTGCCAGAATTAAAAGAAGGACAGAGAGAAATTTTGAATGGGAAAATAACAGCCTTGGAATTAAAAACTGCTGTGCAAAAACAAAAAATAATAAAACCCTGGGGTCAGATGGCCTCCCAGGGGAAGTATACAAGACACTTTACGAGGACTTTGAAAAGATACTGTTGGATGTGTATAATGATGTGTTGGAGAAAGCTAAAGTACCAGACTCCTGGATAGAAGCTACCATATCCCTGATCCCAAAAGAAGGCACAGACCCCAAACAGATTAAAAATTATAGGCCAGTCTCATTGCTAAATATTGATTATAAAATTTTCATGACTATAATGGCAGAAAGATTGAAACTAATATTACAGGAGATAATACACCCAGATCAAAATGGTTTTTTTACCTACAAGACAAATTAGAAATAATACGAGAACGATGTTAAATGTCTTAGAGCACAGTTTGGCAACCTGCGGCTCCAGAGCCGCATGCGGCTCTTTGAGCCTTCCCCTGCGGCTCCCAGCCTACTCTGCCATTTGCAGAGAGAGACAGAGACAGGCACTTGCCTTCCCTTCTCTCTCTCTCTCTCTCTCTCTCTTTGTGTGTGTGTGTGTGTGTGTGTGTGTAAGAGAGTGGACTCACGGTGTTCTCAGAGGAGCTGAAAAGCTTTTTGGGTGGGGCTCCTCCCTTTGCTGCGTCTCTGCAGGAAGCAGGAAGGGCAGAGAGAGCTAGCTAGCCCAGCTATGCTGACTCAGGAATTCTGGGAGTTGAAGTTCATGAGTCATAAAAGAGCCGAGGCTGCCTGTCCCTGAGCTGGTTGGAGAACAGCTTGAAGCCAGCTTGCCAGGTGAGCAGAAGATCGGAGAGGGGGGGGAGAGAATATATATATATATATTTTCTTCTTCTTGTGCCATATCCGTTATTGGACGTTGGCAATCATATATATATTCAAAAGGGACTAGCTGATGAGGGCTAATGAGCCTGAAATAGCTATACTAGTCTCCCACTAACTCTTTGCCAGCCACAAATTTTGAATTTATAGTGTTCACAGTATGTGACGTCTACCTGCAAAACATGCTCCTAGAATGGAGCGAAACGCAGAACAGACTGATTTATATTTGGTAGACTGGGTGCCTCACCCAACAGATAAGATAGATAGATAGATAGATAGATAGATAGATAGATAGATAGATAGATATTTACATATACATTTTTAGATTGCTATCAAAGAATAAAGGGAGAACTGGGATAGCTATTTTGAGTTTCTTAACTCTCTTCAGCCAGACTTACCCTTCTGAGATTCGAACCTGGGCTGTGTGCATGTTAGGCAGCTGTATTAACCTCTAGGCCACAGGCTCTTTCTCACTCTGTCAGCTGTATCAGGGAGGGAAGAGACGGGGAGGAGATTTACCTTGAATGTTTCTTGATGCACCCTGTCGGCCCAAATATGGGAGAAAGAAATCTTCTTTCTTTTTCTTTTTTCATTTTAAATATCAAAAGGGTTTTGTGGCTCCCAGTGTTTTGGTTTTGGTTGGAAATGGGTCCAAGTGGCTCTTTGAGTGTTTTGGGTTGCCTACCCCTGTCTTAGAGTATTATGAAGCACATCCGGGAAAACAGGCAGCATTAATTTTATTTGGATGCGCAGAAAGCATTTGACAGTCTCAGTTGGCAATTTATGTTCCAACAGATTGAGGATATGAAATTTGGAGGGAAATTTGAGAATATGATTAGGGCAATATATAAAACACAAAAGGCCAGCATGATAATTAATGGAGATAATACCAAAAGCTTTGACATAAATAAGGGTGTGAGACAGGGATGCCCAATGTCACCTTTACTTTTTATTCTGACCTTAGAAGTGCTGCTAATGCAAATCAGAGCCCAATAAAGAGATAAAAGGGGTACTGGTTAAGACAGAAGAGTATAAGACACAAGCATTTGCGGATGATTTGGTCTTTTTTATTGAGGAACCAATAGAGAGAGGAAAGATTTTGATGAAAGAAATAGAAAAATATGGAATAGTGGCAGGATTAAAAATTAATAGAGAAAAGACCAAAATGTTAGTCAAAAACCTAACCAAAAAACAGAAAAGGAAATTAGAAGAGAATCTGGAATTGCAAATTGCAAAAAAGATCAAATATTTAGGAATCTGCCTTACCACAAGGTGCTCCTCAACAAAAGAAGATAACTATAAAAAATTGATATTACAAAAGAAGAAAGATTTGGAAATCTGGGGGAAATTACAACTATCGTTATTAGGTAGGGTTGCATTGATCAAAATGAATATATTACCAATATTATTATATTTGTTCCAAACAGTCCTGATAAAATTAGAGAATTTTTTTTGAAGAATTAGATAAAATAATAAATAAATTCATCTGGTCGGGCAAAAAAGCACGAATAAACACGAAAATATTACAAGATAGTAGAAGTAGAGGTGGACTTGGGCTCCCAAAATGGGAAATTTAATATCAAGCAGCTGGACTACTCTGGATCAAAGATTGGATAAACCTAGACAATAAAAGAGTTTTAACGATTGAAGGGCATGACTGGCTGGCTGGCATGCCTTTCTATGGGGGAAACATAGGAAAACACACACATACTTTTATCAACATCAGATAAGAGATGCGCTGATTCGGACATGGGAAAAAGTAAAAAAAAGACACTATAGGAAAATTCCAAATTGGATTTCACCGATGGAGGCGATGATTCACCCTAACACCTTAGGTAAGAAAAAGATGATTACCGTATATTCCGGTGTATAAGACGACTGGGCATATAAGACCACCCCCAACTTTTGAGAAGATTTTCAGGGTTTAGAAAGTCATCGTATACGCCGGAAAATACGGTACAATATTGAATTTCTGTTTATAGATGAGCACAATAGGAGCTCCATTCCTTTGCTGCTAGAAAGCGAGTATTGTCCACCACTGCTTCCCTAATGCTTCCTGAACTCAGCTGGTATTTTTTTCCCCATATATTTTATTGATTTTTTAAAACATAAATCACTTAATAGTTGGTAAACAGTGTGTTTGCTGGGTTTACATTTGTAAAGAAAAATTTAAAAATTTAAATGGGATTTTTGAATGCTTTGTCCTGCTGGTTGTGGAATTCTGGGAGTTGAAGTCCACATGCCTTAAAATTGTCAAGGTTGAGAAACACGTGTTAGTGCTTATTTCTGTAAAAAAAAAAATAGGGCTGGCCACTAGGGGGCAGACTGGTTTTAAATTCAGAGAAAGCTACCCGGCGTATAAGACGACCCCCAACTTTTGAGAAGATTTTCAGCGTTTAGAAAGTCGTCTTATACACCAGAAAATACGGTAGATACAAAGAACTATTAGACAGCCAAGGGAACTTTAAATCAAGAGAAAAATTAGAAGAACAAGGAATAATCATAGATTGGTGGCCATATTTACAGATCCAATCTAAACATAGTAAGGATATGAAAGAGCATGGAATAAGCCAGTGCATACATCAATTGGATAAAATTTTAACAGTTAAGGAAGGAAAATTTATAACAAAAACCTATAAATATTTATTAGAGATAGATCTGGAGGAAGAAATAATGAAAGGGTCAATGATAGCATGGGCGAGAAATGTGGGCCGAAATATAAATCTGGAAAAATGGGAAAGACTATGGAACATAAATTGCAAACTGACACTGTTAACTGCATATAGGGAAAATCAATACAAAATGTTTTATAGATGGCATTTAACACCGGCGAGATTAGCCAAAATATATAAAAATATGAATCTGGAATGCTGGAAATGTAAAAATAAGGAAGGAACATTTTATCACATGTGGTGGCTGTGCCCTAAAGCAAAGAGCTTTTGGGAACGGATAGGGAACTGGATACAGGAGATAACTAAGGTGCAAATTGAATTCAAGCCTGAACTATTTCTTCTGGGTATAATAAATTATATGTCCAAAATTTATATAAGGGTTGTTTTTTTCATGTCTGGTGAGTTTTATGGCCCCATCATGAAAAATACTGAATTTATCATAATGGTCAATAGTTCCATGGTGGTTTCTATCAGAGGCAATCTATTGGTGACTTAAGACTCTGGGTTGGGATGTCTGGGGCCAGATGGTCCTATAAGTAGCTTGGGCTTGTGCAGACTTCATTGAAGATGTGGAAACACTTGCTTATAGAATTTGCCGCTGTTCTCTTTTGTGTCTAAATTTTTCTCATATTATCCTGGAAGAATCCGAAGTAAATCAAACATATACTGCCTGTTTGTTCATAAATTAAATTTGGTCTTAAGTGGTTTGGAAGGATTTTGGGCACAAGGCAGAGACACTGGTTGAGATGTGAGAAGTATCATCTGAGTCACCCTTGAGTTTGGAATATGTTGGGATTACTGCTATTTTATTTACTGCTTTGGTCAGATGAGTGAATCCCTCTCCAATCCCCCTCTCCTCCCCTTCCCTTTCCAGCAGGCAGATAAACGACTGCTGTCAATTACGGGAGGGATCAAGGGAATGAGGGATTACCGTTTGGGCTGTAATTCTGCAAACACATAAATTGCTTATATTACTTTAGGAGTATAATTCAATGATTATGTTTATAATATTTATACCAATAATGACAAATTGCTTATATTATCTATTTTCTAGTACTAAATCTCATAAAATAGTTTGACTGTAATACTTTTGGAAAATACTAGGGGTAGTTTATATAATGTAACCTTGTGTTGCTTTCAGTTAATAGAAACAGTGGGGATTCACTCAGTCTTCTAAAACAAGGGTCCCTAATCCCTGGGCGGTGGCCCACTACTGGGCTATGGCCTATTGGAACTGGCCCCTATGAGCGGTGGGTTGGTGGGCCAGTGCATGCGCAGCTCGACTTCGCGAATGGCAAGCTAGCACGCAGCTCAACGTGTGTAATTCGAGGTGTGCATGCATGCAGATGCACCTGCCCGCCACTCAGGCAAGTTGAGCTCCCACAGCCTGGTTCTGACCTCCCCTCCCACCTGGCTGCTAAGCTGCAAAGATGGGTGGTATATAAACCTAACTAAATAACAGTAAATTAGAACAATTATAGTTGAGATAAGCGTGAGCATCTAGATAGAGTTGATGCCTTTTCCTTTTCCACAGCACAGTAGCCAAACCTAGAGAACTCTCATAACTTCATAGTCAAATTCAAGCTACAAGCTTTGACTCTAATTAGGACTGGCTCTCCAGGAGATCCCTGTGGAGCCTGTTATTTCTTCTGGCTCATGATTCATTCACATGTTATTGGGAATTTCCTCACGTAGCATGAATCCCATCTTTCACTGACAATTTCACTGATACTGGCAATCAAAGGAAACCTTGCAATCTCCAAATATAGAATTCCATTCTGTTCAGACACATACAAGGATATTCTGAGGAGGCCTGAATTCACCAGCTTTGAAGATGCTTGCCCTGAAGTTGAAGTTCTACCAGTTGTTCCTGCTTTGATCGGCAAAGAAGCAGCACTCCTGAATGGGGCTCTGCAGAAGAAAGCATTGGAGCAGGCAAAGAGGAGCGAGTTGGAAGGGTTTTGGAGTTCAGCTTCCTCCCAATTAGGTTCCAGGGTATTTAGTTCTGTTGTATGAGGGCAAAGCAAAATGCAATATAAATAACTACCAATGTAACGCGATCTGGACAAGGATGGCCTGCAGGGGGAGCAGTTTAGCTTTTTGTGCACACACAGAGAGACTTTCTGTTACAGAGAGCAATTTATCAGTAGGATTTTGCTAGTTCCAATATCATAATCTATTTTTTAGTTTAAGGTAGGAGAAACATTCCTGACAGGTCTAAGCAACAGAAAAGGATACAATTAGTCCTACTCCTTTTTTTTAAATAATTTTCTTTGTTTTTGGAGCATGCAATATCAGCTGTGGTACCTGAATACAAGCATCTTTAACTTTGAGAAAGAAAAACCTCCAGCACAGTCTGAGATTTTTTAGTTTGGTTCAAGATTAAAATAACATCTTTATCGAGCTTTGTTTCTCTATATTTAGAACATTTGTCATACAAGCCAATACAGATAGTCCTTGACTTAAAAACATTTGTCTAGTGCAGGGGTAGACAACCTTGGCTCTTTTGTGACTTGTGGACTTCAACTCCCAGAATTCCTGAGCCAGCATGGCTCAGCTTGGAATCTTTCCCTTTCCCCTCAGCATGGCTGGCTCAGGAATTCTGGGAGTTGAAGTCCACGAGTCACAAAAGAGCCAAGGTTGCCTACCCCTGCCCTAGTAACTGTTTGAAATTACAATGGTGCTGAAAAAAGTGACTTATGACCATTTTTCACACAACTGACTCACATTTATGATGGTTGCAGTGACCTGTGGTCATGTGATCCCCCTTTGTGACCTTCCAACCAACAAAGTCAATGGGGAAACCAGATTCACTTAACAACTTTATTATTAATTTAACAACTGCAGTGATTCACTTAACGCACGTGGCAAGAAAAGTCATAAAATGGGGCAAAATTCACTTTACAAATTTCTCACTTAGCAACATAAATGTTGGGCTCAGTTGTGGTCGTAAGTTGAGGACTACCATATTATTTTTCTTTCCACTTCAATCTGTGACTGGAATGCTGATGCTTATGTAACCAAAATGTTACTTCAAACATCGCAGTTGACTTGGAGGAATCTTGAAGTAAAAATACTTTGGGAGGGAGAAATTAAGAGAATGGGGCCTGTCCATATTAATGCAGATAACCCTCATATATGAGAGCCAATTGGGTATAGTGCTTAAATCTGGAGGCCAGGACCTCTTTCCCTCCTTCAGGCATAAAATCCAGTTTGGGACTTTGGGCCAGCTACTTTGTCTCAGCCCAGCCTACCTCATAGGGTAGTTGTGGTGGGGAAAAACATTACATACTCTGCCTTGAAATGAACAAAATAAAAGTGGGGAAAACATCTCAACAGAGATTTTGTTTTCATTTCACCCAACTTAATTTTTTTTTAACTGTACTTCCTCCATGAATGACTTCCTTATCTTATCCCTGAAAACTCTACAAATTGCTTTTGTAACTATACAAGTTTTTATATAAACTGAATACAAGCTCTGCTGAAGTGAGATCTTCTTTAGTGTTTCACTGTATCAAAAGCATGATAAAAAGGCAGAGATATGACAACAAATACACGTGGATATAATTTACATAGTGTGTGTAGCAAATGCATAATACAAGTATTCACAATGCCAATAGCTGTGGCTTCCACTGAATGTGGAGAACCATAATTGGCAGGACAGTGATCTAATTTACTAACTGTCAGGATTCAACCCTGTGAAATTTGTCTAAGACAATCAAGCAAGCTTAATTTCATCTCTGTTCAGTTATGTAGGATATATTATACTATATATTAAGTACACATGAAAGAAGCTTAAGGATATTATTTTTGCAAATTGCAGAGATGATATTTAAGTCACTTATTTATTACTATTACTGAAATTATATTTCAGTGAGTAACCATTTTATAAATGATTAGTTTTCCATGTTTCTTTTTACTACTTTCTTTTTGTTCTTTAGACGTATACCTGTTGCAATGAAAAAAATAATGAAAAATAGTGTTCTGACTACAATTAACATTTTTTTAGTTTGGTCTGATTTAGATGTTTTTAGATACTTCACAGGCTTTTTTTTAGTGCCAATCAGCACATCTAACAGAATCAAAGAGATCGGAAGCTTCTGTGGTCAACAGAAATCCCACCAAAGTAATTCCAAGAACATCTAAAATTGTAACTACTGTAGAACAAATATCCTATGCATCCAACAGCAGTCTGCAAATGGCTTGGGGGGAGAATTTGTGTGAATGCTGCAAATAGCTTGTGGTGAGACCTTAACTGGGCGTAAGACAGTCAAGGAAAGAATTTTTTTTTTTGCAGAAATCAGAAAAAAATCTAAATGCAGTGATATCAGTAATAATTAACAATCAATTGAAACAATCTGCCAAATAATTGTGTCTCAAACAGTGAAAATGCAAACTATGATTATTCTCAAGCAGAGAACTGTTACAAGTGCCCTAACTAGGAAATGGGGGAAGATGGGAGGATTGTCCCAAAGGATAAATAGCAGAGGCACCAATAAAAAATCCAAACAAAATCTGGCAGTGCATAACGTCTATAAAAATAGAAAGAATGAACAAAGATAAGAAAGGACAAAAAATGCCAACAGTTTTATGAGCCTTTTTCCTAACCTAGAGTGAAAATTCCCTGAAACTTCTCTAGGGAAATCAACAGAAGAGTCAACAGAAGATCAAAGAGTATTTAAAGCCATACCCTCAAAGAATGTAACTGGTGGGTTCACAAGTTCTTAAAGATTATTCACAGATGATTATTCAAAGATTATTCACAGCTGATTCTTAAATTTTAAAAAGACACGTTTTCCTGTAACCTTCTTGATGGGGACTTTGTAAAATTCACTCTTTTGTTCTCATTTTCTCAGCTATATTACTTTTGCTATAAATCTAACTTTGCAAAAGCATGCTTAAAGTATGATTTTAAAATTGCATGTCTTATCTTTAGAAGAGACTACGTAATAGGCTTTGAATCTGAAAGGTTATCGCGACAAAATCTGAACAACGTAAAGGTTGTATCAACCAAAGCATCTAAAAAAACACAAAAGAAAAATTATCTGAAAAACGGTATGAAGCGATTCTATGGGTTGTTTTTCAGTTCTCATTCTATAGAAAGACTTTTTATATATATATTCTGGTTTTAACTGTGGCATGTACATCTGAGTTTACTAACAAGAAATAGATATTTCTATTCAGGGAAACTGATTAAGAACCTACCCTGAAAAGAAAATAAATGGAATAAAGAATTTCCAATACTGTTTTACAATATAAACTGCTCCTTCTTCACTGGGTGGTTTTAGTCTATGCTGGGGAAAAGGGGGGTATCGTAATGTCAGATTCTACAGGGGTTGGTCCTCTCTCATACTCTCTAAAGTTTTATGAAACTACTGGGAGAAGTCATCCAAAAGCTTCAAGTGCAGCAGTATCATCACTGTTGGGGAGATCTATCAACACCTTCAGTGACTGATCTGTGGACATCAATGTTACCTCTGGATGAGCAACCATTACCCATGAAAGACAAGTTCACAATTTATGAGTTCTTCTGGACTCATGGCTCCTGATTGAATAGGTGGAAGTCCTGGTGAGAGGGCTCTCTGCTAGCTGATGTGCCAATTGCTACCTTGCAATGCAGGAGGACCAAGTTACAACAACTCATGCCCTCGTTACCATCCAGTTAATCTTCTGAAACAATTCCCCATAAAGACTACTTAGAAACTGCAAATGGTCTGGAATGCAGCGGCACCATTTCATAGCGCTATCACATCTCCCCTCAGCAAAACATTCCTGAAGTCTTTAGTCTTTCTTTATATGAATGGGGTTTAGATCTTTCTATCCTATCACAATCCCTTTCTTGTCCTTTCTTTTATAAGTGCACTTTTCCTGCCTTTCCCTTTTTATTTATCTATTTTCATCCTCCATTCATTTTTTTATTCTGTCCTATTTTGGAAAGAAAGTACATAAAGGAGCTCAGGAGTCTACTTATCTGCCTATTGTCAGTGAGAAAGCTCTCCAAAACTGAGTGGAACGAGACCAATTTTGCCTTCAGAAATCATAGTGCTGGAAGGGACCTTGTCCAAGGCAGGGATACTGATCAAAGTTAGACCGAGTTCAAACATTGGAGATGGCTAGGGAGATTGTCCAAATGCATACTTACAAGAGAGGAAGTTGGACAACAGCCTAGAAAGTTACTATTTGCTCTTTGCTAAACTTTTTTATTCCCTTTTCTCTCCCGGTCACATGAACTAATGTAGATCAGATGTAGCCTGCCTCATGCTCCATAGGCCATACATAAACACTGCTTGTAAAGGGGTTGAAAAAAATTCCAGAAGCCATGCTTTGTGTGCTCTCTCCAATCCTTAAAAAAAATATGAATAGAATCTCCTGAATACAAGATTTCAGTCCTTTCTCCCTTTATTGAAATTACACAGCCAAGGAATTTTGCACATTTCTTGAAGCTTTGATAAAGCAGATGAATGAAATGTAGTATTTTTTAAAAAAATAAGAAAATGAAATGCTGCTTTGTTGGCCATATATAAATTATATATATATATATATATATATATATATATATATATATATATATATATATATATATGAAAACTGAGTTATTTTAAGAAGAAAAATTCTTATTTCTTTGTTATCAGAAATGATGAAACATTTCATGCTGATTTTGGGGGTAGGGGCAACACATAAACCCGATTTTGCAAAATAAATATTGATATATAACATATGTTTATGATTGCAAACACTTTTCCAGTGCAACCTGGCTAGTATACTCCATTCAAGGGAAAGATATTTCCAGTGCCAGCCATCTTTTCTGCAGTAATATATTGCATGTGAAGAGGCAGCTTCTTTTTCTTGATTTAAACATTCAATGTCCACCCTGTAGTTGTTTACAGCCCTCTGAAAAGCACACGACACACGTCAATTTAAGTTCTTCCCTGCAGGTATTCAATTCATCAGTGCTGCAGCAAAAAGTTGGTGGCTACATTAAGATCATTATTAGAAGCTCTCAAAGCTTCCAAAGCATCTACTCGAGAAAATCCCATTTCCATGAGCCGGGCAACCTATGGAGAAATAAGAGAGAGGGGGGGGGGAATTATGAAAACAGTCAACACAGTAGCATGCTTTGAAGAACTGATTGCGAACAGGTCGATATAGCTATAACCTAGCTGGTAACATTGATTTTTTTTCTTGTAATGAAATATATTAAAGTTAATGCAACTGTTTAGTTTATCAAGCAGCATGGGACTCATGAGACTCCACCTCCATTTTAGGTGGATAAACTGCTCTGCTGACAATACCATCAGCACTGCTTCTCATATTAAGAAACTAGACTTAATAGTTGCGTTATCTACCTATCATAGGACTAGTAATACTCTTTCTTGATTAGTGCAATAGAAAATATTTATTTCTTACGGGAGGGACCCACATGCAACTCATATAATGACTCTATTTCTAGACATTGGTGTTGTAAGGGGAGACACAGTAGTCTGAGATGTCTCAATGTCACCAGTACAGGAAAGAGGAACACTGCAGTGCTACTTAGACTGTCTATCAGCATAATGTAAAAATTCAAGCCACAGTTTTCAAGAACGTACCAAGATATATGGCAAGGAGCAACAATCAGGTTTTCATATGGATATATTAATAAATATTTCTCTGGCTATAATATTTATGACAGCAAACAATATCTGAATTTGCTTTGAGAACACAACTGTTAAAAAATCCTGAAACCTGGGGAAATCCCTTTAAAATTTCCAAGCTCAGCACATGACAACTATCATACGATATCAGAGTCATAAACAGAGCAAGTGTTTGTTTTAGGTAACTGCATTTTTTTTTTCAGTTTGCTTAAGAAGCCTGGGTACTTTATTTTGGATATTATAAAAGGAATCAGAAAACAAGGACTACTGAATGTTTCTCTATAATTGCCAGTATATTCAGAAGGAGAGGAAATGAAAAATAAAAGGGGGAAAAAAAGACAGACAGGCCCACAAAATTAATTGCATGGGGCAGCCATCCATGCTATTCAACATAGTAACATCTGGGCTGGCTGGGCAAGGGCACTATGAGCAGCCCACCAATCAGCCTATTCTGCATTGGAGAAACAAAAGAACCCATATGGTATAGTAGCATTAAGGTGTTTCCTTAGGAGTGAGAAGATCCAAATCCAAGTCCACCTTAACCATGGACACACTGAGACTAGGCTACTGTACTCATTCCCTTTCAGCTCAGTTTATCTTACTCCATTCTGACCTCTTGAAAGAAAGAGAGAAAATCAGCCCAAATCAATAAGAAGGGAAAGAGCAAAAGCTGGAGCCATCCTAGCTGTGTTCTGCCTTTCCTACTATTCTTTCCCCCAAGTTTATGAGATGATGTAATGAAGCAAAACAGAACTCCTTTTTATTTTTTTTTCAGATAGTTCAGTGTTATTGGACATACTGCCCCAAATCTTAACAACCTACCTATCACAACATGAATATTGAAATCTATTGCTGAATTCCTGACTTGGCTCAGATTTACCAGGCAAATCCATGGTGGGGATTTGGGAAAAAAACCATTTTAATATTAAGTTTATGAGCTGCTACAGTTATAAAAACAAATCACAAGCTTTCCCCCCCCAGAATGCCAATATGAAAAGCTTGTAACTCATTTCCTGATGTTATTCAATTTGTTTTAAAAATAAGGTTGTTTGGAAATTCTGTAAGTTGATAATTCCAGAACAGCCACATCTGTGATTATTAAAATCTAAAACCTTCACTTTTTATATTTAATAAGAATTTATTTCAATTTTAAGAGATTTTTTTTATTAAACCTTCTAAACCTCTTTTTTAACATATATAGTTCCAATTCCCATTAAATAATTTATTATTTTGTTATTGTTGAACAGTTAACTTTTTTCTTTCTATTTTGTCATTTTGTGATGAAGAATGGATAATTCTCAAATGGAAAATGTATTTTTAAATGATTCAAAATTTCCCAAAAGACAGTATGAATCTTAACTTTAAAAAGTTTTAAAGAACAGAAAATGATCAGTATTTGTCACTGTCTTCAAGTTTCATTTTCTCCAATTACAATAATGAATCAGAGGGACAAGTGAGACAGGGAAGCCCCCGAGTCAGTTAATCTAGAACTAATTGCCAGATTGCTACTTTGTTTTTAGGAAGTTCATGTCCTAGGGTTCTGTGTTCAGCTTTACCAGAGGCTTCCAGCTGAATAAACCCTGAGAATCTAAACAATAAGGCTTCCTCCACTGTCCCAGCTAATTCCAAGGAACAGTGGACCCTCTCCCAAGTTTCAAATGCAAATCTTCATTGTATAATTTTATGAAAGAATGGAAATGTAGCTTGCTTATTTTCTTTTCTTTCCTTCCCCTCCATACCTCTGTGTACTGGGTCTGCTAGAATATAATGTATTTAAAGAAAAACTTACCCATATGCATTTGTAGACTGTGTATAATCATAATTTAAAAATATGTAAACAAGCTTAAATAAAGCCCTTAGATACCTCACATATTTTGATGTTGCTAGTAGGGTAAATATTTTTATGTGATACTTTCCACAATTCTCAGTCTATTAAATGCACAATTAATTTTCCTTTTAACACAAGGTCTTGAAAGCAGGTAAACTTTGAAAAATACCCTCTAACTCAGGGGTGTCAAACTGCTGGCTCATGGGCCGGATGCATCATAGCGAAACCGCGCCCACCCCATTGCCGACAATGGCAAAAAAGTCACGATATGTTGCGACACGTCACGTGACGTTGCGAGTTTGACACCCCTACTCTAACTGAACACTCCCATTTCTGAATGTACAAAGTAGATGGAACATTTAAAGAAGATACTGTTCCAGTACTTGAAAATATAATGCACAATTCAATGATACATTATCTGGCAGTTTAGATGTATTCTTATATTTTGAGTACTAGGCATACAGTACATTGGAATAATTCATGCTGTATAATGTGTATGAGTCATTCCCTATATTTAGCGAAGAGAGGTCATGCGAATAAGGCATATGCAGTTACTCATATCTTATAGTACTGAGCAGTGAGCATGGAAAGCTGTTAATGAGCTTAAGCTTAGCAGAACCATGAGTCTAAAATACTGTGGTTTTTTTTCTCATAAAAAGCAGATGTTACCTGTTCTTCAGAAACTTGAGCTGGAGGCTGTCCCTCATGCACAGTTGGGTGATTATCCAAATAATTTGCATTAGGTCGGTGACGTAAAGGAGGAAAGAAACGATTCCAATTAACCATTCCACCCTACAAAGAAAAAATTTCACATTGGTCTTAAATACAAAAAACACAGCTGAGTATGAATTAACTTTCAAATTAAAAACTAACAGCAAATTATAGGAATTATGTAAAAATGAATAATTAAAGAAATTCTGCAAAAATTCGACCACAGAACCAACCTTTCTAGGCGCCAGTGGAAGTTCCCTACACTACGTTCATGGTTGATTCCTTCTTTCACTGTAAATTTGATTTGGTTCCTTCAACTCTGAAGGACTGGCCTATAGAATGCATAAATATTAGGTTCCTTACACCTGACCATTAAACTCTCCTGTTTTCAGAAAGTTGCAGTCTTGGTATCTCTGTATGCTTCATCTTTGGTTTTCAAGCTTCTATGGCAGTACTTTCAGCATTTGGGACTAGGTAATCCTCAATGTACGACCACAATCGAGACCAAAATTTCTGATGCTAAGTGAGACATTAAGTGAGTTTTGCCCCATTTTACAACCTTACACTCATGATTCAAGCTTAAAACACTAAATATGGGATATATATTTAAGATAATAACACACGTTTATCAGCTTAGCAGTTCAGTATTGTATTGCCACCCAATGTCCATTAAAATCAATTAGGGGATATGTTATTTTGAAGGTGCTAGAAAAATATAAGTTCCTGTTTTTCAACAGTTACTCCTTAAAAGAATCTCATTTAAATTTTGTTTTTATGTTTGTTCCCCTTGGGTGTTAAATTTTAAATAATCTGGTAAACTAGTCTACATCTTTGCTAAATTACTAAAAAGCATTATGCGAAAGCATAATGAGCAGCTATGTAGTCTTTAATGATTTTTAAGGAACATACACTAGCCCGTAATTTTTATTTTTATAATCACAGACCAGCATTTTGTACAATTATTATATTAGGTTAAAAGATTCAAATTAAAAAACATAAGCATTTTAAAAATCAATTAAAGGAATAGTTCACTCAATGTTTTAAAGGCAAATCATTGAATACTAATAAAATAACATAATAAAAACTAGCATTTCTTTTTTTTCATTTTTAAAACAGTGGCAATTATAGAGGTCATGAACTTTAAAACAGTTCGTTTGATTTTACTTGAGATTGTGTGAGAGCTTGGAAATTATCTAAGGCACATTTTGCATGATAAAGCACTATCAAGATACAATATCAACACTGCAATTGGTATGATAAAGAAAATTTATCATTTGTTAAATTTCTTGATGGCTAGGCAAGAAACTGTACAATTAAACTAAAGACACCAAAACTCAAATTAATTAGGTTTCTTCTAACATTATAAAAATAATTATGAAAGAATTCCAGCAACTGCTATGTATCAAATGTGTGAGCTTTATTTATACTGAAATCAAGATTCAAATTCTTGGCTCTTTTTCTTCTATGATAGTGATACAATGAAATAGAAGTTACTCTCTTTCAGGTGAAGGGCTAGGGTTAGGGTTAGGGTTAGGAAAGGCTTCTACATTTCTCTTGTTTTGGTAGTGAACTGAACTGTTTGCTTATTAGTGCATGAGAACTTGCTCTCACAGCTGTAGACAAAAATTATAAGATGTATTGTTTTACTCCTGTGTTAAGTGACCAATGAAATAATTTAGAGTACTTAAATTGTATTTTCTTATGATAAGAGGAAAATGGTCTTATCTTGAAATGTAAAAATCCTGACTGCCTTCAGATGTTGCTGAATTACTATGCCCAATTACTATGCCAATGATGATAAGTGCTTGAAAATATAGTTCAGATTCTACAACCCTACAGATTCTGCAACAACACAGGAACCCCTGTTCTTTAATTCTATGTTGTTTTTGTTTTTTACTGTCTTTTTGTGATCTGTAGCTAATTGGAATGTAAATATGCTGCCTCATTTCAAAATTCCAACATCTTTAGAGAGATGTTAAATATTATGTCATTAATAGATCCCCAAAATACATTCTTATTGTATCTCCAGATACTGTATGTGACAAATAAGAAAGGATATTTCTCATTAGCACTGAGAGACCGCAGTTATATGCATCTGAACCTGTATGTGTAAAGTTGTGCTATAAAGGTACTAACTCTATTTTTATCTCACATGTTTTTGTAAATTTCACTGTCACTATAACTCAAAATAATTTTCAGAAACTTCCGAATTTATTAACTATACACAGGTAGTCCTCAACTTACAACTACAATTGAGCTCCAAATTTATGTTGTCAAGTGAGAAATTTGTTAAGTGAGTTTTGACCCATTTTATGACTTTTCACATTTGTTAAGTGAATCACTGCAGTGCTTAAATTAGTAACACAGTTGTTAAGTGAATCTGGTTTCCCCATTGACTTTGCTTGTCAGGTCGCAAAGGGGATCACATGACTCTGGGACACTGCAACCATCATAAACGTGAGTCAATTGTTACACATCCAAATGTAAATCATGTAACCAGGGGGCTGCAACAGTTGTAAGTGTGAAAAATGGTCATAAGTCACTTTTTTCAGTGCCTTTGTAACTTCAAACAGTCACTAAATGAACTGTTGTAAGTCAAGGACTACCTGTAATCTTCTTGTTAGTTCAGTTCAGGCTTCATCAATCTGACTCTTTGGAGATGTTTACCATTACAAATCTGATCATGCTGGCTGGATATTCAAATCATTAGTACCCAAAACATCAGTATGAGTCCAAATTGAGAAAGGTTTGCTTAGATCAGTGGTTCTCAACCTGTGGGTCGGGACCCCATTTGGGGTCGAACGACCATTTCACGGGGGTCACCAAACAACGCAGTCCATCATTTTCCCCCCCTTTTCCTTGGCTGTGCTACTCCCTTTTATTCTATTGGCTTTTGAAAGCCAATAGAATAGACTCTCTTGAATAGAGCCTAATTCTATTGGCTTTCAAAAGCCAATAGGAATTGTCCAGGCTGTCTCTGCCCTGCTGAGCCCGCCAAAAGTCCCATTCTGCAAACGGTGCTGCAAGTTGTCTGCAGCGAAGGCGAGCTGTCTGGAAGTTTCCACCCCTGCTGAGCAACTACTAAAAATGTAAGCAAAAGAGGGCCAGGGGTGGGAGGTGGGAGGCCGGTGGGCGCAGGGAGGGTTGCTGGCACGCGTGGGGCCTGGCGGGTGCCTTACCTCCCTTGGGCTGGCCCAGCTGGTGGCCCAGCTAGTGGTCGGCCTGCGCCGTCTCTGCCGCTTGCCAGCTACGCCTCCGCCGACGCAGGGGGCAGCACCACGCATGCGCGGTGCTCCCGGGCAGGGAAAGTCCTCGACTTACAACCGGTCAGATAGTCCTCGACTTACGACCAGTTGGGTAGTCCTCGACTTACGACCGGTTGGGGTCACGGCATTAAAAAGGTTGAGAACCACTGGCTTAGATTGTCATGGCTAGAAAATATACTAGCCATACTGTTTTTCAAAAGGTTTAAGTCAGATGTGTCTCACCCACCATATGTAGCCATATGCAATCCTGGATAGCTAGTAATGCAGACCACAAGATCATAAAAAATAAAGGAAGTTTGTTATTTATATATATTAACTCTTCACTCAATGCAGCCCAGACAAGCCAAAAGATTGGACACCCATGGTTTAAATGAAAAATGCTGTCCTTGGAACAAACTAAACAAGCACAAAGCACATTCTTTTTTAGAATGGATATAAGATAATGTTAAGAACAGAATGTTGTCACTGCTAGGATAGCATTTTGTAACATACCCCCCCCCCCAAAGTCAGAAATAGTGAATGCTAAAAGCATTTTTGTGGCTGTGAATCCTGCTATATTCATGCTTATTAATGCGACTAATATGTGGCACAACCGCAGCAAGCAAAATTAAATCAAAACTTTAATAGCCAAAAAGTTAACTAATTAGACTCATTTTGCACATTCAATGACTATCACTTAAGAAGGAAGTTCACCACAAATTTAACAATAACGTCACTTTAACACAATAAAATCACTATAAATCCAAATCCAAATCCAATCAAGCATAGAAGGGTTAAGCAAGAGGGAAAGGGAGTTATTATTATTATTGCACAATCAGCCAGATGTTCAGCCAAGATTTGGCATTTTTGTCTATTTATCAATTCCAACAACCAGGGATAGACAGATCTGGAAATTTGATGATGTTACAGATATTGTCACAGGATGGAAGCTGTTCCAAGTAAAGCCGCCTTTTCCAATTGACTGATGGTGAATTTGTCAATGCCAATGGTGTTCAAGTGGTGCTCCAGTTGTTTTGGGATTGCACCGAAGGCACCTATTACTATTGGTACTACCTTCGCTTGCTTTTGCCACAATCATTCTATTTCTATTTGCAGATATTTGTATTTTGTTATCTTCTCCAGTTCTTTCTCTTCTATTTTGCTGTCTCCAGCATACTGCCATGTCCACTATCCGGATATTTTTTTTGTCTTTTTATTGACAATTGTTTATTCTCTCCCTCCCTCTCTCTCTCTCTCTCTCTGTGTGTGTGTGTGTGTGTGTCTGTGTGGTGCCTATCTGTTTGAATTCTAAAGTCCCAGAATGATTTAGTTTCTTCATTTTCTATGATCCCAGTTCTTGCTTACAAGCAAATGATATTTTTTGCAGATCTTCCAATGCACCATTGTTGCCACTTTGTCATGCTATTGCTTATAGACAGTCTGGGAGATCTTATTGAAGCAGCTAACCAGGTGGTCCACTGTTTCTTCAGCTTCTTTACATTGGAGGCACTTGCTATCTGTTGCTGTCCTCTCAATTCTGGTTTTGTATGTATTTGTTTTTAAGGTTTGGTCTTGTGCAGCCAGAATTAATCCTTCAGTCTCTTTCTTCAATTTTCCTGCTCTTAGCTATTGCCAGGTCTTGTTATTATCTACTTTCCCTGCTATTTTTTGTACTGGCAATGTAATGTTTTGTCTTTCATGCCATTATATTCTTCATTTTATCTTTCTTGTAGGCCAGTTTGGTCTCTCCAGGAGTCAGTGAGCCTTCCTGGTATACTGTACTAGCTTCAGTGCATCTTCTTCACTGTCCTTCTTCCAATGCTCTTTTTTCTTCTTCAACCATCTGATGTACTTGCAACATTCCATGCCCACATATTTTCCTTGGTAGGTAGAGTTTGTCAATGTCACTGTGAAGATGAAGGGCATGATTCATTGTCATTATTTATCTGGTCTTTCTGTCCTTTTAGTTCTGCTTCAATCTAGTCCACTATTCCAGCTATGTATCTAATAATTTGAATTGCCCAGATGTTGATTGCCTTGATGGTATTTTCTCCACTTTAAGATCTTCTTCATTCTCTTGATGTATTCACTTCTAACCTTTCTCTTGACTTCAAATGTGTCTGATATTGCCTGCTTGAAGTATGCCCAGGTACTTGTAATAACATCTTCATCCAGACTCTTGATGTTATTTCCATAGGGCATCTTGATTCCTTTAGTTTTCACTATTTTTCTCTATTTGATGGTGAGAATGATGCATTTTTCCAGTCCAAACTCCATTGCAATATCTTGGCTGTATGTATGGACAGTGTTGAGCAGTGATTCTATTTCAGATGATGTTCTTCCAGTTTCAGATCATCCATGTAAAGGAGGTGGGATAGTCAGGAAGATGATTCTGATGTTTGATAACCATGACCTGAGTTATTCAGTATTGTTGACAGAGGTATCAGTACAATGAGAAACAGCAGTAATGGTAGTGAGTCTCCTTGGAAGATTCCTCTCTTGATGTTAACTTCTCCCATTTGATCTCTCTCTCTCTACACACACACACGTAGTCCTTGACTCATGACCACAATTGAACCCAAAACTAATGTTGCTAAGCAAGATAGTTGTTAAGTGAGTCTTGCTCCATTTTATGACCTTTCTTGCCACAGTTGTTAAATGAATCACTACAGTTGTTACATTTGTAATACTGCTGTTAAGTGAATTTGGCCTCTCCATTAACTGCTTGTCAGAAGGTCACAAAAGGGGAATCACATGATCCTGGGACACTGCAACCATCATAAATATGAACCAGTTTTAAAGCATCCAAATGTAAATCATGTACCACGGGAATGCTGCAACGATCATAAGTATGAAAAATGGTCATAAGTCATTTTTTGGTGTCATTGTAACTTTGAACAGTCACTAAATGAATTATTGTAAGTCAAGGAATACACACATTGACACACACACACACAGTGCATTCAGAAAATACTCAAACCCCCTTCACTTTGTCGATTTTATTATGCTGCATTCTGATTCTACAGATGGTGAAATTCATTTTTTTCTCATTAATCTACACCCAATACCCCATAATGACGAAGTGAAAACAGAAATTTAGAAATGTCTGTAAATTTATTAAAAAGAAAAAACTGAAATATCACATTGGCATAAGTATTCAGACCATTTGCAACAACACTTGAACTTTACCTCAGGTGCCCTCCCCCCCATTTCTCTTGATCGTTGCTGACTTGTTTCTACATCTTGGAGTTGACCTGTGATAAATTAAATTGATTAGACATGATTTGGAAAGGCACACACCTCTTTATAGACTTGAGGCTGTAATTGCTTCCAAAGGTGCTTCAACAAAATATTGAGTGAAGGGTCTGAATACTTATGCCAATGTGATATTTCAGTTTTTTCTTTTTAAAATATATTTACAGACATTTCTAAAATTCTGTTTCTACTTTGTCATTATGGGGTACTGAATGTAGATTAATGAGAAAAATGAATTTCAACAACTGTGGAATCAGGCTACAGCATAACAAAATTGACAAAAGTGAAGGGGGTCTGAATACTATCTGAAGTATGTATGTATGTATAAAGTTTATCCATAAATTTTAAATACATACAGTGCTGAGTATTTTTAATTCATCTGGCACTGATTACAGCATCTTGCTGAATTATGTAGTATTATCAAAGGAAAGACAGCCTTTGCAGCTTTCAAATATGTTCTAAAGCAGGGGTGTCCAATCTTGGCAACTTTAAGACTTGTGGACTTCAAAGCCCAGAATTCTCTAACCAGCCATACTGGTTGGGGAATTCTGGGTGTTGAAGTCCACAAGTCTTTTCATGTTGTCAAGGTTGGACACCTGTGTTCTAAAGTAAACCTATACAGAGCAGAAGCTCAAATTACTTGTATCTTAAAAATCAGAGAAAATCAGCCAGATGAAAATTCTGTCGGTAAAGTATACCACAATTGAAGTGCCATAACATGAGAAACAGATCTTGTAACAATTTCTATATCTCAGAATAGATATATTTCTTGCAAAATGTCTTTCTCAATCAATTGGTCGAAGATAATTCAGCTTATGTTATGTAATCACTGTTACCAAGCAGCAAAAACATAAAAAAACAAACCTTTTTTTACTGAACAGGAAGTTAAAATCTTCTTTGCTAAACTGACAGAATGATTTGCTTCTACTGCTGCTTTACCTGACCTCCTTCTCTATTTTATTGGAATAATATTTATATCTTACTTTATCTAATCTCCATATTAATGTCGCTATATGCTTAACAGGGAAACAATGCTATTTGCCACTTTATTCTTAATTCATCAAATATCCTGGGAAATGGCATCCAAAGCATTAATTCTTTTTAGAACAATATATTAATTTAATATCCTCCCAATCAGTTAAGGTATTCTAAAAAGATTATCAATGTTGGGTTTGCTCTCAGATCTTACTCTAAACTATTTTAAAAAACTAAATTTCCACTCTAGTTTTTAAAAATTATTTTATATAAATACAGGATTCAAACAAATTTATGGTTAATCATTTAAGTCTCTCTAATTTTTAGATTCATTTTTACATTTAAAGTTAAAGTGTTTTATTTATATTTTTGTTTGTTTTTGCAATTCACTTGTCTACTGTCTTATTTTACTTTATTTTTCAGTTTGAATTCTGTCCTTCTGTCGTGATTAGATAATTATATTTCAGTCCATGACCAGCTTATCAGTCGGTCATGGAATTGTCTCCTACTTTGGCAAATGACCATCATAATAAACAGAGACATAGTATTGACAAAGCTAAGTAAGCGTGTGAAGAACAGGTATGTTCTAAAAGTGCATTCCTGTTTTATGACCATTATTGAAGGTCTTTGTCACTTCAAGATAGCATTTATTTCTGAAGTAAAATCTGATTTCTTATTTTTATACTCCAGGTTAAGAAGAAGAGCTAGAGAGTTCCTCAACCCCTACATGGTGATATTTTTCCTGAATGGATAGTTTTGTAAGACTAGATCTAATTACAGGAAGTTTAGAAATCACAAATTAAATAACTAAACCTTCATTTTATAAAACAACAGGATAACATTTATGGAAAAATAAGCTCCTATTTTTGGGAGACCTAGCTACCTGCCTTCCATCTAAAGGTCAGATAACAGGAATTCGTGATAAGTTAATTTCCGCTTTCTTCTAACTTTGCACAGGGTATCCGTCTTTTCAGGATGTAACAGAGCAAAAGTACCAGGGGGTAGCTTCCTAGAATTCTTTAAATTATTGTTCCCTATTTTGTTACCATTTGTAAAGGGTATATTTGTCTTGCTTGTAAAGTATCATTATCTTGTAGAGGTTATCCTAGAAATTAAACTTTAAACGTTGCCGTGTTGCTGGCCTACTAGGATAATAAGCTCTGAAAGCCCTCAATCAATCTCAAAATAATAAATATTTCATGATACCAGTGCACAGCCCTGTAATAAGTCATAAAGGAGGCCACAGATATTTTAATTTTCACTCTTCTCTCCAAGAAAACTCAATATTCTGAACTTATCTAGTCAATGGAGGATATGAAATAACAGCGGGTACCAGGGACCGGTTCTGTGGAGAGAAGTTTTTCTGTGGACCAGAGGGGGTGTGGTTTTGTGTGTTGTCTGCATCCCATGGATGTGGCTTCACTTGTTTGTGCGGCATGTTGCAGATTGGTGTTGGTCCATTGATTGGGGGTTGGAGACCCCTGAAATAACTGGCCAAAATAAAGGAAGAGAAAATGCTATGGAATGTATAGCATGGCTAAGACTGGAGGTGTTACCCTCCTCCTCAGGCCTGTGGGTCTATACACTTCCCTTGATGTAGAAGCTTTGCAGTTATGCTGTTACCACCTATCTTCAGGGTGGTCACCTCACCTTGCTCAAATCATAGCAAAATATAAGGCAATGGCTTTGTAAAAAGATTCCTAATGATAAACAATTAGTACAGAGACAACATATTAAACTTAAACATACAATCAAGGTTATAATCTTACCCAATATTTCTAGCTATTGCTTTAATTTATCCTTTTAAAGAAACTTGTTTAAAATAGATCCTCCTCTATCTGAATTCTTCTTGGATTTCTCTTCCATTATCTCTGAAGATTGGAGGGAGTTAATTTGGAGCCTGCTGGAAGGTGGAATAATTCCCATTTCTCTTCTCACACTTGGTTCCTGTGTTTCTTTTTTAAAATTTTCTATCAAAAAGGGAAGGGCTAGGGGTAATCTCATTGCACATGTGATCTTCAGCCATGGCTGTTGGAAAGATCTGCTTTGGAATAGAGGAGTGTGTGAACATCCTCCCTGGAAAGTAATCTGTTATTCTTGTGAATGCTGGGTAACATCACCCAAAAAAGTGAAAAAAAAAAAGGAAATAATTTTGGGATCAAATAGTAGATTTGTGCATAAAATTATTTTGAATGAAAAATGTAAAGCCAAAAAAAAATGTAAAACTCCAGTTCATGTTCATAAGAAAACATGTCGGCATATGTATCAGGCCTTGTGCTCAAAAGAAACAGGTTAGAGCTGCCAAAATCCAATTTAGATTTCAGATAGAAATGACAATCTACATAACAAATCACATGTAGATTTTAAAGAGTTACTTCTTTCAAGGAATGCTTAAACTATGGATATATGGAAAGAGGTCATGTCCTTTACAAATCAGAATGCCATTGAATGCTGCTATTTGGTAAACTTTTTCCAGCCTCCCCCATCCCATCCAGTTCAGGACTGCAGTCTGCCTCCTTTCTGGGATGTTGAATACTACTACCATCCTCCTCCCCCCACTTCTTCAGCTGTCCATTCCATCACACAGCCTTAAACCACTAATATCTATTAATAGATGGAAGAGTTTTGATGAGGGCAAAGATTAATACTTATTATTGAAAATCCTGTTATAATGGAAGCTTCCAGTGAAATTTCACATGGTTTAAGAAGCAAGTTGTCTGAAATAACAAGGACCTATTAGGCTAGACTTTGCTTTGATCCTTCTGGTAGTTTGAGGAAGCTGGAGAATAAAAGGAAATAAGTACCACAGCTCTCTTGGCCCCTAAACTTCTACTATGTTTGTTTCAAGAGCTGTACACAAGAAACCTAGACAGGAAAAGAAGCAACATCCTGTTTTCTTTTGTTGCAGAGTCCCCAATGCTGGATTCTGCTTCAATTATGTTAACCACACTATATGCCTTTAATCTCCCATCCTGGTAAAGACATTTTCTGAACTGCAAGTCATTAAGGACCATCTCTAAGATCCCAACTGTTGGGTGGGAAAACTTTTTTTTTCTTTCTGTAACTACACTGTATCAATCACCAGTCTCTTCTATGTCTTCCATTTGCTAAAGAGACTGTCAAAATGAGATTGTCTATTGTTCTAAGAGATGTCAAAACCCCAAAGTGATAAAAGTCTTTTGCAAATTCAAACAATTTCCATACATTCTCCACAGGTGACAACAACCATTTTGAAATGATTAAATAAACTGGTCTTTACAAAGAAATGCATATAACTGAGAAGGAAAATAACAATAAAACAATAAATCTTTATGACACTTTAAATCTATAGACATGACATATTTAAGGGAAAAAATAGGACTGGTGACAGGGAGGAGATAACTGCAAAGGGTTGGCAATGTAAGGAATTAAAACCCTTCTGCTTCTGAAGAAGCAGAATCCTACCAGTTTCATAAACATGCTTTTAACTTAAATACACCTCCTATATTTCTACGTCAGTGAAGACATTCAATGATGAGGAGCATCTTGGGCAACTTGAATGAATGAAAGAAGAAGGGTATCTGGGAAATGAATTTGTAAGGGGAAGTATAAAACTATTTCATCACTTTAAAGCTGGATTGCAAAAGCCACTGGCACTCCAAAGTTTTTCTGCGGTTAATGTAGATCAGACCACTAAAATTAAGTTCCTCTGAATCAGGAAGATATGAGATCCGTGAACAATTTTATATTCATCAAGTTGTTTTTTTTTTTAAAAAAAAGCTTCCTTTTGTCTCAGCTAATGATCACATTGAAGTCACTCTTATCCTCACTCAACCGCTCCATGGCACATGGAATTAACATGATTAAGGATAAATTCACCCAAATATATATTTTTTAAGGGTGGGAGCAGTGGCACTTAAGTGTTAGCTGCAGGCAGGAAGTCTGCCACCAAACTGTAATTTTCCATCAAGCACTTGTCTTCTGAGTTCAAATCACCTTTAATATCCTCTGGTTTAAATCACCTTTAACGTCCTATCTGTATCCTATGCCCCCTTCACCCCAAGATAAGACCAGTTCAGTCATGTTTGTCCTCTTGGGTCAAGTTACAAGTTAATTTCTGAGGAGTTTTACAAAAGAGGAAAGGGAAAATCCTGACAGATACCATTATATGAGTTCACATAATACATTCAACTATAAATTGATCAAATAGTGTGAATTTGAACAACATCCTAAAGCAAGAAACACACACAGACACATGAAATCTAACCAACATTAATCAAAAATAAATTTGATATGTTGTGCAAATGAATCCATTAAGGATTTATCTAATTAATTTAAGAATAGACTAAGAATATTTTGTGAATAAACAGAACATATCCATAATATGTAAAAAGACTGTTAATTCTATGAAGGATTAACTTTATAAATGGATAAATCCATTTCACAAATAAACTATATCACGCAGAAAAAAGACTTTACTTGTCTTTGTCGCCTCATCTGAGCAACCTGAGAAATCAAGATCTGTCGATCATGTAGCTCCATCCGCTGTTGCCTCTGTATATCAATAGTTGCTCCCATTCCAACTCCAAATTCATTAGAGGGCTCCGCCGATGAGAAAATTGGTTCAAGAGTTTGAGCAAATATCCTTGCTATGCCAGAGGGCACAGAAAGTATGTGGTACACTTTTAAAAGACTACTACTGTAGCACATTCCAGAAATCTAAAAGCAAAGAGAAATTGACATATTGATAGGGGAAATTCAGGATTAGTTCCCTCAGCAAAATCTACTGGATGTCAAAAATATATTTCTAATTCCAAAGCAAAACTTCAAAGTTACTAATATTCTCTGTCCCCTACATTAAGGAATCAAGAACATGTTATGATAAATGTACAATCTAGTTCTAATCTGGTATTAGAAGTAGAGTATGAGATACGTACTATTGATTATAAGAAGTTTGTTGGTTTGTTCAAGAACTGAGAAGCTTTTGTAAATACCCATCTGAGATTCATTTTGCAGTTTGGCTTTGAATAGTTCAGTTGCTGCAGAGACAAAATTATTTCCCTGCCAACTAGCAAATGTGTTGATTGCTAGAAATCCTTTTTGTCCTTTCATAGTTGATGACCACAGCATGTTGAAGATTGGAAGTGAATACTCAGGTATTTAGATAACTTCACTTGCTCAATGAGTCTGCCATTAACTTTCCAACTTGATAATTATCAGAGCAACTTGTGGGGAAAAACAGAGCTTTTTATTTTTGAGGAACTTTGGGGATTCTATTCCAATTCATAAGAGAACTAAATAAGGATGTATTCTACCCCACCCCACTCCATTATTTAATCTGTACATTAACAATATTGTACTTTTTATCAATTCAGATTTTCATCCTCCATTCCACATTTGTTGTCCAATCTCCACTTATTGTCCAATCCCTATTCTTTTGTATGTGGATGATGCATCATTTCAAAAATTAGGCTATGTAGAGATTTCAAGGAGCTTTCGAGGACTGTGATATCACAGCTCCATTTGGAAGTTTATTAATATTTTTCTGCCAGATGATATAATGATATAATGCTAGGCACTGATTTATTATAGAATATTCATTCTCAAATCCTGCCTGTTCTGGCACTATAATACATATACATCCAGAGAGAAGTCTAACACAACAGTTTACAAATTCCAGAGAGAAAACTAATTGGATGGTAGCTTGACTCCTTTGTTTGATATTGTGGGATGGAACTGAGTAGTTTTTAGGAATTATGTATGTGTATGCATGTGCACCTTTGAGTCAGTTTTTTTTTTAATATGGTGACTGCCTGGACAAGTCCTTATAGTATTCTTGGCAAGATTTCTGAAGTGTTTTGCCATTGTGTGCATCTTAGGACTCAGAAAGAGTGACTGGTCCAACTCATGCAGTTGGCTATGTGACTCAGGTGAAACTAGAACTCACAATCTCCCAGTTTCCTGCCTAGTGCCTTAACCACAACATCAAATTGGCTTCCAGGATTTACTATAGAGGAATTTATAATAAGAAAAAAAGTGTTTGATGTCCACTATTAAGGATATAAGAATTCCAAGAGAAAGAATTTTTTATTTTTTGTTGTGTAATTACTTTTTGTATTTCCACATCAGTAACTGGGGGCCATTTTAAATAGAGTCCTCTAATACAGGAATGCTTGAGATACAATCGCAAATAGGTGAAAATACACTTGATAAATGCGTGTATCAAGTGTCAAGGGATTTAATTGTGTTATGGTTCTGTGTTAACTGAAGATTTTTAGAAGATTATTAGAAATAAAAATAACCTATGATTTTTGTTTGCTATCTCTTGCTGGATCTCTGCCCAGAATTTCTGGGCATATTTGTTATTTTTTTTGCCTTTAATAGCTTCTTATATCTCCTTTTATGCTCAGAAAAAATCTCATAGGACTAGAGATCATTGGCTCTACGTACTCCCTTGTATGCCTGCATTACCTGCATTTTAACCAATGCACCTTCTTTGTTGAACTATGGTTTAAAATTAGATCTCTTAAGTGGTTGACGCATACATAATATAACAGCAGGCTGGATTATTTTGGACAATACTAATAGGACTTTGAAAAACATTGTTTTATTAAAACTATTCAGAGACAACAGAGACTGCCATAAGAGGACAGTTTGGAGAACACTGAAGAACTGGGAAGTAGCAGGGGCTTGCTTGTTTGTCTATTTGGCCTGAAAAAAATGTCTCTTTTAAGGTCCTGGCAAGATTATGTTGTCTAACATTCTGAGCAAAAAAAACCTGGTAGAACTTAAGCAGATCATATGGGACATAGACATTCAGGTTGGACAAAGCCAAACTTTCCCATTGCTTACACAAACAAATAATCAGAAAATCTTACCCTGAGCACTCTCTGATTATTTCTATAAGAGTCTGTATGGCCCACATAGAAAGCTCTTCTCTCTAGCCGTATAGAAACTCCACTAGTGATTGAGGTGTTCTTATTCTTATTGCATTACTAAAGAGGACTTCCGGTTTTGCGTTGCGGTGAGACGGATGCAGGAAAGCAGGGTCTGCCTTCCACATCCGATTTTGCCCTAAAATGGGCCTAAAGTTGCCCCAAAGAAGCAATGAAGAAGGAGGGGTGTCTCGTCAATCATGGAGAGACAGCAGTCTTTCCGTTTGATCCAAGAAAAGGCTCCAAATCGGCAGTGGAAAGACTGGCCACATTTCTATGACCAGCCATTAGCTGCTGACAACTGAAGAAGAAAAGCACCAATTAGCATATTGTAAACAGCGTGTTTGGAACTGGGTGAGAATATTGATCCTTTCTTTACTATTTTACAACTGAATTTCCTGGGAAAGGCTCACAAGAAGCTAAAAACCTCTGAATATGAACGGAAGTGGCATTTTAATTTTTATGGAGGATAGAAATACACAATATTGAAGTGGAAGTAACATAGAGCTACAGTTTTGATAAATTTGAGAACTGAGATAATTGTTAAGATTTTCTCTTTGAAAAAAAACATTGAGGTGAAATATAAGAAATCAATCCTTTTTCTTAAGAGTAGAAAATGGATTTTGAATGACATCTAGTGTGCTTGGTGACTTCTAACTTAAGGGAGAACAGCTGGCAATAAAGGAAAATATTTTGACATACTTATCACCCTGACCTTTTGAGGCTATAAACACCTACTGAGCTTGGACTTTTAATCTCAAGAGCTAGTGGGAGAGAAAAAAAAATTGACCTTTGATTACGTCTGGCTGGGAGAAAGTTTTGAGCTGTTTTCATGGAGGTTGAACATTTTGAACACTTTGAACATTGTAGATTACAACCTTGCCTGACTGACAATTTTTGGATGTCTGAGATAAAGGATCGCTATAAAATATTGCTTTTGGAACTGGACCTGTATTTTGGAACTATTGGATTATAAAGGCTACATATAAAGACCAGAACACCAGAGGAAACTTTGTTCTACTCTTACAGAGACTGGTGATACTAGAGGATCTCCAGAAATGATGCCTCAAGAAAAAACAAACACCTTTCAGAAGGAAATATATTCTATGCTACAACTAATTCACCAAACAATTGTTGCATACAAAGAGGACATAAAAATGGACATAATGAGATTAAATGGACATAATGAGATTAAAACTAATTTAGATAATATAAATGTGCGAATCTCCAAATTAAATTTACAACTAGAAAGTTCCCAGACAATGACTACAAAGTATGAACAAATAAACTAGAAATCAGAAGATGAACCAGAGGAAATGGACCTAGAGATGGAAGAGATAAAAGAAGGGAAATATAAACTACCATATACAAATAAAATACTGCAAGACTTACCCATAACAATGAAAATGCAAAAGACTCTTTACCTCTTAAGTCTGCAAAATACACCTGATGACAAGGAAGATGATTTTAAAAAATGGAACATATAGTTGTCAAGGGAAATATTATAACTTGGGAGACAAATTGAGAGAGAAGGAAAGTGGGAGTTGCTTAAATGGGCAGAATTCTTCCCAAAAAATACCCTACCTAAATTGTCTTCCTCATGCCAAGCAACTTTCACAAAAATAAAAAAATCCTGGGTGATTTAATTGCCTTGGCTTGGAAAGCTACTTGGCAAAGAAAGAAAGCAAGAGTTAGATTTAAAAAATTGAAGATTTGATCTATTAGAGGGGGCATTATTTATTTAAATATTGTTTGAATATGATTAAAAGAATGGATGACCCTTAGATATAATTAGACTTTTATAATGAAGTATATGATTTAGAATTAAAATAGCATTTTTTTCTTTTTTGATATGAAAATATGAAAATAGGATTGGTACGAATAAAATTTTTAGCTCTATAAATGTAATTAATATTGAGAAAAGCATAACTGACAAAGATACTTCAAATATTGATGGGAAATCAAACTTTAATGAGAGCACGAAAAATAGGATATTGATCTATGAATTTGATATTATTATTTGTATAACATTAGTAAAACATGATGATGTTTATATCTAACTTTGTATACATCAATAGTACCAAGAATTGTAACTGTGCAATGAGGAAAAAATGGAAAAAAATATGGGGAAGTAGGATCAGGGAAAAAATACTGGATTGTACACTACTGAATAGATTTATATTGAAGAAGTTAATGTTAAATATGTGAACCCAGACACGTTGTCTACTAAGTACTAAAGATTGTAATTCTTAAAAATTAATAAAGCATTTTTTTAGAAAAAAAATCAATTAATAAGACTGAGGTACTTTGAAAGGACTATCAAATTTTTCATTTATAGCCTTAATTTATAGAAACCTTTTGGTCCCTTCAATGCAATGTTCATTTTATCAGGTTTCCCCTTTTTATATCTCTATGGACTATATATAATTTCCTCTCCAGATATACATTTTTTTCTTTATTTAGTGAATTTATTAAATATAACTTGGCTCTTTTTCAGATTTATTTTTAAGCCAAACGGTTCTCCTGCTTTGTGCAACTCTGTAGCTCTTCTGGGTCTTGTGAGAAGAGAACATTATCTGCAATTTTAAGTGATTTAAATAAGTGCCATTGATTTTTATTCCATCTTTTGCCCAGTCTAGTTTGCGAAACACTTCTTCAAAATAGGCTGAGAAAAGGTTAGGTGATATTGTATCGCCTTGTCGTACATCTCATTCTATGTTGATTTCCACTTTAAGATCAAACGAAAGTATACGATATCATCAAGAGAGTAAAAGAATTGAAATGGAAATGGGCTGGTCACATAGCAAGAAGAAATGATGGCAATCATGACCCAAGGCAGTCATAGAATGAATTCCACTTGATAAAAAGCATCCACGAAACATGATGGATTGACGACATCAGCAAGTATTGGCAAAAGATTGTATAGATTGGAAACATGCAGAAGAGGCCTTCATCCTGCAATGTATATAGACAATGGCTAAAATGATGATGATGATGATATATAGTTACTTAGATATGCATTAATGGTGCCCTGTATTTCTTAAATTCTATGACATGATCTGGTATTGTAAATAAATAAAAATAAATGAAGAGTGTGGTTATTGAAATAGGAAGAACAGCCATGTCATTTTGAATAAAAAAATAAGAAAATCCTCTATTTACTACTATTTGATGATTCAGCTTTTGGTTAAAATTTCCAACAAAGAGAACTATAGAATACAGACTGGAATCAGAAGGTCACTGCTATACAAAAAAGGGAGGTGGGTATATATCATGTATGATCACAGAAAGATTAATGTCTGAAAATGTGTGGAAAATTAGTTGATGTAACAAGTTAACTTTTTTTAATGCTGTGAAACTACTGATTAAATGTTGTTATATTAATTTATACCTTAACAGAATAGTAGATGGACGAGCGTGGTATTCTACCATTTTACATATGTTTAATTAATTTTAATTTTACCAATTCTTTCCATAGATGAAGAAGAGAACAAAATTAACAACATTGTGTTCTTTCATTCACTTTTTTGTCCAATTTATCAGAATTAAGTATATTTTATTTTAATTAACATTTTGCACTCTAATGTTCTATACCACCCCATCCCAAACTTAACCCTACGAAAAAAGGAAGTGGCTGCAGCTTTGTTTTCACTTCCGATAAATCAAACAGACATTCTCTACTGCATGATATAGGACAGAGATGCCACTTGAATTCTTTTGAATAAATCTCTGTCATTTATTCAGGTAGAATTGCCCACCTTCTTCTAAATAATTGTGAAGAAGCAATTAAATCTTGGCAAAACCATTGCTGTGTGCATGAAAAAACCCCGCCCCCTCAAAAATTATTTTAAATTTTCAGCACATTCCTCATGACTCATAAAATTCTATTCTAGTAACACATTTATTCCTCCTTGTATTCTTAAAACTCAACTACTGTTCAGTACAGGTAGTCTTTGACTTATGACCATAATTGAGCCCAAAATTTATGTTGCTAAGTGAGAAATTTGTTAAGTGAGTTTTGCCCCATTTTATGACTTTTCTTGCCACATTTGTTAAGCGAGTCACTTCAGTTGTTAAATTAGTAACACAATTGCTAACTGAATCTGGTTTCCCAATGGAGGTCACAAAAGGTGATCACATGACCCTGGAACACTGCAACTGTCATAAATATGAACCACTTGTCAAGCATCCAAATATAAATCACGAGACCATGGGGATGCTGCAATGGTCATAAATATGAAAAATGGTCATAAGTCAATTTTTTCAGTGTTATTGTAACTTCAAATGGTCATTAAATGAACTGTCTTAAGTCGAAGACTACCTGTATTACAGTACTAGGCCATTCTGATTTGATTTAGACATTATCAATACTGTACTATGGTAAATAGCCCCATTTTCAAAAAAATAATTTCTACTTTATTTCAAGTTTCATTAAGTCATGTTGACTTCCTCCAAAGAGTTGTGTCCCACAATGTTATCTACTATTTAAATATTAATAGTTTCCTCCATCATTTTACATACATTAATCTGGTAGTTATGGCAAATCAAAGCAAAATCTTTTAATTTTCTCCATATGACCCATTCATATTGTTGGCAAAAGAATTTAAGGATCACTCAGGACTTCTCAGTAATTTTCCATATTTGTTTCCCAGCTTCCTCCAACTTGTCATGCTAGTGGCAAATTATAGTCTCAATACATTCAGAGGACATCAAGTTGGGAAAGCTACTCTAACCTGATAAAGAAAATTAGTAATGAACAATATCTGCTAGGAATCTGTTGGATCTAATGCTTTTAATGAGATATACCGTATATGCCGGCGTACAAGGTGACCCGGCGTATAAGACGACCCCCGTCTTTGGCGCCGAATCGCATTCCTAGAATGTCGTCTTATACGCCGGAAACTACCAGTATTTCCGGCGTATAAGACGACCCCCGTCTTTGGTGCCAATTTTAACGCTTGCGGAAGTCGCCTTATACGCCGGCATATACGGCAGTATACTCTAATATGCCAATGAAACATGGACACTAACCTCACAATCGATACAAAAGCTATGAGTGGTACAAAGAGCCATGGAAAGATACATGTTTGGCATTACAAGACAAGATAAAAAGACCTGTACACGGATTACAGAACAAAAAAAAGTGTATGATATCATCAAGAGAGTAAAAGAACTGAAATGGAAATGGGCTGGTCACATAGCAAGAAGAAATGATAGCAGGGGTACCAAGGCAGACATAGAATGGGTCCCACTTAATAAAAAACATCCACAAAAGAGACCTAAAACAAGGTGGATCGAAGACATCAGCAAATATTGTGGGCTCAACTGGCAAAAGAAAACTCAGGACAGTATTGGTTGGAAACATGCGGAAGAGGTCTTCATCCTGCAATGGATAGACAATGGCCAGAATGATGATGAAATAATGATGTAGTTGAAGAGTGACAAAGACATTTTACAGATAACACTACAATATAAGATATGAGCGAACATGGTACATCGACACATATATTTTTGGTTTTTAAAAGATGCCTGACTTTCAGATTTACTCCCTCCCCCCCACCTTTATGTGTCCCTCTCCAATAAGATCCCCCCGACCAAGCCATAGATGGGAAAATTGGACCAGGATGGCTGGTAATGGCATGGTAAGGGCAATCTGTAAAGAGCTTGATTTTAGTATTATGCAATTCCTGTGACGGTAGTGATGCCTTTTACTGGCACTGTGATGGATGGGACTGAAGAACAGCACAATGTTGAGGGAGGAGTTATTCCCCCGCTGCTTAAAGGCAAAGGAGGTTGAACGTTTTAAGCTTCAGTCAAATAAAACAATCATAAAATTACATTCAGTTCCTCATATTCTACACAGGGCAGAGGATTTATAAAGCCATCCAGAAAGGAAACACCTCTCTTTTTGGTCAAATATTGCTTATGTCTTCTAAATATACCTTGAAATCATGATATAAAAAGAACACATTTACTGTCAAGTATAGACAAATATAGAAGATAAAGACTTTAAAATCCTCCCATGTGGTTAGTAGTTCTTAGTCCAAGACATACTGCTTTGGCAAACTATATTTTCAGATCATACAGAGGTTTCTCTTCAGACTTTATAAAACTTTCATCTTCATTTGTGTATTTTTTTTAATGATTATCTTGCTTTATTTCTGTTCATAGCCCAAGTTGCTTGTGTGAGATGGCTGGCTGAATAAATGAATGAATAAATAAATAAGTAATCAACAAGTACGTAACCTTACTTATTGGACTGCTAATTGCTTCGCTGGAGGACCCAAAATTTACTGTTTCTGCAATTACAATTTAGTGAATGGCTAAGTTGACTAAGTACAGTTACTAAGTACAGCATGAAGCTGTTAAGATTGTTGGCCGAGCAGGGTCAAAAATAGCCAGAGAAATGATTGAAGCCTGGGAAATGGGCCCCTTGACTGTCGATAGGAATGCTGATTTGCATCAGCTTACCAGGTACTTAGGAGCTGAGGGTGTGGCAGCACAAGAAAACAACAATTAACGACTTAATAGCTGGCCATCAACATCCAAAGAGTACACAAAAGCCACACATGAGGCATCACATAAATACTGTGCATAGAATTGCCCAGTGCATACATCCTGCAGACTGAGAAGTTCCAGTACAAATCCGAAAGTTTGGAAAAACAAATCGCTGGTCCTGCTGACCGACTCAGATTGGATCCTGCAATATTATCCTGGGACATGTATATTTACCTTCATTCGTGTGATTAAATACAAGTTACTTTCCATATATTTACGGTATTTATGTTTTCTAAATGTTTAAAATATTTTGTGCAAGTAAACATATTTACATTTAGAGTTTGCCATCTCAAGAGGAATACAATAAATCCTTAAATAACAGTAAACAATTTGCCTGTACAAAATTCTTAGTAAAGCACATTGAGACAGAGTTTGTACAACATGCTTAACTGGATCTACAACAGGATAGTAAAAGGCTAGTCTTAGCTCTGGATAGCAGCCAAAACCATCAACTCTAACAATAACAACTCACAGACTCACCTGACTTCCTGAATCCCATGCTTGGGAGAAAAGACAGGTCTTAACGGCCTTCTGGAAAACCACCAGATTTAGGGCCAACCTAATCCTGGATAGGAATTATGTTCCAGAGGGCAATGCAGCAACAGAAAAGGCATACTTCCTGGACTTATCAGATAACACTCCTTAAGTGATGGAACCCAGAATGTGTCCCCTCTGCCAGACCTGATGTGACAGAGATAACTGAAGACAGTCCCTCAAATATCCTGGCCTATGTCATGAACAGCTTTATAGCTGACAAGCAGCCCAATGAATTGCATTCAGAAACCTACTGGGAGCCAGTGCAAAGGCATAATGTGTGTGTATGCAAAGCAAAGGCATAACGTGTGTATATACCAAAGGATACCCATAATTATTTGCACTGTTGCATTTTGCATCAACTGTAGCTTCAGATATTCTTCAATAGCATCTCCAAGGAGAACACAGTTATAACAGTTCATTTAATGTTCAAAGTTACAGCAGTACGAAAAAAAATGATAATTTTTCACATTTATGACCATTACAGAATCCCCATGGTCATTTGATCAAAATTCAGACACTTGGCAACTAACTCATACTTATGAGGGTTGCAGTATCCCTGGGTCATGGGATCACCTTTTGTAACCTTTGTCAAGCAAAGCCAATGGGGAAGCCAGATTGACTTTACCACCTAATTTAACAACTGCAGTGATTCACTTAACAATTGTGGCAAGAAAGATAATAAAATGGGACAAAATTCACTTAACAACTGTCTCATTTAGCAACAGAAATTGTGACTCATATCTGTTTCTGGATTGTGTCTCAATTTTTGTCTCATATTCAGACATGAAATCTGACTGAAAGGGATGCAGAAAATCTGTTTCATCCAGGAATGTCTGAAGCTGCAGAACAGGCTGAAGATAAGACAAAAGTCATCTAACCTACTGGAGTCTAGCAATGGTTTCTTGAGAAGAGACCACCTCCTCCTTAAGCATTGAAAGGACCAGCCACTCTGATGTATGCGTTCACAATTGCCAGAAAAAAACCCACATTATCTTCCAGGAAACCTTAGTTAATCAGGAGAAGCATGGGTCTAGTTTCTTACCCATGATTAATGCTGACTATAGTTTTACAAAAATCTGTTAAGGGACAGTCATTTGGTATCTACCTTATCGTTTTGAATCTAAATGGCAAAGTTGCAGACAAAACAATGCAGATAACAGTAGTTCTAACAGTCATTCCAGAAATTTACTTTATAGTTATTCATGATAAATAAAACTAGTCCTTTGGCTATCACATTAACAAATTTGGGAGTGCAAAGGCACATCTCCATTATCACAGGGAACTTTCAGAAATATAGTCATTTATTATTTTTTTCAATTAAAGTATGTTTTTCATTCAAAAATCTACAGAAAATCTTCCATTTTGAAGAACATATGGAACTCTAAGCCGCCCATGTAGAAATACAGAGAAAAAGTTTAAAAAGACCACTTTTGATGGGGTAATGTATGACAATGAGATAGGAACAAGCTTCATTTTCTTTTAAAATATTAGAAAATAGTTCCAAGGAAACAAGGAAAACTTTGGAGAATACCATTCGGGGTATAGTTTGAAATTATGCTAAAAGCACTATGCAATTGTGTCTAGGCTCCTGCCTCTCACACAAAGGAAGCAACATCTGCTTCCTTTCATCTGCCCAAATAATCAGCATAAGCATTTTTTATTTTGAAAACAAAAATGAAAAACCTTAATTTTCTTGTTCATTCTTGCAAACATTTCAGCTTTCAAGCAGCTAATAAAACAGAACAAATAATGCAGTGTTAATGTGAACTAAATTATTAAACGATAAAAGTCTAACATGCATAAATGAAAGATATATAGATCCAAGCAGAAAAGATTAAAGAAAGAAAAACATTAAACAGGGATGGGGAACTGCCAATAGACACAGGTCCCTGCTCTTTTTCAAAGTATCACCAGGCACCCTAAAAGCCCACACTTATGCCTGTGAGAAGGTAAAGTGCAGACAATTCTGGTAAAAGTACATTCAGGCAGCTCTGACCACACATAGTCCTTCTCCCCTGAGGAAAAAAAGTGCCCTTAGCAGGAACCATCTTACACAAGACAAACAATATGAAAAAAGACAAGTTGGATAGTGATGTTTCCTCACATTGTCCTGTGAACATAAATGAACGTTAGGGAGCGAGATACAGTATCAGGGCATTTAGCCACCTCTCCTGATGTTAGACAGCCGGGCAAAAGAGGTAGTGTCTGGTTTCTGAACTGGAAACTGATTAACATAAAATCAAATCTTAATTTATAGACTGTTACTCATAGTTCTAAGATTTACCAACTATTAAGAAACCATAGATGTAAATTTATAAATAACGCCTCAGAGGTGGGACAGTTAGATGTAAGGATGGATAAGATAGAACAGTGATGACGAACCTATGAAATGCGTGCCAGAGGCGGCACTCAGAACCCTCTCTGTGGGCACACCTGCCAGTCGCTAGCTCGTGCAAGTCCATTTGGCCACCACTGGCACCCGGAACGGCAGCCCAACCCAGCACAAAGAAGGCGAAGCAGCTAGCTAGCAAGCTCGAGTAGAGGTGGTAGAGCACGCCCCCATGCGCTCGCTGGCCTGCAGGGGGCTGCAGCTGCCCCTGCCTCACCTTGCCCCGTAGCAATGGCACCCCCGCCCTACCCCCTGCTTCACCTGGCAGGACAAGGTTACTACCCCACCACCCCACCCACCGGAAACCCCCTGGATCTCCCCCAATCCTGTCCAGCCCCAACAGGTGTTCCCCCATAAGCAACATCAAGGTGGCCATGTCCACCCTGGCCACGCCCAATCAGTCTGCCATCACCACTCCAACCCAGTGGGCCACACCCCTGTCCCCCCCTGAGAACACCACAATGCTGATGCGGCCCTGGCACTTTGCGATAAATAATTGGGTTTTGGATTGTGGTTTGGGCACTTGGTCTCTAAAAGGTTTGTCATCACTGAGATATAACATATGAGCTCATTGCCAATAACAGGAAATATCTAGTTGTTGTTTTTTCTGGATTATACCGATATTTCCTGTCTGTAGCCACAACTGTGTCAAATTTTGTGATCCAAGGTGAAATTAATAAGACCAGTGAAACAGAGACTGCATTCTCTTAACATAGTTAAGTATGTAACTGGGGGTTCACATGCATAGGAACACTAAAAAGGGTCTGGTAAACTGAGTCCCAGTAGATTCAATCATTTCATCCAATCCATTAATCTTATTTTGCTTACTTAAACTAAGAAAAATTACTGAAGAAAAAGTGATGGCCTCCACACTATAGAAGAGGGTAATTATTAATGTTAGTATTTCCCTTTCACAGGAGCTCAGGAGAGAACATGGGTAAATTCCCCAAGGAGTTATTTTTGATCAAGTTTGTGTATCTGTATGTTGACAGAACTACCAAAACATTATAACTATAATGTTATAACGTTGTAACCAGTCAAACCAACTGAGCAGGTTAAGCATATGGTCAGAATAGGACCAGAATATAATAATTACCGTTAACAGATATCTCAATGGTGATGAAGCCATCTGGCTTTTTTAAAAAAATGAAACATTTTTATTTCTATTATTTTTTAAATAAATAGGCTTGGTTCATGCTAATTACCTAGCCAGCACCATTAAAAGATGGAATATCTGTAGTTAAACAACATGTTTATTTTAAATGTTAACCTTGAGTAGATTTCTGTGACATTAATATGATGTGTCATCCCAACCCATTTGGTTGGGTTCTGATTCACTGAATTATGCAAATCCAGAAAACCAAATTAAGCGTGTTTAAACATATACAAATGTGGAATGATAAAAAGATGAAAATGTTAGCTCATTTTACTCACTTTCTTCTCAGTGACTTTCTGATTAAAAAAAGTTACTAAACACCTGGAACAGTATGTGAGACAGCTAATTTTTTTCTTCATCTCTAGCCATATTTAGTTCCTTGTAACTAAAAGGATCTTTCTGATATCAAATATTATACTTCCAAGACAAGGCACAATGCCAATATCTATTCATCCCTACGACAAGGGGTGCACTGCAATCACCACGTCCTCTCTTCTTTGGAAATACTTCCTGTATTTGCTAAAACTAGGTATGTAATTACATGCAAGAACTTCTCTATATAGATCTGTAGAATTCTTACTGGCATTTAAAACTAGTTCACACACACTACTGTTGTGACATGTTTCTCACTTGCTAGGATGTGAAAATTCATTAGAATTTAGCATTATGTGGAACTCAAAACTATTTTTATTTATTCAAAAAATCAAACTGAAAAATCCTGGCTAGTGAGTGTTAGGAGGGATAGTATAAGGAGAGGTTCTGTCAATGTCCTTGTGACCTTCTTCCTGACATACCTCACATTGTTCTCTGCCCCACTAAATTAGCAGCTAGGTCAACTACCTTTTATCACAACACTCTCCCATCATTAAACAGATCTGACTATACAAGTTGTCCTCACGTTATGTAAATTTGCTATTATGTGAATGATCATTTTCCTTTGAAAATTGCCTTTATATTTAAAAAAACCGTTATGTGATTTGTGCCAACATATTCAATTTGTGTCAAACACCTAGAAACAGCCCAAGCCATCTTCCTGCCAAATCACTTTCTGCCCTCACTCATACTTTTACCATCATGTTATATAGTTCTTCTGGTTTTGCTTGCTGTCTTGCACTTAATTCTATACCTGAATGACTATTACTATGGGGTTAAAATGATCCTCAACATCTTGTCCAACCACTTACCCATAATACCAGAAAAAAAATTGGACACCAAAACTTGGGAAAGATTGCTCATCACAGAACAAGCTTTTAACTTGGAAAAATCTACATGTGTGCAGCATAACAATCTACACTAATAAAATTCATAACGCCATGATCATTCTACCTCTTAGTCTGTCCTGATAATCAAGTACATTAGAAATCCTGCTGTACGAAAGATGTAGAAAGGCTACATAGAACATGAGATAACATGTATTTGAATAACCTGGTGCTTAAGAATAAAGGTTCTAAAAATGTATGACATTTGTCAATGTATCTGGGTTACAAAATTTACACTATATCCACCACCTGCTTTTTTCCACTGGTTCAGTGTCTTGCTTTATGCAAATTTGCTTTGTTTTCAGGAAATGTGACCTAGCATAAAGCAAGAAGAACCTGTATTTTGTTTAAATTCCCCATTTGGTAATGGAACCTATTATTTTAGCTCACAAGCCAGTGTTTGAACCACGTCATTGGGCTGATCAAGTCAAGACTTCTCTGGAACATGACCTGCCTGAGCAACACAAGAGAACTCCCACTGTTCTCTACTATACTGTCCAAATAGAGTTAATCAGTCTATATTTAGTAATTTGAAGAGAATAGTCTTCCAGGTTGCTGCTATTTGAATCACAATATTCCAAAGGAGAGGAACATATTTAGGTATGGACAGCATAAGTCATACAAACCATTCACAGCAGCACTTGAGACAAACCTGAGCCTGGAACATTTTCTTGTATGACTATGAGAGTTAGTGTCAAATTCACTGAGCATATGAGGAACTATTGTACGTTGAGGGTGGTGATAAGTCTACATATCTCTAAGAGCTTGTGTATATACACAAAGCTCTGAATTAAGGAACTTTTGTATACACTCTTACTTGTACATGCTTGAGAACAATGTATGTCAACATGTACACAATTAACTAGAACTCACCATAACTATTACAGTACACTGAGAATTTATATATCTCCCTCCCCACTCCCTAAAAAACTAACTTCACCTTATCTGCTTTCATTTGCCTCCTCTTTTATCTGAATAGATTTTTAGACAGCTTTGCTGGCATGGCGTTCCTAAATTTTGTTGGGGAAATGGATGTAGTCTCTATCTTGGGAATTTTAAAATTGTGGAGAGCATCTCAAAACAACTTAAAAAATAATCTGATCAGATTTACTCAGGTAAAATTTTTAGCATTGTCAGATTTCTGAATTTTGCCCCACTTTACCTGTACAAGGCCAAAGTCTGAAAACCTCTATGGTATATAAATTAAAATATTATTATTAAAAATTAACATCAGGGCCATGCTTGGTGTTCACTGAATGGCAATACTCCTTTGTCACGAAAGGTTATTACCATTTCTAAATCCTGACGTTTGTTCCTTTTCTTTCCCTCCCCTCAACAGTTGCAGGGCAACAACAACATGTTAACTGAAAACCAAACAGAGACTTAGTTTTTTGCATTTGCTGACATTTGCAAACTACATATCTATTTTAAAGAAAGCTTTATATAACATATAAGGGGAAGTAAAAAGAAAAAGCAATTCAGTACACTGATGGAAAATGATTGTCATAAAAGAAACTGTAACCCTAAATTATTTGTCAAAAGGTTGCATTTTAGTGGGAGTACTTTCAATTATAATTATCATCTTTTAATTATAGTTATAATCAGGAGAAGAGAGGAGGCAGTTGCAGAACTAAAAACAGTAAACTGCAAGTCTATTTTACTCAAATTGAAGGATTACGTCTATGGCAGATGAGGGGTTTTCCCACACTCTGGGAAAGACCCCACTCTGGATTTTTTACAAAAATTCACTGTATTTAAGTGATAGGAATTTACTAAAAGGAAGGTGACTTAGAAAAGATATACATTTTAAGTAGAAGCATGCAACCATATTTACTCTCATGCTGCATTTTCTGTGCATTAGCAATCTGCATAAAGCATTTTTTCCATATGTTATGTATGTTTGGAATAAAGCTGCCAAAAGAAAAACTGCAGCCAGTGTATATGTATATGAATTTTCAGAAATTTTCAGTTATGAAAATTAGTATGTGAACTTACAAAATACGTGCCTTTTAATGTTTGTTTCCTAAGGCAAGTAGCTAAATAAGATCATCCAAGCCCTTGTTTATATGTAATGTCTATGCAAAATCAGCTTTCCTAATTTCATGTTTGGTAGATGAGTTGGGTTTCAAATTCCATAATCTCATTGACTAAATTGGCTGCAGATTAAGGAAGTTAATATGGAAGGCACAGAATTGAGGAGATCTGATTTATTCATTTTACTAAATTTCCATGCCTCTCATCTCACTAAGGCAATTCCAGGTGACTTATAGTCATTTATATCATCACAGATCTGCTGGAATGTAGCCTCAGCAGCTATCATGAATTTTCATTATAGATGTTATATATTATATATGAGATCAATCAAAAATTGCATTTAAGCAGTATTAAACAGAGACTATATTTGAAAGAACAGGTTTTGTGATCTTGAACTAAATGACAACACTTTGGAATGTAACTCATTGGAAACTTAATTATGGTTTTATCAAGCATGAGAATGGCTAAAAGTCAATTTAAGAAATTGGAAGTGATATTATTCCAGATCAGAAATGTGTGATCTTGTCAGATGCAATCAACCAGAATCACCTGTAGATAGGCCCAAACAAATATTTTATTGTTAATCACCTATACTACAAGAATTTTGCCAGACTTCCTGCACATATAGACCTAAGATTTGATCTCAGACATTTCCTCCTCTGAACTGACTCTAAACTGGAATGTCTCTTTGGTTCCCCTGGCCCCTTTCACCACAGATCCACAATTCCACATTTTTGGAAAAGGCAGTATTTTCTACTAATCAAAAGATACAGCAAAAGATATAGCAAAGATAGTGTGATATTTTACAGTTAATGTTTTGTATTGATTATATTAGTGTATTTATTAATAAACCAGTGACAAATAGTCCTCAACTTATGACCACAATTAGACCCAAACTTTTGGTTGTTCCACATAACAGCTTCACTCAATGACTGCAATCTCAGTCCCAGCTGTGGTTGTTAAATGACTGCATGGGTCATTAAACAGATAGAACGAAAGAGCTGCCTGCCAATAGAGGGCAGGATGAAGAAAAGAAGCTCAAATCCCAAAGGCCATGTTTTGTTTCTCCAGGCCTTCTTCTCTCCTCCATGTGTGAAGGGAACTGCTGCACTAGGGTGGAAAAAGGAAGCTTGGATTTTAGGATCTGAACTTCCTTTCTCCCCCATCTGCCAGAGAAGTTTCCCTCCCCTCCATGCCCTAGCCTTTCTACCATTCAGAAATATTGCATTTGCTTGTTTTTCTGGCTAGAAAGCTAGCAAAGTGTTTCTGAAGGCAAGGAAGACTGATCTTCAGGTTGTAAGCTTCTTTTCTCCAGCCCAGTGCTGAAATTCCCTTCTGCACATGGAATCTGAGCTTAATTTCTCCAGCCTGCTGCAGAAGTCCCCCCCCCCCGATGCACAAAGGGGCAATAGTTTGCAAACTTTCCTGTCAGCTTCCCCCCTTTTCTGACAGCTTTCCCATGGATTTTATGAGGAAACCAGCAGAGAAGATTTCAGATGATCTTGATTGGTAATCAATTTTAAGCACAAACAGGTTGCCAAATTCCTGAAATGCAATCAAATGACCATGTCGGGTATAGCACTTATAACTTCAAGGATGAGTCATAGCTAACTTTTTCTAAGTCTGTTGTAACATCAAAAGGTCATTAAAGTGACTGGTTGTAAGTTGAGGATTACCTGTATTGATAAATACAATATATAAGATATTTTTCTTTTTCTTTAGTGTTTTGGGAGTTATTTTTTCCTCTTTTGTTTTTTGGTTTCTATTTTTTATTTTAAATTTAAATATTGTTTGGTTAATTGTTTATGTTAAAAATGTAAAATAAAATTTAAACAAAGATAAAAAGGTTTTATATATATAAGTAATGCCTATTATAGATATTATATAAACAGATTCACAAATCAAAACTTTCCTCTTCCTTAACATTGTTTTATATTGCCCAAAATAAAATTATGTACTGTATGTGTTTAAATAGGCACTTTCCTTTGTAGACAGATGTTTTAAATAAAGAGGAACACATGGTTCTGTTAGTTCTTCCTTATAAACTAAATTTCATTAAACTTCAATTCTTTAATAAATTTCTTTAATTTCATTACCTTTGTTATGAAACTTTAAATTGTTCTATAGTTTTTAGTTTTAAGTATTCTACCCTTTAGTTTGTATACTTTGATAGGAAAGTTGCCTTAGAACTTTATTGCAGAATAATATAGACACACTAGAAAAAGAACAAAATATTTTGTGATCTTGTGATAAAATTTCCAGTGACTAGAAAAATGATCCACTCATGATCTGTGAAAAACATTTCCTACAATTGCAGCAATGAAACATGGCAAAATTTAGAATAATTCAAGGGGACTTTCCAACCATGGTTCAGCAGAATATTTAGAACATTTATTTTATTATTTATGCACTTTATTAAATGTAGATACTACCCAACTCTCAACAACTCTGGGCAGTTTCAGATTAAAAAATGTTAAAAGCAAGAAAAAAAAGACAAAAGACAAAAAAGAGTGAAGATGGGAAGAGCAACAAAGAAATGAAGGAAACAAAAGAAATAGCCCAATGTAGTCCAAAGGAGGCTTCACTCACCCTGACTTAGAGCAAAGTCTTCAATTCCCCTCAAAACATTAGTTGGTTGGGAGATGTCCAGATTTTGGAGGAATCTCATTCCTGAGTACAGGTGCTGCTACAAAGAAGGTGCATTTTTGGGGTCCAACAGATGTCATTGTTTAATTAAAAAATGGAGCATACCAACCCTTTCAGAACTAATTGGTTGGACAGATAGTATGGGAGACAGGCAGCCGTGTAGGGCTTTATAGATTATGAACAGGACTTTGAATTTCAACAACAAGGCAACCAATGCAACTCATAAACCAAATGGTTTATTGAGGTATACCCATCATGCCCATAGCACTTTGTCTTGGACCATTTGAAGTTTTCAAGTGTGGCTCAAGAGCAGCCCATGTAGATTGCATTGCAGAAGTCAAGGCTTGAGGTGATCAGGGCATGAGTGACTGTAGGAAGGATTGTTAGTAGACTGTTCCAGATTTTTTTAAAAAAAACTACCTATTCGTGTATATTCCTAAAGCAAACTGAATTTGTCAAAAGATGTAAATATGAAAGAAGAAAAACTACAGAGAAGTAAGAATTAAAGAAAAAACACATCCCATAGATGCTTTCTTATACCTTAATGAAAAGCATCAAAGCAGTAATTAAAATAATTATACTTACCAGGCCACTTAAAGCTACAATCCATATGTAAGACCCAGAGGTTAAAAGCTATAAAACAAAAATGTGTAATTTAAAATGGAATTTAGATTGCACAGTCCTTATGCTAATATTATTTCAACACTAACTCAAATACAATAAAAGAGAGAATATCATAAATTACATTTTTGTTTTTGTGCAATAAAGGGGCTCAAGTAATTGTTTAAATGTTATGAGTTTAGAGCAAGATTTGGTTCTGGAAGCAGAGCAACTGAAAAATCTGAACGAAGGCTGAATGGAATCTGAATAAAGCTGAATGAAAAAGTAGAACAAAAGGAGTGAACGTTTGCTGGGATTGCTAAGTTTTTTTATTGTAAAATTCAGTTTGATTTAATAAAACTCTTTTCTCCAGAATGTATTATGAAAACCAACTTCTTACAGTAAACATGTAAAAAAGTGCCTTTGCCTTTTATTAACCATCTATATGTTCAAGAAAAAAAACCACAGCTTTTAAAAACAAATCAGGCAACAAAAATACCAAGAATATACCCTTGCTCAGAAACTTATTTTAACTTACTTTATACTATGATGCTTACATCAAATAGAGCAATACTAATTAGAGATGTCTGTCTGTCTGTTTATCTATCCATCCATCCCGTATACAATGAAACAATTATTTATTCCTCCCTGACACTGCTACAAAAAGAACTGAAAATGAATATGTAACAAATTAAAAATGGCCAACTGCATTTTTCAGACTAACAGAAAGAGAATTAGGAAGAGTTGTTTAAAACTTTGCACACTACTTTCAAAATCCAAACTATATTATGTCTATCTTCCATTTTTAAAAAATAGAACTTGCAATGTACAAAACACAAAATTTATCATATGTCAGATATTTAATTATTCTGCAAGAGAGATTACAGCATGATCTCAATCGCTGGCAGAATGAAAGAAAGAGTGATTTTTAACGGCACCTATCAGTTCATTATGATAAGATTGGAAAGCAAAGAAAGTGAAGCTATGATAATATCTAGAAAACTGTCAAGAGTTGCTCTGCTTTGCTGTAAGATGGAAATGCTTAATTAAGTAAGGAGTTGCAAAACATATTGGTCTGAATATTTAGGGAAGTGTAAAAGTGTCATCCAGACTAAATCCATATTAATAGCCTGATCTGAAAGGTTATTTGCCAATGAAAAGCCATAATTTATTATTGAAGTAGCTATCTGTCAAACAGATTACCTAAGAGTTATAGAATTATTTAAAAATGGAAGAAACAGAAGACAGGCATCTCCCCAACATAAAATATTCTCTTAGGTGTGTTTTTAAAAAATAAAATTGTAGGGTAACACATTTATTAATAAGGGAATAAATAATAAACAAATGAATTCATTAGTCTAGGATGGAAATTTGAGTTCTATAGGAAATTTTAAACCAAAGTCCAACCAAAATCTATTATAAAATAAAATACTAAAAGCACACTGAAAATTGGTTTCCCCATTGCTAGCAATTAAAGTGGGGTAAAGCTATGGGATGTATTAAGGTTTAACTTTCACTCACATGCAAGATACATATGTACTGAGTATCATCATTAAGCTCCTATTGCTATCTGTATCAATTTACTGGGCATCTGCAGATTTACGCTACAGTGTTTAGTGTATTTTTAAAAATCAGTTTTGGAATTCTTAGGACTAAATGTTTGGAAATAAGGGTTATTGTACCTGGAGTTTCTAGAAAATAGTGGGTGCAAATGGAAAATGCAGAACTGCCAAATTAAGGCAAAACAAATTAACACATACAAACCTGCAAACCCAATATATAAACCAGCGTCTTGTTTGTGATGGAAAATTGTCCTAGAATTTGTGTCACTTGTACTCTTGGAATGGAAGAATAAAATGGAACAAAAAGAGCAAATACAGGCCCCAAGCTGTTGAGACAAAATATATGCAAAAATGGAATATCAACAGAATTCTTACAGAAAGTATTAACTCTCTTCCTTAACTATTTTGAATAATCAAATGCATTTTAGTACATTTTAAAGTATTAAATACTGTAGTCAGTTTACTAACAGATACATTTTAAATACCACAAAAGATATTTGAATGCTGCATACAAGTGATAGTTTTAAGAGAAGGGAATATGTAATAGGTAGAACTGTGGAGTCCTTGTGGTACACTGATAATGTTATCTAGATAGGTAACAAAATGTCTGCAAGCAAGCAACCAAATTCAGAAGCCACCAATGACTCCACAAACAATAATTTATTGTGAGCTGCTACTTTGACATACAAATAAATACTGCCAGAAATCAAATGAAAATCAATGCAAATGATATTTTCTTTTAATTATTCAAGTTCTGTATATTTATTTAAAATATTTATACGGCCACCCATCTTATGGGTGATTCGCAGCAAAAATAATAAATCATAAAGAAGAAATCAGTAATGCTAACATCAAATCTCATGGTACCCAGCCCCACCACACTTTTGTACATTTGCTGGATCCAATCTCCCTCTAGCCCAGGCATGTCAAACTCGCGACATTACATGAAGTCGCACAACATAGCAGGACGGTTTTGCCATTGCTGGCAATGGGGTGGGCGCGGCTTCCAGATGACGCATCCGGCCCGCGGGCTGGCAGTTTGACACCCCTGCTCTAGCCTGATGCTTTCATATTCAGACAATGTGGGTCAGATTTTGGTTCAGTAGGTTGCATAAACCCAAGCAATTTGTTAGCATATTATGGAAGTACTAAGCTATATATTATGACTCAGTTTGATTAAACCCTTCTTTTCCTCTTCTCTGTACAGTGTTGAATTTAGACAATAATTTTAATTTTTGTGTCTATATAATAGATAGTTTCAGATATTTCATAAGTTTTAAATGTCAAGTATGGTCAACAGGATTTTAAAAAGGCAGTTTTCCCCAACTTAACTTCTTAATGAGGGGAAAATTCCATTGATAGATTGTTAATTCTGATAGCTTTTTTAACACCAAGCATTCTTATTCTACTTTAACATCAAAACAACTTTTTTCTCCCTTTCTCTCTTGCTTCACCACACAATGTGCAGCAAATTTAAAAACAGATTTCTTAGATCTTTCTCTTTAACACATTCCCTAGCACCACAAAAGGCTGCTGTTTCTTGTTCATCTATGATTCCCAGCATCTTCATTATAAGAAGCTGGAGAGGATTCTGAGATGCATGCTGCTGCCAAAAATGAGGAAAAGAAAGAATGGGAAACCAGTTCTTCTTATTTGTCACACTTCTTGTCACATAGCCACAGACATACATTTCCTGATCTTTCGCAGCTGACCATTCTTTTCCTGAGAAATCACTCTACCACAGGCCAACAAAATGGGAAAAGGGAAAAGGCCAGATGGATATCTTAAAAATAGTTGTGGGTCACTGAGGAATAGCTGGTGTGCTGATCAGTTGTTTGGAGACTACCAATGCAACAGTATCAGCTAGCAGCATCCATGAGACCTGAAGGTATTTGGCAGCATATCTTTTGTAGTGGAAGAAACTGCAAAAAACTAGGCAAATCCTTCTTGCCAGTGCAATGTTTGATGGCAGCGGATTGGTTATTTTTTTTTTTACAATGGTGTAATAGTAGGTGGGATGACCTTGAAAGACAAGAGAAGACCCATAGACTAAACAATGGTCTGGTATCTGAGTCTGCAGAAAGAACAGGGGCATGACAAATGTCTTAAAGGAGGCCTCCCTAGTTTCTTGGGGGGAAAGATGTACTTTCAGACTTGCAAGGTTCTGTTAATGTCCTCTGCAATAAAATTAGGGCTAGGACTTCTGGTGTGGACTACCTCACAAGGTTGACAACCACTGGACTGCCACATGCATCCTGTGGGCCATCTGTTGTGTAGTCTGCTCTATAGGAATATTTCTATTGTCAAACTGGTCTTGTGGGAAATCTTTGATCCGAGCTATATCAGCATACTTGTTCATCTAACTTGAACATTACACCCATATAATGGTGTAATGGCTGGGAAAATGTGAACTAAGAAATTTCTCTTCTACTTTGTTCATGAACTTATAAGAGCTTAGGGAAGTTACTAGAAGTGTCTGCACGATATGCTTAACCCAGGGAGCTGGAATCATACAGTACAATAAAAGTTGTCTTAGACAACAGAAGCAATTAAAATCTGTCACTTTCCACCATTGCTGGTTTTCATGGACCATTTAGAAAAAACAACACAGTGACCTGATGTCAACTGCCAAAAGAGATGGGGTGGCTTATCATTTCCATAACCTTCTGCCCTTATTCTCCAATCCATTGGGCAGTGGGAGAATGAAAAGTAAGATGGAAAAGAAACAGTGTTGGCATAGCAATCCTCTTTTTGTGAGTCAATCTAGGATATCTGTCAACATTAGAGTGTTTTAACTCTCTTATCCATATTTGTATAACACAGTTGACTGACAAAGGTTTAGTCCCACCAACCCTAAACCTGTTATGGGTTAAAATTTACCCCACAAACTTGTTAATAAATATCGCAATTCATATATCACACTATCTCTTTTTCTGACTCAGTTAAACATGCCCTACGAACAAGACTACTAGTACATTTTTCCAGATTAATCAGATTTCTTTTCTTTTAATGTCTGGTGGCTAGCAACAAAACTCTGGCTTACAACTAGCCTGTCCTCTTTATCTGAAAAACGTTGTGGGATTTTGTCAGAGTCAAGGGCATTCAGGAGATTGGAACATTAAAAAGTTCCATTTCCTAAGTTTAAAAAATATTAAGTAATATCAGAATGTCAAGAGCTCTGGTAGATATTGTGGTGCTAACAGTATCACACTACTGATAAATGTATATAGACAAAATATGTATACCCGTATTTTGTACTAGCAAACAATCATTTCTCACAAATCTAATAATATGCCTAATTATATATGTAACGTCTACTTCCAAAAACACATAAATCCATCATATTGGAAACTGTTATCCAAGAGTTATTTTTTTATGTTTCTCAATATGTATAATGTTTTTCTACCCTCATGTCTAACTGAAGTGCACTGTTGGGGTTCCCACTGAAATTTAATATTCTTTAATAAGCCTTGACTTGGACATATCCTGGCCTGTGACCATAATAAATATTTGATTTGATCTGAATAAGCCTTGACAAAAACACAAGTATTATTTAATTATTTTGTGCCCCAAACGGCAAGTGAAACCTAATGTATTGGTTTAATAGAAAAGAATTATTGTTCTTATCTCACAAATCTCAAGTTCCATCTAACAAAATACTTACTGAATGATAGAACTAAAGCTATTATGTATCTTTCCATTTGTGTATTATAGAATATGCTCAAAATACAGCAAAGAAATTGTATTTCCTGGAAACTAGACTGTTGCACTGGCTGTGTTTTAGGTATTTTCATTCTCACTCCAGCATACTTCTTTTGGTCTCTCCTGCACTGAATTTGTGTCTTCTCTTTGCCCAACTACACAATTAACTATTCTGCATTAACATAACATTTTTTCCCATTAATAGCCTTTGGCAATATTATTGTAGGCTAGTCTAGAAATATGTATCATTCATATATAATCCAATACAAATATAGCATGGGAAATGCACAGTTTAGTTTAAATATATAACTGGTCCATAGGAAAGGACAGTCATCCTCTCCCCTGACAATGAGCAGGAAGTGAGGAAAATCTAAAGAAAAACTGTCAGCTGAAATGTGAAATTTGAAATGTGAATGGATAGGGTGCATTAAAATGAAACACACAAATGTCCCAATTACATCTAAGTTTGATCTTTGGTTTTCAAAAGATGCTATCATTGTAAGATTGGGACTGGAAACCTCTGCCCCTTTCACAACAAGAAAAGCTCACAATACTTGCAACAGCAGCAACAGCAAACACTGAACATTATATACTTTCACCTTATTTTGCGAAACAGTTATTTTGCTTCTTCTTTCTGCATTACTTATGTCTACAAAGGCTACTATTTTATCCAGAACACTAGATGCTTCAGTTTTAGAGAGAGGAAATGCTTCATCTCTATAAAAGGGGAGTGTGACCTAATCAGTCTTAAGAACAATATACCAAAGAGGAAACAGTTGCATATGAAATGTACCGCAACAAGGAACACAGCAGAGAACTTAATGAAGGAGCAAAACGTAAGTACAGATAACATTTTTTCTATAGATTAATTATTGTAAAATATGAATATTTATCAAACTTCAGTAGTTCATCAAAGCAAACAAATGAACTACCAACTGGGCAGCAGGCTTTTATTCTGGGATTATAATTAACTTTTATTTGAATAGCAAAAATATAAGGATTAACTACATCTAACTATAAAAACAATTAATCATAGGCAAAGCAAAGGTCTCAGAGACAATTTGCTTTAAGTTGTTTTGGTTTTGCTCTAAGATAAACATTATTAAAAATAAAACATAAACTTTGAAATTCCCTTTCAGTGCTTAAAATGTCATACACTTCAGCCCTCCATTAAAATGTTTTATTTTATTTCATCTTTATATGGCATTATTCATTTGGAAAAATCATCTTGGTTTCTTTAGAATATTGTATATAATCAAAGTTCCGCCCATTGAACAGGGTGCTGTCTATTCCCATTTAATTAGTCTTGGAATCATTATATGCTGGACTAACAGAATCCCTATAGTATCTTTCTGGACAGTTAATTGAACCAAAAATACTTGAAAGATCTTAAAAAGGCAGGTTTATGGGGGGCTGATTCCATTTTTTGGGGAACATGCTGGGATGAAGCATATTGGTGACACTTATTTATCTAACAAATTTCTCTTTCAGGATAATTTCAATTTGAAAATTGTAGATATTCTTTGGGGGGAAAAGTCATGGAAAAGCATCCAATCTTTGGACCAGGTTATTGCTAATCAAGCCTTTAATTCACCCGAGTCTTCTGTCAGAAGAGATTAGATTGCTGAAAATTGCCCCTGGAGTATAATTAGTTAAAATTTATCTTGATTTCGCAATTTGGTCCAGATGCATCAGTAGTATATAAACTCCAAAATTATTGTCAATATTAGTATATAAATCTTTTGTATGATATTAACAGTTTAAAAGTGAAAAATTAATGAATAGAGTTAAGGTAGATACTAGCAACAACTCTGGGATAACAAGTTGAAAGAAATTCAATAGTAGAAGTTTAAAAGAATACAAAATATGCTTCTTGCGATGTTACAACAATTAGAAAAACTTTCAGTTTAATTGGACACCTCAGAGAATGTTTTTAAAAAGTTGGCGGTCAACCTCAGTATGCTGCAAGTGCAGAGTTGATTCATTTATGATATAAGCTTCTCCTAATGTTGCCAATTTTGGTTTAATATCTATAAGACTGATAATATGTTGTTTACAATATGGCTTATAGATTTGAATGTATTCTTGATCTGTATACCAAGCATTTGGAATTTATATAAAGAGCTATGCTTTACCAGACTGATCTTTTCAGCAAAAGATGCTGCAAACACAATACTGAAAATGCATTCAACTCCAGGTTTACCATTCCTGGATCAATCATATATAAACACTTCTGCCTAATTTGTTTTCTGACAGTATAGTGGAAAGATTAATCATTATTATTCTGCATGATCAAGGACTAATGATGGGCTTACTGACTTCCTCTGTATAAAATATATTTTTCTTTTCTCTTTTTATTTTTTCTGATGGTTTTTCTTCTTTTTTCATTTAATTAAAGCAGTTAAAATGTACTATATCACATACATTTTACTTTTACGTTAACATTGACCATTTCCAAATAACAGTGTTCTCTTACAGAATTTAACTTCAATGCATATGGTGTAGTTTTATGGAATTTTATTTTGACAAAATTGCAAATATATCTTTCAAGAAACTCTTACCATTATAAAAAAAACATAGACTCAAGTTTTGACAGCTAAATATCAGTTTAAGGGACTAATTAACATCTGTGTTATAGAAGTGTATCCCATAGCTATTATTATTAAAGACACAAGTTTTATACAGGTTAAAGATTTAAAACAGGATGCCTTTACTTCTCATCAACCATTTTCATATAAAAACAAACAGAATAATCTGCTTTTCAAATTTAAATAAAATTGATTTATTAACATTTTGAGCTTGGGTAAAATACAACAAAGCAAGAATAATTAAAAGCCATAAACATAAAATAAAAATGTCTGAATGCCAACAAAACTGGCTTATGTACAAAAAATTGATATAACAATTTTATATTGAAAAATTGAAAAGAAGAGCAGCAAGGAAAAGAAAGTGATAGTTCCCTGCCACTCTGGCTCCTGTTTACCTTTATGGTTGGGGTGAGCAGTTCCATGTTAGCTAACAGACCGAGCTGACAGGATTATTGTTATGCAACAACATTTCTAACATTACTTCTAATATTATAATATTATAACTACTAAAATCCCATACATTAAAGTTAACAATATACTAAAATTTGGGGAAAGCAGGGGAAAACAGGAGATTCAGACAATTCAAATGAGTATAAAGATTTATTGCAAGCTGAAGCTCTCTACAAAAATCTGACCTACTAATGGTCAAGGGGAATGATTGGGAATAAGAAGGCATACAAGATGGGCTGGACTTAGATGTCTTGCAGGTGTGCAGGGACTCATGACTTATGTTGCTTTTGACCCCTCCCTCAGACTGAGCCTGGTCATCTCCTACATCATATGGAAATTTGTTTTACATTAAGAGCATCCAATGCCCCATATATAGCTATGGCAATATATCCTCTTTCTTCCTTTTCTTTATTTGTTGTCCTTATTTCTCATCTTTTTCTAACATAATATTAAATTAAATTTAAAAATTAAAATAATATAAAATACAAGTCCTGCAACCCATTCATTTCAACAGCCCTTGTTCCTTATTCCAGAATACACATCTACAATGGTTAAGTTCAAAAGTAAATTCAGTATAAAGTGGACTAATATCCTGCTTACATTAATAATGCTGCAAGAATGGTGTAATACTGTTAAGCAATTCGATTTGCTAACTGTACACTAGATAGAACAAAATAAAAGAAATCATGAAAACCTGGAAATGAAAAGACCTGAAACTCATTTGGTCTTTACAACTATCTCCCTTGCTGCTGCTCAGTCTACTAATCCAATATATCTTATTTTTAAGATTATTTTTAGTTTTAGATGATTTATTTATTGTTATGCTTTAAAACTGTAGGCTACCTCAGTTAGTTTTTACAATAGAAAAAGGGTATTTGCGATAAATAATTAGCAGAGACCTTTAATTTGGACACAGTCAACTTCTTAAGCATGTAAAATATTTCTAATATTGAAATCCAGTCAATGGAGAAAAGTTAACATTAACTAAAACAAAAAATCCAAATGCCTCAAAATTTATGTGATAGCACAAAATAGAACTTCAATATTTAATAGTATTTTTATTACTTCCCTAACATTTTAATCACCAATCATTATTTCCCTATTATTTATCTCTTTATTTAATTCAGTGTAGGTGCCACACATTTCCAAATTGATTCTAGATGACTTTTTGGGGCGGAGGGAGAGGGGAAAGGATTCTGTGATATTTCATTTCCATAAAACATATTTTTCCATTCATAATTTTATATCTTTATTTATTAAGCTGAACCTAAGAGAGCACATGTATTAATACTTAAGACAACAGGGAAGCTGTTGTCAGTTTTTAAATTATTGCTATCATCTTATTTTAAAATTACCCTATGTTACCTAACAATGTTAAATCAAAAAATCATTTGCATATTGACAAGATAGAATTTTGTTGTTTTTGAAATGAAGAAATAATTTCATACTATCTAATTTCTGAACTTCTAAACTGCTTAGCTATTAAAAAAACAGAACATTTGAATTCATCCTAACATCTTTCTGTTCCTTCTTTTGTCACTTTTTCTAGGCCTTCTGAATTTCGAGTCATATTAACCATGGCAACAAACTTAGCCTCTCCATCTTCTATAACAAATCAAACTTGTGATTTATATGAACATGAAGATTCAGCAAGGATTTTATTGCCTACCTTCTACAGTGTTATTTTCATAATTGGAGTACTTGGAAATGGACTTGCTCTCACTGTGATTGTAAAAAATAGGAAAAAAATGAATTCGACCACTATTTACTCAACAAATCTTGTTGTGTCAGACATTCTTTTTACAACAGCTTTACCTACAAGAATAGCATACTATGCACTGGGTTTTCACTGGCCGTTTGGAGAGGTACTCTGTAAAATTACAGCCCTATTCTTTTATATCAACATTTATGCAGCTGTGAATTTTATGACATGCTTGAGTATCGACAGATTTGTAGCTGTGGTTCATCCTTTAAAAACCAAGTTCAGAACAGTTAAAAGTGCCACATACATTTTTTGCTTTGTATGGTTTCTTGTACTTGTCCAAACTCTCCCATTACTTACACTACCCCTGTCACGTAAAGAAGAAAAAAGGACCACGTGCATGGAATATCCAAACTTTGAACAAATTGAACAACTCCCTCTGATGCTTCTAGGTGCCTGTTTACTTGGATATGTGGTTCCTCTTGCAATTACAATAATCTGTTATTCAAAAATCAGTTACAAACTGTGTCAAACTGCAAAACAAAACCCACTAGCAGAAAAATCAGGAACAAACAAAAAGGCAATTAATATAATTATCTTCATCATTGTTGTATTTGTAATCTGTCTTACTCCCTATCATCTTGCCATTATTATATATATGATTAAGAAGCTTGTACAAGGAAATATTTTATGCAGCCATCAAAAGATCTTTCAAAAATCTCTCCACTATACTGTACTCCTGATGAACTTAAATTGCTGCATGGATCCTTTCATCTATTTCTTTGCTTGCAGAGGATACAAAAGGACAATAATGAAAATACTGAGGCGTCAAGGAAGCATTTCAGAATCAAGTGCTGCCAGAACTGTTCCTGATGAAAGCTCCCGGGATGTTGGCGACACACAACTAGTTCCCCTTTCAGCATCTTTAAATGGAAAAAGGTTAACACAAGCCCTTACATTTTGAATGTGCCTCCAGAATCTTGATTTCAAAAATGCTGGAAATAGCAATAATCATCATAGCAAGAAAGGCAAAGAAAGAAGAAAGAGAAATCCAATTGTACATTTAAAAAAAAATCTCCAAATCTGATTTTTCAAGAGTGAAGCTGAGGATGGATTGTGCAACATACCATTACCACAGATAATTTGATTCAATAATATTTAGGGTTTTCCAATATTTTTTGTATCTTGCTCTCATGTCGTTTCTCCCTGCAAAGATCATGTGTATTGTATATTTCTATTTTGGGATCCTAGCACCCAAGTTCTCAGGAGAAAGCAACTAGTTTAATGGGTTTAAATAATTGGGCTCTAAACCTCAAATTGGCAAAATAACAAGTAACAGATATGTAAAAGGGAATATTTAACGTTTTCTTTTTCATATCTGTATATGAAATACATTTATTTATATAATGACCTATATAAAATCATTTAATTATAAACAGTTTTGTTTCTCAGGAAGAAGTGTGTAGTTAGCTTTAGGTAATTTACTATATTGTTAGAAAATAACCCCCAAGCTTTTAAATAACATATTGAACACTGGATCCTATGTTTGGTTTGATTATTCCATGATAATTTTAAGATATATCACCTACGTAGTTTAAAGGTCATGTAACAAAAGCAGCTGAAAAGCAGCTCTAGGATGGAAGGCTAAAAGTCTCAAACCTCTCACAGAAGCCCACAGATAGGCACTCTCTCTTGCCTTGAGGCAGTGGCTTGCAATTTCTGCAAGTGCTTCACTTTGTCTCCTTTCCCAAATAATAAATATAAGGATTTTGCAACCTCTGCCACCTTTCTGTCTATTAAAAGATAAAAATGGTTAAAAAAAGGCTAGAAGGTAAATGGATGAAATAAGCTGAATTGTACCACTTTCTAGTTTAACAATGAAGAGGTGCATGGCTAGAAGGTTTAGCACTTAGATGCGGTAGCATTTAGATGGGGAGGGGAGAATCAGGCCTATCTCATAAGAGATAAAGAAAATCAAACATTACTTTAAAAAGTGTTCAATATTTCTACTTCAAGTATCAACATTTTCTTTTGGAAAAAGCAGATACACCCACTCCTTCTTTAATGATCTCAGTTAGCAACTATTCACAAACACAAAGGTAATAAAATTCATTTTCTGACCAATGCATGCATTTACAAACAAATTTTGTGCTCCTGACAACACATGCCAGAGCGAGAGTAATACTGACTTAGCTGTGCAACACAACTTTATCTGAATGAAACAACAGCAATCAGTGATCTCTCTATCATGTGTTCACTTAGTGACCATTTCATTTAATGATCTGATCACTAGAATGGAACATGGTCGCTAAACAATAAGTGGGTGTACAGATAAAATGCTTTCAGAAGATCACAAGGTGCTATTATACTGCTGCAAATAAACTTTTAAAAATCTATTCAAATACTGGAGAAAGTTTCAAAGACATATTTCAGATCAGGAAAAGATTCTAAAGAGAAGTTATTTTCCATACACAACCTGAGGATATGCATAAAAGACTACAAAGATATAAAAGGAGACTTATATAGCATGTGAATGTGCCTTGAATCAGTGTTGACTTACAGAAATAAAAAAATTAACCTTCATAAAGAATTGTGCTTAGACTTTTAACCTATTTTCTCAGGAAAAAGGTTTCTTAATATTCCTAGCATGTTGAAACAAAGTCAGTCTATTTGCATCAAACTTAATGGTCACCATTCCCCTCCCTTCCAACCTAATAAGCATGCCGCCAAAACCAAGCCTGGGAAGAATTTGTTTTAAGTAGATTTCTGTTACCTCCCCTAAGAAAGAATACACATGAATAATTCTGTTTGTGTTCAATTGCACTCGGCCAATAAATTTTTTTAATTATTACTGTGTTAATAGTCAGGCAACTGACAATATGATGCCTACCTAGGGATACAAGAACAATGTCTAACTACCTAACATAGGGCTATTATTCTTGGGCTACAAAGTCTATGTAGCTACAGGTAATCCTTGACTTACAACAGTTCATTTAGTCACTGTTCAAAGTTACAATGGCACTGAAAAAAGTGACTTATAATTCTTTCACACTTACAATCATTGCAGTATCCCCATGGTCATGTGATTAAAATTCAGATGTTTGGCAACTGACTCATGACAGTTGTAGTGTCTTGGGGTCATGTGATCACCTTTTGCGACTTTCTCTCAAAGTCAGTGGGGAAGCCAAATTCACTTAACAACCATGTTACTAGCTTAACAACAGCAGTGATTCACTTAACAACTGTGGCAAGAAAGGTTGTAACGTGGAGCAAAATTCACTAAGCACTATCTTGCTTAGCAAGGGAACTTCTGGGCTCAGTTGTAGTTGTCAATTGTACTAGACAACAGCAATCTATTGATTTCCTCAGCTCCAATAAGGTGGTCCTATTTATCAACAATGCAGATCAAAAATATATTTTACACATATATTCAAATATGTGTATCTGAATCTATAAATAGGCTTCATGCTGACACAGAGCTAAGAACAGTTGGACAGATCAATCAAAAGGCAATCAAAAGAAACCATACTAAGATAATATTGTAGAAAATATTTTTTTTCCTATTTAGTGGGAAACCAGTCAGTGATCTATCCAACAAAAAATCTGTAATTGGTTAGTTTCTATAATTATGTAACAAACAAAATGGAGAAGTAGGGAGGGTAACTTTATCTTCTGCAATATCTGCTGTCAAGAATTCTTTGTTGCAATCTTGTTTTAGGACCAGTTTGTTTTGCATCAGTTTGTTCCTCTTTATCTTAATCACAGAACTGTTTGTATTGTTTCTATATGGTGCTCTTCTCTTTCATAATAAGGCTATTCTTTCTTGAGTGGCCTTGTTCTTGTAAACCCAATAATATATATGGATAGCTTAGTCCCTCTTACTGGGACTAAGAGAGATAAGATGTAAAAAGTAAGCATTTTTTTAAAAGTTCCAAGTATTTCATAAAAGAATACTTTGATTCCTGAGTGGTTAGGTGCAAAATTCAAATGTATGCATGAATTGAAAATTTCAATGAAGGGGGAAAACCTAGAACAGGAGTATCAAACTGCCGGCCCACAGGCCGGACATGTCATCGGGAAACCATGCCCACCCCATTGCTGGCAATGGCGAAAAAGCTCCGATACATTGCGCAACATCATGTGACATTGCGAGTTTGACATGTCTGACCTAGAAAGACAACTGCTGACATAACAGTGATTTTATCTGTATATTGCTAAACACTTGTGTCTGTTTGATACTTTGCAATCTTCAACTGGGTGAAATGCTGCAATATAGAGCAAACCTTTGTCAACAAAAGGCAAAGTTATCTCAAATGGACTAACTTACAGAATGCCAAGACCCAGTACCCATTAGTGAAATTTGTGGAATTTTTTTGCCACCTCAGCATAGCTATGAAAAGCTGCGTTCATGTGATCCCCATTTCAATGTTTCCTTACAGCCTCCCCACAAACCATGGAGAACCCAGAAGGAACTGATATGGCTGCCGATTCTCCTACATTTCTAGTCACCTTCATACAAGCAAAGTTGTTCGTTGTGGGAAGCTTGCAGGGAGAAAGTCAATGAGGAAATGGTCCAGTTCTTCTGTACTCATACTGAGCCATCATTTGTGCACTCCCTTGCTCCTTCCCCCACCCGGCAGCAGCCATTTACCTGCTGGTAGGGCAGGGCAGGGCAAAGAAAGGAAGATTTCCAATACTCACTACCAGTTTCTCACAAGGAAACTCAATGGGGAAGATAATAGGAAATTGGAAGTCACTCCCGCTTCCACTGATTTTTTCTAATTTTTTATTCACCCTACTGTCATTCTGTTTCTCTGCTTAGGTAAAGAAATATGTCTGAAATGATGACCAAATGTACAATGGGTTGTATAGTTGTAATTAATATTATATTTAACATCTGTCCATAAATACAAGTTACTATGATATGAAGAAGTAGTTGGTTTAATAACTCATTAACTTTCCTGTTAAGCTGCTCAGAGGAAAAATATTTGATGGCATAGTAAAAAAATTGCTGGTATGTTTCATGAAGGCAGTATTTACTCTCATGTAATAAACATTTGTCGATTGTACCTAAAATTAGTTGCTCAACAACAAAAATAGGACAGTTGTCTTTGCAGGTGTAGCTCTGCAGCAGGAAATAAAGGAACAGAAATCAATGGAGTTATTACTTCTCCTTGCATTTTTCTCTTATTTAATATGGGGTGGGGTGGGGGGTGGGCAGTCAGTGTCTAAACATCTGTTCTCAATTAGAGAAAATATCACTTAAAGTTAGTGCAATGTATAATCTTTTATGGATGTTTAAACTACACTTACAATTGAATTTTTCATATCAAAAACTGTCTGAAAAAAGCTGTAATTATATTTGTTACCAGACCCATAGATTTAAAAAGTATTCAGCAAAATAAAGTATCTTCAAAAATTATCTTCATTCCCATTATTTTCTGAATGTCAATGAGAGCCTTATGGAAAAAAAATTGAGTGATTATCAAACACCTCACTGAATTTTCTGTTTTCTTGGTTAACTATTTACTCTTATTGGGTCAATACTGTAATTGAATTAGTCTCAGTTATCTCTACCAAGTCCTTAGTTTCTTTCACAAATTTACTCCAAAGAAATGTGAGTTTTCCTAATCAACTTGATAAATTTCTTTTTTCTCCAGCAGTTTTAATCAGCTTAATGTCTATGGAGATTCTCAGTCATCTAGGTCAGGGGTAGGCAACCTCTACCCCTGATCTAGGTCATGGTTGTCCCAAAGGAGCTTTATCAAGAGGCAATTGGATTTGTTTTTCTTTGAAGATGTTTCGCTTCTCTTCCAAGAAGCTTCTTCAGCTCTGACTGGATGGTGGGGAAAGGATTTATATTCCTTACAGACAGCTGGTCATTTACATTATTTTAGAGTTGTTGAGGCCACTTGGAGGTTTATGTGTCCTCAGGGTCACGTGAGTGGTGCAAATGGGTGTGGAGCCTTCTTTGAACTGCTGAAAGGACTGTGTTGTAGACTGAAGTTAGATGCTGTCATATTCCTCCCCCCTCTATTGAAAGACATTTTTGACATAGATGGCCTCTTTGAGCCCTCTTTCAAACCAGCAGTCCTCTCTGTCCAGAATGTGGACTTTACTGCCTTCAAAAGAGTGGCCTTTGTCTTTTAAATGCAGGTGGGCTGCTGAATCTTATCCTGATGAGTTTTTTCTCCTATGCTGTGCCATGCATTTATAAAGTGGTTGTTTTGTTTCCCCAATGTACAGATCTGCAGATGTCTCTGCATATATCAGTGATGGCGAACCTTTTAGAGACTGAGTACCCCAAATGCAACCCAAAACCCACTTATGCATTGTTGGGTGCTGGGTGGGTGTGGCCCATTGGGTAGATGTGGCCAATTGGGTGGATGTGGCCCATTGGGTGGGCATGGCTCTGGTGGTAACAGCAGACTGGGTGGGACTAAAAAGGTCAATCAATCAATTCCAACTCTGCAAGATCTTTTTTTTCCCGCGAGAAGTTGAAATTGACTGATTGATTGAACCTTTTTTTTTTTGCACATGGCGGCGGAGGCCTAAAGCAAAAAAGGTTTTATAAAACCCAGCTGAAGGCCTAGGACTGGGGTGACGGCGCGCATGCCCACAGAGAGGGCTCTGAGTGCCGCCTCTGGCATCTGTGCCATAGGTTTGCCACCACTGGCATATACCAAGCAGTTCTAAGACGGTTCCACACACTTCAGGACACAGATAAATTTTCAAGTGGCTTCAACAACTCTCTAAAAGAATGCAAATGACCAGCTGTCTGCCAGGAATATAAATCCTTCCATTCCGCACCATCCAGTCAGAGCTGAAGAAACTTCTTGGATGAGAAATGAAATGTCTTCAAAGACAAAAACAAGTCCAGTTGCCTCTTGAAAAAGCACCCTTTGGATTTTAATCAGCTTGCTCCTGTGCATTTTGGGGGATAGATATATTTACTTATTTGAAATGAGACATTTCATCAACTCAAAATGCTATATATAGATATATAAAAGCAATAAACAACAGTCAGCATGATGTATTCTTTTTTTAAAAATAGAATCCTAAAAACTAAGTCTTTTAGACTTAGTAACAGTGAGATATAACTTTATAAAGCCAATGCTGATCTTGTCTCATCTACAATATATGGACAAGAAACCAGCATTTTACTCCTGCTCCTTTTAAAAAACTACCTCAAAAAATAAATTTTATTTGGTAATTTCTTGTCAGAACTCTAGAAATGTCCATTGGCACAGAGTTCATAAAAACTAGCCAAAGGATATTCATTTAAGATATAATTACAATATTTATTTTTAGGTATTTCTATTACTTGGCAATGCCCTTTGTATTATCATTAAGATAGGTACCAGTGTTTATCTATAAATGTAAATAAAATGTAGTGGCTTAGGATTCAGCCATTTGCCTACTATTCACTTTCTTGCTAATGCTAGCAAAGCATTAGAATTTAATTAGTTAATATTTATTAATTATTAATTTATTTAGATGGTATACAATGCATCAGAGGAGTGCAAAATGCTGATATCTGAAAGCAGTATTTTATAACTGTCCCTTATGGTTTCATCATGCACGAAAAAGAAAGGAAGTCTAGTGATGAAGACTGTCAGAAAGGAGATGGTCTGAAAAACAGAAAGACCAAATGTAGACATACAATTGGCAAAACATCAGCAACATGCCCAGCTGTGATCAGTGAACCAGATCTACAGATAAGTTAATAATCAGCAAAGCAGTACTAATTATTAAGTGCAAAATAGTCATTAATCCTATCTGATTAGCAGTTAAATTTGTACTGTCTACAATCCATGAACTGCTCCCAGGTTCTATGTGGCTCCATCACTACTTGTATATCTAAATTTGATAGCAAATTTCAATATTTTCCCTATTTTGGGATAATGGAACATAAAATTAACAAGAACATTAAGCCTTTGTGAAGTTTAACACAGGTACTCCTTGACTTAAGACCACAATTGAGCCCAAAATTTCCTTGCTAAGCAAGATAGTTGTTAAGTGAGTTTTGCCCCATTTTACGACCTTTTTAGCCACAGTTGTTAAGTGAATCACTGCAGTTGTTAAGTTAGTAACATGGTTAGTAAGTGAATCTGGTTCCCCATTGACTTTGCTTGTCAAAATGTCATAAAAAGTAATCAATCACATGATCCAGGGACACTATAACCATCTTAAATATGCGTCAGTTGCCAAGCATCCAAATTTTGATCACATGACCATGGGGATCTGCAATGTTTGTAAGTGTGAAAAGTGGTCAGAAGTCACTTTTTTCAGTGCTATTGTAACTCTGAACAGTCATTAAACAAATGGTTGTAAGTCAAGGACTGCCTGTACACATTTTGCATATAAAAAACAAAGCACACAATTCCCTTTCACTCTTCCCACCCAGGTGAAAATTTTATTCTCTACAGCAGTAATATCAAGTTATCAGTCATATATCCCTGCAGCAGAGAAATTGCTCATCTCAAGAATATAATTTTTTTTTTAATGAAAAAGGTTAATTTTGCTTTAGATGTAGTAGGGGTAATTGTCCAATAACCATTTTCTCTTCTCTTTTTTATAGAAGAAATCTCTTCTAATGAGTTCTTTCCACTCTGAAGTTTTATTCCTTAAAAACATTGTATTATTGTACTTTTTACAAATATGTACCTGATTTAACTGTACCATATACAATATGGCACAAATAAGTGATGCACAGTAATCAACAGAATTGTGCAAGACTACTGACTAGTCTACTGACATAACTAGCTCCATAACTTAACTAAGTTTTAAGTGTTTGTTGTGGATGAAAAAAAAGCTGTTCTGAAACAAAGATATCTTTTTAAAATAGTTTTGAGACATTCCATGGGGTAGTAGCCATCTGTTTAAAGAAACAAATATGCTCAAGTCCTAAATCAACTTTCTGGAGTCATTCCAGTAAGAACATGATCTTTGAAAAAATGAAGAATCCTACCTAGGCTATTTCTAAATGATACCTGAAGATGGTTCTTCAGAATTGTTTGGATAACCCTTAACCTCTGCAGAAATAATTTTATAAAGAACTTCAGAAAAACAATAAAAGGAACACATCACCACCAGCCAAAATGCTGAAAAAGAAGTCAATGATTGTTGTTAATTGCGAAGTCGTGTCCGACCCATCGCGACCCCATGGACAACGTTCCTCCAGGTCTTCCTGTCCTCTACCATCTTTTGGAGTCCATTTAATCACACCTACTGCTTCAGTGACTCCATCCAGCCATCTCATTCTCTGTCGTCCCCTTCTTCTATTGCCCTCAATCTTTCCCAGCATTAGGCTCTTCTCCAGTGAATCCTTCCTTCTCATTAGGTGGCCAAAGTACTTGAGTTTCAACTTCAGGATCTGGCCTTCTAAAGAGCAGTCGGGGTTGATCTCTTCTAGGACTGACCGGTTTGAACGCCTTGCAGTCCAAGGGACTCGCAGGAGTCTTCTCCAGCACCATAGTTCAAAGGCCTCAATTCTTTTGCGCTCAGCCTTTCTTATGGTCCAACTTTCACAGCCATACATTGCAACTGGGAAAACCATGGCCTGGACTATACGCACTTTTGTTGGCAGGGTGATGTCTCTGCTTTTTAGAATGCTGCCTAGATTTGCCATAGCTTTCCTCCCCAGGAGCAAGCGTCTTTTAATTTCTTGGCTGCAGTCCCCATCTGAGGTGATCTTGGAGCCCAGAAAAATAAAATCTGTCACTACCTCCATTTCTTCCCCATCTATTTGCCAGAAATTGAGAGGGCCGGATGCCATGATTTTGGTTTTCTTAATGTTGAGTTTCAAGCCAACTTTTGCACTCTCCTTCTTCACCCGCATCAAGAGGCTTTTTAGTTCCTCTTCACTTTCTGCCATTAGAGTGGTATCATCTGCATATCTTAGGTTGTTGATATTTCTCCCGGCAATCTTAATTCCAACTTTTGATTCATCTAGCCCTGCCTTTCTCATGATGTGCTCTGCATATAAGTTAAATAGGCAGGGCGACAGTATACAGCCTTGCCGGACTCCTTTTCCAATTTTGAACCAATCAGTGGTTCCGTGTCCAGTTCTCACTGTTGCTTCTTGACCCGCATATAGTTTCTCAAGAGACAAATGAGATGGTCTGGTACTCCCATCTCTTTAAGGACTTGCCACAATTTGTTGTGATCCACACAATCAAAGGCTTTTGCATAGTCAATGAAGCAGAAGTAGATGTTTTTCTGGAACTCCCTAGCTTTCTCCATGATCCAGCGTATGTTGGCAGTTTGATCTCTAGTTCCTCTGCCTCTTCGAAATCCTGCCTGTACTTCTGGTAGTTCTCGATCCACATACTTCTGGAGTCTAGCTTGTAGGATTTTAAGCATAACTTTACTAGCATGTGAAATGAGTGCAATGGTGAGATAGTTTGAACATTCTTTGGCATTGCCTTTCTTTGGAATTGGAATGTAAACTGACCTTTTCCAATCCTGTGGCCACTGTTGAGTTTTCCAAATTTGCTGGCAAATTGAGTGTAGCACTTTTACTGCATCGTCTTTTAAGATTTTGAATAGCTCAGCTGGAATACTGTCACCTCCACTAGCTTTGTTGTTGCTCAGATTTTCTAAGGCCCATTTCACTTCACATTCTAGGATGTCTGGTTCGAGGTCAGTGACCATCTCATTGTGGTTATCTGGGATGTTAAGCTCATTCTTGTATAGTTCTTCTGTGTAGTTTTGCCATCTCTTCTTAATCTCTTCTGCCTCTGTTAGGTCTCTGCCATTTTGGTCCTTTATCATGCCCATCTTTGCATGAAACGTTCCTTCATATCTCCAATTTTCTTGAAGAGATCTCTGGTCCTCCCTATTCTGTTGTTTTCTTCTATTTCTTTGCACTGTTCATTTAAGAAGGCATTCTTATCTCTTCTAGCTACTCTCTGGAATTCTGCATTCAATTGGGTGTATCTTTCTCTTTCTCCTTTGCCTTTCGCTTCCCTTCTTTCCTCAGCTATTTGCAAAGCTTCCTCAGACAGCTATTTTGCTTTCTTGCATTTCTTTTTCTTTGGGATGGTTTTAGTTGCTACCTCTTGTACAATGTTGCGAACTTCCATCCATAGTTCTTCAGGCACTCTGTCTATCAGATCCAGTTCCTTAAATCTATTTGTCACCTCTACTGTATATTCATCAGGAATATGATTTAGTTCATACCTGAGTGGCCTAGTGCTTTTCCCTACTTTTTTCAATTTAAGTCTAAATTTTGCAACGAGAAGCTCATGATCTGAGCCACAGTCAGCTCCTGGTCTTGTTTTTACTGACTGTATAGAGCTTCTCCATCTTTGGCTGCAGAGCACATAGTCAATCTGATTTCTATGTTGACCGTCTGGTGATGTCCATGTGTAGAGCCGTCTCTTGGGTTGTTGGAAAAGAGTGTTTGTTATGACCATCGTATTCTCTTGACAAAATTCTATTAGCCTGTGCCCTGCTTCATTTTGTACTCCAAGGCCAAACTTGCCTGTTATTCCGGTTATCTTTTGGCTTCCTACCTTAGCATTCCAATCCCCCATGATGATAAGGACATCATTTTTTGGTGTTAATTCTATAAGGTGCTGTAGGGCTTCATAGAACCGGTCAATTTCATCCTCTTCAGCACCAGTGGTTGGGGCATAGATTTGGACTACTGTGATATTGAATGGTTTGCCTTGGATTCGAATTGAGATCATTCTGTCATTTTGGGGATTGTATCCCAGTATTGCTTTTCCTATTCTTTTATTGACTATGAAGGCTACTCCATTTCTTCTGAGGGATTCTTGCCCACAGTAGTATACCTGATGGTCATCTGAGTTAAATTCACCCATTCCTGTCCATTTTAGTTCGCTGATTCCTAAGATGTCGATGTTCAGTCTTGTCATCTCTTTTTTGACTACGTCTAGCTTGCCTTGATTCATGGATCTTACATTCCAGGTTCCTATGGAGAAAAAATCTTTACAGCATCGGACTTTCCTTTCACCACCAGATATATCCACAGCTGAGCGTCCTTTCGGCTTTGGCCCAGTCGCTTCATTCTTTCTGGCGCTACTAGTACTAGCCCTCTGCTCTTCCCCAGTAGCATATTGGACACCTTCTGACCTGAGGGGCTCATCTTCCAGCGTCATATCTTTTTTCCTTTTAGTACTGTCCATGGGGTTTTCATGGCAAAGATACTGGAGTGGTTTGCCATTTCCTTCTCCAGTGGATCACATTTTGTCAGAACTCTCTGCTATAACCTATCCGTCTTGGGTGGCCCTGCACGGCATAGCTTTTAGCTTCATTGAGTTACGCAAGCCCCTTCGCCGCGACAAGGCAGTAATCCATAAAGGATTTATTTATTTATTACATTTACTAAACAGAATCATTCTGAGTCCTCTTCTCCCACTGAATTAATTCACCTCATGTGTTGGTAGCACACAAGTCAGGAGTACATTAAGGCTATCCTGACAGCCATTTTCTCAGGTCTCCTAGTCTCTGCAAGGGAAATTGATATTTCCTTTTAAGAGGAGTTTTGTTTTTTCTGAAGTGAAAACAAGAACATTGCGTGGCTGGTGATCTGTAGACAGAGGGACTGCATTCAACCTATCTAATTGTTTTTCATCTTGTGAGACTTGGGCAAAAATAATTCAAATTGTGACAGAAATGGAAGACCTAAACAGGCCATATTTTTGCAGTTTCTCTAGGAATTTGCCACAATCACAGGAAGGACAGTTAACCATCAAGTCAGTTTTTTGAATTCTACATTTAATTTGCTCCAGATAAACCTAGGTCTGTGGTATTAAAACCAAAACTTTTTCTGGATTCTCTGAATTAATCTGCCTGTTCTTCCTATTCATATGACCCTTTAGTCTTACATCTCATGCCCTAGTTCAGCACATCATGTGAACATCACCAAGGATCCAGGATATAAAAGTAGTTTGCTGAGATTCGAGAAAGCCAAATGCTTCAATGTTTTCTTTTGTTTGTGTATATGCGTACAGGTGTACAGGAGTCAAGAATTCCTCGTATTTTCTCCTCATACAATTACAAATTAGTGTTTTAACTGAATAGATTCTCTGCTAAATCATCCTTTCCAAATAGGGCCCCCTCAAAACCTACAGAAAACTGGATGGCACAGATTGGAGATCCTTCTAAATATTCTGCTGTAATGTATGTGGTAGCTATAGCAATAGGATGTGGTTTGGGTTTCAAATCTTTTCTGAGAACTGCAAACAGATCTTGTGCCAAGTATCATTTATAAGGAGATACTAATCTGCAGCAAACAAGAAAAGGAAGTGAATTTGTTCTGAATAGAGCAGTGACAGTGAACCATTTGAGCTCAGCATGTCAAAAAATCAGAAAATGCTAACTTGACTTTGCTGACGTCTCTCTCTCTCTCTCTCTCTCTCTCTCTCTCTCTCTCTCTTACACCTCTCCCCACAAATCAAGAATCAATTCTTTACATATTCATTTATTTAAACAATAGAGTCCAATCAGGTGCGTGATTCTCCGGGATCTGCTGAGACCATGCACTTTCAGGTATGTTCCCTTTCTCTTAACAGGCTGAAGGCCTACCTGAGGCAGCTTCAGGTTGCATGAAGCTTTTGTTCTTGAAGTAGCCTCTGCAACTTCTGAAAACTATATGAAAGCACAGGTTGTTCTTGTGCAATTTTTGAGGGCATTAGAGGCTGGAAGCTGTGCAAGAACACGCCTCCTTTTTGCGTGACCTCTGCAGCGTCTGCAAATTGTCCAAGGACACATACATTCTTTCAAGAATAGACATTGTTGGGGGTTCATGTCACCTAAAACTTTGTGATATCTCAACTTTGACACACTTGTCATATGTTTGCCATTACTGTTATAAAGCAATTGGTATACCACATTTTTATTCAATGCCAGACCACAGGACAACGCATTCTTTTATGGGACATCCATTCAAGCATTTGGAAAATGCTATGGTATGCATCCCCTCTCAAGATTTCCTCACGTTTAAACATTCACAATTCCTTCCATCATTCTTCATAGCAGTTGGATTTGGGTTTCCAAGCCAATGATTATACTTATTGCCTCCTTTTTTAATATAACTCTTCCAGTTTGTCACAATTTTTTCAAAAGAGTGGTTCTCAGAACACAACACAGCACTTAAATGGAGTTTAACCAACACAAAATAAGTGGAACAGTTATTTCTTGAGATTTAGAAACAGTATCACTGATGCAGTTTAATAGTCCATTTGCTTCCAGGACAGCCATGTCACACTATATTATTGTAAATTTCATTGAGAAAGACAGACCTGCCTGAAGTGCATTAGCTGAACCTATCAGGGAATAGTACAGCAACCATATCTAAGAAACAATTAATCCCCCGTTGCCATTTATTTATTTATTTAGCCACCTATCTGACTTCTATGACTCTGGGTGGTTACAAAGAAATACAAAAAACACAAAAATATTTTTTTTAAATCCCAAAACATATAAATCATTAAAACATTAAAAATAATAAAGCTATTTTAAAAGCTATAAAAAAGACAAACTCCAGGAAAGCATCATCAGTTTTTCTAAAAGAACAATCCCTTTGAAGGTTCTAACCAACATTACGAAATTCCCAGGCCAGATGACAAAGCCATATATTCAGGGCCTTTTGAAAGGCCAAAAAGGTTGGGGTCAATCTAACCTCAGTAAGGACGATGTTCCAGAGATTGGGTGTTATGGCAGAAAAGGCTCTCCAACTGGGTTGCATTAGATGACATTATTCTATGGATGGGACTCATAATATGTCCTTTCTGCCAGATGTGATGTGATGGGATGGGTAAATATGATGAGGCAGAGGTGTTCTCTCAAATATCCTGGCCTCATGACATATAGGGCTTTATAGGTCATTATCAGCACCTTGAATTGAATCTGGAAGCCAACTAGTAACTAATGCAGCACATAGAGCAGAGATGTAATGTGTTGATCTAGGTCTTTACATAACTGTCTGCACCACCATATTTTATATCATCTGAAGCTTCCAGATGCTCTTCAAGGGTAACCCCATGTAGATAAACCTTAGATATTTGACACTCACCTATTATCACTAGCTTCAACAGTCTTGGGTAGACACAAAAGAACAAATAAGTAATATTTGATACTTATTATATACAAGAAAAATATCACTGCTAAGCTACTGACAATAGCAAAGTCAATGGTTGGTACTGAACAGCAGAGGGCAATAGTGCTACATATATATTTATACCAGTTATATTACAACATTAATTTAAACATTACTTACACAGGAATTGTTTATGAAAAAAATCTGCTCCCAATTGACTTCCTAGTGGCATGGACATGAACAAAAAGATGTTGAAAGAGTACAGAGAAGAGCAACAAAGATGATTAGGGGACTGGAGGCTAAAATACAAAAAGAATGGTTGCTGGAATTGGTTATGTCTAGTTTAATGAAGAGAAGGACTAGGGGTGACATGATAGCAGTGTTCCAATATCTCAGGGGTTGCCACAAAGAAGAGGGAGTCAAGCTATTCTCCAAAGCACCTGAAGGAAGGACAAGAAGCAATGGATGGAAACTAATCAAGGAGAGAAACCACCTAGAACTAAGGAGAACTTTCCTGACAGAACAAATAATCTATGGAACAATCTGCCTCCAAAGTTGTGAATGCTCCAACACTGGAAGTTTTTAAGAAGAAACTGGACAACCATTTGTTTGAAATGGTGTAGGGCAGGGGTCCCCAACTCCTGATCTGTGGACTGGTTCTGGTCGGCGGCATGCTAGCAACTGGTCTGCACAAATGAGCAAAGCCCCATCTGTGGGATGCAGGCAGCACACAAAACCACACACTCTCTGGTCCGCGGAAAAACCTTTCTCCACGGAACCGGTCCCTGGTGCCCAAAAGGTTGCTGACCTCTGGTGTAGGGTTTCCTACATGAGCAGGGAGTTAGACTAGAAGACCTCCAATGTCCCTTCCAACTCTATTATTATTATTATTGTTGTTGTTGTTATATTAAGCAAAGACTGGACATGAGCATTAAGCAAAGATTCTAGTATTGGAGTTTTTCTTCAATCAAATATTAGCAATAGGAAAATCTGGATGTACATTTCTACAGAAGTTATAATAAAAAATGCATTGATTAAATTACTATTTTTTAAATATACCCTTGAGAACATCAATATATGAAAGACAGATATCAATGAAACTTGAATTTTAAAAAAGTTTATTTATTAATTAAATTTGTTTGCTGTCTATCTTGCTGCATTGCAACCCTTAAAAAAGTTCAGCAATTAATATTAACAAGTAGATAAGTTGTGGGAAAATACATAAAAAAAACTCTGTTTGATAAATATCAACAATTATAAATTTTCTTACTCCCTAAAAACAAAACTGTAAAAAAATGAGCAGATTGTAATACTGACTTATTAAAACCAAGAGTAAATTATGCTACATTTTGCTCATTCATACATTCACACCAATAATATTTTTAAAATTATTATATAAAGGTAACAAATTCTTAAGAAAAAATGCCATTCCTTGTATTTTGAATGCTTGTTCTTTTTTGGTTGGTTGCAACTGCCAGAAACTTATTAGCCAAAGTGACAATTTTAACAATAGTCACAAATCACACTGAGACATGGCTTGCTTTCTGCTTTCTGTATACAACTCACTGCATCAAGATCAAGCAAACCAAACAATAGCTTAAATTAATACATGATATATAAATTAATTTAAGCTATCATTTGGTTGAATGATCCAGTATCTGCATAAAAAAGCCAATTGAGATCTCAATATTCTGAATTTTCCAGGGTCCAATCTTTGTTTTCCCACAAAGTGCAACTCCACATTTAACTGAAATTGATCATGCAGATCAGATTCAGATCTAATTTTGGCTATGTAGAGATAGTCCTTGACTTACAACTATTCGTTTAGTGATTGTTCAAAGTTACACGGCACTGAAAAAAGTGATTTAAGACTGGTTTTCCCACTTACAACTCTTGCAGCATCCCCACAGTCATGTGATCAAAATTTGAGTGCTTGGCAGCTGGCATGTATTTATGACAGTTGCAGTGTCCTAGGGTCATGTGATCACCATTTGTAACCTTCTCAGCCAGCTCCTGACAAGCAAATTCAGTGAGGGAAGCAAGATTTGCTTAATGACCTCATGATTCACTTAACAACTGCAATGATTCGCTTAACAATTGTGGCAAAAAAGATCATAAATGGAACAAAATTCATTTAACATTTGTCTTATTTAACAACAATTAGGGCCATTAAGAAAGAACTACTTGTACAACTTATTCTAGATGAGATTACTTTTTCTTTGAAAAGGGCAGAGTCTGGTAAAGATTTTGGATTTCTGTTGTACCTGGATGGTAAAGTAAATAAAACATGTAGCTGGGAATAGGAGGGGCTTACGTTTTTTTTAACTTTACATGCTGGGGCAACCTGTACTCATGTTTTAAAAATTTTGTCTTGTAAAGTCTGGCGTGGAGGTTTTATTTTTAATTTCTGTGTGCTCCACCTGGTGATACCCATGTATACAGATGTTGTTTGATGAACACATTGGCAATGAAGAAATCACAGAATTGGCAAACATCAACAATTATTCTCCTGCTTCATATTGGTTTTGTAGGTCATACAGTCCAGCCATGTTTTCATCCTTACTATTTCCAACTATGTTATTTACTTTTTGTTGTTGTTTTAGCATTTTGTTTTACAGCCTTGGCTCTCTTCAGCCTGTAGGTGCAGCCATTTTGTGTCCCCGCTTCTTGCGCAATGCTGCTCTTTGATTGGAAGCTGGGTTGTTGAGATGATAGGGGGAGAGCAAAGATAGGAGGGGGAGAAAGGAGCACAAGTGCTTACAATGTGTCAGGCTTTTCACAGCTTCTCAGGTTGGACGGTATTCAAGATGCTACTGAGGAAGAACTGAGGATCTTTCAAAGTACTAATGGCATTTTTGATGTGGCTAAATGAAGCATGCTGGGCATCCAGTTACTAATGTTGCCATGCAGGAAAAGAAAAGCCAAATCTGCAAAGATAGAATCAATGGGAACAGGAAATGTAAGAAGCATGAACATGGAAAGCTCAACACAGTGAAAGATGTAATGAATCAACTATATACTGATATCTTAGATATCAGTAAATTGAAATGGACTGGAATTTGATATTTATAGTACAAGATCAACCGATTACTGCTCAGGATACAAAAAAACAGAAAAGGAACAATGTTGTTTTCAAAGTCAGGAGAATAAAATGAAGAAAGTATTTGGGTATAATGCAATGCATGACCGAATAATAATTGTGCCAGCAGCCTCTTAATATGACAGTTAACTGGTGCAAGGAAAACAGCCTAGTTTTAAATACCGGAAAAAACAAAGAGATCATTGTCGATTTCAGAAAAGACAGGCACAGCAACATTTCTCTGTGCATTAATGATTCATCTGTGGAGATGGTTACCAGCATCAAATTCCTGAGTGTGCAGCTAACAAGTAGGCTGGCTTGGTCGCTCAACAGCGACTCACTGGTGAAGAGGGCACAGCAGCGCCTGCATTTTCTACGTCGCATGAGAAAAGCACATCTTCCTTCTCCTATCTTTACCACTTTCTACAGGGGGACAATTGAGAGCATCTTGTCATACAGCATAACAGTCTGGTTTGGAAGCATCACTACTTCAGATAGGAAGAGAGTGATGAGGATGGCCGAAAAGATCATTGGCAGTTCCCTCCCTCCCATCCAGGACATAGCACAGAAGCGTTGCTTGAGCAGGGTCCGTAAGATTATCTGGGACACTACACATCCTCTTCACAACCTATTTTCCCTGTTTCTTTCTGGGAGGAGGCTTCATGGTATCCGAAGCAGAACATCCAGATTCAGCCATAGTTTCATTCCAAACAGCATTAACCTTGCAAACTCTCAAGCTTCCTCCATCCGTTATATATTCAAGATGGACAGTATTTAATATTTATTTATTACTAGCTGTACCTGGCCACGCGTTGCTGTGGCTCAGTCTGGTTAAATGGAAAAGAAAGAAAAGAGAAAGCGCACGAGCGTGTGTTGCTTTTACGTCCAACAGATGGCGCTGTTTTTGAAAAAAAGCATGTTTTTAACCTGCCACAGGTGTGACATCTATATAATATAGGTATATAAAAACACGCGCGTATTCGAATGCAACATTGTGTCAAAATTTCAAAGCAATCGGTGAAGAACTTTCGGAGATTTAAGATTTTCAACAAACGAACATTTACATTTTTATTTATATAGTATATGTAGGGGTGTGGGTCTGTACATATGTTGTATATAGTATGTTTAGATATGTGTCATGTATATGTTTCACTTTGAGAGCGGGCAACTAAATTTCATTTTTGATGTGTGCCGTTGTGCCCACAGTAAAAAAATGACAATAAAGTTTATCTTATCTTATCTTATCTGAGTTTAGGCTGCAACCTTTAACAAAGAAATTTAATTGGGTTTGGTCTCAGGTTCAGACTGAAAATAACAGCTCATAGGAACAAGATGTGTTGCTCGGGGTGGAAAATGGGAATGACAAATGTATTAAATATAGAATAGAAAGATGTAAAAATATAGTGAAATTGGACTTTAAATACTGAACCTCTAGAAAACAGATTAATATACATTTTTATTAAGATTAATTTCTAGTTTAGAACTAGAAAGTAACTAGAACTAGTTTAAGATATTTATAATTTACCGTTCTTTTTTATTCTTTCCTTTTTTTATGAGCTTTCTTTTTGTAAAATAAAAGTATCCCCCAGCCACTGAAGGGAGATATTCACCCTATTTCCAAGTTTCCAGTGCTTTTTGTCTATTGAGCCTAGGTTAATCTGGTTATTGGCAGATCAAAAAAGATTCTGCAAGAGAGGCCCATAATCTCTATAGGCATACCATAGGATAAATTACTTTATGTTGCCTGTGCATGCGGTTTTCTCAGTAAAATACAGGAATGGTTTAGTACTGTATTGCCTTCTCCTGTAGAATATGAAATTGAAGATATTTTGCTTCTCGCTCAAGAAGCTCCTTCAGTTCTGTTCTTGGATGAGAAGCAAAGGAAAGAAGAGTCCAGTTGCTTTTCAAAAAAGCACCTTTGGGACAACCATGACCTAAATGAGTGAGAATCTCCAAAGACATTATTCTATAGGATCCGTTATTACAATTACACTCATACATGGAACTTTTTTTTTTTTGGCAAATTATGGGGATCAGTTCACTTACTTCCTATTGACAGACAGCAATCCTGATATGTCTAGAAGAGTTGCAAAGGTTCCTTCAATTATCACTGATTTATGCAGGAATTAACTCTCTTAAATTTTAGAATTCTATTAATATAAAATTCATTTTGTTCCTTTTGAAATTCTCTATCTTTTATTATTGTTTTGTTTCGCCAGTCACTAACCCTAATAAGATTTCTATACATTAGACAATAATTTATAAATTAAACTGAATTTATTTATATATTGTATATTAAAACAGGAAGAAAATGGATGGCAATTCCTCGGTATTCAGTTTAGTTTCATTTAAGATTACACTTAAATTAAGTTTGAACAGAAGCAAAGAATTAAGGACAATTTTATATCAGATATTCTATGGTCATCATATAAATTGTTTATATAAATATAGCAAATGCAACACTTATTTCTTTATAATATTTCAGCATACATACACTTTATGTTAGTTGAAGAAGATGTTACACTTACAGAAACATTTTGTCAGCTAACATATGAGATATATACTGTAATTTGTTCATGCAACAAATTTTACACACAGCCAAAAAAACCTGTAGAACCAATTGAGAATCTAGTTGCACTATGACACTTCCTGATTATAAAAAGTTTCTATTTTAGATCACAGGTCTTAAGACAAAAACAAATCTTTTGCCTGGGTTGATGAAAGACATCACTGAAAAGCTAAAGGTAAGAAAACTATTTAATGCATTAGCATATATGCACACATGTATTTTCAAATTTTAAACTTGAATTATGTTTTCAAATTAATGGAACATTACTAAAGACTTTATTACAGAATTATATATCAAATGAATGTTATCTTTTAAAACTGTATGCAAGCCAAAAAATCCCTGTGGTTTTTATAAACCCATCAAGATGAAGTAAACAACAGCTGAAGTAATGAATATGTGAGGTACAAATAAACTAAAATAAATCCACTTATCTGTTTAAATAAATAGGTACTGGTACCAGTACACAAGCTGAAAATTACTAATGGGTTGAAAAGGGAAAATACAGCTATTTCTTACATGGGTATATGTAATACACATGTAAGGATGCATACATGAGTACCATTTTAGATATTCCTAAAAATGTAAGGATAGCAGATGAGATTTTGACATTTCCATACAATGCAGAATATTTGATTCAGAATGGAAGCTGAATCAGGCCAATACACCATCCAGGATTTGTTGTGAGAAAAATAGGAGGAGGAAAGAGTACTAAATATGTTCATCACTTTGAGTTATTTATAAAAAAAATAAAGACAGGATAAAACTCTAATAAATATTTGAAGATCCATTACATTAGTTTTCTTTATATCCATTTGTCTTACTTCAAAACTCTTCAAATAATGGTTTTATTTTATTTGTTCAATTCTTAATAATTCCTTCATAGTTAAATTTGTATTTATTCAGCAAATCAAGGAACAATTAATCTTGATTTAGCATTCCTGCAAATATAGCCAGCACTTTGTAAGAACCCAACAGTGGATGAATAGCTTCACTATCACTTTCTTTCACCATCTCAGCCAGTGAAAATTACTAACAACCTCCAAGTCTGTTCAGCCAACCACAAATTATATTCACATAACATACTGCAGGATTTGCACAACAGCCCTTTATAGTATTTTTGATCTGATTTCAAAAAGGTGTTTTGAAGGATGTGAAAGTAGCTGTTTGTATTTCATTATAGCAACTATTTCTTTTATATGCCCTGTAGACTCTGGAATTGAATCCAAAGCAGTGGAGATTCCTACTGTGCTGGCTAAGTTCACAGAATACATGAACCACATACCAGAAAATCTCAATTTAGGCTGTTGTGCAAATCATTTAGATACTGAATTATGATAATCCAGAAAACTGCATGTTAAGTCCATAGTTCTATAAACAAGTGTATGCAAGCATGTCATATGAACAGGATCTTCTTGTGTAACCTAAGATCCATTAAAATAAGCCAACGAATACTAATCTACATAGCCACTAATAGTGAGTAAGGATCTCATCCAGAAAATGTAGAGTAAAGCTTTATAGGACCATTCTTACAGGAGAGGACACAATACTTTTGGAAGCTATTAGAGGAGAAGTTGGCTACTATACCATACACAGTGGAATTTCAACAGTTTCTAAATTGGAATAAAGACTGTAGTACAGTAGCTATTTTTGTGATCGCTGCAAATCTTTTAAAATTGAGTATAGTAAGAGAAGGTAATTAATTTCTATTTCTCTTTGTCCTTTTAATAGTCTTGCTGTGCTTCATCATTCAGAGCTTTCTGAAATGGTCATTGCCCCACTTTCAAGTTTAATCATGATAAAGTGGAATGGCAGCACCTAACAGATCTGGCCGTAACCTTTGTAAGAGTAGAAAGTGGCCGTGTTCAAAAACAACACATATTTTACTCTCTGAGCAGTGGAAACACAGGAATGATGAAGAAAGAGTAAACTCTTTTCTATTTCATCCACAAAAGCCAAGGGGAAGGTGAGTTAGTGCAGATATAAAGCAGCAAATACCTGTGACCCACCTGCAAGAGCAAGGGAAGCACAGCTTCTCTTTCGACATGACTGACCACTTCCTCTTTCAAACCATGTTACCCGATGAATTTGCATCATTTTAAATTCAAATACCCTCCATCTTCACAACATCATTTGTCTTAGTTAATTATTTTAGAGTTAGAGGAGATAAGATTAATCTTTACCAAGAGTCATTTACATGAAAGAAAACGAGCTGATAAAAGTAATCCCTAGATCTTCAGAAAGGGAGCTATTTATGGATAATTGACTAATATTTAATATATCAAATTGCTTGTATTTAACAATTGCAGAGATTTTTTAGGCGATATTATTAATTAGAAAAGCTGAGCACTTTTTCTAGAGCACTAACAGAATAAAAGAGTTGGAAGGGATCTTGGAGGTCTTCTAGTCCAATTCCCTGCTCAGGAAGGAAACTCTATACCATTTCAGACAAATGGATGTTCAATCACTTCTTAAAAGCCTCCAGTGTTGGAGCACCCACAACTTCTGAAGGCAAGCCATTTCACTGGTTAATTGTTCTCACTGTTAGAAAATTTCTCCTTAGTTCTAGATTGTTTCTCTCCTTGATTAGTTTCCATCTATTGCTTCTTGTCCTGCCTTCAGATCCTTTGGAGAATAGATTGATTCCCTCTTCTTTGTGGCAGCCTCTTAGATATTGAAACACTGTTATGTCACTCCTGGTCCTTCTTTTTATTAAACTAGACATACTTAATTCTTTCGTATGCTTTAGCCTCCAGTCCCCTAATCATCTTTGTTGCTCTTCTCTGTACGCTTTCTAGAATCTCAACAACTTTTTTATATCATGGCAACCAAAACGGGATGCAATATTCCAAGCATGGCCTTATAACGTTGTGGTAAGACCACACTTGGAATATTATATCCAATTTTGGTTGCGACAATATAAAAACTGAAAGACAGATTAAGACAGGTTAATTGCCCTGTTTCTAGTGAACCAGCAAATGCACTTGGTTCTGGGATTCTTGTCAAGAACGCCAGATTAGGCCAAAATTGATTCAACCCAAAGAAAGTAATTTCTTAGTTATACTTGCTTATGGTAAATGCAACATGACTAATTATGCCAGAACACTTAAATAGTAATTGATATAATGCATTCTTCTTTTGAATTGTCTACGTTATTGTACAATTTCAGTTGCCTATTCAAATGCTTCTAAAAACAAAAAGTAGATGCTGTAAATGTATCAGTCCAGCATATGTTATAATTGATTGTTCTTATCTTAATAATTATTTTTTTAAAATATTTTGTAAAAGAATAAGACAGAACTCTCCATCTACTAAGTCATGTTGGGGACTGGACCCTATGAAATGTTTCAAAAGGCTAAAATTGGTAATTGTCACCTTAATACTTTTTTTTTTAAAAAGGAGCAGATTAAATATATAGTGCTAAGATAGCATACTGTAACTATAAAAAATAGATATATAGCTCCTATTTAAGGCCTAGATAGAAGGCAAAGGTGGATGATAGATCTATGAAAGTTAATTCTCTCAGTTCTATGTCTTTTTTTTTTATTTTTTTTTTTGTTTTTTTTTTTATTTTTATTAAAAGTTTTATAAATTTTACAAGAAAAACAAGAACAATACAGAACAAAAAACAACATATACAAAAGAAAAAAAAATTAAACAATACATATATAAAAAAAAAAAACCCCACCCCACACCCCTCCCAAAAACCCTCCCTTCCCCCCCCCTGAGCTTCCCAGAGCAGAATATAGGCTTAAGAAATAAAAAAAAAAATAAAAATTAAATTAAAAACTTTATATTTATATATATAAAAAAATATCTATAATATATATAAAAATAAAACTTATGAAAAAGCTATATGATATTTTTGTATACCCAATCTAAATTGTATAAATTTTATCCATTTGTCCCAGATAGCAAAAAACTTTTCTTGCGTTTGTTGCTTTAAGAAAGCCGAAATCTTTGCCATTTCCGCCAGATAAGCTACTTTAAAAAACCATTCCTGCAATGTAGGCAAAGATTCCTTCTTCCAATATTGTCCAACTAACAGCCTCGCGGCTGTGATCAAATTTAACATCAATACAACCTCCTTTGTATCACAATCTGTAACAATACCTAACAAAAATAATTGCGGAGTAAATTTTACCCTCCTTCTAAAAATTCTCTGGATATTCCCCATATTTTGATCCAAAGTGCTTTTATCTCTCTGCATGACCACCAAATATGATAATAGGAGGCCTCCTTATAACCACATCTCCAGCATTTAGGTTGCACGTCAGGGTACATGTAAGACATTTTTTGTGGATCAAGGTGCCATCTATAAAACATTTTATAAAAATTCTCCCTTAAATTCTGTGCTTGAGTAAATTTGACATTTCTCACCCAAATAGTTTCCCAGGTGTCCAATGAAACTGGCTCACCAAAGTTCTGCGCCCATCTAATCATACAATCTTTAATTAGTTCCGTTTCTGAGTCCAATTCAACTAAAACCCCATAAATTCTCTTAATGTGGGTTTGTCTTTGATCCTTCAGTTGCTTAATAAGATTTTCATCTTCTCTAAGAAAACCCACCTTAGATAGATCTATGAAAGTTAATTCTCTCAGTTCTATGTCTTGTAGACAGTGAAAACAAGAGCCAATATAGCAATTTCAATTATGAAAGAGATTGATGTCATGGTTCCGATAGATGAAACCCATCAAAAGAACTTCAAGGCAAAATTCTTCTTCAAAGAACATTTTATTCAGGAAACAAAGTATCGGCACTACATAATTAAACCAAAAAACTAAATTCCCTTTCCCCGGATACAAAGTAACAAAGTGCAACTCCCACCCCCAATGTTGTTGTTAGTTGCGAAGTCGTGTCTGACCCATCACGACCCCATGGACAACGTTCCTCCAGGCCTTCCTGTCCTTTACCATCTTCTGGAGTCCATTTAAGCTCACGCCTATTGCTTCAGTGACTCCATCTAGCCACCTCATTCTCTGTCGTCCCCTTTTTCTATGGCCCTCTATCTTTCCCAGCATTAGGCTCTTCTCCAGTGAGTCCTTCTTTCTCATTAGGTGGCCAAAGTATTTGAGTTTCAATTTCAGGATCTGGCCTTCTAAAGAGCAATCAGGGTTGATCTCCTCTAGAACTGACCGGTTTGATCGCCTTGCAGTCCAGGGGACTCGCAGGAGTCTTCTCCAGCACCATAGTTCAAAGGCCTCACTTCATTGGCGCTCAGCCTTTCACATTCTCCAGTTAGCCTAAAATGCAGGCTGTCTTCCCAGCTCCTCAGCCCACCAAAACGTTATCAGCTCATCCTTGGGTTTCCACAAAGCAGTGTTATTGTTATGGCTAGCTGAGCTTGAGCTTTCATCCCAACCCCCTCCTTCTGTACCTGATTTCTAACTACCAGGAAAAGCATGTTAAAAGAAAAGAGAAGATGGCTGCAATTTCATCAGTTGTCAGAGCTAGAACATCCAATGTTTACAGCGTTGACAACTGAAATAAACCAGCCTGCTTAGAAAAAGGCCATCAGTCTGTTATATCACATAGCAATAAAAATTTAAAAATGCAAAATTGGCGCGCGCGCACGCGTGCACACACACAAACCCACACACACACACACAGAGTTCTTGAACCAAAGGTGTTGAACTTCTTCAACTATGGCTTCCTACTTTCTACTACCTTTTTAGAAGTTCTCGGATTTTCTATTAGATTGCCTAAATAGTTCATTTCTGCCTGGAAGATGTAGTATGGCAGTGGGTGTGTGTTATAAACAGTAAAATCACTTAGTTTCGTTCCCAGTTGGATTCCAAGTGTAGTGCAGGTCCTTGTGAAATACCTGGGGAAAGGTTTTGCTCTGTAATCTGGGAATGGTTTGATCCTGTTGGTCCTAAGTCTCGATCCCACCTGCCTGGACAATTTTCATCCAGTTTCCCATTTCCCCTTTTTAGGGAAGGTGGTAGAAAAGGTGCTTGCTTGGAGCTTCACAAGATGCTGAATGATACAGATTTCCTAGATCCCTTTTAGCCAGGTTTCAGGCCCGGCTATGAGACAGAGACCTCTCAGCAGCCTTCAATACCATCAACCATGGTATCCTTTTGGGCCAACTATGGAGCTTAGGACTGGATGGCATAGTTCTGTGCTGGTTTAGCTCCTTTCTCCAAAGTCACTCCCAATCAGTGTTGACAGGGAATGAGAGATCCAGCCCCTGGCTATTCTCTTAAGGTGCATCACAGGGCTCGGTACTCTCTCCACTCTTGTTTAACATCTATATGAAGCTGCTGTGTGAGATCATTCATCACCATGGATTGAGATATCATCAATATGCTGATGATCCTCAACTATACATCTCCACATCTTGTGGCCTGAGTGATGCTGTTGCTACTCTCTCATGATGTCTGGAAGCTGCAGGGGCCTGGATGGGGGACAATAGGCTACAACTCAACCCTAGTAAGACTGAATGGCTTTGGGTGCATGGAGCCTCAGGATCTGAGTGTTTGTCATCCTTAGTTCAGGACAGGGTTGCACTACTCTATTCACTTAGGGATTCTTTTGGACTCGCGACTCCTGCTTGAAGATCAGGTGAGTAGTTGTGACTAGGGGAGCCTTTGCACAGCTTTGGTTTGTACACCAGTTGCAGCCTTCCATGAATTAGGACTACCTGCCCTCAGTCACTCAAGCCCTAGTCATCTTGTCTAAATTATTGCAATGCACTTTATGTGGGGCTACATGGAAGCTTTCACTGGTACAAAATGTGGCAGTACAAGAAGTCTTTGGAGGCCCATAGAATGACCCATATTACACCACTGCTTCGCAAACTGCATTGGCTGCTTGTTTGCTTCCAGGTACAGTTCAACGTGCTGATTATGACCTTTAAAGCCCTCCCATGGCATAGGCCCAGACTACTTGATGAACCATCTCGTCCTGATAAGACAACCCCGCCCTACTTGTGCCAGCAGAGGAGGCCTGCTGAGGACCCCATCAGTCAAGGAACAACAGAGAAGTTTCAGAAGAACAGTCTTCTCTGCTGTAGCCCTGGCATTCTGGAACATCCTGCCCCCTGGATGAGGTTTCTCCCCACTCTCCTATCCTGTGCTTCCTGCTCCTTCTCCGTCCATCTTTTTAATTTCATATTATTGTACTTTCATTTTTTATTTGTATTGTTTATTCCTTTGCTATTGTTACATTTATATTTTTAATCTTTTTTCCATTTTATTGTTGTAAGCTGTTCAGAGTAGCCTCATGGCAAGATGGGCAGCAATTTAACAAATAAATAAATAAAATAAAACTTGCTGGTATTCTTTTATAGCAAACTCAAACCTCAGGCCCATATAAACTACACTAACTGCTTGGTTAGTTCTCAATTTAACATAATACCGAGAATCATGTTTTTGAAGATTAATTCACTAAATTTTTCTAATGTACCTTCTGTACAGCATGTAGTGGAATTGTCTGATTCTCAGTGATCCTTACAATGCAAAACCATTCTAACCAGTAACTAAACTTGATCTTTCTCTAATTTATTTTTAGATAACATATTAAAAAGTTATGAATAACTACAATCAAAGTCTAATTACAATGGTTGAAAATAGCTATCCTGAGGAATACCGAATTTCATCACTCGTCTTCTACAGCTTCATTTTTACAATTGGCTTAGTTGTAAACATTACAGCTCTCTGGGTCTTCAGCTGTACCACCAAGAAGAAAACAACTATAACTATCTACATGATGAATGTTGCGTTGCTTGACTTGTTGCTTATATTCTCCTTGCCTTTTCGAATGCATTATTATGGGAAACGCTCTTGGATCTTTGGAGATGTCTTCTGCCGGATTCTTAGTGCTTTCACTATTTTTTACCCCAGCATTGCAATATGGCTGTTAGCTTTTATAAGCATTGATAGATGTCTGGCTGTCGTTCAACCCAAATATGCCAAGGAACTCAAGAACACAAATAAAGCTCTGATGGCTTGCATAGGACTTTGGATCTTAACGCTTGTGACAACTTCTCCACTGCTTTTCTTATATTCTGATCCAGACAAAACTTCAAATTTCACTACCTGCATAAAGATGATGGATATTATCTACCTAAAGGAAGTCAATGTATTAAATTTTTCTCGGTTAATTTTTTTTTTCTTGATTCCCATATTTAATATGCTTGGTTGTTATCTAGTCATTATTTATAGTATAATTCGTGGAAGAACTTCCAAGCTGAAACCAAAGGCTAAAGAAAGATCGATCAGAATCATTGTAACACTAATTATCCAAGTGCTTTTATGTTTTGTGCCTTTTCACATTTGTTTTACATTTCTGATGCTCCAAAATGGAGAAGCAAGTTACAACCCTTGGGGAGCATTTACCACCTTCCTGATGAATCTCAGCACATGTCTAGATATAATCCTTTACTACCTAGTTTCTAAACAATTTCAGGCCCGAGTTATCAGTGTTATGCTTTATCGTAATTATCTTCGAAGTGTTCGAAGAAAAAGTATACGATCTGGTAGTGTGCATTCATTAAGTAATATTAACAGTGAGATCATATAAAATAAGTAAAGCAATATAATATACATGCATAAAGTAAAGCTTAGAATAAACTCAAATTTCTAATAAATGTATTATGTTTAAAAAAAGGAAAGATTTTATTATTCTTTTGTTTTTTCTTTAAAAAAGAAATTACTCTAGCTTGAAATGCATAATCATTTGTCTCTTTAATGTTAATATGTTCTATTTTCCTTCATTATTTATTCTAGCATTATTTTTGATAGAATAACTTTGTAATTTCTATGAGTTGCACAATTTATTAAGAAGACAGAGCGATACAACAAAATGTTCAAAATCACATGATTTCAATATTTGCAGTATTGGGAGGGTGATGGGAATTTCACATTTCTAAATCAAGTGTTTCATCTTTAATAAAATTTAAGTCTAGTGTGCATCCCTTAAAGCAGAATGAAAAGGTCTTCAAATATGCTAATGAGTTTTAAATTACTTCTGGGAATAATTTACATGTTCCTTCATTTGTCAAAATAGGTGGCTATCTCCTCAAAGCTATGGTCAGATTGATTTAGTTTCCAGAATAAAAGATTCTTTAAGGTAAACAATGCCTCAAAGTTCTTTTGAATGGTTTCATCTGTCGGAACCATGACATTAACCCCAAAACTGCAATTTTTACCTATCCACTCTGGGGTCCCGAGCTCCAGTCGCTGTCCCTAGAGTTGAGGGATAGACCGACAAAGATTCAGGGAAGATTTTAACATGGAAAAGGAAGGGGCACCCACCCCGGCAGTGGCTGCTGCCTCAGAGGAGGGAGTGCAGGCCAGCGTGCCAGCAGAGAAGGAATCTTTTCAGGTCTCCCAGATGGGGGCAAGACCCAAGATGTGGGGACAACTGATCTGGGTGTTGGACTGGACTTTATCCAGTGGAGACTCCAGACACCTCGAGATGGCCTTGCCACAATCAAGTACTTTGAAGGCGGACGAGATTGAGCTGCAAAGAGGGGCTTCTCACAAGTCGCGTTCCCCGGACTGATGGAGAGCCACGAAATCAACTATCGCTGAGGACTTTGGTGAGTCGAAGTACCTGTCTGTAGTCTGTAGTCAATCAGTGGAGAAGTTGGTGGAGAGATTTGAGGAGCTAGAGATGAGAAGTGGGGAACAACCCTCCTGTTCTCTATACGCGATCGATCATGATGATCGGCGAGGCAGCCACCAGCTCATACCGAGGGGAAGCCCAGCCCCACCTGCTCAGGGTAAGTGGCTTCTTTGTCCACGAAGCCACCTACAATAGCCTCCAGCCTCTTGGAGAGGGAAAGCCCCAGTCGCTGCTCCGGAAATGGGAGCCTGGATCGCTGTCGCCCCTCCAGAAGCCCAGATCGCCGCCAGTGACACAAGAGCCCGAGCCGTCACCAGAATAGCAAAGCCCAGACCGACGTGCCTACCAGCTGCTCAGTCCAAGGCCTCTACCGCAATGGGGAATGCCACAACCCCCACAGCTGGGAAGCCAACAGCTGCTGACGGTGCAACAACAGCACTGGGGGTAGCTACAGCCCCCGAATGTGCAGCAGCAGCTGGGGACCTTGCAGCAACCAGGGATAATACAGCTGCCAGGAGGTGCGCAACCGTTGGGAACGCAGCAGTAGCAGTGGGGCTGGCCACCAAATTAGTTGATGCTGGGAGGGGGGATAGGGATGAGAGTCCAGCTAATCATAACAATAATAACCCAAGGACCCTGGGCCTAGAGCTGATAGCGTTTTGGCGGACTGGAGAGCTGGGGAGGAAGCCCAAGCTTCAAGCAAATTGGGGAATGTGATTTATGACTGTTTATTGCAGGTGGGAATTGTACTTTGTTACTTTGTATCCAGGGGAGGGGAATTTAGTTTTTGGGTTCAACTATGTAGTGCCGATACTTTATTTCCCGAATAAAAGATTCTTTAAGGTAAACAATGCATCCAAGTTCTTTTGAAGGGTTTCATCTGTCGGAACCATGACAGACCGTCACTGCTATAAAAAAAGTTATCAGCTGTTTTTTGTCATTCAGATACAGCCATATCCTCGCCATAATCAGTCCGCTGGTTGTGAATTTAAAGAAGCTGTAATACAACACCCATAGGTGATGCCAGATTGGGGAAAACTACTCTAGAGACATTTATAGAGGTAAATAAATTAAGCCTTAAACACAGTGCTGAATTTAACTCTTAAATCCCAATAGGAGTGCATGGGCGTAAAGTATGTGTGTGGAATAAAATGAAATAAAAATATTCTAGAAAATAAAAAGCAATGCACTAAAAGGTTTGCAGCCTGGTTGGCGACTCATAGTTCAGTCAATCTGCCTTCAAGTTTATCTAATCATGACTGGATAAAAACAAAACAAAAATGAAGATACAGAATTGAATCCAAAGGCATCCATTAATTGGTAAAACAGCATCTGGAATTAACTGTGCCATTGTACCTTTATTCACCCTAAATCTGTCCCAGATAATCAGATAACCTTTGAGAGGAGATCTGAGAGACTGTCCAGTAGATTTACAAATTTGATAAACAAATAAATATGTGGACAATGAAGAGGAAAAGCAGAACATCTATAACTGAATATGCCATACAAGTTCAAATCATTAGCAATATAGATATATTAAACTCACATTTGGAATGCAGCATTCTGGATAATTTCTTTTCTTTTCTGGATAAGGCCAAAGCTTCTCCAGACCTTACCATTCTGAGGGCAATTGGCAGTTTCTAAAAAGAAAACCTCCAAGCCAAAAACATTTTTAGATAATCTAATGGTGATCTGAGCCCCTAACAGGTTTGTTGTGTCCAGAAGGTTGAATTATTTTTGATTCAGGAGATTTATGAGAACTGCTAAACTACCTCCAGAGCAGACATTCTGAAATTCTAAAGAGAGAACACAGAGTTCTAAAGAAAATTCAGTTGCTGAATGGCTGAATTTCGCACAACCCAAATTAATAATACTAAACATTTCATTTTTATACATTCCAAAAGCTCTAGAACAGTGGTTCTCAACCTTTTTAATGCCGCGACCCCCAACTGGTCGTACGTCGAGGACTACTCAACCGGTCGTAAGTCGAGGACTACTCAACTGGTGCAGCACCGTTTGCAGAATGGGACTTTTGGCGGGCTCAGCAGGGCAGAGACAGCCTGGACAATTCCTATTGGTATTTGAAAGCCAATAGAATTAGACTCTATTCAAGAGAGTCTATTCTATTGGCTTTCAAAAGCCAATAGAATAAAAGGGAATAGCACAGCGAAGGAAAAGAGGAAAAAAATGGCGGACTGCGTTGTTTGGCGACCCCCGTGAAATGGTCGTTCGACCCCAAATGGGTCCCGACCACAGGTTGAGAACCACTGCTCTAGAAATAATATTTAAGATACAAAAAGATATGAATGTCCCTTAATAGCCACTTACAATCCTGAAGGTAAGCTGCTGATGTTGAAGCCAAAAGAATATTCAATAGCTTCTACCAGGACAAAATCAAACATCACTGATAGCATCCAGGAGCCCAACAAAAATGACTGAAAAAAATTAAAAAAAAAATTCATAATCACAAACTATCCACCTTTTATAGCTAAAAAATCATTCATTAAAAATAATACAATGTTAAATAGGATGATTACCCATTCAGCATGCTCACAGAAAATGGACTGTACCCAAAGAACTAAATCTAAAGATATATTTATGTAGAGAAATTAGGATTACAATGTTAGACTACACTCTACCAAACAAAGGTTTTGCAGCAGCATCCAGAACTCACTTACTGAATCTGCAGAGTTGAATGTTCAGGCTACTGATAAAATAAGAGCATTTATATTACAGGAATTGTATCTGATTTTGCCTAATAATCAGTCATGTTAGGCAATGAGTCTTAATGCTGCATTATCTGAGAACCACTGGAAAAGTCAATCATGCTGGGAGTGATCAGAAAAAAGAGAAGGGGCTGCCCTAGCACTTACTGGCTAGACACTATAAAAGATGACACTGGAATGACCATGAAGGATCTGAAGGAAGCGGTGCAAGACAGAGGGGCATGAACAGTGCTGATCCATAGAGTGACCGAGGGTCAGACACTACTGAATGGCTGATGACGACAATTTTCATTTTCTGGGAACTACAATTCTGCAACCAGATATACGTTATGCATTAATTTCATATACAACACGTAAGCTATCTGTGATTCTTCCACAGCATTCACAATGAAATGGAATGAACTGTCCAGGTAGTTTGCAAGCTTTAACAGTGTATTTACACCACACATGGCCCACAGGTCGCATGTGGCCCTGGACAGCTAGTAATATGGCCCCGCAAGATAACAAAGAAAAAAAAGTTTATTTCCTTTATTTCCTAATATATTTATATACATTAACTATATGTTTTATATGTGACAAGACAACTCCTCTTCACTCAATGTGCCTTGGTAAGCCAAATGTTGTACAACCATGATCTATACCAGGGGTGTCAAACTGCCGGCCCATGGGCCGGACACGTCATCCGGAAGCAGCGCCCACCCCATTGTCAGCAATGGCAAAACTGTCCTGATACATTGCGCGATGTCACGTGACGTGGCAGCATATTATTTTGTTACATGCCATTTTCATCTAGTAATTAAAACCTTTAAAGCTAATTGAAGTATTTTAATGCTAATTAAAGAAAAAGGTAACAGTACTGCTTATGAATTGTAACAAATACATGGAATTAGTCTACAAAGTAGTTACAGCCCTGGCTTCAACTGATAAGCATAGCACAGCTTTGTAAAGAAGGCCTCTGGGAAACCTGGGGGTCACAGGGAGGCATGCAGAGAGCTACAAAGTACAGTATCTGCATAAACTTTGACATCAGGCCAGGACCTAATAATAATAATTAATAATCTAAGAAAATACTAATAATCTAGAGCCCCTGAAATTAGAGCACTATACTCTGGCATGGAATCCACAAGAAGCAATTACAATACAGTAATGTCACAAACAGGCCTTCCTACTTTTTAGGAAGTATCAACGTATTCTTACCCAGAAACACATCAGAAATAAGAGTGTGAAGTTCAACAAATGAGAGAGCTAGTCTTTTGAATATTTATGTCTATTCTCAAGAAAACAGCACTCTAAATAAGTGATACATGTTGGATGAGGATATAGGTAACTTTTAAAACCTCAGAGCAAATTGCTCTGTTAGCTGAATTCTGTCCAGGTTCCTGCTGTCTAGGAGCTTTATCACTGATCTCTAAACATATCTTCTTGTGGATTTCTGCAAGATAGAACAGGAGCAAACCAAGACCCAATTTTTACACTTCAGTGCATACTCATGCACTTACACAGAGAGTGCATCTTCAGCTGCTGCCTTAGAATAGAATGGCCATTTATTCATTCAGGCTGCTACATACTACTATATATATGTCAGTAGAGCCAAAATGGTTATAATACAGACAAATAAAAACAGTGAAATATATGTATAACAGGGGCCCCCAATCCCCAGGCCTATTCAGAACTAGGCCACGTGAGAAGCAGGCCGGAGTGCAAGTGTGCACAACTCAACTCACTTGCACTTGAGCTGTGTGGCATGCATGTACTGCTGGCCCACTGCTTGTGCAAATTGAAATGCATACCTGGGTGTGCACGGCCTGCCACTCACGTGGTCTGGTTCCCCCCTATCCCATAGCCGGGCTGCCAAGCTGCAGATGTTATGGACCGCTGATGTATAACATTAGATAAGTAATTCTCAACTTATGATGGTTCACTTAATGACAATCCAAATTAATGACAGCCTTGGAAAGGGTGCTTTACAGTGTATAAAGCACTTCTGACTGTTGCACCACCTCTCCACGGTCACATGATTGCGATCTGGGTGCTTAGCAACTTGTTTGCACTTATGACAGGTTGTTAAGCACATCATGATCATGTGATCACCATCAATGAGGAGGTCAAAGTCAAAGAAGATTGCAAGTTACCGCTGCCTGAAGAGCTCTGTGCCGAAATCCAAGCAGGCACAAGGCTGAAATCCTTTGGCCGGGAGCTCTTGCAGCCAGTCCCCAGGGCGAGAAGGAGCCCAAATCCAAGCAGGATTTTCATCCCATGACCAGAGAGGCAATGCAGTAAGCTAAGGAGTGCAGGGTGCCTCAGAGAGCTGGAAAAGAGCACAAGAGGTCCATTATAGGCCATGTGTGAGCTTCTCTCTGCTCAGGGACTGAAAATTCTGCTTGGATTTTAATAGGGAGGACTTTCAGTCTCTGAGCGGAGAGTTACTTGCTGGGCTCCCATATCTCCCTTACAACCAAGGGATCCCTATGTTCCTTATTTGTGACTCTTGTCTGCTTAATGACCTGCAAGATGATTTAATGATTGCAACTGTTGAATGAAGCAGTTATGTGACATCTCGCTTAACTGCTATGCTCTACAACCAAGATTTTGATCCTAGTTGTGTTGAGGACTATCTGTATTACAGAAAAAAAACAACAACTATAAAGGCAGCATGGGTTCACTATCATTTTGCTTACTCTATTACTTAAAAATGAATTTTCTAAATGGAAATATAAAAATGGCTCCCTAGAATTTTTGAATACCTTTTGTGATAAATACTGGAAGAGGAAAAAGATAGACAAATAATGAACGTAAGTATATAACTTACGAAATATGAGAACAAAACCAGAATATGAACTTACTGAAAATTTTCTACTGCCATATCGCCTTTCAAATATTCTGAAGTTGTAGATAAGTAAACTACTGCAGAAAGTGTCTTTAAGATCAAGACACACTGTTCGTCCACAGAGCAACCTCCAAATCTGAAAGGTAATAAACAGTAGTCATAGTTTCCACTTGCATTTTATGGAAATTATTTAATATATAGCAGACAAACTTTAGCAGCTGGGAGATGAACTTTAAAAAAGAGAAGAGAGATGCAGCAGGCAGGATAATATTGCAATGACAGATGGGGGCAAGGTTTTCTACAAATTTCCTTCTATATTTCTGAAGACAATGAAGTGTTACAATTAAATATAAGTTTGAACACGAATGTTTCATTTTTTTTTATCATGAAATGGCAGGAAGCAGCATCAGCATTTCTGGTGGTTTGTCACTGAAATTCAGCTCCCCCCATTTTTGTTAAGGGACAGTAGGCAGAGTCTACCTCCTGCCAACTCCAAAACATGTCTGTGTCATAATGAAAGATGACAAAATGTAGCTTCCAAATGTCAACTACTCTTTTCCCTAAGCTATTTCACCAGAAGAAAAGGCTTATATGAGTAGATTCTTTTCCTTATAACCTTCACTTTATAAATGATATAGTAACTGAAGTCACATTTTCCAGTTATAGTTCTACTCCATTTACCTACAGAAGTTCTTCCTACACTCCAAAAACCATCAGCCCATAGCACAGTAAATGTGTAAAACATACAAGGTCACAACATGCTGTTAATAGATGTCAAAAAGAATCCTTCTAGCAAGGACACTGCTATTGTTGGAACAAGTATTACCTTTTATCTCCATTTAAAGATACAAGTAAATGAAGAATGTTAGCATGCTTCAGCTACCCAGGCTTTAAAGTGTGCTAAACGTAGCTATAAATATTTTGCCCATGTTAACTTTTTTTCCTTGCGGACCTAATATCAGATATCAGATATTCATTTCAGACTAAGCTCCAGACCTATAATTTTTTCTATCTCAATTAAAAACACAGCAGGGAGAGGGAACAGATCTCTGTCTGATATGAAACAAGGAGGACTTTCCCCCATTTGCTGCATGCATCATTTTTCTTTCATCCAGGAAGTTAAGTCCAGGTTGAAAGAGAGCATGAAAGTAAAAAGAACCACTATTGAGAGAAAAGCAGAAACTGGTACTAGGAAGACTCAAATTCCTCACCACTTGTTCATTCCATCATTTTCTAAACGCTTGGGACTTCTCCTTAAAGGCACAAGTTATCACTGTCACAAGTATTAATATAATTTCATTATCTCTATATCAATTTGAGGGTGGGAGAAAAAGAAAAATAAGATGAGCCCATAGCCCCATCCTTTCAGTTTTAATACACAACAAAGAATAAACTTCTTCTTTCTCCCAAAAATGTGTGTGCAAATATACACTTATTTTTTAGGCCAGGAATTTTGCTGAAAAAAACTGTCTGAAGCAGACCATAACCCATGGATTTAGATGTATAGGGGGTGGTGTCCTGGGCTTAGACATGCCACCTAGTATCATGTATAAAGCAAAACATCTAGCAGTATAACTACTGTCAACTCAAGTTCCATTCATCTGAAATACACTTGGAACAATTTGTTTTTCTCCATAGTTACCAGCATAACCTCTTTGGATGTAACCCATCACCTTTGAAAAAAATGTTATCTGATTGTAACTGTAAAAAATTTAACATACTAATTGGTTAACAAAGCTAACAAGAAAATAGAGACTTCCTCCTCCTACACCGCAGCCACAACTAATTTCTCACATATCTACATTTTACATGAATGCTGCTCTGCTATTGGTTGTGATATGGAGTGCTATATCATTCCAAATTTAAAGTTCAAAATATTCACACCACAGCTCACAATAAAAAATTTAAAGAACACTAGCCCCTATACCGCTTTTTTATGTTTATCCCATATCACAATATTATACATCAATTGCTGCTTACCTGAAATTCCTCTTTTACTGCTTGCAGATTGTAGGTAAAGAACTTTTGATAATGCTGAAAAAGTAGAGCCAGCAGTAATGAGAAGGTGCTTGGTATTATTAATAGACCCTTTGACAGAGGTGCTTTATCTTCAAAAGAAAACAAAATGCACGCATATGCAATAAAGTTATGTGATGATTCTTAAAACAGTTTAAAAAAACAATCATGCTATGTACTTTTTTTAAAAAAAAGATTTATGATTACAATTAAATCTGTTAGATTGCTAAAAGAACTTTTCAACTCATTTTACCCAAATTTTGGTTCAAGTTGTATAAACAAAACCAACTAGGCACATGCAGAAACCACTTAATTCATTTCGAATGCTCAAACTAAGCAAAAAATGATGTGGAATTTTAAGTATCTCTGGGAAAGTTTAGTTCAACCTGGTGTCTGAATCCAGAGAATGACTGCAAGAAACAAAATTCCAGTCTCCCATAGGAATGCCCTGGAACTATACAACATTTTCTTTCTTTTCAATCAGATTGAAACACACAAACAAGTTAGAGCTTTATAAAGTGTGCTAACAAAAAAACCTGATGTACTTTTAAAATATGATTTAAAGGAAAAGAAATTGCTTTCAATATTGTCATTTTAAGATAGATGACCCAATGTTCTTAGCATAAGCATTTTTAAAAGCATTTTTAAAAAAATGCTCAGCCCAACAGCACACAGATGCACAGAATAGAAACAGAAGAAACTTATTATCAAAGAGTGTTCTAATATAAGAATGAATTTCTATTCTTTCTATAAGATAAATGAATTGTTAGATGAAATCAACCTGAGCTCTGAAAACAAACAAACAAAAAAAGGATATTTACAATGGAGTAAATGTTTTTTTTTTCTTTTCTCCCAAATGTCCTCAATATCCATCTGAGATGCTGTAATTTAAATGAGGCAGATTGCTTCTAAGGCAAGGGATCTGACAGAAGTATCTCTATTGTCTTTCCAAAGATACCACTAGTCATTAAGGTAGGAATTAATTACTTGTGGAAGTCAATGAGTGTCTTTGGGATTTTGAGAACATATTTTGGGAGCTCTTGTAAAATAACTGCCAGGGAAGGCTCACCTTATCACAAAATCACTGGGATTTTCCTTGCTATGCTATCAAGCAACACTGGACGTTCCCTATCATTCTAAGTTGTTTTGTTTTCATTTTTCTTGATTAGTAGCATTCCTTTGGGCAAAGCATTGGGTTATAGCCAGCTATTATTTCCATTTGTTAAGAATGCCTGGAAAGCTCCTTTGTGGCTTAGGGCATTTTTGTATATAATGAATACCTCAGCTTCCTTTTTTAATTAACTGGAAAGAAAAAGTAGCTTGTGGGATTTATATCTAATCATAGGCTTAATATGGAAGGTGAGATGAAATGATAGACGTTCATATTAATTTCTACCATGAGTGCAATATTTTAGTGATTTTACTGCTTTATTTATGCAGTAAATTACAGGTTAATTTTACTGCTTTATTTATGCAATAAATTACAGGTTAATTTAACTGTTTTATTTATGCATAACTTATGCTCTACCTATTAAAACACAGTGATTCTTATTTGGTGTTTTATTTCCTGTTACTTTATTAAAATAATTTTTGTTACCACATTGTACATAGAAGTATAGATGAGTTTAATAATTTATCCAAAATGCTGCAGTTTAACATTCTGATTGTTATATTCTAATCTCTTGTGAACACATTCCACATTCTACCCACTGAATAACTCAAATTCCGCTCTCATATAAATGAAAGGGGCATAAATTCCATTTTAGAGTAACACTGATCCACTGTATAAATTAAACAACTGAATTAAAGAGCAGAGTCCTTTTGTTATAAAATCTCAAGATTAGGAAAACATTTTAAAGTACGGGTACGTGCCATTTTAAAAGATTTAAGAAATATTGCAATATATATTATGATTTCCTAGAATAGTATGAAAAAGTGACAGTCTGGTAGAAAAATACTATTTAAACAACGCCTCTTAAAACTGCATCAAAATGTTAACAGTTCCAAGAGGAAAAAAACATTAATATTATTTAGGAAAGGATGTTTTGATATGGAATTAAGAGATCTAAATACAGATGTTAATGAATAAGCTCTACTTGAAAACAATGCGTAAATTAAGTTATTCTTATTTTGCCCTTGTTTAGCCTTAGCGCACTTTTGTACACTTTTCAACAAATCAGGATTAAAACAAGCTCTGCTCATGGATATGAACATAGCACATGGTAAGTGGATATCCTCATATGTTATCTGCATCAACAAGCACTTTTTATAAAAGCACTTTAGCATCACATACCAAGATTTTTCAAATCTTCATTAATGCTTTTTTAATCTGGTCCAATTTAAATGACTATAAACAGGGCTCTTTTTCTCATAGAACGCCCAGAATGGAGTTCTGGCACCTTTTTTGGATGGAACCTTGTAGGATAGGCAAGGCAGGTTATGTGACGTGTGTGAGTTCCGGCACCTTTTTTTTTTTTTTAGAAAAAAAAAGCACTGACTATAAATATACTTTAAGCACTGGGCTCATATATAATTCACTAACCATGTAGAAACTTGAAGACATTCTATTTAGTAAACCATATTCTTATCTGAACATTGTGCTTTATTTTAGTTCAAGATAATTATCAAAAAAGGAAATATCAAACTGACCATTACTACGTTCAACTAATTACCATATTGTAGATTTTTTTTGTAAAGAGCACTCAGCTTCTAATTTTTAACATGCATTGTTAGCCACTTTCCACTTTTGCTTAGTTTACCTGAGAATTGAGCAGTGTACAACCAGCTCAAAGTTGTTAGATTCCTGAGTTGTACAATATCATTTAACTGGGGAAAGGTGTTAGAACAGTTTCTTACCTGAACTGGCAGGTTTCTATATTTGTTCAACACACTGGCCTAGAAATAGTCCAGTTAAAGGTGTTGTACAATTGTATCTAGTGAGTCTTGGAAATGTAGTTACAGGCTTTATTCACATACCACATTAAACTTTAAGGTAGTTAATCTGGTTTTGGCTTAATGTTTTGTGAACCCTGTCACTGTGGTTTCTAAACCATAGTGCATGGTTTAGTGTATTTATGCAAACATAGCTATTTATAGTGGCTTAAAACCATTGACTAGGCAATTTAATTAGGTCACACTTAAAATTTATTTTAATCCCTGCTGGCGCAATCCTATGCATGATTGTTCAGAATAAGTTTATTCAATAGAATTTATATCTGAAAGAACCCCAGTAGTGTTGTTAACAAAAAGCTGAATTTGGTATCAATGGGATGCTTATTCTGTATGGGTTTGTGCTCTCCAAGCAGAAGCAAGTTTGTAGTTTGAATGTACTCCCTAATCCCAGCTGTAAGTGGACTTTCAAGTAGCAGTTGTGGTGAGGAGCATGTTTACACAATTATGATCAGAATGCCAACTGCAATCTTTCCCGAACCAGCCAGATTTAGTGGCAGTTATTCAGTCCTTGTTACCAACCAAATTGACTATAGCAATGCATGTGGAGCTTCCCTTGAAGTAGATCCAGAAAGTTCAACTTGTGCAAAATGCAACTTCTAGGTTGCTGACAGATACAATATACAGGAAACATGTGATTCCCGTAATGAAAGATCTGTCTTAGCAGTATCCATACTGATCTATAAGGCCTGACTATACAGCTTACAGACTGCCTATCTCTCCTACTAAAAACCTACTAGTAGAAGTAAAGGTACCCTTGTTGTTGCAAACTCCATTATTGGTATGCAAGAACAGGTTGCATTAACAAGCCTGGCTAGGAATTCTGGGGGTTGAAGTTCATATCTCTTAAAGTTGCTAAGGTTGAGAAACCCTTAAGGTCACCCACTTGACTCTCAAAATTAGAAAGCTGGGGAAACCACATCTCTTCCATCAAGTGTTTGTTACTTAAATGATAGATTTTGATTCTAACTGTTCTGTTTACATTTTGTATTTTCCCGTTCCAAGCCACCCGAATGGTCACTGAGAGAAAAGATGGAGTACAGGTAGTCCTTGACTTACAAGTTTGTTCAGTGTCTGCTCAAAGTTACAACAGCATTGAAAAAAGTGACTTATGACCCTTTTTCATACTTATGACCATTGCAGCATTCCCATGAGAATGTGATCACAATTCAGACGCTTGGCAACTGATTCGTATTTATTACCGTTGCAGTGTCCCAGGGTCATATGATCACGTTTGCAACCTTCCAACAAGCAAAGTCAATGGGGAAGTCAGATTCACTTAACAACCAGACTACTAACTTAACTGCAATGATTCACTTAGCAACTGTGGCAAGAGTAGTTGTAAAATGGGGCAAAACTCACTTAACAAATCTCATTTAGCGACTTAAATGTTGGGTTCAATTGTGGTCGTAAGTCGAGGACTACCTGTAGTATAAATCCAATTATAAACAAAAAAAAAGATAAGGAGCTATGTTTCTCTTCACTTGCAAGATTCACCCTGAGGGAAGACACAAAGCAACATCCTCGCTGAAAGCATACAACAAAGCTGAATGGACTGGCAAAAAAGGAGAGACCTGCTTTACCTCTACTCAGATTAATTAAACCCAGGGGGGGGGTCTCCAAACTTCGCAACTTTTAAGACGTGTGCACTTCAACTCCCAGAATTCCCCAGCCAGTTTGGAGACCCCTCACTTAACCGCGAGAGTCGCTCGAGATTTTCCTTAAACCAGAGATCTCCAACCTTCGCAACGTTAATACTTATAGACTTCAACTCCCAGAATTCCTCAGCAAGCCAGCATGGTATCCAACCTGCAACATAGCAGGCTGAGGAATTCTGGGAATTGAAGTCCACAAGTCTTAAATTTGCCAAGGATGGCGGGGGAAGCCCTGCCCTATGACTTTAAAGCCACGTTCCTCCCCTGGCAGGCACTCGGGCCGGGAAAGGGCTCCAGGATGGAGGTTCAGCCCCCAAAGGGAGAGGACGTTCCCAGCGCTAAGGAGGGAAAAGAGGAACCACCTCATCATGCCGCTCGGCTCCCGACCTTTTGCCCCGTGGCGCGGCCCCTCCTACCGGGCGGGCGAGGCGCGTGGGTACTTACACAGCCCGCTGGAGCCCGTGCTGGTGAACATGGTTCCTGGCGGGGAGGGAGCAAGCGGTTGCCTGGGCGACGCGCCTGGCCTCAGGAGAGCAGCCGCTCCGCTGAATCCCCTCTGGAGGCCGAGCAGCCTCGGCGACGGCCGGGCCGGGAGCTCCTACTAAGGCGGCCGGGATGGGTCAAAGCCGACAGGGCAAGGAGACCCCGCACAGCGCCCCCTGCCGGAGCCGCCGCTTCGTTCTCTTCCTGGACGCGTAAGGCCGGGATTTCTCTCGGTTCTGCAGGACTTCGTAAAAATAGGCCTCTGCCTCTTTGGGGGGATGAGGTTTGGGGAGGGGGGTGGCCGGATTGAAGTCAGCCTAGCTGAGCTCAATAGGAGTACCGGCCTGTTTCGAAAGGCCCAGGTGACCATCCCGTGGAGTCCTACTGGTAACTCTGCAGAGGCGCAAATGGTCGTTTCCTTGACAATGGCAGCGCTGCGGAGGGGCCGGCTGTTGTTTCCGTTCTCTCTTCCCCGGCTAGTCTACATGCCTGGGCTTTCCTGGTGATCCTAGATTCGAGGAGTCGTTCCTTGTGACCCTGCATAGTATTGAAGGTCAGCTGGATGCTGCCATCTGCTGCAGAACTGCAGCCTTTTAAGTTAAGGTGCAACCTGGGTGCGTATTTGCGGGCCTAATTAATATCTCTTTTGACACTTGTAGACAAAACCTGAACTGTGGGTGTGGTTGCACGGTCGTTTAGGTGCAGCCAGGGAACTCTGGGAATTGAGATCCATCTGTCTTAAAGTTGCCAAGGTTGAGAAACACTGCTGTAAACTACAGGAAGTCCTCCACTTAAGACCGCAATTGAACCTAAAATTTCTGTTAAGTGAAATAGGATAATTGCAATAATTGTTTGTAACAACTCACTGTAACCTGAATTAAGGACAAAATCTTGCCTACCTGTCAAAGCAAACCGGCTTCTGGATAATTTAGGCCACTGAGGGCTTTTCTGGACACAAATCTAAATCTGGCTAAATGAGTTAGGATTTAAGAATAACAGCTGAAATCAAATCCTTCTTTGCCATTAATTTATGACAGGCTTTGCACAGATTTCCTTGGAGAAGGAATTGCATAATATCCATTAGTAATGGATACTAATACTGGCTACATTATAGAGAGTTTGTGATTAACATTGATATTACATTTTTTACAAATGAGTTATATAAATGCAATATTTTTATAATAGTAACCTTATAATATTAGACTTTGATCTAAATAAAATTGTAGACTACGTCATTGGTAATAATTCTCTGCACACTTGAGCTGAGTATAGCTATATACCAGTGGTGGCGAACCTATGGCACGGGTGCCAGAGGCGGCACTCAGAGCCCTCTCTGTGGGCACGCGCACCGTCACCCCAGTCCTAGGCCTTCAGCTGGGTTTTATAAAACCTTTTCGCTTTAGGCCTCCGCCACCGTGTACAAAAAAACAGGTTCAATCGATCAATTTCAACTTCTCGTGGGAAAAAAAATCTTGCAAAGTTGGAATTGATTGATTGAACTTTTTAGTCCCATCCAGTCTTCCGTTACCATCTAGCTAATGGGCCACACCCAGCCAATGGGCCACACCCACCCGGCACCCGACAATGCATAAGTGGGTTTTGGGTTGCAGTTTGGGCACTTGGTCTCTAAAAGGTTCACCATCACTGCTGTATACATTCCATATGATGCATGGATAATTCAGCCTGTGAATCAGTACACTTAACTGCTATATTTTCAGGGATATCCTGTGACGACTTGCAGGTGAAAAGTAGCCCTTTCAGTCATGAAAGCAATAAAATGCTGTTAATGCTGATAATTGCGCAAAGGAGATGGGTAGCCTGATGGGCTTCTAGGATGAATTCAGTGTTTTCCGAGTTTATACTATTTCCTTTTTATTGAGAATGTTAAGGACTACCTACAAGCAAATATTATTGAACAAGACACTTTTTTCTATTCCAGTTATCTCCATGATATCCTGGAGATGACAATGGCCAAGTGACTATAAAGAATAGCATGTCAAGAGACAAAGCCTCTTTCTGTAATGGATATTAGCACATGCCCTTTCAAATTCATCACTCACATAGACCCAAGTTTCAGAAATCTTTTTGGTTCTAGGTTCATCTTCTTCACAAGTGCATCCCATATAAATGGACATGCTGTATACCTAGCTGCCATTAGAAGACAAGAAGATGAAAAAAAATAACATTAACATTAAAAATTACTTGCTCTTCCTTTTTATTAACTGCTGATTTTTGAGGCTAAACACAGCATCAAACACAGCATCCAAACAATAGCCCTTTCCAGTGATGCAATCAGCTGGCTAGAGATGCTTATAAATAGCTGTTAGAGTCTTTCAGAAAACAAAAAGGCGATACTTTTCATTACAGTGGCCCAAGCAAAAGGGCCATTTATAGTAAGCCTCTTGATTTGTTTCTAAACCACATATAATTGCAAGGATGGAGGATGCCATTGTGTTGTGCATAGTAATTGTACTACAGAGAGACTCAGTATTTAGATCTCGCTTCCTCAAGTTCTTAAAGAGATGGCTATAGGTAGTGATAAGATACTATAATTAGCAATTTTTAAAAAGAGGTTGGAGAACACGAGCATCATGTCTCATTCACTACTGAAACTCTTCTGTAGTTGCACTTCTTACATTAATAAAATCAGGAATTGCAGTGGTGTTTCTGAGAGACTTATAGAGTTCAATATTGTAGTTTACAGACTGCAAACGTGGGATGCTTAACTCTGGCTGAATTTCTAGCATAGTTTAAAAATATTCATACGACATAGTAAGTTGTTTAGTTTGGATAATGGGAATGTCTTCATTTTATCCCCTTATACTATGCAGCTATTTAATCACAACTCAAGACTTTGCTAAAAGTAAATATGTTATCTAAACATTTGTGTCTTATTTTTTTCTATTTAAAATATAGGATACCTTACGATGGCATTCCACTTGTATTCCCTTTTTTTACTCTCTCAGCCATTGGAAAGAGCATTTTTGTAGCCTGTGCTGTATATAGAAGAGAAAAATGATTTGCCAAACCACCCAACATGATGTAAAATTTAAAAAGAAAAGTTTTAAACCAAGCATGGATTGTTCTTCTCCTTTGAAAAGTAGTTTTGGGTTGCTTTTTCATTGTTCATTGGATTTTAGATCACAAGAGGAAAGTCTATGTTACTTAAGGTAATTATTAGTTGTTTTTATCCCACTTTTATTATTGGTGGAAAATCTTATTTCATTAATAATATTGAAATTCAAAGGTTTTAGGTTAAAAAACAACAACAATCATTGTCCCAGGATGTTTGTTTACTTTGGAAATTGCACTTACCATTCTTTAATAAACATTTCTATTAGCAGACTTGGCACAACATACAGCTGGACTTATGCCAAGTGCTAACACAGCTTACATAGTTCCAGTCTGTGCAAGTTGTTTGCATGCTTAAAACATCATAATCTCTTACTGAAGGACCTGGAAGCAGTATTATGCACTAATTTGCACTGGGTAAAAATGTTAAAAAATCAGAGAGACATAGCTAATTCCATGCTTGATTAAAAGGAAAAGTTACCCAGACAAATCAGTGAACAAATCCAAGATGTTAAGGTAGTTGCGATGAAGAAGTTAGAATATTCCCTCTCAGGGGACCTTTACTTTGTCCACAGTTTTAAGTTTTATATTTTTAAACTTTTAAGACATCTATTTGCAACAATCATGTGCAGTTGGTTATTAGGTTTCATCTAAGGAGTCGGTAATTGATGCAACCCATGTAACTTGGTTAAACTAACTATGGCTTGTAGAATTAACACAGTTGGCTGGCTTTCCACAAATTAATCAGAAAAACTTGGTTTATGACTAAAAAAGTGATGGCAAACTTATTCACAAGTGTCAAAGATGACACAGCACGACATTTGGGTGACACACAACATTCACCAGCCCTTGACAACAACTATTCTTGAAAGCGTACCCTGTTCTTGCATATTTTGGGGGGCTGTGGAGGCTGCGTGGAAATGGGGTATATTCTCGTGCAGCCTCCAGATTGTGCTCTCATGTGACCTCTGGACCTCCAAAAATAGTGTGAGAGCAGAGCATGCTTTTGTATGGTTTTGGAGGCTGCAGATGCCACAGAAGAGTGTTCTCCAAAGCTACAAAGACCTTATGCCACCCAAAGTTGCCTTAGTAGGCCCCGGGGAGGGGGTTATCAACAGAAAGAGAATTCTGCCTGAAGGCAATATGATTGGACTATATATTTTTTAAATAAATTAATATGTAAAGAATTGTTTATCTTTTGTTCATGGGAGGGGGATGGTAACACCTCAGTAGAGTTAAGTTAGATATTTCCCCAATTTTTGATGTGCTGGACTGGCTAAAATGTGGATGATTAGTTTACGGATCACCATATTGGGTGAACCTAAGTCCTAAGCTATTGGCCAGTGTAGATTAAGTAACTTATGAAAAAGTGGAGTAGGCTGAGAACAATTTCTCAGTGTATTACTGCCAACATTACAGTAAGGGCAACACCCTGTGTATTTTACCACACTCAAGTATTGCAAGAATGTCTTATTCACATGCAAATAAAGTATTTCATATACACCTAGTAAGAAAACAAGTATGCCAACCAACATTTCTTCTATTTCTATTAAGTTTTGGTGGGGACAGGATGTTCCAGAACAAGATTATCAAGATAATTAATGCAGATTGGGACATAATACAAAATGCAGTGATACAATTATGATGTAATATCTCAAAATAGAGATTCAAATAGGCACATGGGGAAAGAATTAAAAAAAAGAGAAACAAGTAGGGGACAAAGAGATGAATGAATAGATTCCTTTCTAGGAATGTGACAAATACAGGAGCTAGTACAACATAATGGTTAACTGATTTAGATTGGAGACATCTGGGATCAAGTCTATAACAGAATATGGATCTTACTGAATGACATTTCAAACCCTTTCAGCCTTGCCTAATTCATAACACTTGATGAGATGAATTTAGCAGACTACTACCAGCCTAAGTATGCTTCCTGACATACAAATGCAATACAGAAATTATACATAAATATGAATAAAAGGGAGAGACAGTGGAAAGAGACCCTTGAAACTTGTCATCTTTCCTCCAGAATTCCAAAGCCTTTTTGAGGTGGCTTTTTTCAGCAAGTATAGATGGAATTCACAGGCAAATTCTAAAACCTTTCTAAGCTCACCTTGGGCAATTTTCCTCAAGTGGATACTCTCAAATATTTGGACCAACAATTAAAGGAAAGTCATGGTAAACTAGTGAGCCACATTCTAATATAAACTCCAGTCATTTCATGGTTCTCTGTATTGCTCTAGCCCAGAAAATGACCACAAATAAGCTGCTAGCTTGGAAATGTATTTGCTTACAATATCTGTTGAACCTGGTGCATTCTGTATGGCATTGGCATCTTGGCTAATAATTATGAAGGATAGATGTAACTACTATGAATTTCCTCAGGGAAGCCTCTGTCAAGAGTGTTTCAGTTATTAACTTTTTCATCCAGATAAACGCTTTAAAAACGATTGTTGCAAACACTTAAGTTTTGGATGTGCAAGATAAGGGATTATGAAGAGAATAAAGACACATAAACAATCACTGTCTAAAATCTGTTTTCATCTAACATTGTCATAGTTCACTGTGTTGTATCATCTGACTCACTACATTCTTTGAGCCTTCAAATGAAACTTTTCTATCTGAGTACAGTCATTAAAGAGCCAGTTTGGTCTAGTGCAGTGGTTCTCAACCTTTTTAATGCCGCGACCCCCCAACCGGTCGTAAGTCAAGGACTACTCAACTGATCGTAAGTCAAGGACTACTCAACTGGTGCAGCACCATTTGCAGAATGGGACTTTTGGCGGGCTCAGCAGGGCAGAGACAGCCTGGACAATTCCTATTGGCTTTTGAAAGCCAACAGAATTAGACTCTATTCAAGAGAGTCTATTCTATTGGCTTTCAAAAACCAATAGAATTAAAAGGAGAAGTACAGCTAAGGAAAAGGGGGAAAAAATGGCGGACTGCGTTGTTTGGCAACCCCTGTGAAATGGTCGTTCGACCCCAAATGGGGTCCCGACCCACAGGTTGAGAACCACTGGTCTAGTGGCTTAGGCATAAGGCTAAAACCAGGAGACTGTGAGTTCTAGTCCTACTTTAGACACAAAGCCAGATGTGTGATCTTCAGCCAGTCATTCGCTCACTCTCAGGCCTAAGAAAAAAGTAAGGGGTCAACCACTTCTAAATATCTTGCTAAGAAGACTGCAAAGACTAATCACCAGGAATCAATGCTGACTCAAAAGCACAGAAAAAATAATTAACTATCAGTATGAAAATCTTACAGTCAGATTACATGATGGGAAAGGTGCCAGGTGAATGACAAGCCTCAAGCAAAATGATCCAAGGTGTTCACAGGTGCTTGGCATCCACAGGTTCCCTAGGTTCAATCCTGACAAATCTTCAAACAGCAAGAAAGAAAACTTCAGAATGCTTCCAATACAGCAACACATCAGGCTACCTAGTCTATTGCTCTGAGTTAGTAAAAGGCACTACTTTTCATTGGAATTTTTTTGCACTGAGTGAATGAATATATTATCAGTCAAAATAATTGTGAGATGGCTTGTAGTATGCATGATTCATAAATTAGACACTTACTTAGCTTTTCTTCAGCAAAAGGGGGAGAGGCTATTTAGTCGTTGCTAAAAATGTTGTTGTGAATATAAATTAAATCATGAAGCTCAAATGGTGAGAAACAATAAGAGTAATCATGACAGACTAGGAGAAGGAATGTAGGGAGTTGGCAAGGTGTGGGGAATGTGGAGGAGGTGAGGAGGTGAGAAATAATGCCAAATCTGAAGTTGTGCATATTGTCTTGCCTTCAATAAGTTGGAAAATAAAAGTAAGAAAAACTAAAAAGAATTATGTTGGAGAAGATTGCTTTAGAGAAACCAATGTCAATTCCACTGTGCATAAGGAATGAGGACTTGCATTTTAATAGACAATTATTATTTCTTCGTATTTTAATTAAAAACCTACATCACTATGCAGTTCACACTACGGACAACTGAAAAAACCAAAATTATCTAATGCAGACTCCTCAGCCATGTTATCCCAAAATCTGGGAGAACAGGTCTTTCATTATTTCCCAAATTCCTTTGTGAACCTCTGGGTGGATATCCTTCCAAAGGGCAGGTACTGAATTCCTGGGTACCATTAGATGCCATTATTTGATACATGGGATTCAAAAAATATCTACCCTGCATGATTTTACTGGATGAGCAGAAGCAGACTGAGATAAAAGGGTCCCTCAGACAGCCAAGACTGATGCCATGAAGGGCTTTATGGGGGAGAACCAGCACCTTGAATCGCACCTGGAAATTTAACTGATGACCAGGATGCACCACAGCTTCCTTCAAGGCCAAGACAACTGTCTACTCTTTGAAGGAAGTTGATTCCACCTTCAGGAGAAACCCAGATCTAACAAGTAGGTGGCCAAGCTCACAGACTGGAGGACCTGGCCAAAGAGTATTTGTCGCAGTGGCCTTGTAGCCACTGTAGCCCATCCGTTACCACAGAGATCACATCACTTTAAATGGGGCCACTGGGCAGCTCCAGCATATGCAATAAAAGCGGAGAAATAGGACTTCTGGTTTTGCATCGCAGCAGTACGGACACAGGAAGGCAGGGCTCTGACTTCCACACCCGATTTTGCCCTGCTGGGGACCCTGAAAAGGGCCTAAAGTTGCCCCGAAAAGGCAATGAAGAAGGAGGGGTGCCTTGTTGGTCACAGAGAATTGGCAGTCTTTCTGTTTGATCCAAGGAAAGCCCTCTAAACCAGCAGGGGAAAGACCAGCCACACCTCTGCGGCTGGCCATTAGCTGCTGACAACTGAGGAACAAAAGCTTCAATTAACACATCATAAACAGCATGTTTGGAACTGGGTGAGAATATTGATCCTTTCTTTACTATTTTACAACTGAATTTCTTGGGAAAGGCTCACAAGAAGCTAAAAGCCTCTGGATGTGAACGGAAGCGGTCTTTTAAATTTTTTATGAGGGACAGAAATACACAATACTGAAGTGAAAGTAACATAAAGCTACAGTTTTGATAAATTTGGGAACTGAGATAATTGTTGATTTTCTCTTTGGAAAAAAATCATTGAGGTGAAATATAAGAAATATAAAAAAATCAACCCTATGTTTTAAGAGTGCAAAATGGACTTTGAATGACATCTAGTGGTGGATTTGAGTACAGCTCTATAACTAGTTCCTTGGCAACTTTCAGCTTAAGGGAGAATGCTGGCAATAAAGGAAAATATTTTGGCATATTTATTATCTTGATCTTGGACTATAAATACCTACTGAGCTTGGACTTTTAATCTCAAGAGCTAGTGGGAGGAAAATAAAAAATGACTTTTGAATACTCTGGCTGCAGGGAGGTTGAACATTTTGAACACTTGGAACATTGTGGATTGCAACCTTGCCTGACTGATAATTTTCAAGATATTTGAGACAAAGGATTACTATAAAATACAGCCATTAGGACAGGATTATAAAGGCTACATATAAATACCAGAAAACTAGAGGAAACTTGTTCCACTCTTACTGAGACTGGGTGATACTAGACAATTTCTAGGAATGATGCCTCAAGAAAAAACACATACCTTTCAGAAGGAATTAGCTACAGCTAATTCATCAAGAGATGGGAGTACCAGACCATCTCATTTGTCTCCTGAGAAACCTATATGCGGGTCAAGAAGCAACAGTGAGAACCGAACACGGAACCACTGATTGGTTCAAAATTGGAAAAGGAGTCCGGCAAGGCTGTATACTGTCGCCCTGCCTATTTAACTTATATGCAGAGCACATCATGAGAAAGGCAGGGCTAGATGAATCAAAAGTTGGAATTAAGATTGCCGGGAGAAATATCAACAACCTAAGATATGCAGATGATACCACTCTAATGGCAGAAAGTGAAGAGGAACTAAAGAGCCTCTTGATGCGGGTGAAGAAGGAGAGTGCAAAAGTTGGCTTGAAACTCAACATTAAGAAAACCAAAATCATGGCATCCGGCCCTCTCAATTCCTGGCAAATAGATGGGGAAGAAATGGAGGTAGTGACAGATTTTATTTTTCTGGGCTCAAAGATCACCTCAGATGGGGACTGCAGCCAAGAAATTAAAAGACGCCTGCTCCTGGGGAGGAAAGCTATGGCAAATCTAGACAGCATTCTAAAAAGCAGAGACATCACCCTGCCAACAAAAGTGCGTATAGTCCAGGCCATGGTTTTCCCAGTTGCAATGTATGGCTGTGAAAGTTGGACCATAAGAAAGGCTGAGCGCAAAAGAATTGAGGCCTTTGAACTATGGTGCTGGAGAAGACTCCTGCGAGTCCCTTGGACTGCAAGGCGTTCAAACCGGTCAGTCCTAGAAGAGATCAACCCCGACTGCTCTTTAGAAGGCCAGATCCTGAAGTTGAAACTCAAATACTTTGGCCACCTAATGAGAAGGAAGGACTCACTGGAGAAGGGCCTAATGCTGGGAAAGATTGAGGGCAATAGAAGAAGGGGACGACAGAGAATGAGATGGCTGGATGGAGTCACTGAAGCAGTAGGTGTGAACTTAAATGGACTCCAGAAGATGGTAGAGGACAGGAAGACCTGGAGGAACATTGTCCATGGGGTCGCGACGGGTCGGACACGACTTCTCAATTAACAACAACAATTCATCAAACAATTGTTGAACACAAAGACGACATAAAAAGAAACCAAAATGAGACTAAAAATAATCTAGATGATATAAATGACCAAATCTCCAAATTGAAGCTACAACTGGAAAATTCCCAGGCAACAACTACAAAGTATGAACAAATAAACGAGAAATCAGAGGACGAAGCAGAAGAAATGGACCTAGAGACAGAGAGATAGGAGAAGGGAAATATGGACTGCCATACACAAATAAAACCCTGCAAAACCTACCTATAACAATGAAAATACAAAAGACCCGTTACTCCTTTCTCCAAAATACACCTGATGACAAGGAAGAACTCCATGGATGGACAGAGTTCCCCCCTAAACATATTCTAGCTAAATTGTCTTCCTCATGCCAAGCAGCTTTTACAAAAATAGAAAGAAAATTCTTGGGCGATTTAATTGCTTTGGCAAAGAAAGAAAGCGAGAGTTAGATTTAAAAATCAGAGGATTTGATCTATCAGAGGGGGTACTACCTGCTTAATATATCTGTTTGAATATGATTAAAAGAACGGATGACACTTAGATATAACTAGATTTTTATAATGGAAGACATGATTTAGAATTAAAATAGCATTTTTCTTCTTTTTATATGGGAAATTTGAAAATAAGAAGAGGATAGGCATGAAAAAATTTTTTAGCTATATAAATGTAATTAATATTGAGAAAATCATAACTGACAAAGATACTTTAAATATTGATGGGAAATCAAACTTTAATAAGAGCATAAAATAGGATATTGACTTATGAATTGTTATTATTGTTATTTGTATAATATTAGTAAAATATGATGAAGATGTCTATATCTAATTTTGTATACATCAATAGTACCAAGAATTGTAATTGTCTAATGAGGGGAAAATGGAAAAAATATGAGGGAAAAAGGAAGATAAATAAAAAAATATTGGATTGTGCAGTACTGAATAATTTATATTGAAGAAGTTAATGCTAAATATGTGAACCCAGACAACATATTGTTTATTAAGCTATAAAGATTGAAATTTTTTAAAAAATAATAAAACTTATTTTAAAAAGCTGAGAAATGAACCATTTTGCCATTTTTATTGCCACATTGTGATTTTTATATAGTTCTTGTGCTTAGTCTGCTTGCCACAAAGTTCTTCAAAAATAGGTCCTAAATCATCTTAACAAATGATGCTCTAATTATTTGCCTCTGCGGCTGGGTAACTGTAATCTCATGTATGCAGTGCCTTTTAACTGTCTCCTTGTAATGGCGCTACCTGCCAGGTTTCCCTTGGATGAACCTTCCCACAATTCAAATTTGCACATCGATAAAAAGAATTTGACATTAGGCCTGAAGCTACTTCAGTTGCCTTCTGATAGTTACGACTGCAAGCAGGAGAAAACAGATGAGATTTGCTGTCCTAAATTGCCTATATATAGATGTGTCATCTGAAAGTAGAGTGCTAATTGGAATTCTTGTGATATTATAACATTTCCTTTCCTTCTAAAAATAGTATTAACTGGAGGTCTGGTATTTTGGGTCCTTGAATTAACAGTTTTCAATCCAAATGACAAGTCATAGTTCTTTTGGACTATAGATTAAATGGTAGAATAAGGTTGTTTCTGCAAAAACAGGACTGATGAAGAGCTAAGTCTGGACCTCTATTTTTGTCAGGCTTCAAAATCCAAGAAAGAGACATTGAAATTCTCTAAGCACTTTCCTTTATTGTTCCTCACCTATAGACAGAATCTTTGCCAAACTAAAGCAGACTATTTGCACCATAAAACATATTCTGGAAACTATTATGGAGGAGCTGTCTTTCCCCTCTTCCTCCCACACAAAAGTTCTAAAGTGACTTTTCTTGCTCCTTTGGAATGCACTTGTCCCTCCTGGGAAGCCAGACAACATTCCATCACAATTTCCCCAAATACATTATCATATTTATATATTTGGAGGAGAAGACTGAAGAGCCACTGAGTGTCAAGAAATGACTGAGGAAGTTCTGACCCTTGCAAGTTATGCATTTAATTCAAGGTCAAAATCAAAGATAATGTCAACATGATCTCAGTAAATATACTGTACAAGGACTGTGAGCCCAAAGCCAATACTTTCCAAGGACTACAGTATTAGAAAATACAAGGGGAAGGTTAAATTGAGATGGGGCTATTGCTCATGGTGAATTACAGTGGTTCTGTGTGGTCAGTTATTGGCTATAAACATAAAATCCAGTGATCAATTGATTCCATCAAGATGACAGAGAGGCTGAGTGGATATAACATATCTACATGAAGTTTTTGTGGATTGGCTAGTAATGCCAACATCGAATTGCCAAGTTTCACACCTGGACATAGCTATAAATCATAGATCTCCAGGCACTTGGCCCTTAATTCAATTCTTAGCAAGTCTCAACAGAAGATTCATGAAGAAAAAGAAGAGCCTGAGGAATCTCAACAAACAAATGAAGGCCTAGAAAGCCTTCATTTAGCATGCAGAGAGAGTTGTGACGGAGTCTAAGAATTTCAGCTATAGATTCTGATTAACAAGTCTCTAAAACAGTGGTTCTCAACCTGTGGGTCGGGACCCCATTTGGGGTCAAATGACCATTTCACGGGGGTCGCCAAACCACGCTGTCCGCCATTTTTTTCCCTTTTCCCTAGCTGTCCTACTCCCTCTTATTGGTGGCCACACCCACTTGGGGGTCACCACAACATGGGGAACTGTATTATGGGGTCACAGCATTAGAAAGGTTGAGAACCACTGCTCTAAAATGAAGGCACTGGCGCAAAAGGATTAAAAGGCTAAATGGAACTAAAACAAGTGCCAGCAGGGAAAGACACTTTTGGAGTAAAGGACTACTGCCGTTGCTGCTCTCTAGATGATCTATATGATGCATAAAATAAATGCAAGCGTGCTGTGTAGAGGATGAAGACTCTGGAATAAATTTACCTTTTGAAAGTAAGCCAGTGCTGGAAACAATCTTTTATGGCTTACTAGGATGACTATCTGAACCCTTGCCTTTTAGTGGAGGGAAATCTTTTGGATCCGGTTGATACGGTGCCTAGCTCTTTCCTTGTGCTCTTTGGTGATTGGCTGTGTACTTGCTTAGATATTTGCATGAGCGTCTAAAGGATCCAATGTTTTGCTAAAATAATAAAAAGAGCATTGTGGTGTTGCACAGCAATCTCCTCCCCTTTTATATGTGTATGCAGTGTCACAATGAAAGAAAAGCATAGCAAGCTCCTTCTTTATCACCCACACTCACTCTTCTGCAATGAAACCTGGATAATGGACTTTGGTGTTCTAATAAAAAACAAGTTGGATCTAGCTTGCTTAAAATCTGCACAATTAAAAGTACCATTATTTATTGTCTCTGGTCTTCGGACTATTTAAATGTTTGAGAAATATTATTCCCTGCTACAAATATGTCTCAGATTGGGCAAAAGCCCAAAAAAGGAAGATGGAATAAGATAATTTATAACAAATGTTCATTTTTATGAGATAGAGTAAACAGTTTGGAAATGTTACTTTAGAGTTCCAGGCAGGCATCGCAACAGCACTGTAAAAAAAAGGGGGAAATAAAAATACTTCTCTTTGGGGAAGAGAAAGAATACAGGTAGTCCTTGAGTTAACAACAGTTCATTTAATGATCATTCAAAGTTACAACAGCACTGAAAAAAGTGACTTATGACCATTTTTCACACTTAAGACCGTTGCAGCATTCCCATGGTCACATGATCAAAATTCAGATGCCTAGCAACTAACTCATATTTATGACAGTTGCACTGTCCCGGGATCATGTGATCACCTTTTATGACCTTATTACAAGCAAAGTCAATGGGAAAGCCAGATTTGTTTAACAGCCGTGTTACTAACTTAACAATTGCAATGATTGACTTAACAATTGTGGCATGAAAAGTCGTAAAATGGGGCAAAATTCACTTAACAAATGTTTCACTTATTAACAAAGATTTGGGGCTCAATTGTGGTTGTAAGTCGAGGACTACCTGTATTGGTTTTAGTGGCCAACAGTCCTCTCCTATGATCAGAGCAGCATTTATAATCAGAATCACCATTAATTATCCCATTATAATATAGGTAGTCCTCGACTTACAATCATAACTGATCCCAACATTTCAGTTGCTAAGCAAGACATTTTTTAAGTGAACTTTGCCCCATTTTATAACCTTGTTAGTAACAAGATTAAGTGATTCTGGCTTCCTCATTGACTTTGCTTATCAAAAGATTGCAAAAGGTGATCAAATGACCCCGGGACACTGTAACCTTTATAAATATGTGTCAGGTGCCAAGTGTCTGAATTTTGATCACGTGAACATGGAGATGCTACAATGGTCAAGTGTGAAAATGGTCATAAGTCACGTTTTTCAGTGCCATTATAACTTTGAATGATCACCACATGAACTGTTGTAAGTTGAGGACTACCTGTATGAGGAAAAATCATGGAGGCTCAGAGACTCTGCATGGTTTATCCTTTTCCACCATCTTTATCATTCTGACAGGCTATGTGCCAATATTTGGTAAATTAAATGAATCAATTGGCCTGTTGTAGCAACTAGCTTATTTTTTTAGAATAGCTACTGAGTTCATCTTTCCTATTTCAAAATCTAAAAATTCTATCCAATTTATTCCATAGAAATACTTCTGATCATCCCTTCTGCTTGAAATCTAATTTCCCACAAAGAGACCTATTGCCATTGCAATTTCCATTATACTCTATCTTCTCTAAGGAAAGGAATTTCCATAGTCCATGCAAGTCTGGTGAAACACAAACATTACATTTTGGGAAATGGAGTTCTAATTCTCTGAATTGCAATTTAGATCTGAACATGGAATCAGATTGGATTATTTCTGGTTGGCCATTTTTGAAAAATTTCCAGATCGGGACCTGATATAGATTCCCTGTTCTCACTTGTTCGCAATAAATTGATCTTTTTTTTAATTCTAAAAAGATTAGTAATGGAAAACTACTGGCCATTTTGAATATATGCTAGCCTAATTACCATCTTTGGGATATTTCAATATTTGATGAACAGTGCTGAGTAATTGACAAATGTGCTGGATCAAATCATGAGTCACCTTATACCTGTTGTAAAAGCCTTGGGCTTGCTGCCAAGTTTGTTTCTGTAGCTGTCCAGTACTCTGGAAAGCACCTTCAGAAGACTTTGGCTGGTTTTATAAATCATTCCTTCCGCCACGATTTTAAATGAAACACTACGCTATGGAGTACATTCCACAAAAAACATGTTGATCATTTTCAATATTGCTAGTTTAATTTTTACTTTATCTTTCATTGTAATCTGCTGAGACATCAGCAGTATAATAACTTTAATAAATGATTATATCTATTATATTAATTTGTCTGCCTACTAGAGATTATGGTTGTTTGGGCACTCTCAAACCAAAAACCAGAGGAGTGCTGATCTGGTTTATTGCCCTCTAATTCTCCCCAGCCTAGGGGTAGTTGCTGGGGCTGAAAATTATACAGCTGTCGATTGTCTGGTTCTGCTTCAGGATTTGCTGAAGGCTGGAGAATTTATAGCTACTAAAAATACTGGTAATAATCCATGAAACTTTTGTTTTTTATTTTACATAAAATGTTTATTATATTTTATATACATACACTATCTATTACATGTTTTATTCTATTATTCTATCAAATGGGAATACAGAGAGATGAATATATTTAATCATGCAAAGTCGATGAATGTTTCTTAATGCAAAGCTCAGGTGAAATGAGTCAGTTAAAACATGTAGGTTCCTAAATCGTTTTTCTTTTGTTTCATCAAAAAAGCACAACTGAAAGATACAAGAAGAATGTTAAATAGGTTAATAAGCCCAAATAAACCCCTCAAATGTAGTTATAATTGTTGTGTCCTGAGCCTGCAAAGGCAGGCTCGGGACATTGCAACGGTCCCGGGCAGTTGCAAGCTGCCCGGGACCAGACTGGCTGGCGCCGGCTTCATGCACACGCACGAGACACGGAGCGCGTCGAATGTTGCCATTTGGTCCGGGAAGCGTTCTTAAGAGCGGCAGAGAGGCCTGCGTGTCTCAGAGCTGAAACGGAGCTGAAGAAACAACAATAAAGGCTTATTGACACTACGAGATGCTCTGTGATTTATTGCCATTAAGCTGAGGACTCAACACTGGCGACGAAGGTGGGATGCCTTACAATCAATTAAAAGAATTGTAAGCTTACCCAGGAGTCCGGAGAACAGCTAGGAAGACGGCGTTAAATTCAGCACTTCACTGCCTGTCAATACAGTGTTGTTGGAGGTAAGCTGGCTGATAGACCCTTTCCTTACAAAAGAGAAAATGGCAAAGATAGGAAGGCTCTCTGAATTTGATGTCACGCACCCACAAAAATGGGAGTCTTATGTGGCCAGAGTAGAAAACTACTTGAAAGTAAACCAAGTAAGAGAAGATGGCTTAAAGGCCGCTACTTTGCTCTGTGTTTGTGGTCAAGATGCATTTGAAATTGCTGAAAATTTGGCAGCCCCTGCGCCTCTTGAATCTGTTACCTACACAGATTTTAAAAAATTACTAAAAGAACATTTTCAGCCCAAGTTGTCTGTTATTGCATGGCGACATACTTTTGAACAGAGGGATCAACGAGCTGGTGAATCAGCTAAAGAATACATTGCAGCTTTGAGAAGAGCAGCTAAGCCTTGTGAGTTTAAAGACTTAGAAGAAAGGCTGAGAGACAGATTTGTATGTGGGCTTAGAAACAGAGACTTGCAGCAGAGACTTTTTGCAAAGGAAGACATATAGTTCCAAGATGCCTTGAGAGAGGTTACTGCAGAAGAGGCAGTAGGTGGGGCAATCAAGAATATGAGGTCTATCAGAAATACTCCAGAAGCTGTTTCCGTGCACCATGAGGGAGTCCAGGAGAGCTCGGAAGAGGATCCTGAAGAAGAGGTGGATCATCTCTACCCAGCCAAAGAAAGGAAGCAGAAGGAAGGCAAAGAAAAGTCTTCAGCTGTACCCAAGTGCTTCGGGTGTGGAGGTCGCCACAAGAGGACCGACTGCAGGTTCCGTTCTGCAATCTGTAGAGCATGTGGGAAGCAAGGCCACATAGCAGCTGTGTGTCTGGGCCGTCAGAAGGTACAACCCCGAGAAGAATTGCGCCTGAAAGGTACCAGGGTCCCCAGTCAAAACAGGGTGGGTTTCTGTGCTTCACGAAGAAGCATTTATAGGACAGGCACACACAAGCCACTCAAAAAGAAACTGTCACTTAAAGTGAAGTTGCAAGGAGTTCCATTGGTCATGGAACTAGACACTGGGTCTGCACTTTCAATTATTTCCATTCACACATTCAGAAAGATTTGCTCTAGCAGTGGGTTCCAGGCCAAGCTTAGGCCATCCAATATAGTTCTAACAGACTTTCAAAACTCCAAAGTGTGTGTTAAGGGGGAGGCCACCCTTAACGTACAATATAAGGATTTTGAAGGTCCATTAGATGTATTGATAGTTGGGGGTGAGCGCACGAGTCTCATAGGACTTGATTGGTTTGAGCCTTGGGAATACAAGTTACAGGGCTCAATAGCTTGCAAACAGTAGGTCTACAAGAAGTCTGCAAAGAATTTGCAGATGTCTTCAGCCCACAGCTGGGTACATACAAAAGGCCTCCAGTTTCCTTAAAATTGAACCCCACTGTCACTCCTATCAGAGTAAAAGCAAGGAGAGTACCTTTTGCTTTAAAAGGAAAAATTGATGCAGAATTGGACAAATTGATTCAGCAAGGAGTCTTAGAACCTGTTGACTCCAGTCCTTGGGAAACTCCCATAGTCACGCCTCTTAAGGCTAATGGGGACATTCGCATTTGTGCAGATTACAAATGCACCCTAAATAAGGCATTGCAACAACATGCCTATCCTGTACCTGTAGTCAGCCATATTCTGGCTTCCCTCAAGGGGGGGCGTGTTTTTGCAAAGCTAGATTTAGCACAGGCTTATCAACAGTTACCTGTTGATGAAGCTGCTGCTGTAGCACAAACCATTGTAACACACAGGGGGGCATTCAAAGTCAAAAGACTACAATTTGGAGTAAATGTGGCTCCTGGAATTTTCCAAAGCGTAATGGAAAATACCTTGAGGGGTATACCAGGGGTTTGCCCCTATTTTGATGATGTCTTAATAGCTGGAGACTCCACTCAAAATTTAGCTGAGAGATTGAGGGCTGTCCTGCTGCGGTTCCGGAAAACAGGCCTCAAGCTAAAAAAAGACAAGTGTAAAATTGGGGTACCTTCTACAGATTTCCTGGGATTCAAAATAGATGCCAATGGGATTCATCCTGCTGAGTCCAAATTAAAAGCTATCATGCAAGCTCCTAGGCCTAAGTCCAAAGCTGAACTACAAGCTTTTCTGGGCCTCTTGAATTTCTATAATGCATTCATTCCTAACAAAGCTAATGTAGCTGAACCACTTCATAGGCTTCTGGACAAACAGGCAGTGTGGCAGTGGTCACAAGCACATGAAGCAAGCTTCAATGAGGTTAAGGCCTTACTCACATCCAATAATGTGCTTGCACATTTTAATGAAACTCTCCCTGTGTGCATCGGTTGTGATGCCTCCCCTTATGGGGTGGGAGCAGTACTTAGCCACCTTAGACCTGATGGAACTCAGGTTCCTGTTGCGTATTACTCCAGAACCTTGTCTTCTGCAAAGCGAAACTACGCCCAGATAGACAGGGAGGCCTTAGCTGTTGTTGCTGGAATTAAAAAATTCCATGATTTTTTATATGGCAGGCATTTCACGGTCTACACTGACCATAAGCCTTTGTTGGGGTTGTTTACCACAAACGAACAAACCCCCCATAGCATCTCCCCTAGGATGCTGAGATGGTCCATCTTCCTGTCAGCCTATGACTTTTCCTTAATTCACAAACCTGGTAAAGAAATGGGCCATGCTGATGGCCTCAGTAGATTATCCTTACAGGTAGTGGAGGCTGATCCTGCCCCTGCCATCAACATCCTTTCCATTCAGGCGTTGCCTGAGTCACCTTTAAATGCCAGGGATGTGGCTGCTGAATCGGTCACAGATTTCACACTCTCTCGTGTCTTATCCTGGGTTATGTCTGGATGGCCAGAGAGTTGTCCAGGTACTGAGTTTCAGAGTTTCTGGCTTAAGAAACATGAGTTATCCACTTTTCAGGGTTGCCTGCTGTGGGGCAGCAGAGTTGTTATTCCTATCTCAATGAGGTCTAGAGTCTTAGGTTCCCTTCATGAGGGCCATCCTGGCATTGTAAGAATGAAGGCGCTTGCGCGCAGCCATTTGTGGTAGCCTGGGTTAGACAAGGAAATTGAGGCTAAGGTACACGCATGCCACCTTTGTCAGCGCTCACGCCCAGAAATGCCCCAGGCTCCTGTGCATAGATGGGAGGAAACACAGTCACCTTGGTCTAGGGTGCATATCGATTACGCTGGGCCCTTTCAGGGTCAATTCTTCTTGGTCCTAGTTGATAGCTATTCAAAGTGGCTTGAGGTTGTACCTGTATCTTCAACCACCACTGCCAGGACCATTCAAGTACTGAGGGGGATTTTTGCTGCACGTGGGCTTCCGGATGTGTTGGTGTCTGACAATGGCCCTCAATTCACCTCTTCCGAATTCCAAGCTTTCTTACAGGCCAACATGATTCGTCATGCCACCTCTGCACCATTCCACCCTTCCACCAACGGTATGGCTGAATGGATGGTCCGCATCACCAAGGATGCTTTAAAGAAACCGACCTATGGAGACTGGCACCACAGGTTGGCAGACTTTCTTCTTGCGTATCGCACCACACCTTCAACTTCTACTGGGAAAAGCCCAGCTGAACTTCGCTGGGGGCGCAAACTGACTACTGAACTTGACCGGTTGCATCCAGACAGACTGCCTCCTAAGGCTACACAACCCAGGGCACTGAGGTATCTGCAAGTGGGTGCCCCGGTATGGACCCGGTCACTTGTGGGTTCCTGCTGTAGTATGCAAGGTTACCGATCCCTTGTCGTACGAGGTCTTGTTGGATGACGGTCGTGTCCTTCGGCGGCATATCGACCAGCTGGACCAGCGTACAAGACTGGACTCACCCTCAGAAACTCCTGGGCCTTTTCCAGGGGGAGAGGGGGACCTCCATGGGCAAAGGGATGGGTGTTGGCAGCAGCCGGGCCCCAACAGAGAGGCCACAGATGGCCTATTCCAGGATTCCGCAAGTGTTCCAAACAGGAATCCATGGGAAATATTAAACACACAGGCACCAGTGCCTACTCCAGCCAGGGAGTCACCCAGGGGCATACTCATCATTCACCAATACCATTCAGCACTCCAGTCAGGGAGAATAACCGTTAGTATCCTAATAACTCAAACATTGCAAGAGAGCTGGCACACAACCAGTCGAGTTGGCCTAGTACTGCTACTGTTTCCAGAAGGAGGTATTCACACAGGGAGGTGGCCGGAGAGGCACATCCCAATTCTGACACCTCCGGCACAGATGGGAGGGGGCAACTGAGTTTTGGGGAGACACTGAAGCCCCAGACAGTCCCGTTATGGGACTGGGGAGCGAAGGAATGCAGCCCCTTGATAAGTCCAGTGTGGGCCTGGGAGGCACTACAGAGTTGCCTAACAGTGGCAGTTGTATAAAGGGGCCAGAGAGTCTGCAACTAGGCAGGTCAACCAGGTTATTGGGAGAACAAAGTCCTGGTCTGACGAGCCCAGTGGGCAAGCAAGCAGACCAGGCATCGGGGCACGGTCCGTGGGGACCACCAGGGTCCAAAAAAGGGGGCAACTTCATGTCACTCTCTGGGCAAAATGAAATTGGGGATTATCAGGGTCTAAGGAGATCACAAAGAGTTAAGAGATCTCCTAAGTACCTTGAAGACTTTGTAACTCTGCTGGCAAAGCAGAAACAGTGAGAGGGTGTCTGTTGTTGGGAACAATGGAAATACGGGCATTGGGTATTAATCCCCAGAATAATAGCCCGGTACCATTGGAGCATGGGTTGGCACACCACGCTCGTGTTGAGGTCGCGTGTAACTATTCATATAGTTTATTAGTCTTAGCCGGGGGGGGGGAAGGAATGTTGTGTCCTGAGCCTGCAAAGGCAGGCTCGGGACGTTGCAACGGTCCTGGGCAGTTGCAAGCTACCCGGGACCATACTGGCTGGCACCGGCTTCGCGCGTATGCGCGAGGCACAGAGCGTGCCAAATGTTGCCATTTGGTCCGGGGAAGCGTTCTTAAGAGAGGCAGAGAGGCCTGCATGCCTCAGAGCTGAAACGGAGCTGAAGAAACAACAATAAAGGCTTATTGACACTACGAGATGCTCTGTGATTTATTGCCATTAAGCTGAGGACTCAACAATAATAAAATTTCATTAAAGCCAGTCAGATATAATACTTGTCTCCTTTATGTTTCTAAGGAAGCATTCTGAGTTGATTGCTCAATGTTTGAAAATCACTCTGTTTGAAAATCATATAACTTCTACTTAGAATTGTGTTAATTGAAATTGGGGCAGAAATCTGGGCTTTCTTTCAAATCAAAACCTATAAATACATTATCCAATTATTTAAAGTAAGCTGCCTTAGATGAGTAAGCTTGTTTCACTTAAGATAACCTATATTTTCTTCCCTCATTGCTTATGGCTGTATTTCTAATTATCCACTATTATTTCTGTCCAAGGAAATAACATGAACATCTATTTTTCTGCAATTTTTGCATGTTGATGCCAGCTTTTCAAGATCTAATAGAAAACTTTCCTGTGGATAAAGTTGTAAAATGTAGTTAGGTTATTATGAAGCCTAAAAGACAAAATAGATTCTACAATAAGAATTACTGAAGAAATGAAAAAAGCTCTTTAGCTACATCCATGGTCCAGTTCTCAGCCAAACTTACTACTGAGTAAAGATACATAGAAAAGGCACAATTTTACTAGGCTTACATACTGTATAATTTTATTTTATTCAAGTCAAAGATGAAAAATTGTAAGAGACAACTGGTGATATTTATTAAGACCTAACATTTCAAAACAGTCTGGGTTTTTTTATGCTCTTATTTCCCATGATGAAATGTCTGGTATTACTATTTAAATTATAATTAATTCCAACTTTGCATCTATATGTATATTTGGCATGTGCTGTTTTTTATATAGTGATTCTATTAAAGATTACAATTTACAACAATAAAACTAATACAAATTTTAAAAAGAAAAGAAAAAATTGGTGCAGAAAAAAGAAAAAACAGAAAAAATCAGAAAAGAAAAAAATAAAAATATAGTAAAGAAAAAAACATATAAAGAAGTGACTTCCTCCTCATCACAAGTATAAACAATTTTAGTAACTTATCACTTTCTCTTCACTACCTCTCGTCTTTCTTCCCATATCCCATTCCTTATCCACAAAGCCTCATCATTTTAGTCCTGATGTCAGCAAAAGTCCATTAAGGGGTACCAGGGATATATCTGTTTTAAACTTGATCAAATAAACCAACTGTATATTCCTTTCTTTTATTTCTAACAATCTTGATCTTTTAATTTCTTTAAATAATGTTATAGAACTTGATTTCTTTTCATTTGCTCTATGGTCCTTCTCACAAAATTCTTCAGAGTAGTAATAAGCTTGTTGCATAAATCCAATTAAAAAAAAAATCCAGGTTATTTTCTTGGTTTGTTATTTGTATATCTTTTTTAATTATTACGACATCACTCAGTTTCTTATGTATGTCCAGTATAACATTTTTTCCCATGTCTTTCCTGTAGCTTGTTCTTTCTAAATCCACTTTCAAATCAGTCTCTATCAGGTCAGGTAATACTTGTTTCTTTTCCATAGCATCTTTTAAACAAATCTGTCTATAGAGGCAGACACTCTTAAAATTAATTTCTGGAGCCATTGTTTAAAAATATCCTTCAATATGTCCAATGTTTTATGTCAGGCGCAAGAAATCGGGAAATTAGGCGGTTCAAATGAATATAGGTTTATTGCTTGCTAACACTCTTTACAAGAAACTGAACTATTAACAGTCAAAGCAAATTAGTGAAAGATAACAGTCAACAGAATTCAAGGTGGGCTGGACTGAGATATTTCATGAGCATGAAGGGACTTGAGACTGATGACTAGGGCTCAGCCTAGTGATCTTCTACATCTTGCTTCATTGTGTATTAGTAAATTGAGTGTTACTTTCCTTAGATAGTAATCTTTAGTTTCTTCTAGTTCTTTCTAGAGTCCAATTTTTAAAGATCTTATTGTTTATTTAAGAATTCAAAATAAAAGCATTTTCCCATGAGGAGGATTCTTTATAATAATTCCAAAATCTTATTTCAAATTTATGTGCACCGTTAGTCCATGTATAACTTTCTAAAATCGAAGTTTTAATTACTCTTTGGTGTTTATTCCAGAAAAAATATTAAATCCTTACACTTGTATTTAAAACATCTTTTGCTAGGGATTGAAGGAAACTCACCTGTTATGAAATTTGTTGATCTAAAGCAGGGTGTCAAACTGCCAGCCTGTGGGCCAGTTGCATCATGCGGATGCTGTGCCACTCCAGCTCTGTCAATGCAAAAAAAGTTTGATACCCGTGATCTAAAGGATCCTAATAGGTGAAAAGCAGTTAATAAGCAATTTCCCAAAGTGATTAGAAAATGAAGTTTGCCAGACTGGTGTCCTTTTAAAGGCTAAACTCATCTCCCAGTGCTCTAACCCTCCCAGAGACCACTGTCTTGCACTCTCCTCATGAAGAGCAACTGTCTGGAATACTTGTGGCCAATCTCAAATCCTCTCCTTGTCCAGAGAGGAATTACAAAGAGTTAGTCTATTTTCAGGCTTTTCATTTTGTTGCAGTTGTCTTCAATTTGCCCTTCCTTCCTCAAAAGTCTCATTGCATATAAAGTTTCCAAAAGAGCCATGATGTTTTTAAGAGGCAAAGCCATTTTCTGGCACTTTTGGGGCCAGATTTACAAGTGTCAGGATGGGAGCAAAATGTAGACAGGCAAATGGCTGAAGATTTCAGTTGCACAATATCAGACATTTTGGGAGGAAATTAAGAAAAAATGGAGCAGTTTATCTCTACAGCTCTGCTAGTTACATTTCTACTCAGTTTGCTAAGGATGATGATACAATTAGAAGATGTTATGGGACATAAATGAAATATTGGGGGCTGCCAGCTCACAAGTTAACAGTTTCACAGGAGACAACATTTCAGCAGTGAGGCTTTCTGTACACCTAAACTGTGCTGGACCAGTATGTAACCCTGGCCAGAGCATATGTTTAGCTTAGAGAACTGTGTTAGAATATTTAACATTTAAAGGGTTAAACGCTGTCCCCCTAAGAGATGGCCTCTGGGAAATGTAGTCTAGTTGTTAGTCAGTCCTATATCTTATCTAGTCAGTGGGAGGGGCTTTAAAGTTTATTACAGGATGTCCTGGCTATGTGCCAGGGTTGTAAAATCCTTTGTCTATCAAGCTTCATGCATGCACCGATTGGCATCCGTAATCATGCCTAGTTGAGATGGGGCATTGTTCCTTTTTACCTACGAGAATGGACAGATATGAATATGACTAGATGTATCTACTGCAAAGCAAGTCTCTGCTTAGAATTCCTGAACAATAAATATCTTTTAAAACCATTTTCATGGAGTTTATGCTATCTGGATCAGAACTATAATGCATCTCAGTTCATGGTTCCAGAAAATAAACAGCATCTTCACCTTGATAGTGCCAGCAGTGTGGGAAAGCAACTGTAGTGCCTATGGGAATTTATGTCCCAGACTACATAACATCAGGAAATAGTGTACCATATAATATAAGATTCATTATACTTTTAGCATATAAGATTTATTATACTTTTCCATAAGGAAAACCATTTATGGGATTTTAAATTAGCATACTATTTGCTCACTCAGCATTAAGTGTATTAGACAAGATCAGCAGCACATAAATCTAATAAATAATAAGTTAATAATATTTATTGCTTGAAATTTAATCTGGAAATAATGGTGGTGGTGGTGATGATGATGATGATGATGATGATAATAATAATAATAATAATAATAGAGTTGGAAGGAACTTTGGAGATCTTCTTATCCAAGGGTGTCAAACTTGCAACGTCACATGACGTTCTAGGTTGCTTCTCTCTTTGGTTAGTTTCCATCCATTGCTTCTTGTCCTGCCTTCAAGTGCTTTGGAAAATAGCTTGACTCCCTCTTCTTTGTGGCAACCCCTTAGATATTGAAACACTGTTATCATGTCACCCCTAGTCCTTCTCTTCATTAAACTACACATACCCAATTCCAGCAACCGTTCGTTATATGTTTTAGCCTCCAGTCCTCTGATCATCTTTGTTGCTCTTCTCTGTAGGCTTTCTAGAGCCTCAGCATCTTTTTTACTTTGTGGTGACCAAACCTGAATGCATTATTTCAAGTATGGCCTTACCAAGGCATTATAAAGTGGTATTAACACTTCACATGATCTTGATTCTATCCCTCTGTTAAAGCAGCCTAGCACTGTGTTGGCTTTTTTGACAGCTACAGCACACTGCTGGCTCACGAGATCCCTCTCACAGTTACTACTATTGAGCAAGGTACCACCTATACTGTACCTATGCATTTGGTTTTTCTTGCCTAAATGTAACATGGAAAACACCCAATGTAAAATGGAAACACCCAACAAATTCTACTGTGACACAGTGGAAGTGGCTCAGCAATTATGGTTCTGCATGAATGATAAAAAGAAAAGAAGGGATGGAAAATAGATCTATTTTCTTTCTTCATGGACAATATAAAAAAAAGCCCATTTTCAGATTAATACCAGAACCCTTAAGTGCTGATTGACCAGTCAAGATCAATGTGAGTGACTATTCATCCCAGTTGTTCTGTGCTGCCAATTATACCACAGACAGCTTCTGCTATAAATTCAAGGTATTTATTGCAGTCTTAAATCTTTAACTGAAGTTACATAAAAGCACACTGAAGATTTAAAGCTTCCGGTTTCAGTGTAGACAAGACAGCTTACTCTTCCAAGAGTCCGGAAAAATAAGTATAAGTTCAGGGAAGGCCCAAGAGCAGTCAATGTCCAGTTTACAGGTGAGCCAGTAAATCAACACAGCATGCAAAGAGAGCTTCAGGAAAGAGGACATAATTTGCCACAAGGAGCCAGTGAATCGTTTGTCCCTTTTGACTGCCAGATATCTAATTTGCTGGGTCTATTTCTTTTGAGTTGTCATGTTGACTTTCTTTTCTTTATCCTTTGTGGTTTGTGATGTGTCAGCAGGGGGACCTTGCCCAATTCAGGGTCTGAGTTGATTGGTTAAGATGCTTCCTAACCCCAATCGGCTTTCATTGCCCTTTTATTTATTTAATTATCCAATTTATATACTGCCCATCTCGTGGTTCAAGGTGACTCTGAGTGATTGTCATTACTGTTCATCTCCCTAAACATCATCACCACCTCCAGCACTGTTCTTTTGACTACATTCTTTGTCTTCCATGCCACTGCTACTTCCCCAGGTATTATGGCACAACAAAAATAACACTTTAGTGTTTCCTAATTCATGCCTAGGGACAGACCTCACTTTTCAAAATGTTGATCTTTGTTTGCGTCTCCCCCCGAAGGTGGAACACCTGCTGTAGTTCTTTATGAATTCAATTTACTAATCTGATTTCAGATATTTCTGTCCATCCCTCCTTGCCATGCATTTCTTTTCATTCTTTCCAACACCAGGTATTTTTAGGAAATAAAGAAATGCAGTCTTATGAAATCCATTTGCTTAACTTAATTTGTTGAAAGGTTGTATGTGTTTCCAATTAATAATAAATAAGATTCCAACATAACATATTTTATGGTCAATGCAAAGGGCAAAGAAGAAAAGCTGACTTTTTCATTGCTAGCTTCATAGTTCATTTATTCACAAACTACCAAAGTTTGATTAAAAATGCTGGCCACACTGTTTTCACAAAAGAACACTATTTTATTGCTTCTTTATATCTATTATTAAATATAACTTATATATGTAATATTGACTGGTTTCTCTTTCCCCCATCAAACAATGAAGCACAAGTGTATTACGCGCAATGTTGAACATTCATTATTTGCCTACTTTGAGCACAGAAGCTTTGAATGCAGCTACGAAGGCTAAACAGTTTCAGGAATATAGTTACTGGAAAAAAAACAGGTGCTGATCAGAATTGATTGATTGATCTATCAAATTTATATAGCTGCCCATTTCATCAAAGGCAACTCTGGGTGATGCAGAACAAATGAATAAAACCATATATATAAACCACAATGATAAAAATACAAAAAACAGTATTAAAAAGTAAATATTATAAAAACAGATACAAATCCTAGGTGAAGAGAGAACCTGGTCCCATGGCATGAAGGACTTTAAAGGTCAGATCAGCACCTTGAGTTGGACTTGGAAGAAAACTGGTAATCAATTCAGCTTGTGGAGCAGTTATGTTACATGTGCTCTTTTAGGACCACACATAACTGGCTGCACCACTGCATTCTGTACCAGCTGAAGCTTCCAGATACTCTTCAAGGGCATGTCCCTGCAGAGTGCATTGCAATATAATCTGGAAGTGACTAGGACATGAGTAAGTCTCCCTTGGCAAATCGGCCATGATCATGTGGCGGGGAGGAGGGTAAGGATCGGGGACCAGTGGTGGGGATGGAGTGCTGGCAGAGGGCCAGCTGAGAATGAATGCCTGTTGTAGGTCAGCTGTGATGGGGGGAGGTGAAGTGGGTGCAAAAATGTCATCATGATCAATTGTCCTACCTAGACTCATATGCAGAGGCTAATATGGCATAACTGTAAAACATATAAAACTGGAGCAGGAATATTTTATTTTAACCCCCACAGCACCCAATTAGAGGAACAATGAAACAATTATTTAAACATTTAGGGTCATTAGTTTCAGCTGATAGATATGAAAGCTCTGTTATCTCAGTTGTGGAGGTATTTATGGGCATTTCAGCTGCTCAGAAGTTCAAAGATCACCTCATGAAGTCATTGGGAAGACATGATAAACATCTCCCATGTTCATTTTAACAGGTATATTCACTTGAATTTTTCTAAAATATACATATTGAATTATTCTGTGAAATATACAATCACATATTATTAGTTACAAACTCACTAATTTCACACACATATTCCTATAGATATACATTACAGAATAACAATTCTTGCAAGTTTAGATTTCCTATTAACTTGCTAAATCTGCTCTTGTTTTATCCTCTTGAGCATTCACAGCTCTAATAATGATTGAACATTGAGTAACTAATGAGCAAATAAATCTCTAAGAATAATTTTGTAACCAGAGATTAAAGGTTTGTTGGTTTCTAGGTGTCACAAATGCTAAACATCACCATGGTCTTAACAGGTTCTATTTGGAAATTAGTTCCACTGATATCAGTGGGATTTGCCTCATAGTAAGCAAGAAATAGTAATGGACATACCGATATGTTCTATATGAAAAATGTCAAGGGTTACTTGGATTGAATATTTGTTGGAAAGACTAAATATTGATAGCTTATTGAGTAACATTTAGGCTTATTCACAGATAAAGGCACTGAAATGTTTACAGCTATTGCTTTTCCTGAATTGCACTGATCTTTTTTCACTGGTTCATAGTTTCTCCCCTTACTGGTATATCTATATGGAAAATGTATTTGGGATCATAAGATATAATGGCATTTGTTTGATTGGAACCACAGTTTATGGTTTAGCACTGTATGAATCCAGCCACTGAAATCACAATTAGAGCAGTGTTTGGACTCAACCACAGTAGAATTATCTCCCATTTTTTCCTAGTCATTCGGGTTCTTTACTTGCAATTTTCTTAGGAATAGACATGGCTGACAACTTAGCAGCTGTTTCCAAAGTCCAAATGAAGTCCATTAATTCTCTCTACAGTGTTCCACAGAGTTTAAAATAAGATTTCCTGAAGATGCTGAACAAGAGTAAATTGCTGTAATACTTTAGTTAAAGAAGCAACAAGATGAAAAATTCCAGTTTCATAAAACCATTCAAATCAAATTTTCATCATTACTATTAGTTGAATTATTGTGTACTATGTGAAATTACTCTCCTTTTGTTGCCATTAGCTGACCCACTATCACATGGTTAAAGAAAATGTGTTGAAAATTAAGTTGTGTTTGAAAAAAAAAACTGCTAAGAAACTTGCCCAAGCGTCAAAAGAGAACCTTTGAAGTTGTGGCATTATGATCTGGACGCCAATGTGAGATTAGGTGGAATAGAACCTCCAGATCTTCAGTTACATTTCTTAGGCACGTAACTGTGATTGTAATTGGTTTGTTGGCTTTTTTGTAAGTCTCAGAAATAGCTCTTCTGCATGTTTACTCTGATTTACTGCTACTCTGTCATTTCAAAACTAAGTACAACTGATCTGAATAAATAAGTTACATTCACATTTCAAGTTTGCTTGACAGCAGAAATCAAATGTTTCATTTAAAAATCCTGACTTTCAGGAAGAAGATTTGTTTTGGTATACTTAAGTTGTCAAGAATCAAAGAAGTTACCACAGCAAAAATGTACAAAGATATTTGTGGACTAAAGAAAAGAATTACCCTTTGTAGTTTGAGCTATATAGAATTTCTGCTGTCTTCAAACCATTGAAACTACTGAAACTACAGACTGTAGAAATATTCAGTACAGATTACAGATTACTTAATGTTGGAATTTTGATTCACAGCTTTTTCTGAACATTTTGCATAGAGTTCTATTCACTTTTTTCATGCTGTGCTGATTCTCTAACCTCAGGTAATTAGTCTCATAGGCTTCTTTATGCCAAAGGTATTAAGACACAGTTATTGCAAAGGCAATTGAACCATATCTTTGGGTATGCTTTGCAGTAATTTTCCTGCTTCACCGGTTTATAGAAATTAAGAAGGAAACAATTCTCAGAAAGGTTTGTTGTAAAAAAAAAATCAGAAAATACTTTCCCAAGTCTAAACAATAAAAAAATAAAAATATGTATAAAAAGTAAATTGGATGGATCCATTAGAACTAAAACAAAACTTTCACTCTGTTAAACTGTAGTCATTTCCAAGATTGCTTTCTACTCTTCCAAAAACAGCTCCAGACAGCATGAATTCATGATGTTCTCTCTATCTGGCAAATGACCTGATTTATTTCTGACTCAGATGAAATGTTTTTGAAACTGCAGTGATACTCTCACCCTTTCTTAGGCTCTGTGAAGCTTTTGTGCTCATGGAGGAAAGGTATGACTATAAATCTAGAAAATCCATTTCTCTTCTGTATCTGAGGCAGATGAACCACTTAGGATTGGTCTTGTTTCTCTGTTCTCTAAGTAAAAGAAATGTATTATCTTGCTGCGGCTTCTTTATAGGGAACAAACATAAAATCATTCTGGGACTAAAGCTAAGCTGTGAAAAAAGAATTGCATATGGCAAACTGACACCATCTGGTGAAAAGGCTTGAGCAGTGGGAAGTAAGTTTTTTCTTCCATCACTTTGGTACAAGGAGAAGGATTTTACAGCCACCTTTCCTTAGGATAGTAGTCAGACCAGATTGTTATATTTAGGACCTAGATCACACCTCAGCCAAAACACTTAATCACAAGACACTGCTAAACTGCAAGTCGCTCCAGACTTTGTCCTGAACACTGTTGTGGGAAGAATTAATGAAAAATGTTGGTCCCTGGAGCAGTGACAGAATTTCTATGCCTTTGTTCAATTATATAATGAACACTATTGGTATTAGCTAAAATATTGGAGATTAAGAAAGTAAGTGTAGAAAGTGTGGTTCAGTTTATATGTTACTACAGTTGGAGGTTAAGAACTGACTACACACCATTAACTGAAAAAACGACCATTTATTAATACTTACCTGATTTTAAAAATAGAAAATATAACATAATATCTCTATTCTGAGTCAATTATAACTTACTGTTTGGAGATGATACATAACAGCCAATGTGTATACACTACTACTTTAAAAAGAAACAGGATTTGACTTGAGAATGTAAAAGAAAAATTTCTTGCTGGCAGAGATTCAAGCTTAGTCAACTGTTCTATGAAATACTTTTCTGCAGATATGTTTAAGCTGTACAAACTGCCAGATTTTGCAGCTGAATATTATCCTGACTTGCTCCATCTTGTCTTCTTCTTAAATCAAAGGTAATTAAATGCAGATGAAACACAAGTGATTTTTCTGAATCTGCATACAGTAATCTGTTACATAATGGAGTTATCCAAAATGATTTGTCCTGTCTGAAAGATTTGATTTCAGAACTTGCAGTGGACACAAAACTTCCTGGCAATTGTTTACACGAACTCCCCAGTTAAACTCAGCATCATATACAGATCAAATTGGGAAATTCTTGAACTACAATTTCTAGAATAAGAACAGTTAAATATACCTTATTTAATAGTAGTTAGTGTTATTGGTTTTCAATTTGGGTATATGCAATGATGGTGCTTAATTGAACCAGTATAAATTAATTAAATCTTTATGACTGTCATTTAGTCCAAAAATAAGAATATAATGATACCTTAAGAATATTTTGTCTCATCTGGCTGCGCCTGGCTATCCTCTGGGTTTGGAACGTAAGCAGAGCCAGGGGAGAAGACCAAAACTGTAGATCAGATTGAAAAGCATCCCAGAAAAGGCCATGGCATATGTACCTTTGCAAGAAGCATACAGAAGGGGTGTCGACAGGATCATCAAATGCTGTGTTTGATTTGAGGATGCCTCTATCTGCTGAGAGAATATTAACGTTAAGAGAATATTTGAAAGAGCTTTCACATGCAGTATAAAATATAATGTTTTAGATGTATATTTATATATTTTTTGAACAATAATGGAACAATAGGTGATTCTGAAAAGAAATCTCACTGGTTTTGTTTACACATCAGTAAAGACAGGATTCTTAAATAGTATTTTACTGAACAAGTTAGTTTACTTCACACAGAATGCTAAGCCAGAATGGATAGATTCATGTATAATGCTGATCTGGAGGAAATTATTATTTTGGGTCTGCTTTGGATGGAACTTAAAAGAGCTGTTAAGCCAGATGTACTTTATGGTATAATCCAACCGATTTAAGTAAAAATTGTGCAAACATGAGAGCTAATAGGTAGACCTGTGAGAATTAAATTCTCATTGCTATTGGTTACTTCAGCACAGTGGTGCTCTTTGGATAAGATCCCAGTTAATTGTTTAGCTATGAGCAGTTCTTGCACTGCCAACACAATGATTTACAGTGCAATTTCCTGCATGCTGTATGGGTGTGTGTTTTCATTTACTCATGTATATGAATATTTGTGTTTTGGGGATGCATTTGTGTGCAAGAGTGCAAGTTGTCAGTCTACAACAGTCAACTCCCAAAAGTGGAATTTGTCAACTTTTCTCTGTGTACAGAACTATTGCTCTAAGGCAGAGCTTCTTTTCAAAAAGAAATCAGAAATATATTCTGAACCTTTATTAAAAATGTGTATTAGATATGTAATGCATAATTTTATTTATAATTCCATGATTATTTATAATTATCTGCACTTCTCGAGATTTGCAAAGCTTTTTAAAGTAACCTGCTCTTCTAGAATTAAGACTTCAAAGAATTTTGTAATATTATCTGGTTTTAATTGTTAATTTGCTTTTTAAAATAATACTTAATGCATTTTTGTGGTCCTAAATCCTTATTTTACGGCCATCCAAAAGAGCTTTAATATTGTTTTCATTTATCTGGGAGTAAACCTCATTAGGTTTGGTAAATATTACTTCTGCAAAGAAACTAATTAAATTTCCTATCCTTCTCCAGATGTTGCTAAGGTACAAACTACCAACTATTTTGGCCAGCACAATTTAGCAAAATGTGAATTGTCAATATCTGGTCTATACAGGATTTGTTTTTTATTGTTTATTTTTCAGGGAGGGGAGGTATTACTGCCCCTGAGTCAGTGTTGGTTCTAGGCAATCACCTGGACAAGTCCCTGCAGTTTTCTTGGCAAGATTTTTCTGAAGCACTTTGCCACTGCTGCTTCTGTGGCTAAAAGAGCGGGGACTGGCCAAAGTTTCTCAGCTGACTTTAAAACTCAATCTCCCAGTTTCTAGCCTGATGCCTTAACCACTACACTAAACTGACTTTCTTTCTACAATTGTCACAGATTATTATTGCTAGACCACAGTATGCTAGACTCCCCTGCCCTCCACTATCTTCTGCAGTTTGCCCAAATTCATGTTCATTGCGTTGATGACACTATCTAGCCATCTCATCCTCTGCTGTCCTTTTGCCTTCAATCCTTGCCAATATCCTTTTCCAATAAGTCCCCACTTTTCAATTGATGGCCAAAGTTAATTTCAGCTTCAATGCCTGTCCTTCCAAAGGACAGTCAGAGTTGATTTTTTTTAGGACTGACAGATTTGATTTCCTTGCAGTTCAAGGGACTCTCAAGTCTTCCCCAATACCACAATTCAAAAGCACCGGTTCCTCAGTGCTCACCTTTCCATGTAGTCTAGCTCTCACAGCCATACATTATTTCCGGGAAAACCATAGCAGATTAATTTTAATACTATTTTTTGTTTTATTAACATTAAATTTGGCTTTGCTCAAATTCTGCAAATTCTGATCCCTTTAGGCACAAGATAATCTAATCTATGGCTCTGGCTAAAAAGCTGTTGATGGGAAAGGCTCTCATCTTTTTTCATCTTCTCAAATGAGAAATAAAGCTCTAGAAAACCTAGCTTGTACTTGGCTATGTCACATATACATTGCCTAAAAAGAGAACATGCATCACTAAAAAGAACAAAATGAATGCATTGTTTGCATACATTAGTTTGTATCAATCTTTATCATAACTTAAATAGGTAAGCTATGAAAGCACCTTTGCCACATTACATCAGCCTGTCCCACTTGTTTAGGCAGGGAGTGTATGCTGCAGAATTTTGATTGGAAGGGTCTAGGAAGAGAGCCTGCTCCGCCACAGCCTGTACACTGTGGAACATCCTGCCCTCAGACGTGAGGCAGGCTCCCACTCTCTTGACCTTCCGCAAAGGGGGTCAAAATTTGGCTGTGCGGCCTTACATGGAAGACACAGATGCCCATATAACTGTGGGGCTGGCTGGCTCCATGAGAACTCTCCTGCCTTTATTAGCAACTACTAACTCCCCATCTTGGAATTTTTTACCTTTTGAAAATTTATAATATTATTTTTATATTTTTTATATAATTTTAAAACTTTTTAATCTTAAATTAATTCTGATTTTAATGTTAATGTTATTGATTATATTGTACATCACCAAGGGAGGTGTGGATAAGAAATAGGAGAGATGGATGGATAAACAAACAAACAAATAAATAAATATTACATTAGAGTTGACCTGTGTGGTTACCTGAGTCTACCATTCTAGGATCTGTGACTGCCAAATGAAATACCGATATTCCCTCTGTCCAATATATGAGATATATTTTTGTGACCTTCTCTCTCTAACATTTCTAGTGAACTAAATCCCAAATGATTTTATACAGACAATTTTTTCCCCTGGACAACTTACTTATTTTACTCTTTATTGCATTCTGTTAATGAGGGCATCCATTTCATCTTGCATACCTTGTCCATATTAAACATGTCCCCTAACTCCCTGCCTTTCACCAAATCACGGATAGTCCTCAACTTATGACCACAATTGAGCCCATTATTTCTACTGCTAAGTGAGACAAGTGAGTATTTGCCCCATTTTAGAACCTTTTTTTGCCACAGTTGTTAAGTGAATCACTGCAATTGTTGTGTTAGTAATATGGTTCTTAAGTGAATCTAGCCTCCCTATTGACTTTGCTTGTCAAAAGGTTGCAAAAGAGGATCACATGACCTTGGAACACTGCAACTGTCATAAATATGAGCCAGCTGCCAAGTGTCTGAATTTTGATCACATGTCTGTGGGGATGCTGCAACGGTCATAAGTGTGAAAAATGGTTATAAGTCACTTATTTCAATGCCGTTGTAACTTAAATGGTCACTAAATGAACTGTGTAAGTCAAGGACTACCTGTACTCACTGTTAGTTCTCAAGCACAGTCCAAGGACTTCAAGGTGGCCCATTGAAACTAGGCAGATTTTGGCTTTATATTTTTCCTGTGAGAAGCAACAGCTATTCTGAATCTTTTTATGGGCTTAGATGTTACGATGGTAGTTACTGTTCATTCACTACCTCTTTTACTGAATTCTAATCTAATAAAGCAGAAATGTACTCCATGCAGAAGGGGTGAACTTTCCACAAGCAGCTTGACCAAGAATCTATGCCATTTCATTTCTTTGAGAGAGGTCTGTTCAAAATAAAGCAAGAGGAGACAGGCAGAAACTGAGAAAAGAATTGAACTTCACTTTTCCTATTCTTTGGGGAAAGAGAAGTATGAAGCATAACTATTTTTTTTACCAGCGTATGGCCAGTTCTACTTCTAATAATTTATCTTCTAATAATATTATATTAATAATTTATAGGGTCTTGCTGCATCATTCAACCATTGATATTAGTAATGAAGAGAAACTTTCTATTGTCACAGAGATGCTTGGGTGAGTCTGTAAGAAGCTATAGATCGCTCACAAGGGCAGTTTTATTTCATTCTGCCCTTCTTCAGTTAATGTGAAAGTCCAGCAGAGGTGATGCGATCTCAGTGAATTAATAAACATGTTCTGAAACAGCAGATATCTTGTAAGCTGGATGAATGAAAAGTGGGGCCAGTTATGTTCCAGTTGGTTACACTTCCTAAGATAGTTTAATAATTCAGTTATTTATGGATTTAGCCACAAATATAAACAAACTGATTATTGACCACATCAATACAGAATTTCATTTCATGCATAAGTGGCCAGGCTCAAATTATCTTACTTTGGATACATTATGCAAAGACTTAGGGGTTTTTTTTTTTTTTAAAGGCTTTAATGTTAGGGAAAATGGAAGAAAAAAAGAAAAAGACTAGCAGCAAGGTGCGTGGACTCAGTTACAGTGGCAATAAGTTTACTGTTGGAACACCATAAAATCAGATCAGGGACAGATCATTATAGAGAAAATGTATGTGGTCGCTAAGATTTGGCACCAACTTGATGGTATATAATCAATTTATTAATTTATATGACACCAAAATTATACAACTCATAGAAGTTTATAAGTATACAAAACACTACATACTGTTCCCTGCAATGAACCAGATATTTTATCAAAATGACAAAATGTGCATTATGATGTTACAATATCTACCCATTATGTTCTTGTGTATGATATCTCATTGCAATACAAAAGGGTGAAGTTACTTATTCCAGTTCCATAATACAGTTGAGTAATAGGAAAATGTATTTTTATTACATGGAAAAGTACAAATAATCCTCAACTTACCACCACAATGGAGGCCAAATTTTTTCTTGTTAAGACATTTGTTAAATGAGTTTTGCCCCATTTTACAACCTTTCTTGCCACAGTTAAGTGAATCACTGCACTTGATAAGTTAGTAACCCGGGTGTTAAGTGAATCTGGCTTCCCCATTGACTTTGCTTGCAAAAGTGGATCATATGGTCTTGAGACACAGCAATGGTCATGAAACAGTTGCTAAGGTCATAACTGTGAAAAACGGTCATAAGTCACTTTTTTCAGTGCCGTTGTAACTTTGAAAGGTCACTATATGACTATTGTAAATCAAGGACTACCTGTACTTAAGAGTTTTCAGGAGATTAGGATCTTTAAAAAAAAATTAATTAGAGTGTACATTATTATGGATCAAAGCTATCACTTGGCGCCATGAAGTTTTTAAAGTAGTAGTAATAGTGTATGTATACCAGAGCTGTCAAAGAAAGGATCTATTCACTGCTTGTGAGAACTCGCTTCGTGATAGGTGATGAAACTGTTGCAAACGCCTACATTATTGTATTAAAACGCCTATTTTAAAAATGCCACTCTTGATAAAAAATTAAAGGGGGTATTTATGTGATTTGGAAGTCCACTATATTTCAATGCCTGTATCAACAGTTGCCCATATTGAAATAAAAAAAATCATTTACGTTACGCGCACATGGGAGCTCCATTTATGTGGAATTACGTACGCTGAATTTAGCCGTCATGCTTGGTTCTTTTGATGTCTGCTATAAGAGGCAGGAAAGAAAACCTGAAAGATGCGGTTGTGTGAAATAAAACCCTTCTGCATTGCTCTCCTTCCCTAAATGACCAGATCACGAAAAGCCATCGCCGATTGGGAGGGGAAAAAAAGGTCACCGCTTGGGAGGGAATGGAATTTCCGCTCTTCGCTGGCCACGCCCCAAACCCTAGCAGGGGGCGGGGACTACTAGGGTGGGCGTAATGGGGCAACCGCACAGGTAAACGCATGGTCCAATCAAAGGCCATGTAAGGAAACGGGTTAGGCGGACACCGCGCACTTTTATTTAAAGCGACACCACATCTTATTAGAAAGAGCGAGGCCACGCCTCCTCCATTCCACTTGCGCCAATCAGCCTCCGAGGGATCGCTGTCTCCCGAGCGTGCCAGTGTTTGGAGCCTGGGGAGCGACGGCGGCGGGCGCTGTCTCGTGAAAGGGAGGGGCTACCTGACAGGAGCGGCGGCGCGAAGCCAGCCGGCGCCGAGCCAATTGCGACACGAGAGGCACCGGCGGGCGGATCGGACGGCTGCGCTTGACGAGGGAGGGAGGGGGGATGGGTCTCCCGAGCGCCGACGAGGCAGCGCCCTGAGAGGTGGCCGGGCCGGGCTCGGCTCTCCCGCGCGAGAGGGGCCGCCGGGAAGAACCGGTTCTGAGAGGAAGAAGCGGAGGACCGAGGCGGGAAGGATGGCGACCATGTCTCTTCAGTCCGCCGCCGCCTCCTCCTCCTCCTCCTCGGAGACTCGGAAGTTCACGCGGGCGCTCAGCAAGCCGGGCACAGCCGCCGAGTTGCGGCAAAGCGTCTCCGAAGTGGTGCGGGGTTCCGTTCTTGTGGTGAGTGGCGGCGAAGGGCGGGCGGCGAATCCGGGAGGACCCTCGAGCGGAGCGGGTGGTTTTCTTACCTCCGGTGGATTCAGAGACCCCTGCGCCCCTTCCTCCCTTGCTTGCTTGGAACGAGGGGGCAGCAGCCACCCCCGAGTCGCTCATCCCAGCCTTGTCCCGCTTGTAGATTGTTGGCCAAACCCCCGCCCCGCCTCGCGGGTCTGTCTGAAAGCAGGCAGGGTTCACACGGATTGCCCCGTCGGCGCCCCAGTTCCCTTCAGACATGTCTCCCCGCGCTTCGTCCAGCGTGTCTAAGCATCGCTCTGGGTGGGTCGGAAGGAAAGGCTTAATTTGGATTCCGCTTCTCCCCGTCCCAATGAATGGCAAGATCCCTTTTCTAGGCGATTCGCCGTGTCGGAATTCCCGAGGCTAGTTTGGTTAGCGAAAAACTCCGCTCGGGGGATGAGCTAGCACCGCCTGCTTCCGGCTCGGTTTTCCCCACCTTTGGTGTTTCCTCCCGTTCAGCTGGTACCTGTTTCCCGTTCTCTGAATCCTTCTGTTTCCCGTTCCCTACTTCGAAGTACTGAATACACAGGAACGGGAAGGAGGGGGGGGGAGGTGATCCGATCCCTTCTGTAGCAGCTGGCTCCAGACGTTCGGGTTTCCCCTTTTCTGTAAAAACTTCCGTCCATTCACAAGTAGTCCCGCCTTCGTTTCCTTCCCGCGATATCTATGAATGAATGAGGGGTTGGAAAAGTCGGGAGAGGATTGCAGGAGTTTATGGGCGAAAAAAGGTGGCTATCACGAAACAGCTTCAGCAGTTGCTTTGAAAAAAATAAAGCACTAAATCTTTTTAGTTTAACGTTTTAAGCTTCCATGCGAATAGAATAGAATAGAATAGAATAGAATTCAACTCAACTCAACTCAACTCAACTCAACTCAACTCAATTCTTTATTGGCCAAGAGTGATCAGACACACAAGGAATTTGTCTCCAGTGCATAAGCTCACACTGTACATATAAACAGCAAGTAATATGTCATGGGTAATAATCTTAGTTAGAATCATTAATCATAAGTTACAAATAACAATTGATAAAACATAAACTAATAGGAGAGGATAGTAGGAAAGATGAGAAGGTGAAAAATAGGAGGGAATACCCAGCCTAGTTTTTATCGTCCTCTGTTTTATTTTTATTTTGTTACCAACTGAAATGTTTCATGGACTTTTTGTAACAAGGTTAGAGATTTTAGAGCAGTGGTTCTCAACCTTTCTAATGCCGCGACCCTATAATACAGTTCCCCATGTTGTGATGACCCCCAACCACTTATACATTACTGGGTGCCAGGGGCGTGGCCAAAGAAAAGGGGGAAAAATGGCGGACAGCCTTGTTTGGCGACCCCCATGAAATGGTCGTTCGACCCCAAATGGGGTCCCGACCCACAGGTTGAGAACCACTGTTTTAGAGGGTTTGTCTTTAAAATGTTGGCAAGACCAGAAGAAAGAAGCTGGTAGAATCATGACAAAATGTGAGAGTGAAATCTTGATGGATTAACATGTCGGTTTAAATCAAGTTATTTAGCAAGAGTTAGTGTTTTATTCTGTGTACTTACTGATTTTATATTGTGTACTTACTGATTTTCTTTTCTGTCGGAATGAGCATATATTGTGAGTATATTGTCCTGAGACTGCAGGTTATAGATCTCTGATGTTCATGGAATTAAATACCATTCTGACAACTTTGATTGTCTCCAGCTCTTTTTCCTGCAGTTTACTGGTGTTCAAAGAGTTGCTTGGTTATTTTCCCCGAGATAGGTTAAGGATAAATCTGTATGTACAAGTAATACCAGTACATGGAGACTGAGTTCTTGTCCTGCTTTAGGCACAAAGCAAGCTGGGTGACCTTGAGCCAGACACTCTCCCTCAGCTCTGGGAAGCAGGCAGTGGTATACCATTTCCAAAATCTTGCCAAGAAAACTACAGGTAGTTGCCAGAAGTCAAAGGCACACATAGAAAAATACAATACAGTTGAAGCTATTGTTAATGATTGTGATGCCTGTATTCATGATTGGGTAAATCATAGAATTTGATGGTGATATTAAAGAATCTTACGAATTAAGGCAAATATACGTGTCCCAGGATAAAGAATCTTACTCCCTTATGGTGAGTGGTGACATAGTTCTAGTCCTTAAAAATAGAAATTTAATTTATTTGAATTTGGGAGACTGTTAGTTCTAGTCTTTCTTTCGGCATGGAAGGTAGCTGGATGATTTTGGAGAAAATATGAGTGTCTCTATCTCTCATCCCAACCCACCTCACTTGATGTGGGGCAAATAGGAGGAAGCGTTATGTACTAGTAAGAGTTGACTCTGACTTGATAGTTCATAATGTTAAGTCAAGATATAAATCAAATAGTTTTCAGCTCATGAGGTAATTTCTATATGTGGTAATTCAGGTATGATAGGCATTGCTGCAAGTTTAATGAATACTTTTCTAATCAAGACTGCAGACGTGGAATAATTTTATTAAGAGACTTAAGGATAGATATATTACAAGATTGTGTTTTTGATTATTGCAAGTTGCAGGTTATTTCATATTGTCTCTTACTTCTTTTGGTAAAAAAGTACAAATTATGTAGCACTGAACAAGTGCTCCCTTCAAAATGTTTTAGGATTAGATCTCTTATGGATCTTAGTGCTGGTAGGGTTGGTCATACTGGTTTCAACCTTTGTATGTTGAGAGTAATCTAGTCAGTAATGATTTGGTTGTATCTTTCTAGTACATTGACATAGCTTAGCATTATTGGCATCCTGGCTATGTGTCGACATGAATTTCCATTTGGAGGGACTCACATAGTAGTATTGTCTCTTAACAGTGTCCAGATTAGAAATCCTAACGTGCAGACAATTATGTGAATATGCTTGGAACAAATTTACATATTGGTTCACTGAGCTGAATGTGCCCTAACTGTCCTTACCATTAGCAGGAAATGCTGCATGTAGTGTGGTATGACTATTGTTGGAAAACTTAGTCTATATGTCTTCTATTTCACAAAACAGAATTATGTGAAAGCCTTGATTGTTCAAAGTGGAGATCAGTATCTATAGACATCTCTGATGATCATCATGGCATAAAGAAGATTACAATTTAGCATGTAAAAAGGTAAATGGTGAAAAAAAATGAATGAATACATAAATGAATTAGAAGGAAACAAAGAAAGAAAGGACTAGGAAGGAAAGAAAGAAAGAACTACGAAAGGATTTGCTTTTAATGAAAGAAGGATTAGGGGTGACATGATAGCAGTGTTCCAATATCTCAGGGGTTGCCACAAAGAAAAGGGAGTCAAACTGTTCTCCAAAGCACCTGAAGTCAGGACAAGAAGCAATGGATGGGAACTAATCAAGGAGAGAAGCAATCTAGAACTAAGAAATTTCCTGAAAGTTAGAACAATTAATCAGTGGAACAACTTGCTTCCAGAAGCTGTGAATGCTGCAACACTGGAGGCTTTTAGGAAGAGATGAACATCCATTTGTCTGAAATAGTATAAGGTTTCCTTCCTGAACAGGGGGTTGGACTAAAAGACCTCCAAGTTCCCTTCCAGCTCTGTTATTCTGTTAAAAAAAATGTATTTCTATGAAACTTGGAGAAACTAAAAAGGTGTAACACAGCTAAATGCAGATTATCTGAGATTGTGAGGTTGATGAATGTATTCAGGAAACTGAAGGTGTAGGTTTAATTATGAATGAATTATGGATTTTTGTTCTTAGGGATGTATATGAAAATAGGAATGATTAGTGGCAGTAGCTTGCCATTTGTCATAATAGAAGAATGAATTTTGGTTAAAACTAACATCCTGCATGTACGTGATCTGGGGAAACTTACTTTGTTAAATAACATGAATAAATAGGAATGAGTAGAGAGAGTTACAAAAAGCAATTAAGTTCAATGCAAGGATGAATGTGAATTTATGAGTGTTTGATAAGTCTTTAGAAAAATATTATTCTTAATACATGATTTAAGATAATTCCATTCATGCTTGCAGATAGATAAGAAATGAATAGAAGACCATGATTAAGAGAAATAGGGGTAAAGCAATGATTCATGATTCTGAAGGTAGATTATGGTATCAAGAGTAGAACTTAAGGAAAAAAATAGGTGTATAAGAAAAATAGCATTTTTTTCTTTATGAAAAAGTATTACAAGATAGATAAAACTGCCTTCTTTTGGTGAACAGAAAAATTCTGTTCTGGTGAACAGAATTATATTTCAGAGTACCTCATAAAAGTATATGGAGTTATGATAAAGGGGAATATGAAAAAGAATACTTGGTCAAATGACGAAGTGAAAGAGACTGAATTAAAAAGAATATAAAAGTATAATTGATGCAAAAATCTAGAATGTAGAGAGGGAAGATAGTTGTAGAGGATGCAGTCAAGAGAGAACAAAAAAGAAGTAGAGGGAATACACAACAAGTTCTATAAAAGTTTGTTTTGGAAATGAGAAAAAAATAAGGAGCCTCCAGCAGCATTACTGGGTCAAATTATCTGAGATGAAAATGAAGTCAGAAGTTGCTAGAGGTAATATATAAGTGATTTGCATAGTAATGTTAGTGGAATTGAAGAGCAAGTTTGAAGACAACGCTAGAAATGTTAGTATCCATGAGAAAAATAATGAAGTAATTAAATCCGATGTAAAAAAGATGTTGAGACTCTAGAAAGAGTAAAGAGAAGAGCAACAAAGATGATTAGGGGACTGGAGGCAAAAGCATATCAGGAAAGGCTGCTGGAATTGGGTATGTCTAGTTTAATGAAGAGAAGGACAAGAGGGGACATGATAGCAGTGTTCCAATATCTCAGGGGCTGCCACAAAGAAGAGGGAGTCAAGCTATTTTCTAAAGTGCCTGAAGGCAGGACAAGAAGCCACGGATGGAAACTAATCAAGGAGAGAAGCAACCTACAACTAAAGAGAAACTTCCTGACAGTTAGAACAATTAACCCGTGGAACAACCTGCCTCCAGAAGTGGTGAATGCTCCAACACTGGAAGTTTTTAAGAAGAGACTGGACAGCCATTTGTCTGAAATGGTATAGGGTTTCCTGCCTGAGCAGGGGGTTGGAATAGATGACCTCCAAGGTCACTTCCAACTTTTTATTATTATCATCATCATAATCATCATCATCATTATTATTATTATGTTGTAAAATGATAACACTGCAGCTATAACTAAAACATATTAAAATTTGGATGTTTGTATATGGAATAACTGCTTATCATATGTTTAAATCTGTACATTATGAGAGAAGACTTGTACTTGGGTGAGGGTAAGCCAAGCAGAGGTTGCATTTTTTACATTTTGTCACAATAAATTCTTAAGAATTGTTATTGTTGTTATTGTTCTATTATGTTAAGATCAAGCTATCAAGTAAATTAGCTTTTTTGCTGTGCCAGGGAAAATTCTTGTTAAAAGGGGTATAGGAGGTATCAGTAAGCAGAATTTGGAAATGTTTAGCTTTGAGTTGGGCAAGATGTGTTCAGATCAGATTTTTGTTCTTTGAAGTTCATTGAGAAATGGATAAATTTGAGAAAGAAATCTATTATATATTTATTGATTGTGAAAAGCATGTGATAAAGTAAATAGAATTGGGTTATGGATATGTTTAGTGAATATCTGAAGGTTAGTTCCTGAGTACAACACAAGCATTATGATTTTGAGGTGTAACGTGTGAGATTAAATTGAGTGCCTAGCAAATGTACTGAACGGGGAATAAGACAAAAATTTCCTTGATTTAATATTTTTATAATTACATATATATACAAAGCTTATAATAACATTTTAATAAGTTTTTTGGTTGAGGACATGGGAGTATATAAAGGGGGGAAGACTTAATATTTTTGGCTTAGAACCAAATTATTTACAGCATATATTAAACTGTGAAGAACAAATGCTGATAAAAAGATAGACAATATGTGGTTTCTTGCAAGAAATCTTGATAAATGGAAAAATGGCTGTGTATAGAGCAGTGGTTCTCAACCTTTTTAATGCCGCGACCCCCAACCGGTCGTAAGTCGAGGACTACTCAACCGGTCGTAAGTCGAGGACTACTCAACTGGTGCAGCACCGTTTGCAGAATGGGACTTTTGGCGGGCTCAGCAGGGCAGAGACAGCCTGGACAATTCCTATTGGCTTTTGAAAGCCAATAGAATTAGACTCTATTCAAGAGAGTCTATTCTATTGGCTTTCAAAAGCCAATAGAATAAAAGGGAGTAGCACAGCTAAGGAAAAGGGGGAAAAAAATGGTGGACTGCGTTGTTTGGCGACCCCCGTGAAATGGTCGTTCGACCCCAAATGGGGTCCCAACTCACAGGTTGAGAACCACTGGTATAGAGGGTGCTTCTACCCACTTTGTTACATGGAAGTAAAGGTTTGGTTGGTGAAGAGAAACATAAAAGTTAAATGTTGTGAGTTTGCACTATTTAAGAGGTATGTCGGATAATAGCAGATCCTCATATCCTATCAGAAGAGGTTTTATATTTATCTCATCTCCCTAATTGGTTCAAGGACTGTTTTGTTTTAGAGGAAAAGTTAAATAAGTTAATTTCTCTCCATGCTCAAATCATTAACAGTCAACCTATTTAATACTTCTTTAAAACTTCATAGATGACTTTTTGAACAACAGTGAATAATGCAGACTTGTTGAGCAAGTAAAACAAATAATTATAGTCTGCTGTGTAAGAGGTGTTATGTATACCCAGTTGTTAACCATCTATTCTAGAAGTAACTCTATACGGTAGTCTTTCACCTTTTTTCCTGGCCATTATATTTTTGTTTATCAATTGTGGAGCCAGCAAGACTCTCAGCATAGTAGGTTTATTCATTCAGAAACCAGGGCATTGCTAACCAATATCCTAATCTTCTGTAGCTTGATTTTAGCTTGTCATCTCTTCTATCTCTAAATAATTTAAGCTACCACCGATCTTGGAAATTTGGATGTACCAATGCAGTGGTTGTGTAAATTTGTTGCTGGTTGTTTTATTTTTTGCCTCAACTGCCAATTATATATGCATTACTTGTATTGTTATATGTTGATTTATGGTGCTTTTAACTGCTAGCCTCCCAGAGTTATGAATTTGAGTTGGGTGGATACACACACACACACACACACACACACACACACACAGTGTTATCAGCTAAGAAAACTGGACCTAGAAATATGGGGATAAGGACCTACAGTGTATCCAGGATACAAAGTTATGGTATGAAATCTAATATAAGCCACAACCTTTCCAATAAAAAGTATCAGGATATTTTGATATTGCCAAAACATGGTTAATCTGAAACAGACATAGCTTTTTAAATTAAATCATTTTTGAACATTTATGATTAAATATTTTCATTTTGCTCAACCTTTGCCTAAATTTTATATCTTATTATTGAAAAATCAAATAATAGCCAGTTAGCCACACAGTTATTGATGCTTTTATCTTGCCTCTTTAAAATAACAGAGTAATCTTTGAAATTAAAAAAAAAAAACCATTGCTACAAATGTTCTACCAGCATTCCCAAGTATTTTCAGAATAAAGATTGAATTATTTTTAACAATGATTTGATAAGGCATGGAGAATTTTGAATCACAGAAAGGGAATTAAAGGTGTCAAATTTCTACAAATGACTTCCAAACTTTCATAAATTGCCTTGATCTGTTTTGACATCAAAATTTGCACCAACTAGTGAAACGTCCTACTAGACAGTTAAACAAACAAAAGAAAACAAATTCTCTTGCTTCAACAATAGTTGGAAGGTTTTAGATAAAAGTGTAGGAAATCCATAAAGTTAGATGAGAATATGGACAAATAGGTAAGTTGTCTTTTAGTAATATTTACTGCTTCCCTTGGACTGCAAGGCGTTCAAACCGGTCGGTCCTAGAAGAGATCAACCCCGACTGCTCTTTAGAAGGCCAGATCCTGAAGTTGAAACTCAAGTACTTTGGCCACCTAATGAGAAGGAAGGATTCACTGGAGAAGAGCCTAATGCTGGGAAAGATTGAGGGCAATAGAAGAAGGGGACGACAGAGAATGAGATGGCTGGATGGAGTCACTGAAGCAGTAGGTGTGAATTTAAATGGACTCCAGAAGATGGTAGAGGACAAGAAGACCTGGAGGAATGTTGTCCATGGGGTCGCGACGGGTCGGACACGACTTCGCAATTAACAACAACAACAACTGCTTCATAAAACATAAAGCCATTTTCCAGTTTGGTTTATTATGTTGTTAAACGTACAGAAACAGGTTAGAAGCCATAACCATAAATAGGTTACTATTAAATAAATAAATAATATTGACTATAGCTTCATGTAATAAGGACTAACAGTTAATTTATGCTTAAAGAGATGAGTTCCCAGGACCATGACAGGAGTGCTTTGCTGTTGCCTTCTAGGATGTTTTTTCAACTTTCCAGTCTAGCCTATAACCCAGATATTTCATCCAAATACTAACCAGGTCTGCCTTCCAAGCTAAATGTAGCCACCTACTGAAGCCCTTGTTTTTGTAAATGTTCAAATTAATAGCAATAGCACTTAGACTTGTATACCGCTTCATAGTGCTTTTCAGCCCTCTCTAAGTGGTTTACAGAGTCAGCATGTGGCCCCCCAACAATGTGGGTCCTTATTTTAACTACTGCAGAAGGTTGGAAGGCTGAGTCAATCTTGAGCCGATCAGAATCGAACTCCTGGCAGTCGGCAGAATTAGCTTGAAATATCACATTTTAACCATTGCGCCACCAGAGCTTTTATAATTCATATCAGGCAGATGGCTGTCAACCCCCTACATAGGTGAGTTTACTACATTTGTGGGTACTAGATTCTATTGACAAACTGCTGTTGGTACTAGGAAACTTTTTTTGCAAGATTTTAGTTAGAACATAGGTCTATTATCCTATGCTCTATATTGTGAAATAATAGAGATTGGCCTTTAAATCTTTGTCTCTGTGACATCCTTTCAGATGATTGAGTACTCTCATTTTTTCATTCAGTCATCTTTTCTAGACAAACTCAGCTCCTTAAATCGTTTTTCATAGATCTAAGTTTCTAATTTCCTGGATATTCTCACTCTTATTTTCTCCAAACTATCTTAAGGTGAAGTACCCAGAACTGGACATAATAATTGAAGTGGAGTTAGACCAAAATGGAAGCTGGGCACTTCTATTGATGCATTCTAAAACTGCATTTGTCTTTTCTGATTATAATGCTGACTCCTATTTGTTGGAAATTAATTATTTTTCAACATCTTTTTTCCCCTGATCAAGATAGTTTCTTTCTCATGATGGTTTTTATGTTATTTTTATCCTATAGCTTACCCAATTTTATGTAATCTGCTAATTCGATAAACATTCCCTGTTCCCTTTTGTCCAGGACTGACTTTTATCCCAGCTCATTTATTAGCTCACTCCAGTTTAATGAGGGACCATTAAAAAGCACATTCTGAACTTAATTCTTGAACCAGCTATGTATTCAGTTAATTGCTATGCCACGTAACCACAGTTAATTAGCTGAATAGAATGTCATGGATATTTTGTCAAATTCAGAATAAGATTATCTAGTGGAGATTTGTGTTTGACAAATCCATGCTGATTTCTGGTAAATATTACATTGTTTTTAGGTTGCCTACAAATAATTCTGTTTCTCATCTGTTCTAGAACTTTCCCAAATGGTGATGCGAGGTTGATTTATCTTTAATTTTCCATATCTGCCCTCTGTTTTTTAAAGTTGGAAACAACATTTGCATCATCTCAGATATATCAAAGTTACTATATAAAATGACAACCATCAATTAGTTTCTTTAGTGCCATATATATATTCTACAGGGCAAGTCTGAAAAACAGGATAAAGAGACACAAATGTAACTTGGAACTAACTGAAACAGGTTTATAGAGTATTTCCACTCTGAATGAGTTTAAGTACTCAAAACAAAATGAATACACACACACACACACACACACACACCACACCATGTTACGATGGCAGTTCTAGTAGTTCTGGTTGCAGTCATTCAGTGAATTGCAACTTATGACTTCCTACCAATTTCCCCATTGACTTAGCTTTGTTGGAAGCTGGGAATGAAGGTTGCAAATAGTGATCACATGACCATGGGATGCTGCACTCAAAACATGATCATGTGATTGCCAGAAAGCAGTGACGGCTGCAATTTGGGACAGTCATAAAATCTTGTTAAGTACTATCATAAATTTGAACATTCACTAAACGCGTGTTTGCTAAGCAAGGACTATCTATACATTTTTCACTAAACACTGGAAATAGGAGTTGATGATATTTTAATGTCTTCATTGAGTACCAAGTATATTGATTCTTTTCTTTTCTATTTGAACTTATTTAAGAAGCTCCCCATTTTTGTTCTTTGCATCCTTGATCAACCTCAGCTCATTTGGAGTCTTACAATTCCGGATACCTTCTTTATTGTTCTAGATTACTTGTTGTGTACAGTACTCCTTCTTGAGAATCTGGATCTCTTTCCACCTCTTTATATGTATCCTTTTACCCCCTCTACACTAGGGAAAGTACATTAGTACTTTCTGCTATATTTTTTTCCTCATGGGAATTATTTGAAATTGTGCTTTTATTATTCCCTTTTTAAAAGAATGTTCATTCATCTTGAGCTCCTTTTTCTATTAGGTTCTCTTATCATGCAATTCCCATTTCTCAATTCATTAAAATATACTTTTTTACAGTCCAAGGTATATGTTCAACTGCACTTGCTTTTAATTTCTCTTATAATCAAATAGTTGAATATTACATAATTGTTTTCTTCCATATTCTTATTTCTGTTTCCTAGTATTGGGCCTTCCGTATTGGTTGCTATCTATGAAGGAAATCAGATCCTTGTTTTTTCCCCCAGCCTCAGAAGAAAGTTAAATGATACATGAATTTCTAAGTTCCAAGAAAAATACAAAAGTGAACTTTATACAATTGAAATGCATAAAGTCTAACCACTAGATGGAGTAATATTTCATAGTTTCATACAATTCAAAGATTTCAGATTTAAATTTGAAAGATTTAAGATTTAAATGGAAAGATTTAAGGTTTATACAACTTAATAATTAAAGTGAAATATTTGCTTATACTTAAATATATTTTTATAAAGATGTTTATAAAAGTTTAAACATTTATAAATACACAAGTTTCTTACTGAAACTCATATACTGTAATTTCTTACTGAATATTTTGGTGAAAAGTAAAAACATCTTAGGTCTCTGTTTTTTAATAATATATCTATTAGAATGTCTTTTATATGCAACTTGGTCTTATGGATAAGCAATCTTAATGCTAGGTGTTCACTCTATAATGTGCAATATAAATGGTTGAAAAGAAAAAGTAATATTGACTTTTTGCTTCCCACACAAAAGATAAAATAATATTATCATGTCACATGCAATTCAGAGATATTTTTAATACATGTTATTTATTATCATTCTCCTATAGATTTGCTTCCTCAAGCTGTTGAGTATCCTTCCTCCCATTGGTTAAAATGAGAATATTTAGTTTTAGTTTTCATTTAAGACATTTTGGAGTTTTAAACTTTTGTACTATTACTATTAATGTTGTTACATATTTGCTATATATCAGGATTTATCTGTCCCTTTCTCAAAATGCTAATAATGAGCAGAAGGATCGATATCTGAAAATATCTACTAACGTCCTTTTTATAAAAGAGCTGGGGTGGCACACTGATTAGAATACAGTATTTCAGGCTGACACTGTTCACTGCCAGGAGATTGATGAACAAGTAGAAAGAAAGAGGGAATATCTACTTTCTGTTAAGTAGTGTTTTGTGGTCACCATGGGTGCCATTTTTTCACTATATATACGTCATGATACCAAAACTTCAAATTCGTTGCCTACATCTGCTGAAAGATTTAAGTATCATCTGGATATTTCAAAAACTGCTAGATGTAGACTTTTGATGCAACTGCCTCTGTTCTGCAAGGCTAGGCACAGGTCTTTCTCAGATAAGGAGTGGTGCTTTGCATCATAGTATGTCAGATTCCTACCTATTGGCACAAAGGGATACTTGAACATTATCATTTTGGCTACACCTAATCTTTGCAATCGTTCTGGAGGCTGCTGAATAGAGCTTGCTGACTAGTTTGGAAATTTTGTTTTAATTCATCTATCAGGACAGGGGACATGGTTTGGTCTCTAATAGTTTCAAATGAACAGTTCAAATATGAGAGCAATTCGGAAATAAACCTCCATTTGGTTATCAATGACAGACACTCGCAGATACAGAACTTTTATTATACACCAGAAGTCAGCATGCCCGATGCTTGTTATGAATGGCTCGTCTGAGTTTTCATAATATTTCGCAGTAGACTTCTGAATTGATGGTTGAACCACACTCCATGAACTTCACTAGCAGTACTCCTCTGGCATCTTCACATTTGTGGGATTCTCTGTGGCACCACTTCCCCTGTGGTGTTGGTTCACAATAATGCTTGTCTGCATGCCGCTAGATGCACCCAAGAACTTTTGAAGCAGTTCCGTTGGGATGTTTTTGATCACCCAGATTTTGATAACCCAGATTTGGCACTGAGCGACTACTACTAAAGAATTTCAAACCTTGTAAGACGTTATGACAAGTGCCTTTATTTGAATGGACTTTATGTCGAAAAGTAATGTAATATTGTATTTTTCTAATATGTATAATAAAAGTTCTGTATCTGCGAGTGTCTGTCATTGATAACCAAATGGAGGTTTATTTCCGAATTGCCCTCGTAACCAAATTCTGGCTGAGTACTGCTAAGATGGTAGTGATGGAGATGGAGAAACAACATAACTCTCTTATATGTTGATTCCTAAGTGGACTTTAGGAATGCAACCAAGCTCTGAAGAAGTTGGTCAGACTAAATTGTAGTAGTCTCCACTGTATCAGAATTAACATACTAGCTAAACATTTTTAATAAGCTAATATTAGCAAATCAAATTAAATAAAATCTTTAATTTAGTAATAGACCAACATAGCATTACACAATCAGCCCAACAATTTGATTAGAACAGAGTAGTCAAAACTAGAAACATTGGACTGAATATTACAGTAAAATAACAGAATAAGTCAAAATGTTTATTTTCACAAAGATTATAACTTTGAAGATGTAAATGACTATTACTATTAGTTCTAATACAATAACTCCATAAGTACCATTAAATTTGTGTTTTAAGCATAAATCTGTGTTTTAAGCATAAATTACATAGACCAGTGTTTCCCAAACTTGACAATTTTAAGGCATGAGGACTTCAACTCCCAGAATTCCACAGCCAGCAACGCTGGCTGTGGAATTCTGGGAGTTGAAGTCCACATGCCTTAAAATTGTCAAGTTTGAGAAACACTGACATAGACCAAGAAGTAAACTTAAATTAAAATTTAATTTTATTAGAATAATTACATTAGAGGCAGTGCTTAATGTAAACATTTAATTGAGTCATTAATGAAAAAATTGTCAGAATTAGATCTGGAAATTAAATAGTAAGAAATAGGAAATTAAATAGAAAATAGTAAAAATATAAAAGGTGATTTGATATTTTGAAAATAACATTTTCTAAGAAATAAAAACCAAGCTCATATCATGACTTTAAATATGTATTTTTCTGCTTCACAATCTGTGGCATGCTTAATCAGCTATATGAAACAATTTTTAGGTTGAGACCTTATGCAAAGAGAAAATGTGGTTTGCTTGGTTTTGGCTTTGTGTATTGTGTATTGTGTCAGACCAGCCACTGTGGTTTATGTATTATTGGTATATCGGTAACATTAGGTGAAAACCCAGACATTGTGACCTATTCAGCAAACCAGGTCTTCACATATTGAAGTGTGATTTGAAAAAGAATGGAGTCCTCTACAGATCCACCTAAGAAATGGGTTATTCCTGGGTTCACAAATATAGTATTGTCTCTGTAAACAATAATTAAGCTTCCTTTAACTCTGTAGAAATTGCTTCTCAGGTAACATTTATAGAATCTTACAGTTTTCTTTATTTGGAAATGTATGAATGAAAAAAATAACCTACATTCTTTCATATTCCAGTAACTGCAATGCTGCTAACATTGAATTTATTTGGAAAAGTTTTTTTTAAATGCTTAATTGTCTGCTCTCTAGTGGTTTACTATGTGCAGTGCAGACATAACTGGATATTTAAAATAAGCTTCACAGTTGCATCTATCAAATAGTTCCTATAGCAGCAACAGATGGGCATATCTCCTGCATCTCTTTTTGTGCAAGGGCAAATGTTCTTGCAGCAGGAATATTAACATCCCCCATCCTTTCCAAATCCAGCACCTCAATATTTAGGTTGAGAAGAAAATTGCCTGCTGGTGCAGATTCTAAGCTGAGCATTCTGGGAGAAGATTTTCTTGCAGCAGATGAGAGAATACTTTGTGCCTGGCACTAGGAGCTGCAGTAGGGTGCTTTTTTTCTTTTTCTTTTTTGGCTTCAGAAAGATTTGAGAACATTAACAAATGGAAATCAAGGCAGCTTAGTTAGGAATGCTGGATTTTTTATCTGTTTGTTTTTCGAGCATTTTAGAAAGGATTCTGCTAGGCATGGCTGCATTATGAGGTGTGGCTCTTCCTGATATCTTCAAAGGATTTTTGGCATTCTTCTACATAAGCGTAGAATATAGTGGTATTAAATCTTAATAGATATATACTGCTGGAGTGGCTGAAGAAAACCATGCTAGTGAAATAAAGGAATATATTTTGGAAACAAATACATTAGCTGGAAGGGCTGGCTGCAGAGAAATTGTAATGGGTTGCACGACTAGTGTTATTTTATTTAAAGGTATTCGTACAGTTATTGAGAGAAACTGTTCATATATTTGCAAACATCAAAGAGAAAATAAAGCTCTGGAATATACAGCAAATAGCTTAACAAAAGAAGACTCTGGGATACTGATCCATTCATTTTTGGTAAATGTTGATGTGCTTCATTAAGATATTTTAAATTAATTTTATATATTTTGTATCTGGTTCTTTTGAAATTCTCCACCCATTCTGAGTCCGTTGCTATTGAACCTTTACTATTTTAATAATAGTACAACATGATAAAATGCTGCTGATACTATTTGTAAGAAATATTTTTAGTAAAACATTGATTTTTTTCTCAGAATGTCTATGCAGTACTATTTTTAGCATTCTCATTGTTGTTTGATGAATATCCAAAGCATGTGTCTGAAAAAGAAGATATTTCTAATTATAATTGTAGTAAAAGCTAGACGAATACAGTAAAACAAGGTATTCCTTTCTATATAGATGATGTGCTTCTTGTAAAGATAAGCAAAGCATTTAGAAGAAAGAGCTTTTCGAGTATATTTTATTTTTATAATGAAGTGCAGATATAGCATAAGAAACTTGTTAAATAGTGCATATTTAGCAATCTGTGATGTATCTTGGCATTGGGCGTATTGTATTAGCATTTGAGGGAGTGGTAATGTAGTATCTGGTAATTTATTAGTGTAGACAATCCATGTACATAACAAATATGCATTTTAACGTCTTTTGAAAATAATGAATATGGTGCAGTAATGATTATTTTATTAAGCCTGATTTGACAAAAAATATGTTAACCTAAAGGGAAGTTAATTAGACAAAATCTTTATTATGAGTTATTTTTAAATTCTCTCAACATTTTTTTTTACTGTATGCTTTACTTTATGTGAACAATAGTTTTGAAAAAAGATGCACTGAACATTAAGATATCCATGAACCTAAAATAGTCTTAGCATAGTTGTTATAATATTTATTAAGATGGTTATCAACTGCCTTTCTGACCAAAGTCATTTCTATGAAGATACATATTTTTTTAAAACAAGAGAATTATGTTAAGTACAGAGTAAACTATTTTTAAATAATACAAAATAGGAATTCTCAAACCAGTTCAAATAAAACAATATTGATACTCTACTAACAGAAAAGCTACCTACTATTTGGGTAAGAAATGCTATAATCTCTGTGTTTCCATGCTATCATTTCACTAACTTTTATTGTGCTGCAGTTTACAAATAGCCCTTGACTCATGACTGTAACTGAGGCCAGAACTACAGTCATAAGTCATTATAGTTGCAAGTCGGGACATCCATCTGACTGGAAGTAATTTATAGTCTTTATTGTGGCAGTTGTTAAGCAAATGCCACACTTGTTAAACAAGCCCATTCATTTGAATAGATGTCCCCCCCCCCCCGCCGCCAAAAAATGGCAAACCCTCCCAGGAATCACAGTCATGTGACTATGAAATGCTTTAATGGGTTGTAAAGCTGACTTGGCATGTTGTCATGTAACCACAGCGAATAGCACAACCAGGGGCTCTTTATGGGCCATTAAAACACTTGTTGTGTGGCTGTTGTAACTTTGAATGGTCATTCAAAATTCGGCAATTTGAGTCTCACCTGTTCAGAGTTGACTCAGCCTTCCATCCTTCCAAGGTCTGTAAAACGAGGACCCAGATTGTTGGGGGCAATTTGCTGACTCTGTAAACCATTTAGAGAGGGCTGTAAAGCACAGTGAAGCAGTATGTAAGTCTAGTGCTATTTTAATTGCTATTCAGCAAGGACCACCTGTACAACAAAGTATTTGAGGAAGCTTGTAAATTGATTTTGGGGTATCCTGGTTACAAATTTTATAGCCAATTACTTACATTTTGAAAAAGTATCATTTGTATATATTATAAATATGATATAGTATAATGCCAGTTTGGTCTAGTAGTTTAGGCATCAGGTTAGAAACCATGAGAGACAGAGTGCTAGTCATTCCTTAGCCATAACAGCTGGCTGGGGACTTCGGGCCCTCTCTGTCTCTCTGTCTCTCTCTCTCTCTCTCTCTGTCTCTCTCTCAGCTCAACTCACCTCAAATGTGGTTGTTGTGGAGAAAATAGGGGGAAGGGGTATTAGGTATGTTCACCACCTGGAGTTATTTATAAAAATAATAAAGGTGGGATTAAAAAAAAATAAAAAATTGTTTTATACTATTTACAAGCAATATATTATAGAGAACAATCCAGTACACATAGTATTCAACTTGTGACTGTAATGGAGCCTGCCATCATGATGGTCATAAAACAGGTCAGGCACAAGACTTACCCAATTTTATGATGGTTTTTGCAGCAGTTGGTAAGTGAATGCTGGAGTAATTCAATGAATCAATGGTTCACTATGGGTGCGGTTTTGCTGAAACTTTACATGCTGGTTTTCAGCAAAATTGTCATAAAACATGATCACGTGACTGCGGAATGCTGCATATGTCTGTAAATGTGATCCAGTTGGCAACACCTGAACTTCAATCACGTGACTGTGGAGGAAGGGTGTCGTAAGTTTGAATCTGGATTGTAAGTAACTATCAGTGACCATTCAAAGTTACAGTGGCACCGAAAAAGTGACTTATGACCTTTTTTCACTCTTACGACTGTTACAGTATCCCCATGGTCATATGATCAAAATTCAGACGCTTGGCAACTGACTCATATTTATGATGGTTGCAGTGTCTCAGGATCATGTGATCACATTTTGTGACCTTCTGACAAGCAAAGTCAATGGGGAAGCCAGATTTACTTAACAACCATGTTACTAATGTAATAATTGCAGTGATTCACTTAACAACTGTGACAAGAAAGGTCATAAAATGGGCAAAACTCATTTAACAATTGTCTTGCTTAGCAACAAAAATTTGGGGCTCAATTGTGGTTGTAAGTCAAGGACTACCTGTATAGCAACTGGTGCTCTTCAGTTTGGGACAAAATGTCATGAGAGACACATTTGAGAGAGACAAATAAAAAATATGCAAACATAGGTTACATGAAAAATGAGAGTTTTTTCTACTTTTACAATTAGATCATCTGTTGAAAAGTTAAATTTGGATATTAGCAGTTGTGGTAATGGCAGTCAATTTGAATAATGTCCTGCTTTAAGGCCACTGTCTAGAGGCACAAAAGCTCTCAGTGGGTTTTCTAATTTTATTAGAATTCAGTACAAAGTATCATTTCAGAAGTGTTATTTCTTTTATTCAAACCACCAGACCAAAACCAAATATTTGTTAAGCATTTACTTTCAGTTTCCAAGCCACATTCTTTAGAAGAGCAAACAAGGTTTATTTATGGCTAGAGACTCCAAGGTTGAGTTCTTTTGTCTCCTTCCTATTTTCAAATATGGCACAATGACTTGAAATACTAAACCGTGAACTTTTCCCCCCTCTACTTTACTTACTACTAACTAATTTCAAATTAAAGAAGAACATATCGGTGCTGGTAGTTGTTTCCCCTTTTGAGTTAGGCTGATTTCTGGCTGTTCTCTGGTTGGTAAAACCTTTGATCTTCTCTCATCTTCAATCCCTGAGAAACCATCTATGATGAGGAGCCAAATCCCACTGGCACTTCCTTCTTTTATGTTTAAGGATCTTCCAGGGCTTGCTGTCTTTCTCTGTGTGAATTTCAGGTCATAAACCAACTAACAATTTAAGTACTGCCCAATTCACTGTACCCATCGCACTTTAAAAGCCAGAGCCCCTAGGTCCATCTTACCTGCCAGCCTTTGCCTTCATTCTCTACTTACTTGTACCCAGAGCACCTGTGGTAAATTTAAGACTCTGCCTCTAGTTTTATTTATTTAACACTTTTATATGGGCACTGATTTTAAGCCAAAAAACAGCAGTCCCCAACCTTTACGGCTTGGCGGCCCGGTGGGGAGGGAGAGGAGAACTGGCCAGCCACTTGGGCAAGTCAAGCTGCACATATGCGCATTGGCCTGCTGTTTGCGCAAGTTGAGCTCCATGTGCCCGCAATGCACCGGACAACTGCTTGTGCAGCCTGGGGACCCCTGCCCTAAAAAACAAAACAACTCTTTAAAACCCTAGCCTAAAAATGTAATTGAAAAGGGAAGTTTTTTAAAGGAACAGGTTCATGGAAAATCAGGTTTTCAGTAGCTATTTGTGTTGATGGCTGTTTACTGTCTCTTGAATCATAGGTAGTCTGCCTTAAATACTGATTGCTTGGAAGTGGAAAGAGGCTACTGTCTTGTAGTTGAAGCTTGTTATCTTTTTCGGTGCATCCAGTTGGTCGCTGCGCAATACATAACAATCAAAGATTTTCACCTTGACTATTTATTTCTTAACCAGTCTTTCAGGTCTTCCAATGCTTGACTCATCACCATTGTAATTGCGTCTATTTACTTTGCTGCTTGATCATCCTTCTCTTTTTCTTTCCACCTTTGCAAGGTTAAAGATTGTTCTAAATTATCTTTCACATCTGGGGGTTACAGGTAGTCCTCAACTTATAACTGTCAAAGCAAGAATTGCTAAATTGATCCCCAAATTTCTGTGGCTAAGCGACACATTTGTTAAATGAACTTTGCTCCATTTTACAACCTTCCTTGCCACAGTTGTTAAGTGAATCACTGTAGTTGTTAATTTAGTAACAGGATTGTTAAGCTTCCCAATTGACTTTGCTTATTAGAAGATCGCAAAAGTTGATCACATTACTCCGAGACACTACTACTGTCATAAATATGAATGAAAAAAATGGTCATAAGTCAAGTCACTTTTTTCAGTGCCGTTGAATTTCAAATGGCCAGTAAATGAAATGTTGTAAGTTGAAGACTATGTGTACTAGTAAATATTGAAAGTATTAGCAATAGCACTTAGACTTATATACTGCTCCATAGTGCTTTATGGCACTCTCTGAGTGGTTTACAATGTCATTGTATTGCCCCCAACCATCTGGGTCCTCATTTTATCAACCTTGGAAGTATGGAAACCTGGGTCAACCTTGAGCCCCATCAGGATCAAACTCCAGATTGTAGGCAGAGTTAGCCTGCAATACTGCATTCTAACCACTACTCCACCAGGGCTCCTAGGTATCGCAAGTAGAATGCTGTTTGTGTGTGTTTGTATGTATGTAGCCAGAACCCACAAAATATATGTGGCAGATACCAGTCAGCACAAACTTAGATTGTTATGGTAAAGTGTCTTTTTCAAGTTCTGATTGAAAACTTGAAATGTTTTGACTTCTGGTTTGCCATCGTGGCATCGCGGACGCTGGAAGATGAGCTCCGTCTTTTGTGCCCGAATTCATCCTGCTGGGGGACCCTGGAAAGGGTTGAAAGTCGCCCTGTAGGGGCGATGAGCAAGGAAGGGACCCTCGCTTGATTGCAGGAGGACGGCGGGCCTTCCGTTTGATCCGAGGCAGCCTCCAAACCGGCAGGGGAAAGACCGGCCATAGCAATATGGTTGTCACTAAGCTGCTGATAGTCGAAGTCAAAATCACCACCAAGTACCTTTAAAGCAACGCGGATGAAACTGGGTGAGATCTGATCTTCTTTTTAAGACTTTAAATATCTTTTCCTGTAAAAGCTGCCCAAAGTATTTTTCCCCCTGTGAGGAGAGAAGGAAGGGAACTTTTACCCCACCCTCTAACAAAAGCGGCGACTAATTACGCAGGGGAATCAGAGCAACTATAAGAACAATTTTAATCTAATTGGATGTATCTTCTTCTTCTTCTTGTGCCATATCTGTTATCGGACGTTGGCGATCTTGTTTTTATTAGCAGCCGCACGAAAAAGTGCTGCTGAGTTTTGTCCAAACCAATCCCTTAGATTTTGAAGCCACGATGTTCTTCTTCTGCCTGGACCTCATTTGCCTTCAATCTTTCCTTGGAGGATTAAATGGAGTATGCCGTATTTTTCTGGGTGTCACATCACATGTCCGAAATATTCTAATTTTCACTTTTTAATTGTTTTGATGATTTCCCTTGGCTTTCCCAGGCGGCTTATCACCTCCTCATTTCTGATCTTGTCAACCCAGCTTATATGTAACAGCCGCCTGTAAATCCACATTTCAAATGCTTCTAGTCTCTTCAGGTGGCCTTTAGGTTAGGTTTTGCCGCCATTAACATGATTTTCCTGGGAAATATATAAAGTAATAGTCTTCCCTTTGCTTTCTACACCACTGTGCGCACACTGTTCAAGTTGCTGCCACCACACCGTGTGCTGTTCTTCTGAATCCGTTCCAACCAATATGGTCTCCGTCTTCAGTTGATACTGGGGAGCCAGCTGCCACTCACCAGGCCTGTTGGTCCATGGGAGGTATTTGATTCCCTCCAACCCGCCATTACAGTATAAAAGCCATAATGGGTAGGCCCCCCCAATCCGCCACCCAGGGACGTGCTCTGTGGGGATTCCAGGCTCCCCCTAAGAGAATTGGATGTATATACTTTTGAAACTTGAGGACTAAAAGTTTTCCTATTCTTACTGGAGATGTTTGTTTTTATCTAAAAAAAAAAAGAAATAAAACTTGAAAAACTATCATAAAAATTTTGGACTTAAAATGCTTTAAACGGCATTGGTGACATCTTGTGGTTAAGTATGATATTACAACTTGTTATTGCCTAAAAGAGACTTGGCTTGAAGCCCAGACTCTAAAAAAACCTCTTCTGATTTTGACAGATACCACCTGTGAAAAACTCAGCTATAAAAAAGGAACTTTTGGGCGGCATATCTGGCCAGTTTGAACTATGAATATAAACTTTTACTGATTTTCAGAGTTATATGTGGGAATTACTTTCCTATTTCTTCACATGAGAACCATCTGTTATTACATGAGATGATGGAATATCTTGGACTATAAATTCTTACTTGGCAAACAATTTCCACTATAAAAAGTACCTACAACACGTGAAATAGATGTCTATAGCCAGTTATAAAAAACAAAAAAGTTATTTTTAACGTTTGATTTTAAAGTCTTCAACTTAACACATTATCAAGAGAATGTGGATGAAGATCAGGAAAAAATCCTTTCTATGTTGAAATCAATACATGAAACCATTCTTTCAGCTTGTGACAAAATAAGATTCATCATAAAGGAACAAGATGCCAGCTTAGATATACAAACCCAGATCTTGACCACAACCAAAGAACTAACAATGCAGAAAATAACAGGAGAAGTGGAACAATTAAACACTAAGACAGAGGACTCAATTGACCAGCAGATCCAGCCAATGGAAAAATTAGAAAAGGGAGTGACAACACTGAAAAATGGAAAAGACTTTTTACATAAATCAGAAGAAATTTGAGGAAAAGGAAGAAGAACAGATGGAATGGAAGATAAACCTATCAGGACAATTGTGAGAAATTGGAGTAATAGGGAGGCAATCTAATGAATACAAATGGGCTGGTTCTTCCAAAAAAACTATAACCAAATGGTCTTTCTTATTTCAAATAATATATATAATAATAGAGGGAGAACTGTTTGATGATTCAAAAGCACTGACATGGAAGGTTAGTTGATAAAGGAAGAAAGACAGAGTAAGGCTGAAGGAAATTAGGGTTTTGATTTATTAGGGGGGATTTCATATTACTGATTAGAGGGTTGAATATGGTGGAAAATATGTGATTTTTAGAAAATAAAGTATTATCATAATTGAATGTGTAACAAGACTAATAGACTTGGTTTAATGTGGTGGAAAATAGATAACTTTTAGAAAACAGAACAAGACTATATGCAAATAGATAAGATGTGTATTTAGAATATTAGATTTTGTTATGAAAAGGGAAAAAGGAAGAAGTTGAGGTAAGGGAAACTTTGGTTACCTAAAGCTTGGAAATTATAAATACCAAATGTTAATTTGAATATTGATGGGAAATTAAAGCTTGGGAAAAAATCAATAACAGGACATTGATTGTATATAAGGATTGAATGCAAACACAATTAAGATATGTATAAGCTAAAAATTATTGATAAATATAACAAAGATGGTTTTACTTAGTTGATAATAATAAGAATTATATTAGCCTAATATGAGATGGTGGATATTAAGGGAAAAAGAGAGGAAATATCTGATGTTGAAACTTGAGATTTGTACTAAAGATTTAGTATGTTATTGAATTATTGATTAACCCAGTCACCACATTGCTTTTTAAATACTTAATTGTAAAATTAGAAAACTAATAAAATATTATATTAAAAAAAAGAAAACTTGAAATGTTTCAAGTTGTGTTCCACTGGAACAATTGAACCATTTCTAAAAAAAAATAATAATCTGTATCACATTTCATGAAAAGCTCTGGCTATAGAGATTATTTATTATTTCTTGATCTTTGCTTTTATGATAAAATTGGTGATATTTTTATATATAAGAAATATGCATGCGCTGAGAGAATGAACTAGAATAATTAATTCAAATGTTCTTTTTCCATTTAATGCTACAGTTAGGTAGCAATTATCATTCAAGAAACTCACTAGAACTGTGGTGGTGAACCTATGGCATGCATGCCACAGGTGGCACACAGAGCCCTCTCTGTGGACATGCACGCCGTCGTCTCAGTCCAAGGTCTTAAATCCCGTCCATGAGCAACCTGCATCAAAATCCCCCCGGAAAGTGGCTTTTTAAGCTGGGTTTTATAAAACCTTTTCGCTTTAGGCCTCCACCACCATGTGCAGAAAAAAAAAATTCAATCAATCAATTTCAACTTCTCATGGGGAAAAAAAATTTCGCAAAGTTGGAATTGATTGATTGAACTTTATTTTTAGTTCCACACAGCAGCGGAGGAAGTGATGCATCGGAGCTGGAAAGAAGGTGCCGTGTGGGGGTGGGGGGAGCGGCAGGAGCAGGGTGCTCTATGCGAGGGGTGGGGCGGGGCCTGTGCATGGGGTAGAGAAGCAACGCAATGGTGGTAGACTAGTTGCTTCCTTCCCCCTGCCAGACACCTGCCGAAGCCAAGCAGGGTAAGGTTGCCGGGCCCGCCCCTGCCCAGATGCCCTCGCCTCCCCCAAGCATTTTTTTACTAAGCTGTCTTTCAACTGCATTCTGTTTCTCTGTTCGCTTCTCAGCCTTCGCCGCGTGTTTGTGGGACTATCGGTAAAAAAAAAAAAAGTTTCATCAGACTTTCTAACTTCTCATGAGATCTCGCAAGAAGCTAGAAAGTCTGATGGAACTTTTTTTTTTTTTTACCGATAATCCCACACACACGCGGCGAAGGCTGAGACGATAAATAAGTGGGGTTTGGGTTGCAGTTTGGGCACTCGGTCTCTAAAAGGTTCGCCATCACTGCACTAGAACATCTTGACTCTTGTTCTGGATATTTTCAGGATGAATGTTAGACATTGCCTGAATGAGTTCTCATCCTATGATTTTGCTGCAATAGTGCTTGCTGCCCTATTGTGCATGCCTTTTTCGTTAAGGTCAATTCTTTGGTTTACAGTCCTGAATTCTTGAGAGAATTTGGATACCTTACCCACATGTTAGGTACCATCCTTGTGGTTTATTTATTATTGCATACCTATTTTTCTGGGAATTCGATGTTACATATAAGATTCTTCCCAATTTTTTCAATACAGGTAGTCTTCAACTTAACAACGGTTCATTTAGTGACCATTCAAAGTTACAACAGCACTGAAAAAAGTGACTTATGACAATTTTTCACATGACCATTGCATCATCTCCATGGTCATGTGATCAAAATTCAGACACTTGGCAACTGACTCATATTTATGATAGTTGCTGTGTCCCGAGGTCATGTGATCACCTTTTGTGACCTTCTTACAAGCAAAGTCAATGGGGAAACCAGATTCACTTAACAACTGCAGCGATTCACTTAACAACTGTGACACAAAAGGTAGTAAAGTAGGGTAATGTTCACTTAACAAATGTTTCACTTAGCAACAAAGATGTTGGGCTCAATTGTGGTCATAAGTCGAGGACTACCTGTATAAGATCAATCTAAGAGATGGGTTACCCAGTGAAGTTATGTAAAAAGTGATAACTTGGTCTTGGTATCCTCTGTCCAGTTGCAACTCACCAATCACAACACAATACTGATTTTGATATAATCCAGATTATTGATACCTAATAATTCACCTAATCAGAGCAGCTACATCAGCTGGAGAAATTGGCCATGTTACAGTTCCATAGCAGAATCCATAAAAAATAATTCTGTATTGCATTTCAAAGTTGCTAACATGTAATATTTAAGCTGGCAGAATCCACATATTAAATGGTCATAGGATTTCTCTGCCTCTTTTTATTCCCATGACAAAAACTTTTTCATATTAAAAGTACTTTGTCTGAAAGAGCCCTACAAATATGAATTCAATTTATTGTTGAACTTAATTGTTTGGAAACAACTGATTTGACTATTTTCAAATATATGATTATTAACTTCATTTTATGAGAATAGGGAAGAAGCATTCGGTGTGTTTTATGCTGAAATGGATCCACCTCCTTTTCTCCCACACACTTTCCTCCCCCTTCTCAAGGGCTGGCCTTTATCTATCATGCATTCCCACCATAACTTGACGAAGTCTTCAACAGAGTAACACAACTACTCTCTTTGCAGTTTTAAGGTGGCAGAAGCTTTACTTTTTGCTCTATCATTGGTATGCTTCTGTTAGAAGATAAAGTTGCTGAGATTTACAGTTGTGTGAAATATTCAGATAAGAATGCTGGCAAGAACAAATAGTAAAAATATTAAAAAGGAACTTACAGATTTTTCTAAAAAATGTCTAGATGCAGCAGCTTCTGAAACAGACATGAACACTTCAGTACAGGTTTTGGTAAGGTGTTTGTTTTCTTTCTTTTGCTGGTTTGTGTTTTCGTGTGTGTGTCTATGTGTTTGTGTGTTTATGTATGTGTGTATGTGTGAGGGAGAGAGAAAGAAAAAAAGATTATAACATTTAAGATTGAACAGCTCTACCTTCTAATGCCTCTTTCAGTTTCCTGATGTGTTATTTCTGATGAATGTATATATAGTTTGCTCTTTTATATTTTAGAAAAGCACTTTTCTAAGTGGTCTGTCAGTACTGATTAAACTTGAATGCATTTAAACCAAAAAGTCTTTCTAGCTTACTTGTTTAAATATGATGAAACTGATGTTCCATTGAACCATGTTCATTTTTCAGTGCTTATATTTAATATTTGAAATGAACAAATATTGTTATATTTTTATCTTGTAAAATAATGTGCACAGTTTCAAAATTTTAGATGTTGATTGGCTACATCTCTGCAATGAAAAACAAGCTATAAAATATGTGTTCAGAAGGAGCAATGAAAATGTTTTGCTTTATGTAGTAAGGGGTCAAAAGGCAGTTTCTATAGCAGACTGATTGCCCGTTCATCCTATAAAATGCATGTGAATCTTGACATGTATTTTTTTTTTTTTAGTAAATTTTGGGTTAGTGTTGAAATAAGGAAGAGAATGGAAAGAGGAAAATATTGTGTCTCAATAATTTATGACCTGATACCAGAAGTAATATGGTGGTTCTTACTATCAGGAAAATCACTGTGATAACCAAGTTTAGTTCTTCAGTTGTTGGCCAGACACTTGAAACATCATAGCTGCAAATCAATAACGGTTACAATTGATAAGTTGTCAATGTTAGATCTAGGTACATTCCTTAAGAATATAAAAATTACAGATGTCTATTGGATCAAACTTTAAATGTTTTTGTGGAAAAATAAATATGAAAAATTGGGTCAGAAAGATTCTCATAGATTTTGAAGGGATAATGTTGTATATAGAATTCATGAGTACATGTACTAAAGGAAGTCCAAAGGAAATGTTTATTGGAAACAAATTTGAACAGAGATGTGAGCCACACCCAACCAGAGCAGTACTTACTGGGAGTATGTTCTACATAACATCCAGGTCTCCAGTCTATGCTTCCACTATTCTTTGGAATGGTCATTAATTTCTTTATGGTAGATATATCTCTGATGCTAGCATGGACAAACTAAATGTTTTAATAGAAGTTCTATAGGCCAATATGTGATGTGATTTTGAACATTTTAAACAAGCATTGTGAAATTTTACATTAGTGGAGGGTAAAGACATTAACACTAATCCAGATACTTGGGGTATTGAAAAACATTGATTTAAGAATATTTCTTTTGCAAAAAAATCTGTTAATAGTTCAACTCCTTTATTACACCCAAACAAATTTCATTGTTATTATTGACCTCATTTGGGATAGTTTTTCTGTAATCTTAAGCTATGGAACAAATGCATATCAAGCAACCAACAATTTGAATATGAATCATACAAATGCCGGTTTTATATAGTCTCATGATATTGATCAAGATGAGATTTTTATTACATTCTTTAATATGAGTTATTTAATTGAACTTATCTGGACTTCATTATGAAACTGAATTATTTGTTGCCTCCACTTCAGTATGGAAATAACAAAAACAACAAAAGCAACCTCTAATCTCTAATGTACTTTTGATTGATACTCATTAGAATGAGATATGATGTGATATGTAAGTTCATATGTATTTCAAGACCTACTCTGCTGTTAGCTATGGAGATCTAGGAATCAGTTATTATGTACAGGTAGTCCTTGACCTACAACAGGTCATTTAGTGACCATTCAAAGTTACAACTGAAAAAAGTGACTTATGACCATTTTTCACAATTATGACATTTGCAGCATACCCATGATCATGTGATCAAAATTCATATGCTTGGTAGCTGGTTCATACTTACAACCATTGCAGCATCTCGGGGTCATGTGATCACCCTTTCCAACTTTTTAACAAGCAAGGTCAGTGGGGAAGCCAATTTCACAACAACGAGGTTACTAACTTATCAGCTGCTGTGATTCACTTAACAACTGTGGCAAGAAAGATAGTAAAATAGGACAAAATTCACTTAACAAATGTCTCGCTTAGCAGCAGAAAGTTTGGGCTCAATTGTGGTTGTAAGTCAAGGACTACCTGTATTTGGTTTTTCCTATCCTATTGTTAATCATAAAAATTTAGACTTTCTGTCATATTATTATTACAATTCAATTCAGTGTCAATTAAATTATTTTAAATATACTGATTTTTTAAAAATATTTAGTCATAGATCTTCAATACCTTATCAAATCTAACTCTATGTTTTTTGGGTTACTGTAATGCAGTATACATTTTTATTATTTTTCTTTTTTTACTAATTGTTTCTCATTCCAAGTTCATATCCTATTTATTAGTGCTCTAATATAGCACTAGAATGACTTCAGTGGCTTAAAAATATAGGAAAGATGAAATATTTTGATGGTGTTGATAACAGAGTTGAATATAACTACTTGAATTATTAATTTCCATATTGGGGAAAGTGCTGCTTATGCCATATTATTTGCATCTATTTCTCTCCAAATACTAGCTTTATGTTACTGTTAACTGATTTAACATCTGTCATTTTGGACATCCCAAACTTAAATGCAGGCTTTCTAAAGATAGTCACGTGCCAGTATATTTCAGTTTCTGTTGATGTATATAGTTCCATTTCTCCACATTCAACTTTTCAAGAAAAAGATAGGAACAATTGATATAAGCTTTAAATATTTGCATTGGAGACAGGCTGATGAGAAGAAATACAGATTTTTTTTATAGTTATAACAAGTTCTGTACAGCTTTATGATAAACCTTATAGTGTTAAATAGAAAGGGACATATCTATTTCCTTTTCATTGTTTGTATTTTAAATAGCATAAATAGGAAAATCAAGGAGTGTAATGATACGATGTTGAGTTTGCCCATTTAACCATGGAGATTACTAAAAAAGAAATAGTTCAGTCTTTTTCTCTCAGGCCAACTTAGTGTTGTTATTGTGGGAATAATATTAGGGAAGATCTCCCAAGAAGGTCACTTTTTTTTTTTTTTTTAAGGAAAAAAGTATTCTTTTTTCCCTTCCAGGTTTCAGCTTGTTGCCTTATTTTCAGCCACAATATTCAAATTGCTATTTGATTTTATAATTGTATTTTAAATTTTTGTTTATTTTAGGAAAAGGAAGCAATTACAATGCAGGACACTAACAGCAGAAAAAAATATTATAGATGTAGATTGTCTATAATTTTTCTAGAGTAGAATCTTTTTCTCATGTGGTGAAGCTATTTATAAATGGAAAATGTTTCTAAGAGAATATGAGAAAGATTCTGCTTTCCTGTAAAAGTGTTGGTATCAGTGTAGCAAATGCCAAAGTCAATATATTGTCCTTGTATTCTTTTGTTAGGGATGATGACATTTCCTTCCTCTTTTTGTAGATCTGGACTCGCAGATGAGTTCAGAGCAGATGTCTTACAAGAGTTTCTTCAATCAGACTAATTAGTTTAATTTAAAATCCATTGTTAGATCTACATGTAGATATATAACCAGGGCTTTTTTTCCCTCATAGAATGCCCAGAACGGAGTTCTGGCACCTTTTTTGGATGGAACCTTGTAGGGTAGGCAAGGCAGGTTGTATGACATTTGTGAGTTCCAGCACCTTTTTTTTTAAAGAAAAAAAGCACTGTATATAACTCATTTTCATAGGAAATTTTGAATAACAGATGAGCAGTTTAGAAATATGAAATATAAATAAATAAATAAATAAAACTCTTTCAAGAAAAGCTAAGGATTGAAAAAGAAAGCACATTACTGAAAATACAAGGTTATTTTTAGTAATATTTCTGAAATAATACATTTTGAACAGAACTGCGTTAAAGAAAATAAACGGGAATAATTTATACAATTGCAAAATGAGAAGATGAACTATCTTGTTGGCTCAATGTACATGAGCACAAAAGCAATTATTTAATGAATCTTAAATTTTAGTAGGCTAACATGTCCAATGTTTGAACCTTAAAATACATAATTTGAAGAAAATATGTTTGCTATATTAAATAACTTAATATAAGTTTGTAGTTAATAAAAGTAATAGCTTTTCTGTAATAGCTTTGTACCATATAATACCAATCTACAGACTCGTTTTTCTGCTATGTATTCAAAATGCATTGTTCTTAATATGTTTGTGTGAGTGTTCATGTGTGTGTTTGTGTGTATGTATGTGTGTAGCCTATATATATGTATATGCATTTATAGGTATGTATATATATTTTCTTTTGAGAGTAGGCATCAAAATTTCATTTTTTAATGTGTGCCAGTGTGTTCACAGAAAAATGTGACAATAAAGGTTGTCTTGTCTTTTCTTGTCTTGCCTTAACCATAAGAATAATTAATATTTTGATTTGGCTATTCTGAAATTTAGCAGGTTTTGAATTAAGTGGGGTAGAAATATATTCTGCACTTATGCTTGTCCAATGTACGTAATGTCAAATAGATTTTACAACTAGCATTTAAAGCAAACAGCGGGGACAGGGAGTTAATTGATACGGAATAACTCTGTCCCCGGCAATTTAAAAATTATAGGGCTATCAGTGCATATAGCATAGATGTGTGTGTGGACAAGAATACCAACCTTGCTATCAAGCAAAATGAAGCCTCTAATAGCGAGTGCCACACAAAGTGCACTAACCAAATAGGTGGTAAGACAATAGGGGAACTCAGGCACCACACAGGTTATGTAGAAAGGAAACACAGGGCCACTCACAAAGGACTCAAATGTTTATACACCAAGGCACAGAGTATGAACAGCAAACAGGATGAACTAGAAATTCAGGTTAATGAGGGCAGATACGATATTGTTGCCATTACAGAAACCTGGTGGGATGAAACCCACACATGGAACACACAGCTAGAGGGATTTAAATTATTTAAAAGAAACAGACCAAATAAAAGAGGAGGTGGAGTTGCTCTCTATATAAGAAATAACTACATCTCCACAGAAATAGAGCACAACAATGATAAAAACTGTCTTGAATGCATTTGAGTCAATATAAAAGGGGGGAAAATGACATTGCCATAGGTGTATACTACAGACCACCCAACCAAACAGAGGAAATAGATGAACTTTTTGCTAGTCAGCTAACTAAGGTATGTAGGAAGCACATCACAATAGTAATGGGGGACTTTAACTACCCTGACATCAACTGGGAGACAAACTCCGCACCAAGTGGAAGATCAAACAGGTTCCTGGCAAACCTAGCAGACAACTTTGTCTCCCAAAAAGTAGAGAAGAGAACTAGGGGATTAGCCATCTTGGATCTAATTCTCACTAACAGAGATGAAATGATAGACGGTGTTGAAGCCATAGGAACCCTGGGAGGAAGTGATCATGCAATATTAGAATTCAACATTATAGAAGCACAAGCAATAGAACACAGTCAAACTAGAGTCTTGGACTTCAAGAGAGGTAATTTCAATAAACTTAGAGAGGGCTTGGGAAGGATTCCATGGATGAGAATCCTCAAGGGGAAAACAACTCAAGAAGCTTGGGAAATTTTGAAAAATGAGATAATAAAAGCACAGTCTAGCACAATACCAACAAAGAGGAAAAAACAACAGCTCTCAAAAGAAACCAGCATGGCTGCATAAAGAACTCTCTGACAAATTGAAAGATAAAAAGGACAAGTATAGAAAGTGGAAAGAGGGGAACATAACTAAGTCAGAATATCAGCAAATAGCCCAAGCCTGCAAAGATGAAGTGAAGAAAGCCAAGGCTCAAAATGAACTAAGGCTTGTGACCAAAGTCAAAAATAACAAAAAAGCTTCTTTCAACATGTAAAAAACAAGAAAAAAGTGAAGGAAATGATTGGTCCATTAGTGGGTGGAAGTGGCAAGAAGGTGACAAGCAACAGGGAGAAAGCAGAACTATTTAACTCGTTTTTTGCATCTGTCTTTACACAAAACGAAAAAAACAGACCAACCTATTAAAAATAGTGCTATAAAAAAACAAAATAGAAACACAAGTTAAGATAGGCAAGAAAATGGTAAGTGAGCACCTGTCCAGCCTAGATGAGTTCAAATCGCCAGGACTAGATGGATTACACCCCAGAGTTCTCAAGGAACTGGCAGATGTGATATCAGAACCACTGAACTATATTTTTCAAAGATCCTGGAGCACAGGGGAACTACCAGAGGACTGGAAAAGAGCTGATGTAGTTCCCATCCTCAAAAAAGGAAAAAAAAATGGATCCAGGAAATTACAGACTTATCAGCCTGACCTCAATACCTGGGAAGATCCTGGAAAAGATAATCAAACAACGAATCAATGAACACCTAGAGGCACACAAAGTCATTACTAAAAGCCAACATGGGTTTGTCAAAAATAGATCATGCCAGACAAATCTTATTGCATTCTTTGACCAAGTGACAAAATTAGTGGATCAGAGGAATGCTGTGGACATAATTTACTTGGACTTCAGTAAGGCATTTGATAAAATAGATCACAACCTACTACTTGATAAGATAGAAAAATGTGGGATAGACAGAATCACCACCAGATGGATCCGTAGCTGGCTGACCGGCCATATTCAGCGAGTGGTCCTCAATGGAACTGCATCTATATGGAGGGAAGTGTGTAGTGGGGTGCCCCAGGGCTCTGTTCTGGGCCCAGTGCTCTTCAACATCTTCATCAACAATTTGGATGAAGGGATAGATGGGGAACTCATCAAATTTGCAGACGACACCAAGCTGGCAGGAATAGCCAACACTCCAGAAGACAGGCTTAAGATAAGAAGGATCTGGACAGACTTGAACACTGGGCACTAACTAACAAAATGAAATTCAATGGTGAAAAAAGCAAGGTTCTACATTTAGGCAAGAAAAACCAAATGCACAAATACAGCATAGGTGGCACCATGCTCAATAGTAGTAACTGTGAGAGGGACCTCGGAGTCATAGTAGACAATCACTTAAATATGAGCCAGCAGTGTGCTGCAGCTGCCAAAAAGGCCAACACAGTGCTAGGCTGCATTAACAGAGGGATAGAATCAAGATCACGTGAAGTATTAATACCACTCTTCAATGCCTTGGTAAGGCCACACTTGGAATACTGCATCCAGTTTTGGTCACACGATGTAAAAAAGATGTTGAGACTCTAGAAAGAGTACAGAGAAGAGCAACAAAGATGATTAGGGGACTGGAGGCTAAAACATATAAGGAACGGTTGCTAGAATTGGGTATGTCTAGTTTAACGAAGAGAAGGGGGGACATGATAGCAGTATTCCAATATCTTAGGGGCTGCCATAAAGAAGAGGGAATTAAGCTATTTTCCAAAGCACCTGAAGGCAGGACAAGAAGCAATGGGTGGAAACTAATCAAGGAGAGAAGCAACCTAGAACTAAGGAGAAACTTCCTGACAGTGAGAACAATTAATCATTGGAACAGCCTGCCTCCAGAAGCAGTAAATGCTCCAACACTGGAAGTTTTTAAGAAGAGACTGGACAGCCATTTGTCCAAAATGGTGTAGGCTTTCCTGCCTGAGCAGGGGGTTGGACTAGATGACCTCCAAGGTCCCTTCCAACTTTACTACTATTACTATTACATTAACAGAAATCCAAGGCTATCACTCAATTTTTACACATAAAGTTTCATGATCTAGGCATGAAAATCTACTATTTTACAAGGAAATAATGGTTTTCTGAAATGTGTTTTTCCTTTCTAATACTGAGAGGAGTTTGAATCCCATTTGCTACTTTTTCCCATTTTCAACCTTTTAAAACTTTTTCAGGATTAGTCTGAGAGGGAGAAATGGTCTAGAGTTAGAACTATAAGAGAATATTGACAGATAAGAGAACAGTTATTTGGTCTTCCTATCTTTGAAACATAATAAATGCTGTACTGCAAGGTCCCTAACCCCCGGTTCACGGACTGTTACTGGTCCATGGCCCATTGGGAATCAGCCACACAAGCGGCAGGCGAACATGCAAAGCTCCATTTGCGCATGTGTGGATAGGATGCGCGTGAGAAATCATCCCCTCCCCTCCTGCCACCTCCACTGCCTGTCCATGGAGCCTGAAAGGTTGAGGACTGCTGATCTATGGGAAATAAAACAAACAAAAAACTTACTATAAGGCAGTGATGGCGAACCTATGGCACACATGCCAGAGAGGACATTGGGAGCCCTCTCTGTTGGCACGCGCGCCTCGCTCTTTGGCTAAGTTTTTGCAGGAAAAAGCCATTTCTCAAGCCCCTTCCTAGCCAAAACAAGCCTCCGGAGTGAGTGTGCTGTTTTCAGCTTTGAATTATATCAAATCTGACACCAGAAAGAGACTTAACAGATGACCTGAGTGCTGCCTACAGTGTTGCTTTCAAACTTACAAAGTATAAGCCAAGGTTAGACAAATTATCAGCATGCATACAATAACAAAAATCACATTAATTGTTCAAAAGCATGCCAAATGCAAACTTTTACCTTTCAATAAAAAGTTGTTTGTATCATTGGAAAGCTTTGTTATTGTGTTTTTCTTTTAAGACAAAAGATGTTAATGTATGAGTTGTTTTTTCTAAACTAAAACCTCAGTATTCAGGTTAAATTGCCTCATTAGCACTTTGCAATAAATAAGTGGGTTTTGGGTTGCAGCTTGGGCACTCGGTCTCTAAAAGCTTCACCATTACTGCTATAAGGCCTTTCGGTGGGGTTATATAGTTTTCCTTATATCCAGAAATTCAGGGGAGATATATTCAGTATAACAACAAGAAAAAAATTCTGAAGATATCATTTGTTTGAAGAAAGAAATGAATGATTATAAAAAAATGACTAATTTCCAATTGGGATACGAATATATTGGACTAACAGTTATTACACTTAACTAGTTTATAGTACATGCAGATATTTCAATTTTGGGTTGCCATTTCAGATTGCCTTTTCCTTCTTTTCCTTCCCTTAGTTTTACCAAGCATATTCTGAACAAGTTTTTACATTCAAATCCCAAACAAATCTGAAGCATATTTGAAGCAATATTCTGTTTCTATACTATTCTGGATCAAGGGTCCATGCTATCAACAAAACAATTTGAAAGAGCTATCTTAACCAAATGCTTCATTATGGTGAACTTTTCCATGACATGGCCTGTTTTGATACAGTCAGGAAATAGTTTTCAGGAAGCATATGCAAAAACAATAATGTGTGTTGAAAATCTTTCCACTTGACAATATAGAACTACAGCTCTTTCAAATTGTTTTGCTGATAGCTTGGACCCCTGATCCAGAATAGTATAAAAACAGACCATTGCTTTCAAATATGCTTCAAATTTGTTTGGGATTTGACTATAAAGACTTGTTCAGAATATGCTCGGTAAAACTGAGGGAAGGAGAAGAAGGAAAAGGAAACAAGAGAGATGAAGGGATAGGATCCTGAGTTTCCTGAGAAATAACTATTAATTATTACTAAAATCAGATCAAGATAAAGAACATTTGTCCATGTAATCTCCATGAGTTAAACTTGAGTCTTTTATAAGAGTGTTTTCAAATTGTAGTATCATAATATTCTTTTTATTATGCCAATAAATTATATTCAATTCAGTAGCATAGAAAAAATAAAATTATATTTCTTTGTGCTTTGAAAAAAAGAACTTCAGAACTTGTTCTTTCTCTGTAATGTCCTACTTTTTTAATATTGTAAATATTGTACTGTACTGTAAAGTACAAACAGATGTAACACTATACAGGAAATGACAGTGAACAAAATGCTAATAGTTTTATTGCTTAAATATAACTAAATAACCATAAAACAGTTCAAAATAATATTAACATTAGAACATTGATCTTTTAGGTTCCATTGTCTTTGTAAAACTAAACTATTTCTGAAAAAAGAATATCAATCAAAATTTTGTTACATTTATCACATTAGGAAAATAGCAGAGCATGGATGAAAATTCTTTAAATTTTCATTCAATTGTTAAATATAATAAAGAAAGCTATTTGTTGAAGAATGGATTTTGAAATTGACTGAACTAGCGGAGATGACAAAATTAACTGCTTGGATTAGAGACTAGGCAACTTTATAAGAGACTGGAAACCATTTGTAGACTTTCTGCGTGCTAAATGTAATAACAGATGATCAACAGAGGGATTTGAAGATTAGTGTAATGTTTAGCTCAACCTGGTAACTGCTTTTCTTCTTTCTTTTATATTTAACATGTAGGATGTTATTGTTAGGGTTGAATGTATGCTTTTGTTTTGTTTAATTTTGCTTGTTTTTTGTTTTGTATTTTATTCTCTGTGATAAAACAATAAATGTATATTAAAAAGTAAGCTACTTCTAGTATAAGTAGTCCTTGACTTAGGACCACAATTTAGCCTAAAATTTCTGCTGTTAAGGGAGTTTTGCACCATTTTACAATCTTTCCTTCCACAGCTGTTAAGTAAATTACTTCTATTGTTAAGTTAGTAACATGGTTGTTAAGTGAATGGCTTCCCCATTGACTTTGCTTGTCAGAAGGTTGAAAAAGGTGATCCTATGCCCCCCAGGACACAAGTGTTATACATATGAACCAGTTACCAAGCATCTGAATTTTGATCATGTGATCATGGGGATGCTGCAACGGTCATAATAGTGAAAAACACATGTTTTTCAGTGCTGTTGTAACTTCAAACGGTCACTAAACATATTGTTGTATGTTGAGGATTACCTCTAGAATTACTATATTATAGGTGGGAATTGTGACAATAATAAAATATTATTGAACGTTCTAACATGTTTTTCTCTGTTTTTAAGAAGAGACTGGACAGCCATTTGTCCGAAATGGTATAGGGTTATCTGCCTGAGCAGGGTTGGACATGATGACCTCCAAGGTCCCTTCCAACATTATTATTATTATTATTATTATTATTATTATTATTATTATTATTATTGATCATCGCACAGTCAGCCAGATGTTCAGACTGGATTTGGCATTTTGTCTACCTATCGAGTCCTTACCCAGGACCTGGGATAGGCAGATGTGGATGTTTGATGGTATTACAGGTATCGTCGCAGGATGGAAGCAGTTCCTAGTAAGGCCGCCTTTTGCAATTGACTAATAGCGAATTTGTCAATGCCAATGGTGTTCAAGTGGTGCTCCAGTTGTTTTGGGATTGCACCCAAGGAGCCTATGACTATTGGTACTACCCTTGCTTGCTTTTGCCACAGTCTTTCTATTTCTATTTGTAGGTCTTTGTATTTTGTTATCTTCTCCAGTTCTTTCTCTTCTATTCTGCTATCTCCAGGCACTGCCACGTCCACTATCCAGACTTTTTTGTCTTTCTTATCGACAATTGTTAAGTCTGGGGTGTTATGTTGCAGGTGCTTGTCTGTTTGATTATTATTATTATTATTATTATTATTATTATTATTATTATTATTATTATTATTATTATTATTATTACATGCTTGTTACCTCTATTATATTGTTAGTTAGAAAGGTAATTTATTTCTTACCCAGTTGTAATAATGGATAATAATTGTTAAACTGTGTTTAACAGTTTTTATGCTTAATTATCCATCTGCAGAATACTTAGATTTAACTATTCATTTCTTTGAAGGTACTTCTATAGCACTATATATGAACTGACATATAACTGTCTTGGTACATTTTCTGGTCTAACTTAATTAAATTAATTAGTTGAATATAATATTTCTATTAGCAGAAAAATGTAGATGTGTATTTCCTGGTTTTTAATCATTGTTAACGTCCTCTATTTATATTTGCTCTTTTACTAAGTTTTTGCAATGGCTAAATTAGTGTTTTCAAAATTAATTTTGTCTATATTTTTTTTAAAATGTGGATGTTATTATTCTTTGAACTAAGTGTACTCTGCTATATCAACAAAGCATATTTTCCTGCTATAATGATACATAGTATGCAGTCTTAAAAAAATAATTTGCTTCATAGTTTTAATTCTGTAGCCTCTCCTTCATAATGAATCTTTCAAAATGTAACCTTTTGTTCTTTTGAACTCCTTCCAATAACATTATTCAAAGACAATATCTCCATGTGGTAGGCATTAAACTGTGTGAAGCAATTTTCTTTGACCAACCTATCTTTAGATCACTGTGCTTCTATAACACTTTCCTAAGAAATACTTTAGAACTGTACTTCATCCTAGAATGGAAATGTAATATTTTTTTTAAAAAAATCTAATTTCACATTCTCTATGCAACTCCAATTATTGGAATTTAAGCTTTTTTATAGTTTTTTTCTAAAGAAACCTAAGTATTTGGGAAAATTTTCAAGCACAAAAGTAAACTGTTCTCTTTTTTTCTTACATCAAAACAACCTTTGTAGCTAACACCAAAAATACTGTAAAAACATATTAATTGTGTTTGATGCCATAATATTTTCAGAAATTGAACTGGAGATTTGTCTAGATTTGTGATCGAAGGATTAGAAAACAATCATTCTCTAAGATGAAGAGTAATAGAAATAGTTTCTATATCTAAATAATTGAGAGTGTTTTATAATAATCTTCAACTTATCAGCATGAGATTTTAATGTTAAGAAACTAGAAGTATGTGCCTATAGTTTTTAATGCCTAGTGCTAGCAATAATTATAATCCTAGTTCAAGCTCTATATTAAATATGGAAGATACAAGATTATATTTGGACCTATACATTAAGTACAGCCACAACATATGTCTCCCTGAATCTTTTGGTTTAGAATTGGGTTGTGAAGTAGTTTTTATTCAGCTTCTCCTGAACATGAGAACATGAGTATGGCATAGAGCCTGGCTTTCTGAGAGACTGATTGCCTCCAATAGTTTCTGCCCGCTCAGTGCATTCCAGCAGAGTGGTTGTGCTCCATGTCCTCCTCATTAAACATTTCCATCTTGTGGGACTTAGAAACCTTCTCTGTTGTTGCCCCCCCCAGAACAGCATTCTCCTCCCCCGAGACAAGGACAGCGCCCTCTCTCCTACAGTTCCAGAAAACTTTGAAAATCTTTGAAAACTTTTTGTCTCAGGCTTGGGTCACTGTTTATTATTTATTTAATGGACCTTGTTTTAGTTTGTTGGTTTTGTTGTTTATTAGATAATTTAACTCTGGGTTTTCTGTACGTTTTTAGCAATTTTTTGGTTTTTTTCTAAGTTGCAAGCCATCTGAGGCAACGGGCAGCCAATAAATTTAAAATAATAATAAGATCCTTGGAAAGGACTCAATAGGTTGATTAAAAAGGTGAAATCCAATCTAAATATCACTCTCTATCCCACATATGTTCCAGCTTAAAACAGGAACAATAGAATGTTAAGATGTGGTTTATATATAGTTCTGAAACTTATTGCAAAATAAATTAGCTAATCTATTAAAATGCAGTGACCAGGAAAAACGATATCAATTAATGGAAAAACTATGAGTTGATTAAAATCAATTGCATTTGTTTCTTTAGACAGAATTGATTGCATTTCATTTATAAATCTAGAACTGAACTACATATTATCTTGTTACTATAATGCTTATTTTTCCATATATGTTTATAAACACATAATTTTACATTCAAAACTGTCCTTGATAAAACCATTAATTCTGTATACTCTTAACTAGGGAATAAATCCAGTGTAAATAATGGTATTTAATTTTGAGTAGTCATATGTGGGATTGTATTGCATAGAGGTTCATGAATACATATAGCATCTTAAAATATATTTTGGTACAAGAATAAAAATCTTTATTCACTAAAACTTTCCCCTCTTTTCAGGCAAAACCAAAGGTAATAGAGCCGATAGACTATGAAAATATAATTGTTCAGAAGAAAACTCAAATAATCAACGATGGCTTGCGTGAGCTGCTACTTTTTCCATATGATGATTTCCAGGTACTTTTTATTTTTTATGAATGTTGAATTAAATTTATTGTATAATACTGTAATAATAAGGCTTGAAAGAAAATAGTTAATACAGTTAATTAGACAGCTAATCTACCAGTTTCTAATATTCTACAGCTGTGTGGTTTAGGTACATCATAAATAAATGAAAAAATGAATCAAGTGTAAATAAATTTCAAGTGGTTTGTTAGGGTCACAGATTCATAATCTATAGCTATTGGTGAAGTATTGTTATCTTTCTGTTTTTGAGTTTGTGATTGTTGATTTTTTTTTAATCTTAAACAGGATAGGACTAGATCTCCTGATATGACTCATTTTATATCCCTTCTCAGTTTTTGAAATCCAATCCTCTCTTTGGGGGATTAACTCAAAATCACTTGTGGGTTTTTAACTGATGAGGAAACACAGCTATTAAAGGCAGCCTTTAGAAATAGATAGATTAACAATGGATGGATACGTGTGTGTGTTGCTCATTTTCCTAGAGCTATTTGTCCCCCCCCCCCAGGACTTGATCATATTGGTCTATAAATCTATGTAGGCTTTATTATATATTCTGATATACACCCGATTTTCATTCTTAATCACAGTTTTTAAGGTCAACTCCAATTTGTTTATGACATTGTTATTATTAGCCACAAAGAGTGTCCAAAGAGCCAAGGAGTGTTTAAATGCTTAATATGGCCAGCAGACTAGTTAGCCATATTAGACCCAATGCTTATGAAACTAATTTTACTCATCAAAGCAGATTTTGAGCCAATAAAGGATGTCAACTCTTACATCTACTTTGACCAAGTGTTCAGTGCATAGACAAAATTGATGAAGAGATATCATTTGAAGCAGATTGGAATGAGTTAGCTTTCATCCAACAGAAAGCAATGATGATATTTTTCAGTATCATAGAAATGTCAGTTATGACCTACGGCTGTGAAGTGTGTAACCTAGGAAAATCAGAAGTGGAGAAGGTTCAGATAACATAGTACACAGTGGAAAGTTGAATACTGAAGATCTCACTTGGAGACCAACTAGAAAAGCAAAAAATTTGCACAGAACCAACTTTAAATTTGGCATCAAAGATGGCATAAAAATACAGATGGAAAAACATGTTATGTACATGCAAGACAGCAAATGCTCAAAGGATGACATACTAGTGACCCTTTAGATGCCTGAGCTGGAGGAATGAATTATGGAAAATCTTGGACCCAACTGAATCTTTAAAACATGTATTGATACATAATATGTCATGACCCAGACTCTGGTTTCAGATTCTGAATCTGAAGTTGAAGAAACTGCTCCAGCTGAGTCCATGGAATGTCAGCCTTAGGAGGGACAGAGCCAGATATCACATGAGGCTGATCAATCACAAGTATCACCTGAACAGCTGGACCTGTCAGGTGATGATGACATAAGGTCTCTCAGTCCTTGCAATAGATAAGTGGAAAGGAGACAGAGCAGAGCAAGTCTGTAAGATTACTTGGCAAGCAATGGAGTAAACATTCTAATTAGTGACATTCTAATTTATAGGCTGGCTGCAGCCTATAAAAAAGACGTGATTTATCTTTTTTCTCTTTGCTGGAAACAATATCATGCATGATTCCTGTATGCAAATTCTACTCTTAGATCTTAGATGCTAGGCCTAGCTAACAACTTGGACCAGACTCTTGAAACTTTAGTCAACTTTTCTGCATGCTCTTCTTTGAAAACAGGCAAGTCTTTGTTTGACATTGCTTGCTACAGTATTCTGTTGCTTGAAATTAAAACTGATAATCTCCCCCTAAAATCTGTATGTTGGTTTGTAGCTGAAACTTGAAGCAGGACATAATACAAATACTTTTTTGGTGTCATTGCTTCAGGTAGAAAACCTACCTGAATAAATATAATGACTGAAGTACCAAAGATGTCATACCAGTATAACAATGTCAAAGTATGTGTCATTGTTTGAATAGATAAGGTACAACAAATGGTCATTTTGTATAGCTTGAAAAATCTGCTCCTTTTTCACTCTGTAACAAACAATTGTAGACCAAGATGATAACAGTAGTCTTTAAAATCAAGTTGTTAGTGGAAAAAATAATTAACAGAATAATAACTCCTGTTCAGGCAGGAAGTCCAATACCATTTTGGACAAATGGTTGTCCTATCTCTTCTTAAAAACATCCAATGTTGGGGCATTGACTACTTCTGGTGGCATTGGTTGAACTGATATTTAGTCATTTTAAAAATAATGTTACAAATGATCATCATTCTTGCTATGTTGAGGAAAAACGATTAAGAAGATTGAACAATACAATTAAAATATTTTAGAAACTGTCTGAAGCAGCAATAGAATAAATAGCAATAAATAATGAAACAATATAGTCAGTAGAAGATATGAATTTATAGATCTGTTAATAGTAGTATGAGGAGAAGAAACGGCAGACTGAAGACAGTTCGGCAAAAAGCAGACATGACAACAGAATGAAGAGCTATTGAGTAGACCAGCTCTTTTATAATTTTTAACCTTCTGTCGATTTCCCCATTGACCTTGGCTGTTGGCAGCATCTGGGAAGGCCCAAATGATAATCACATGTATGTAAGTTCAAGCACCAGTCATAAATCACTTTTTTCACCACCATTGTAATTTCAAACAGTGGCTAAATTAATGATTATTAAGCATGGACTATATGTGTATGTATGTATGTATATGTATATATATATATATATATATATATATATATATATATATATATATATATATATATATATAAAATATACTTCTCAGAACAAATAATATTACTATAAAAATGTTTGTTAGGCAAAATGATACATCATAAGGTAATAATTTTTTGAATCAATGTACCACAAATGGGCTAAAATAAAGAATGCATTCAAAATCCAGGACCCATCACTGCCATGGGATTGAAATTTGGTGAAGTTGTGAATGCTCCAGCACTCCTGTGCCATTAGGTCACCCGCAGTCACATAATTGTTATTTCCAACACTCCCTGCCAGCTTCCCACAAAGAAAATCAATGGGGATGCCAGCAAGAAATCGGAAGACTCTCACTCCCACTGCTTTTTTGCCCGCCTGTGGTTATTCTGTTTGTTTAGTTAAGGAAATATAAATATCTCTGAAATGTTGACCAAAAGGTCCACAGATTGTCCAGTAAAGCTTTAGAAATCAACACTGAGATATTCATAATGGCAGTATCTTTGCATTTATTGTTGTAATCTGATAGTTTTACATTTAGATCTGAAGTATGACCAGTGACTCCTAATGTTATAGGAATCCAACTAGAAAAATAGGATTAAAGATAAAACTGTTAAAAATCTACTCAGAGATTCCGACTGATTTTGAGTTTAAATGTCCACAGCAGATGAATTGCTTCCTTAGCTGATTTCTGGATAAATCTTTATGCATTATATTTGGGAAATCCTGGAGAACTAAATGCAAATATTCTTATCTTTAAAAACAATAAGGAGGGAATCTGAGGAATTAAGAGTCCCATCTGCCTGACATCAATATCTGGAAAGATTCTAGAGCAGATCATAAAGCAAGTGAGCCAATTTCAAAAACAGTGTGGTAATTGCCAACATGAGCAATTGTTTCCAAATTAACCTTATCTTGGACTTTGATCAGATTGCTTTGTTTCAAAGAATACAGAAAGGATGTAGACATAATAGACCTTGATCTCAGCAAAGCATATAACAATAGTAGTGACATGCTGATTATTAGCTAAATAAATATTGCTAAAGGACATTAATTAATTAAGAACATAGTTGAAGAATTCTGAGGATTCTAATGGATGTCATCACACTGGAGCAAAGTTTGGTGTGCCACAAGTTTCAATCCATGGACATCTTTTTTTCAATATTTTTATTAATGACTTGAATGAAGGGTAAAGGAAGTGCTGGGAATACTTTTAGGACAGTAGATATGGATGATGCATCTCTAGTCTAGTCAAAGGACTACTATACAGTATAGTGCTGTTGTGACTTCTGACATTTTAGACCGCAGACTATATATGTACCCTGCATTTACTGGTTGCATTAAACACTGCCCCAAAATATTTGAAGATTTTAGCAGACCCTGATCTAGAAGTGTATTTTCCCAACTAGATACTGCAAATTAGAGCATGATCTAATACCAGTATACAGCTCTAGAGCCTGCTTGCCCTTCAACTAATTTTTTTAATGATTTAATTATTTTTATAAATAAGGCAGCAAACATATCAAACTTTCCTCCTCCTATTTTCCCCATAACAGCAGTTATTTGATGTGAGTTGGACTGAAAGAGAGTGAGTGGCCGAAAGTCACTGGTTTTTATAATGGACTGCTAATTGGCGGAGAGATGTTGGTTACCTTTTTTATACATTTTCACTATTAGGGCTAAACCTCACTCCTGCAAATAAAGTTCTTACTGAGTGTATTTTTTTCATTAAAGACTGCAGTATTGAAACGACAACATCAGTATGTATGTTCTACAATTCCAGAGAATGCAGAGAAAGAGGCTTGTAGCTTATTTGTAATGGAGGTAATATTTTCCTATTTATTTTTGTATCTTTCTAACATACAATGCTTCTGGGCTACAAAAATCTAAATAATCATTAGATGGCATCAGGTTTCTTATATCTCTTAGACATCTGGAGCTCATCTGGATTTTTGCAGTCCAGAGGTGGTATCCTAGTTATTTAAGTCTGTATTACAGTGTGCTTTGTTATTGTAACCAGTGAGAAGAACAATAAAGTGTTCCTATTCATCTCCACCCATTACTCAGAGTTCCAGCTGGCTAGAACAGCAGTCTCGAAGTACTATTAAGTAAGACTTTAGAAGCTATTTAGAGTTTTGTAAAATTTCCTTCCAAACCAGCTGCTTAGAATGTGCTGGATATTTAAGAAATAGGCTGTTTCAATATTCTGAATAGTATGCTTTAGCATTACTTAGTATTTCAGGTACAAACAAACAACTAATGCTTTGTTTGTTTAATAAATATAACACAAAATAGTTACATCTTGAACCTGAGCATATTAGTTTGACTCTTTGTGTTTCAGTGAGAGAGATTTTGGACAGTAGAAATAGAGATTTTTCCTCTTCTAAATTCCTCATGGAGGGTACATTTTGAAACCTCACATGATGTATCTGTATCAATCCAAATCCAGTCCTCTCTCCATTCTAAATTTAGTCCAATTAAATTGCTAGATGATTAAGCAATTTCTGCTCCCATTTATTGCTGCCAGTTGTTCACAATTATGTCTTTTAAAATCACTCTGGCAGACTTCTTGTTCATTCATACTACAGACCTATTGGGAGATTGCAGTACATCTCTCCCTATAGTACAACAGAGTATTCTAAGATACTCTATTTCTTAGAAAATATCTCCATTATGTCTTAGGACATTGAATGCCAGAATAAACTCTACAGGTCTGGTTAGTTAAAGAGTGTATTGATTCTGGCTTTAGTGGGAATAAAGAATGTTTTGTCATTCATCATAGTTTAGTAGAAGTAGTAGTACAATACAGCTCCAAAGAACAAAGAAAAGGAAAACTAATGGTAAGATAGCAAATAAAAACCATAGTAAAACTTTACCTTTACAATATTGGAGAAGTTAAAGTATAAGATATTTTTCAAATAGTAAAACAAAACTTAACTAAGTTAAGGTAAATAAAATCACAGTAAACAGATAATAACTATAAATAAAATGGACCTGGATGGCCTAAGAATCTGGCTAAATAGGCTGCTGTTAGCTGCAAGTGGACATCTTTGTAAGAGGAGCAATATAAAAATAATATGGGTTAGTGTTTCAGAACTCCTTCAATACAAGGGCAAAGTATTTATTCAAATGGATGTGTTTCCCCTGAAGAATAGCTGCTGGGTGGGCATTAAAACTTGCCAGACTTAGGGCTGTTCTGAAATTTGGGAGCTGCTATTTGGCTTAGAAATCCATCTGGCTTGAAAAAAGGTGAATAGATGCCCAGGAATACACCTCCAAGTATGGCGGCCAAGTCTGATTCCAAATCCCTGGCATGCTGTGTAAAGGATGCTTCTGCATCTTCATATGCCTCCATCAGGATTATATTAAGTGAGAATATATTATATATTATATATTATATATAGAATATATATTAAGTGAGAAACCTAACAGTTCCTACCCTAAGATGAATCAAAGTTATGGCTTAAAATCACAGGAATCAAGCCAGTGTGTGTGTGTGTGTGGGGGGGAGGAATAACCTTAACTAATAAGAAAAAAAAGGCATGTTTAAATATAAACTTTCAATTTTGGTCACTCCAATCACATAATGAAGGAACACAATAGGAACCCATCATGGATACTATGAAGATGGCATTGAAAGCCACTGAGCGTTCAAGAATAATAAGAATGGTCTATCCCCATCCGCCTCCCCCCACCCCCGAGGCCATCCAAGAGCACAGTCAATACTGTCTCTGTCCCATACCTTGGCCTGATTGAAGGGGACCCAGATAATCCAGTTCATCCAGAGTCCTTTGAAGCTGAAGTGCGACTACCTCCTCCAAAATCTTTCCTAAAAGGAAAGGTTGGAAACTGAATGTTGTCCAGATTGGTCAGGCCAAGCAATGGTCCCTTGAGAAAAGGATGCACCACCACTTTCTTCAGAGGCTGTGGGATTTCCCCCTCCCTCAAGGAAGAGTTTGCCACATCCCATCTGGGCATCCTTGACCTGCCAGGAGGGGCATGAGTCTAAGAAGGTGGCGAGGTAGCGCAGCAGTTAGAGTGCAGTACTGCAGGCCACTTTAGCTGACTATGTTCAGCAGGTCAGCGGTTCAAATCTCACCGGCTCAAGGTTGACTCAGCCTTCCATCCTTCTGGGGTAGGTAAAATGACCCAGATTGTTGGGGGCAATGTAAATATATATATACATTGCTTACTGGTGTACACCGCTTAGAGAGTGCTTGCACTTAAAACGGTATATAAGTCTCATAAAATAAATAAATAAATAAATAAGTAGCTGAATTAAGATCGACAAAAAGGAATGAAAATTTCTTCTTTTTTCTTTAATTAGCATAAAAATAGTGGTGTGATAAGAGCAAGTACTCAAATTACTAAGATAAATGTATTGTTGCATAAAGAATTGATCTAAAGTTTAATTTTTGTCCTAATTTAAAGTGTATTAAGACATACATCTCTGACTGGCATGTTGTCAATTTCAAATATGAAGATTACTCAGGAGACTTTCGGCAGCTTCCAAAGTAAGCAATTTTTGTCTTAAGCTTTATATTACACTTAGAGATAATTGTAGTTAACTTTTAATATTTAATATGGTAGATACTTGGAAATTGCTTCCATTTCAGTTCTAATAGACCAGATTTGGAAACATGTTTTTTCCTGGTTTCCAGATTTAATTTCTTAGGATGATTCAATTCTGCAATATGGGTTTCACAAAAACAACAATATTGAAAGAACATTTGCAGTTTGTTTCATAGTTCCAAGAGAAGCAAGAACCATGTTGCTTATTCATAATTGAGTCCTGGTGGCTCAGTGGTTAGAATGCAGTATTGCAGGCTAATTGTGCTGACTGCCAGCTGCCAGCAGTTTGCAGTTCAGGTCTCACCAGCTCAAGATTGATTCAGTCTTCCACCCTTCTGAGGTCAGTAAAATGAGGACCCAGATTTTGGGGGGCAATATGCTGACTCTGTAAACTGCTTAGCGAGGGTTGTAAATCGCTGTGAAGCGGTATAAAAGTCTAAGCGCTATTGCTATCATTAATTTTTAAAATTCCACTTTGAAATGTGAATACTGTCAGTACTGCATACAGATAGCTGCAGAAATGTATGAGACTCTGTTAACCATTTTCCTATAAAGGCAGAATATGTCAGTTTAATGAAGAAATAGTATGCTGTAGGTCCTCATTTTAAGCAGGTGAAAATTTAACATTAACAGATTATAACAAGGATGTCAACGATTAGTTTAATGGGTTTTTAAATGATTTTCCCTACACTTATAAAACAAATTTCAAATTGTTTGCAAATCTTAGCTACATTTGCATTCAAAATGCTAAAGTAAAAAAAAAAGCAAAAACAAAACTATTATTACTTTCATTATAGGCATTCTCTTTTAGAGTCTTTCATGTGCTGTATATTTTAATCATACTTTCACACACTGGCAAGCTGTTGCAGTGTGTTTTCCTGTAATAATTATTATGTGTTATGTGTCTTTTTTTTCTTAGCAAAGGGAACAGATTAGAAAAGCTTCCAGTTCATGTTTTTGAAGTTGATGAAGAAGCAGATAAGGATGAGGCAAGTCTGTTATTTTGATTATTTTACTTCAGTTCATTTTTAAGTTGTTATAATATAGGCCGCTTTGGGAATAACAAAATGTTATAGTTAATAAGAAGTAATTTTATCTTGAAATCTTTTAAATATATTAAATAATATATTACTTTGCCTCAGTGATCTGTATCAGGCATAAGAACTGTAAATAATGTGCAAATTGAAGTATATGGTAGTTCCTTATGAATTTTGTTTATTATTTTAAAACTACCTTATAATTCAGTGCATTTCTTGATGGTAATGCAACATTAAAATATCATTTAAATTTAAAATACATACACCATAAATTACCTTATCTTTGTAAGCTACTATGAATTTATAGTTGGTGGTATATAAATCCAATAAATAAATAAAACAAGAATTTAAGAGTTATTAAAACACTCGTATATTAATTCATACTCCTTGAAAAAAACAACAGATGGATTTATAAAACGAAGATTGTGAAAAAGATTATATATTCCTTCATAAAATTATTATTATATTTTTAAGAAAGACTCCTCTCTCTGATACCATCTGCTATTTTTATATGGTTTTTTTTTCTCCTTCCATTTTTCCCTTAAGTATCTGGTTTCCTTAGTCTTTTTAGAGAAGTATTACATTGCCTTGCTTCTTCCAACTCTTTAGGAATTAATAGTTTATTAGTGTGGTCTTTTTTCTTATGCTGACCTGCAAGAATGTACAGTTTTGTTTAGAGACCAGCTCTTCTTTTATATACATTTTTATTGCCAAGCTAAAATTATATATTTGAGTTATGTGTTCCTAATTTCAATTTATACGGCCACCCACTTTACATACATGACTCTGGACAACTAACAACAGTTAAAAGCACAATAAAAGCATTTAACAAAAAAATTTAATGTGTAGCTAAGGTTAAAAAAACTCCCTAAAACAGTAATCCCCAACCTTTACGGCTTGGTGGCCCAGCTGGGCGGGGAGAGGGGTTCAGGGCTGTGTGAACAGTGGGTCGGCGCAAATACATGCACAGCTCAACTTGCGCAAGTTGATCTGTGCATGTGTGTGCATGCAAGCCAGCTTGTGCAACTTGAGGTGCGCACTTGCACATCGGCCCATTGCTCATGCAGCCCAGTTCCGAATATGCCATGGCCCAGGGTTGGGAATCCCTGCCCTACAACAAGCAAATCAACAAGCACAGGATCTACCACATATGTGAACTTCCATGCTCAGTGACAAAACCATGTCTGAGGCCTTATGAAAGGCCAGCAGTATTTGGACAATCTAATCTTGGGAGGAGCTGATGTTCCAAAGGGCCCTATAACAGACGGGACATCTTAATAGACTGGACAGGAATATTAATCCCAGCTAATCCAGTCCTTAATAGACTGCCTGGCTGTTCTGACCAAGATATTTAGACTTAGATAAAGCATTTTAAAATCATCCACAAAATTGATAAATACTGTGCTTAAGTTATAATTCTTTCTTAATCAAAGTTGATTATTCACTTAATTAATGAGATTTAGCTGTATTTTTAGAATTTACTTTAACTTTATGATCTAATATTGAACAACAAGAAGGAAACTATAATGAATGAGCGCTATAATACTATGTTTCTCTTCTTTTGGCAAAATTGAATTATGCTCAATAGTCATATAGCATAGGAAACTTTTCTGCATATTTAAGTTACATCAAAGCAATTGTTTATTAGTTATTTTATTTATAGAGTTGAAAAAAATTAAATGTTTTACTCATGAGTTTATATGAAGTTTATTTTTAATAGGATGCTGCATCTCTAGGATCTCAAAAGGGTGGACTTACAAAACAAGGATGGTTATATAAAGGGAACATGAACAGTGCAATCAGTGTTACTATGAGGGTATGTAGAATTTTTGTCCATTCATAAAATACTGTGATGCTGTATAATGTACAAGTGTACATTGATCTCAGTAATACTTCTTAATGTATAAAAGAAGTTTGCGGTGTTGTGCGCACAGTTAAAGAGATGCTTTTGGTTCCTGTGTCACATTGCTTTTGTTTTTAATATAATGTAATTTTTCACAAATTAGTCATTCAAAAGAAGATTTTTTCATCTCCTTCAACTTGGTGATGGATCATATAATCTTAATTTCTACAAAGATGAAAAAATATCAAAAGAACCAAAAGGCTCAATTTTTTTGGATTCCTGCATGGGAGTTGTCCAAGTAAGTAGAGAATTATATTGTTTGATATGATGTGTAACTCTTGCAGAAACCTATAGTATTTCTTCTAGTGCTTTGGAATTAAACCTTTATACTTATTTACTTGTATAAAGTGTAAATTCATTAAACGCAACAGGAATTGATTTTGAATCAATTTATTAGAATTGCATTATTGGTCCTCTGCATGATAGAAATATTTTTTTATTACAAAGGCTTTATGTTTTTAGTGAGCAAGTATTATAAAATACTGTGTTTTCATAAGAACTTAATAAAAAAGAGTTCCAGTTTAAGTGTTGAATTAATAAACCTAGATTCATGTTTTTTGAACTAAGTTATTCAGGAATTGGTGCTACATTTATTGCTACAAAATTTATCTTTTGAGCAGCTAGTGGATTGCTAAGTTTGAAAAATAATGATCTAGACCAGACATGTCAAACTCACGACATCCCGTAAGTATTGGGACTGTTTTGCCATTGCCGGCAATGGGGTGGGTGCGGCTTCCATATGACGTGTCCGGCCCATGGGCTGGCAGTTTGACACCCCTGATCTAGACTGAAAAAGTATCTTTCACTCGAAAGGCCAAAAAACAAAAAAACAAAAACCAGTCATTTTTCATTTGCATGCTAAGCATGGAGAATGCTGGGAACTTGTTCTGATGTAACAAGCCTGGAATTATGCACTCTTATTAATTACCTTCAGATTTTTTTCTTCTGTTTAATAGTTTAATATAAACTTGTTTCTGGTGCATGTAATATTAACTCTGGTTGAGCATTATATTTAGAAGCAAATAAGCTTGAACAAAGCTTCATGATCATGTATTCTCCATTTCCCTCTTGGACACTTTTGGGAGAATAGTTCAGAAGAGTTTACTTTCACTTTTACAGAATCTTGAATTACAATACTGTACCCAGCAGACAACTTAAAAAAATCAACAGCAGGTTTTAGTATTCATTAATGCTATCTACAACAGTGAACTCCAATGCTGCTGAAGTCTACCCAAATAGCAAGAAGAAAATGAGAATGAGATCCTTCTTTATTCAGGATATTCTGGCTCCTACTTATAATGCTAAACCATGATTTAATATTGCATGTGAACACAATCAGGATGTGTGTTTTTTTTCCTTGGAAATATCTCTTATGTGAATTTTGCTAAATATAATTTTAAGTTGATAACCAAAATGCCAAAGTTCTTCAAAAATCAGGGGGAAAATATAAGTTGAAACCTTCAATATTTTGCCTTACATTTTCTGGCAAACCAGTCTTCTCATCCTTCATTACAGGTCTTTCTTCCACATTATTATTTAAATTAATAATACTTCTCAGGCAGAATATTATGGAAAACTTGCCCATGGTTAATTAGAGAAACTAGAATTTAAGATGGAAAATATTTTAGTTCTTGTTTTTTTACCATAACTCATAAAATGAATGTCATTTTCGTAAGCATAATTTCTTGTAATCAATATGTTCAAAATAAATCTGTGGAAGTCCCAAAATTATTATGAATTGTTGGACCTGTTTTGACTTCTTTCTCTTTTTTGGCAATGTAAAAGGACTTCTAACAATAAATTGAGCAAAATAAACAAGCTGTCATTTGGGAAGTATTTGGTTCTTAATACCCGAATGGGTTTTTCTATATAATTTTATTATATTTAATCTTAAAAATTATGTCTAAACAACTAGAGAGATATTATAAAAAGCGACTGTCTCGCTTTTTTCTTCTCATATCTCCCAAAACGAGAAAAATCAATAAAAATAGTAAAGTAAAAGAAAATCTCAACAAAAGCAGAAACACACACACACACACATATACCCCATCACAATATATATTAAAATAGAAATAGAGAAAACATTATATTTTTACATGAAATTAAATCTTGCCCACAATGAATCATATTGTTCAGTCTTTCCATTATTCATTCAAACATTGAGAGTGAATACATTTCCTCAGTTCAGTATTTTAGGCCTAAAAGTGGTAGTTTCTTTTAGCAGTCCAAAATTACAGGGGGGAGGGAGAAAAGAAAATCTGTTGAAGCTGCTAGATTAATATTTTTTATTATATTGCAGAACAATAAAGTCCGGCGTTTTGCCTTTGAGCTCAAGATGCAGGACAAAAGTAGCTATCTACTTGCGGCAGATAGTGAAGCAGAAATGGAAGAATGGATTACAACTCTAAACAAAATTCTCCAATTAAATTTTGAAGTAGCAATGCAAGAAAAGAGATATGAGGACTCACATGACGGTAAATGCAAATTATTTTCAAGTTACTTGCAAGCTATTCAGTAAAAGAAAGGTTTTTCTCTATAATTCATAATAGCTTATACCGGTAAGTAATTTTCAAACAGCGGCGTGATGGCCTAGTGGTGGACACACTCAGCTCCCTCTTGGAAGGCTGAGAGTTCTATCCTCGGTAGCAGCAGATGTTTCTCTCCAAGGGCACAAAGAAAAAATATCTGCTGTGAATTCTGTGTAGGCATCAGAAGGGCATCTGGCCAGTAAATGCTCAATTCCATCTAGTTGCCGATTCTACCCTGAACAGGGACTGCAGAGTCATAAAAAGGGAGTTTATACAGGACTTTCCTCTGTTTTTGGTAGCCTATACAGATATATATTATCAAAAACATTTACTGTCAAAATAAGATATATAGATATAAATAATATATTCACAATGAATCTCATTTAGTTTTTACAAATCAGGCTGTTGTGAGTCTTAAGAATTAATTCTTACAAGTGCCAGAATGCTGTGATAATGACAAATTAGATACAGTCCAACATCAAACAGTACTTAATAGAAAATAGAAAATTGCCCATTTGAATTTTGTTCCTGAATAGTGTGAAAGATTACAATTTTCAGAATTTTGAAAACTTGTGAGATTCTTGATTATAACATTTTTCTATAATGATCAATGGACCTCTTAAAACTTTTTTTTAATTAACAGAAGATGAACAAAACAGGATGGACAGCGCATCTGGTTTAGATACTTACCTTCCTGAAATTGCAAAGGTAGTCTTGTGCTATTTTCTCTTTTACAATATGAAATGACTGTATGTAATAGAATCTGCAAAATAGAACATTCTGGAATGTCCAGTTGCCCCTCTTATCTATATCAAACTCTCAACCCAGCAGCAGTTTTTCATTTCTAAAATTAAATACTTTAAATTAAACAAGGTTTAAGGTGTCCAGCACATAGTAGTCTTGATAAAACAAGCTTTTTTAAAGGTTCGAACCACTCTCTGAACACCTCAAATTGTTTCTGGTTTGAAGGATGGAAGATGTCAATAAACAGCCACTTAAGTCAGCAAGATCCAAAAGTCTTTGTCATGATCAAGGGCAGGAATAGAATATTCCATAGTTCGTTGGAATGCTTCATTTCTAAATCAAGTGAATTTTGAAAATTGCTAAAATTTATAAACCTTATTAAGAAAAGAATGTTGATACTTACCAGGAAAGTTTATTTTTGAGGTACAGTTGTTAAATAAAACTTAGATTGTTAGAAAGAATACTTTTTGAGTTTTTTCATAATTTCAAGCTAGATTTTCTCGGTAGGCAAATATAAAGAAAATGTTAATACTAATCATTGTAAAGTGATCAGAATCTTATTTAAGTACACCTAATCCTTGATAGAATAAGAAATTAACGAAAGTAAATATTTCTATCAGAATAGTTTCATTGGCCTTTAGGTTTAATAGTGTTTTACATTTAGAAAAATTACACTCAAGGAAATAAGTAGTCTGATTTAGTGATAAGATTGATATATTAAAGCAGTATGTTGAGGATCAGACATGAATAAATGATATCTTCAACAGATCCATAGTTAAAATCTCTTAGCTTCTCTTCCTTAATTTAGTTCAGTATTTCTCAACTTTGGCAACTTTACAATGTGTGGACTTCAGTCCCAGAATTACATTAGTGGCAGAATTCTTGCTAGTATTCTGCTTACCTTGAGCTCTTTTTGCTCAAAGCAAGCTATTACTGAAAGGAGATACCAAAACATCCCTTTTGAACAGAGATTGTGTCCATGTGGTGGAGAAATAATTGAAACAATGGAACATGTTATTTTGTATTGTGCCCTGTATACAGCCTCTTGGCTGGAATTTCATTTCCATTCCTTACTAAACATTTTAGTTCTTCTTAGGTTTTTTTTTTATCTTAACTTGTTACTGTCAGATTAATTATTCTGGCATAGGTTTTTTTTTATCTTAACTTGTTACTGTCTGATGAATTCTTCTTGCCAGAAAGTTGGCTCCTATTTGGAGCTCTCTGTTTAAGAAACTTCTGTTCTTTGCAATGTGCTGTATGCTTTTACCCCTTGAAAATTCTGCTTAGATCAGGTAAACATCTGCATTGCATCTCACAATGTAATGTAAGAATTAGGACATAATTTTTGATAGAACGTTATCATGTAATGGGACATTACCATATATCAATAAGGGACAGCCTTAAAAAAACCTCTGGAACTAAATGTCAACATTTTTTCTGGGACTGGGAAAGGAACTAAGCAATTTTCTACAAGGTGAAGTTTAAATTTATTGACGTCACATCATACTTTTCATTCTAGAAATGTCTTTTATGGTCATTAAAAGCAAAATGTGAATTGTGTATGATATAGGGATGACTAGATGGTTGTGCATGGTATATAATTTTAGCCTCTGATGCACATGAAACTAAATACAAAACTTATGAGATGCATTCAAAATTATTTCTTTCTAAATTCAGTTAAAATACAGTGTGAAACAGGAAATGTTGAACTTTATAGAAAGTGACTGGGATTTGGCTGTTTCCTGAGGTTCAGAGCACCTGCTTATTATATCTAATCTTGGTACCTCAAATGTGGCTTCGTGTTTCCTTAAGATCCAGCAGCTATTTTGGCTTATGTTTTTCTTAGGTACTATTTCCCCTGTATTCTGAACTGTGTACTTTTTGTTGCTATTTACAGTAAGATTAATTTTGTTTAATTTCTGGATGGTTTCAAAATATAAGTGCCCTTGTGAATTATGCTCTGTTTCTTGGTATCAGCCTGTTATATATTTTTTTCTGTAGAAACAAACATTACAGAATAGCTTGGCAATTGTATTTCTCTGTGTTGGAGATGCTGTCGTCATTCATTTTTTAAAGTTGACTATTCATGACAAGGTGGCCTGTTCTATTTCACGATAAATCTTTGCAGGAGATACTTGCCAGTCCCATTCTTGGTATACTGAAGTCTTCTCTATCAATGTCATCTACTTCTTTTTCTGAACCAGAATAATTCTAGACAGGAAATAAGGTTGGTCAGAAAGGTTATATTTTACTACAAAAGCAAGTAAAATGTAGAATTTACAGAAATAGATTCTATTTCTATTCTAAAATAGTGCAGAATAAAATATACTAGCACATTAAAGAATTGCCATATTTTTACACTTCCGCCTACCTTGTAGAACACCATCCCACCAACAATCTGGCAGCCCCTCCCCCCAGCCTTAGATCCTTCTGGAAGGCCATCGGGACCTGGCTGTTTACTCAGGGTTGGTAGGTAGAAAAGGGAATCTCAGGATGGCTGAGGTGTGGAGTTTTTAGTTTTATAGTTTTGTAGTTCTTCAGTTATTGTGAACTGCTTAGAATTCTCGAAAGACACTGCCCATATACATCAGATAGCTAGCTGGCAGGCAGGCAGGCAGTATTATGAGAAACCTACCCTAAAAAACTGTATTCCAGTTTTTTACCTTGCAATATACTGCAATTTGTTGCATATAAAGAAGCCCTTCCTGTTTGAATTCAGTTAGGGTTCTATTATGAATCTGTATTATCAGTTTTGTCATTGTTTGATATTCTCCAATTTTCGTCTCTCAAACTTGTGTTCTTGGTAAAGTTTTACTTTTTTTCTTGGGCCAAATTTGCACTTGCAGCTCAAGGTATATCTTAATAAATTGTAATACTTTTGATGTACGTTGGTGGTTAACAGTTTGTGTATCTTTTTCAAGCTTTCTGCATAAATATGATCTAAAACATGGACTGTTTTCACAAGTCCCAAAGCTAGATAAAAAAGAGAACCCAATTTAAAAAATGAGTCAAAAATATACTTGTTTGTCTATTGTGGGAAATGATCCAAAGTACTTAGAACTATGCCTAGAGATGATAAATTGGAAGAAAGATTTAAAACTAAAATCAGTTCGCCATACCTGTGAGAAATATTTTAGAGCCCAAACTGGCCTGTGATACTATTATCACTAGTCCTACAGAGGGCTCAATATCTGTTCTTGAGAGATCGATTTAGTCTAGGAGAAATTACCAAAAGAAAGAAGGAAAAATATGTTTATTAATTTTAAAATGCCATTTTATTTTGTAGAGTTGCAGAGATTCTGAATTCAAATTCAGAAATGAAAGCAGGGTTAAGCTCTTTGCACTGGACCCAGATGCACAGGTAAGACTGATTGCAGGGAAAAATCCAAAGCTTTTATATAAAGCCTTGAGTATTTGAGCATTTAAAAGTTATTTTCAATGTTTGTTTCTTTTAAAGAAACTAGACTTCTCTGGTATTGAGCCTGAAGTAAAGCCATTTGAAGAGAAGTTTGGGAAGAAAATCCTGGTGAAGTGCAATGACTTATCTTTCAATCTACAAAGCTGTGTGGCTGAAAACGAAGAGGGACCAACAACAAATGTAAGTTGGAATGGTGAATCTATCGTGTAATATTTCAAGAATAATACCTAATACATATTTTGATGTTTAGGAATCAAAACATTCTGAGACAATATAATTTCATCAGTTTATTAGAGTTTTACAATCCAGTGCAAGAACAAATTGAGTGACAAGATTTTACTATAGCAAGAAATTAGAAGTTATATAGAGCTGATTAAGTTTTGTTTAAATAGATGCACATGTGAATTTTTAATGAATATAATATTGTAGTATTAAACATTTGACTATACATGTGGTGGTATGATCTAGACCCGTGGTGGCGAACCTATGGGCACACAGAGCCCTCTCTGTGGGCACGCGCACTGTTGCCCCAGTCCTAGGCCTTCAGCTGGGTTTTATAAAACCTTTTCGCTTTAGGTCTCCACCGCCATGAGCAAAAAAAAAAAAAGGTTCAATCAATCAATCAATTTCAACCTCACGGGAAAAAAAAAAGATCTCGCAAAGTTGGAATAGATTGACTGAACTTTTTAGTCCCATCCAGTCTGCCGTTACTACCGCAGCCACGCCCACCCAATGGGCCATGCCCACCCAGCACCTGAGGATACATACATAGGTTTTGGGTTGCAGTTTGGGCACTTGGTCTCTAAAAGGTTTGCCATCACTGATCTAGACAACACGAAAATCATGTAGCACATAAGGGAATATTCTGTTTAATGGCATTCATAATGTAAACATTGATGTGCAATATAAGGACTGCTTTTTCTACTAGAAGTTCTACATTATCTATTGTTACAAGTAAATTAGCATTTGCCATTATTATGTTCACGTCTTCTTTTTTATGTCTAGGTAGAGCCATTTTTCATCTCACTGTCACTATTTGACGTTAAGCATAATCGGAAGATTTCATCAGATTTCCATGTTGATTTGAATCATAGCACAGTGAGACATATGCTAGCTAATACGTCACAGGAGTTGTTGAATGGGAGTTGTGATTGCTTACATCCAATTCAGGATATTATTTCAGATGTTATACTACAATATCCCAAACAAGTAAGGAAAAAATAGTGTTTCATTACAAATCAATGTTCCATATTTATATTTAATAATTAATGAAACAATTAATTTATTTTTAGGGAATATTCTCAGTAACGTGTCCACACCCAGATATATTTCTAGTGGCCAGAATAGAAAAAGTTCTACAAGGGAGCATTACTCACTGTGCTGAGCCATATATGAAAAGTTCTGATTCTTCTAAGGTATTTACTTTGATTGTTGGGTATTTCTATTTTCTGAATTTGTCTATAACTTGGTAACTCAGCAATTTTATCAAACTGAAAAGGGCGCATATTCAAGACATTGTTGCCAGATTTTGATATCAGTTTAATTCCTACACTTGGCAAACACGGGCAGATACAGATTGCAGACAAAGTTGCATCTTCTGTGCTGAAATTTGTTTACCAATTGACAAAGCAGACTAAAAAAAAATTGTAAAATCAATTATTGAATAATGTTAAGGAGTCTCAAATATTGCTTTAGTTTTAAGATCCATTTGGAAAACAAGAACTTAATTGTAATAAAAACATGGGAAACAACTTTTTAGATAAATTTTAGGAATTAAGGCTTAATTTAACTGTGAGCTTGATGCCAGTAACAGTTTGATAAGTTAAGAAAAGGGAGTGGAAGAAACTTCAGTTTCAGTAAGAATGGAGATTGCAGAGATGTATGCGGGAGGATTTTTAGTTGTAATTCGGTTCTCTTTTTTTATTGAAAATTTTTGCAGTTTTACAATAAAATAATCCCCCTCTCCCACCCACCCCTCCCACCCATCATCCTCCCCCCTTCTTCCCAGAGCTGAATACAGGGTTAATAAAAACTAAAAAAAAAACCTTAGAACTTAAATAAACATCAAATAATTATAAATACATTCAAAAAAACAACAAAATTTTAAATACTTTAACTCCAATATATAAAAACAAAACAAAACAATAGTTCTAATCGTTACCTTAAACATAAATTATTCAAAAGCTAGATAATACTTTTTAATCTCATATTTGTGCTGTATAAAATTCACCCATTTTTTCCACACCAAAAAATATTTCTCTTGCGATTGATCTTTCAAATAAGCCGAAATTTTTGCCATTTCAGATAAATAAGAAACTTTAAGAAACCATTCCTCTAAAGTAGACAAAAACTCCTTCTTGTAATTCGGTTCTTTTTATGATTGTTTACAGGTTGCTCAAAAGGTTCTGAAAAATGCAAAACAGGCTTGCCAACGTCTAGGGCAGTACAGAATGCCATTTGCATGGGCAGCCAGGTAATGCATGATAGTGTTCTTGATTTAATCCAATAATTCTGTGACTTGTAGTGCCATGATTTCCTAAATTAGTAAATTAATTTATGGGAGGGCTCCTCCTCCTTGAATAAAAGTAATGGTTTAAATGTATTTCTAGTTTGGTATCAACCCATTATTTGTGACAAATGATTTAGCTAGAATTGAAATGTACTGTTTTTTGTTCAACCATTTATGCTAAGTTTAGTAAGTTAATGTGTTATGGTTTTCTAAACTGCCTCTCTATTTTCCCACCATAATGTTTATATAGACATTTTTTATTTTAAAAACTTGTATTTTAGAACACTGTTTAAGGACATGGCTGGAACACTGGACAAAAGTGCAAGATTTTCTACACTTTACAAACAAGATAGTAACAAACTTTCAAATGAAGACATGCTTAAATTGTTAGCTGATTTCAGAAAGTGAGTGTTTTGTTTTACATAGAAATGAAATTATTCAAATGGTAATAAACTGGTTTGTGTCACATGTGTTGTCTGGAATTGTGTGGTGCTTCTTTTTTCTATCTCCAATAGAGTTATGACTGTAATGTTATAGAAGAGTTGTGAAATGATAAATCAAAGCTCTCCAGATCTTCCTCTTCTATATTTTATATTGATTTTTAATTAGTTTATTTATGAATGATCCTACTTAAGTGATTTATTCCAAACTGGCTTTAAATATACATGTCATAAGTCTTTAGTACTGATATATATTTCATGATTAAAAAAATTTATATCAATAATTGTACATTTAGTTTTGATGTATTAAGAGCACTGTGGAAGAATTAGGAGTTTGAAACCTGACTCGTGAGTTCTGAATGTTTCCTTGCAAAAGTGGATACTATTTATACATTTTCCTTACTAGTAAAATGTAAATAGAGTAAAACAGAATTAAAAAGAAAGATTTCCTGTTGTTTGAAACTATAAAAAGTCATATGTAGAAAAAAAATGAAAATCTTCTTGCAAATGTACTGGTTAAGTAAAAGTATTGTAACAGAAGGCATTTTTTGAAAAGACTAAAAATTGCAAAGATAATTCTATGGATGAGAATTTTAGTGAAGTTTGTGAAAATATTTTGTGGATGTTTTGAATTAAAAACTGCATGAATATGCACATAGGGTTTGCAGGTACAAAGTTGTATTGTGTATTATGTCAATAGGAAAAAAAAACATTGTTTCTCTAGAATACAAAGCACAGTGTATTTCATGAAACTGTAGAATTGGGAGGAATTTTAGAACACATCTAGTCCAGTCTCCTGCTCAGTGCAGCTTCCTCTGGAGCATCTCTGACAGAGGACCATTCAGCATCTACTAGATCAGGGGTAGGCAACCTTGGCTCTTTTATGACTTGTGGACTTCAACTCCCAGATTTCCTGAGCCAGTATGGCTGGCTCAGGAGTTCTGGGAGTTGAAGTCCACAAGTCATAAAAGAGCCAAGGTTACCTACCCCTGTACTAGATCTTTTTCTATAAGCTTTCTAAAAAGCCTCTCCAAAGGTCATTGTAGGCAGGCAGAAGGGGAGAAAAGCATAACAATGGAGGATTTACCTATTCTGCTTCTCAGCTCTGTTATACCACGCAAGGCATAATACAGTATGTTGGTCAGTCCCACTGATTTTCTGGGGAATTTTGGGAGGGATGGGAAACTGGAATACCAGCAATCTATGAGTTAGGGAAAAGCTAGTTCCATAAACATACCTTCTTTCAAGGTGAGTCCAATGTTTGTTGCATTAATCTCTTCTTGAAATGAGTTGAACTATTCTCTTTTGAAGCATGCTTTGCATATTTCCATAATGGAGATTGAATATATTAGCCATTTTTATGTTCGGTCATATTTGTTTTTTCTCTGTCTCATAGGCCTGAAAAGATGTCTAAGTTGCCAGTTATTTTAGGAAATCTAGACATAACAATTGATAATGTTTCTCCAGACATACCAAGTAAGTATTGAAAAACTATTGTAAAAGTGGCTACAATGGCTTTATTCTTCCATTTTTTTTATTCAATTCTAATATATTTTCAGATTTTGTTAATTCATCATACATTCCCATGAAACAGTTTGAAAACAGTTCCAAGGCAGTAGTAACGTTTGAAGTAGAGGAATTTGTTCCCTGCATACCAAAACATACTCAGCCTTTCACCATCTACAACAATCACCTTTATGTTTATCCAAAGCACTTGAAATATGACAGCCAGAAGTCGTTTGCAAAGGTGAGTTAATGTGCCTGTTAATTATGTTCAGATTCAAAGCTAAATTGAATCTGGATAAAACCATGTCTCTTTGTTGGAAATTTGATTTATGTACTTGAAAACAAAAGCAATTAAACTTAATTTCTATGCTCTTTTTAGGCAAGAAATATTGCAGTGGGCATAGAATTCAGAGATTCTGATGATGAGGATTCTCGGCCCCTCAAGGTATGTTGATCTGGCTTGTGGCTGTTCAGTCATTAATATCAATTTACAGTGCAGATGATGGGGCAATATCTAAGACACATTCTCAAGATCTGTAATAATATTTTCTGTGTTTTACATAAGCATAAATAAACCTGGTTACAAGAATAAGCTGTGTTTGTATGTACAACTATACTCTGCATTCTTCATTGAAATAAATTTGTTTTCCATATATATGTAGAAATATAAAAAAAGAGGTAATATCCATCTTTAAGACGTTTGCTGCCTAAAATTAGAATCATCCAATTGCTTGCAAAGTTATTTTTCATATTGAGGCAGAGCAGTGATTTTTCTAGTTTAAATCAGAATAGGTGCAGCTATGTAAGAAATATACTTTTCCTACCAGCTAGGTGTTTTAATAAAGATTGGACTCTCAGACTTGAAAGATACGAAATTTCAGGAATAGCAGTGTACAAAAACAGTCCTTCATGAAGTTTTAAAAATTACAACATTCACAGTGATGTGATTGTAATTTGTGTTAATGCACATCCCTTTAACACAGCTATTTTGTGTATGTGTGTGTGTGCATATTTTTTGGTATTTAGAATTAAATTTCAAGATAGGGAGAAGTCAATATAAAGAACTCTACTCACTTTCTATTAGTGTCCTCAAAGGAACGGAATCATCCATCTGCAGACCAGACATACAACCCAGGGAGGTATGTTGTCTCCCTGGAGCAAAAATCAAACGTGGCTGAGAACCTAACCGAATACTGCATCCAGTTTTGGTCACCACGATGCAAAAAAGATGTTGAGACTCTAGAAAGAGTACAGAGAAGAGCAACAAAGATGATTAGGGGACTGGAGGCTAAAACATATAAGGAACGGTTGCTAGAATTGGGTATGTCTAGTTTAACGAAGAGAAGGACAAGGGGGGACATGATAGCAGTCTTCCAATATCTCAGGGGCTGCCATAAAGAAGAGGGAATTAAGCTATTTTCCAAAGCACCTGAAGGCAGGACAAGAAGCAACGGGTGGAAACTAATCAAGGAGAGAAGCAACCTAGAACTAAGGAGAAACTTCCTGACAGTGAGAACAATTAATCAGTGGAACAGCTTGCCTCCAGAAGCAGTAAATGCTCCAACACTGGAAGTTTTTAAGAAGAGACTGGACAGCCACTTGTCCGAAATGGTGTAGGGTTTCCTGCCCGAGCAGGGGGTTGGACTAGATGACCTCCAAGGTCCCTTCCAACTTTACTAATATGAACATATGAACCCCTTCCTCCTCCTCCACATTGGGATGAATGACACAACAAAGAACCTGAGTATAATAGTGAATGACTACAAATAACTAGGCAATAAAGTTAACTAGGCAATAAAGTTAAGTAGTGTTCTCATCAGTACTCCCAACAAAAGGCCAACACCCATTGAGGGAAAAAAGAATTCTAGAAATAAACCACTGGCTAAAGGGTTGGTGTCACCAAGAAAACTTTGGTTTCCTGGATCATGGACTGCATTTCCTTTACGAAGGACTCTTGGCAAGGGATGGGCTGCACCTCACGAAAACAGGGAAAAATGTACTTGGCCCAATTCATCAGGAGGGCTTTAAACTAAAATTGAGGGGGAAGGATGACCAATCTTCAGAATCTCTAGAACCGAAAACCAATCATAAATCCCAAGAAAACAAATCAAACAATGAGGTGGGCAGAGATGAAAAAAAGAAAAACTCAAACAACATTCAGAAGATGCAGGAAACATACCCACACACAGGCACAAAAGCCTGAAACGCTTATATACAAATGCACAAAGCTTGGGGAACAAACAGGGTAAACTAGAAGCAATAGTACATGACGGAGGGTATGACGTAGTTGGTATTACAGAAACCTGGTGGGATGAAACTCATGAATGGAATGGATTGATGGATGGATACAAATTGTTCAAAAGAAACAGGTCTACAAAAAGAGGAGGGGGTGTTGCACTATATGTAAGAGAACACTACATATCTACAGAAACGCACAGGATCAAAGATAAAATCTCTCCAGAATGCATATGGGTCAATATAAAAGAGAAAAAAAGTGACATTACCATAGGTATATATTACAGACCACCCAACCAATCAGAAGAAGTAGATGAACTCTTTGCCAACCAATTAACAAATGTATGTAGGAAGCATACCAAAATAGTAATGGGAGACTTCAATTATCCAGATATCAATTGGGAGACAAACTCTGCAACAAGTGGGAGATCAAGCAGATTCCTAACCAACCTAGCTGACAACTTTGTCATCCAAAAGGTGGAGGAGGGAACTAGATGTAAAGCCATACTGGACTTAATTCTAACTAATAGAGAAGAAGTAATGGAGTTGAAGTTGCTGGAACCTTGGGCAAAAGTGACCATGTCATACTGGAATTTAATATAACACAAACACTATCAACAGAAAACAATCCAACCAGTGTCTTGACCTTCAAAAGAGCTGAGTTTAACAAACTCAAGAGAGAACCTAGGAAAGATCCCATGGATGAAAATCCTAAAGTGGAAAACAACACAAGAAGCATGGGAAACTCTCAAAATTGCTATCATAAAAGCCAAGACCAGCACAATACCACTGAAAAAGAAAAACAAGAAAGTCAAGAAGAAACCAGAATGACTGCACAAAGATCTCTCTGACAAACTGAAAGACAAAAAGGACAATACAAAAAATGGAAAGAGGAGCACATAACTAAGGCCGATTATCAGCAGACAGCCAGAACATGTAAAGATGAAGTCAGGAAAGCAAAGGCTCAGAACTTACAAAGACTTGCAACAGAAATCATGGATAATAAAAAAAAGTTTCTTCCAACATATTAACAACAAGAAAAAAGTCAAGAAAATTGTAGGTCCACTAAAGAGAGAAGATGGCAAGGAAATAACAGGCAACAGGGAGAAAGCAGAGCTGCTTAACTCATACTTTACATCAATCTTCACACAAAAAGAAACCAAAGCCCAACATACCAGAAAACTACTGCAAAAGACAAATTAGAAACAAAAATTAAAATAAGCAAGAAAATGGTAAGAGAACACCTATCCGACCTTGACAAATATAAATCACCAGGGCCTGACAGATTACACCCCAGAGTTCTGAAGGAGCTGGCAGATGTTATCTCAGAACCACTGCATCATATCTTTAAAAAATCTTGGAGCACAGGGGAAGCACCTGAGGATTGGAAAAGGGCTGATGTGGTTCCCATCTTCAAGGAAGGAAAAAAAAACGGACCCAGGAAACTACAGACCAATCAAGACCTGGGAAGATAGAAAACATAATTAGAAAACAGATCTGCGAACAACTAGAAGCAAACAAAGTTATAACTAGTAGCCAGCACAGGTTTGTTAAAAACAAATCATGCCAAACCAATCTTACTTCATTCTTTGACAAAGTGACTAAACAAACTAGTAGACCAGCAAAATACTGTAGATGTAGTATACTTAGACTTCAGTTAATCATTTGATAAAGTAGACCATAACCTACTCCTTGGTAAGCTAGAAAAAGGTGGAATAGACAATATCACCACAGATGGATCTGTAGCTGGCTGGCAAACTGAACTCAATGAGTAATCCTCAACGGCACTACATCCACATGGGGAGAAGTAAGCAGTGGGGTACCACAAGGTTCCATTCCAGGCCCAGTACTCTTCAATATCTTCATCAATGACTTAGATGATGGAATTGAAGGGGAAATCATCAAATTTGCAGACGACACCAAACTGGCAGGAGTAGCCAACACCCCAGAAGACCACCTAAGGATCCAAAAAGATCTTGACAAACTTGAACAATGGGCCCTATCCAACAAAATGAGTTTCAGTGGGGAAGAAAAGCAAAGTTTTACATTTAGGCAGGAAAAATCAAAGGTACAAGTACAGATTGGGCAAGACCTGGCTTAAAAACAATAACTGAGGGACCTTGGAGTCCTAGTGGACGATCACTTAACCATGAGCCAGCAGTGTGCAGCAGCCGCCAAAAAAGCTAATACAATCCTGGGTTGTATAAACAGAGGCATAGAATCAAGATCACATGAGGTATTAGTACTGCTTTATAAAACCCTAGTAAGATCACACCTGGAATACTGCAGCCAATTTTAGTCACCATATCACAAAAAAGATGTTGAGAATTTGGAAAAAATTCAGAGAAGAGCAACTAAGATGATCAAAGGCCTGGAGACTAAAACATACGAAGAATGGCTGCAAGACTTGGTTTGGCTAGTCTAAAGAAAAGAATAGGGGAGACATGATAGCAGTATTTGAGAGGCTGCCACAAAGAAGAGGGGGTCACGTTATTCACCAAAGCACCAGAGGGCAGGACAAGAAACAATGGTTGGAAACTGATCAAAAAGAGAAGCAACCTGGAATTAAGGAGAAACTTCCTGACAGTGAAGATAATTAACCAGTGGAATAGCTTGCTCCCAGAAATCGTGGGCACTCCATCACTGGAGATTTTCAAAAAGAGGCTAGACAGTTACTTGTCTGTGATGGTATAGGTTTTCCTACTTGAGCAGGGGACTGGACTAGAAGACCCCCAAGGTCCCTTCTAGATTCTATTCTGTTCTATTCTATTCTATTCTATTCTATTCTATTCTATTCTATTCTATTCTATTCTATTCTATTCTAGTCCTATTAACTTTCCTAGTCTGATTTCAAGGTTATGTAAGAAATACCATGGTTTAAAAAACCCCTTTATTTTAAGAGATATAGAAACACTAAATAAGGGTTAAAAGCAATTTAGCAAGTCTCAGTTTATCTCACTGCATTACCCTGCCTTGTTTTTTAGGTTTACAATATATTTCTCATCTCTATGTTGCTTTCCATTGTGTTACGAATTATCAGGTTCAAGGAAAGTACAAGTTGTAAATCCATCATAGGAATAACAAAATAACATCAGTAAAAACCAGGAATTCCCCCTTGAAGAAAGCAATTGTAGCAGAGTTTGAACTCTGCTCTGTTAATACAATAGCCATCTCCTCTTCCTTCACATCATCATCATCATCATCATCATTATATAACAACAACAACTTTATTGTCACTTTGAATATATACCAATGAACATATATCAAAATGAAATTTTGTTGCATACAGCTCTCAAAGGGTTACCACCTCCGATATACACTCCTTGTTTGTGGCCAGCTGAAGTTTCAGATCGTCCATTTTAGTCTCTAGGGAGTGAACAATGGCATAGTCACGCCACACACAGAATCAATCTCTAAAGAAATAATAATCCTTTTATCATATATTCTATATACCACAGAGTATTTGTTATTACATGCCAGAAGTTGTACAGTAGGAATGTGAAGCACTTTAGACTGAAAGCTGAAAAATGCTTCAGAGCACACTTAGGCTCACATACCCCTACCAAAGTGCCCACGACCATACTGTTAAGTATTGTTAAATATAGCAACGGTTGGCAGAATATTTTCTGAGCATTTTTTCATCCATTGAGGCATAATTAAAAAAGAAGCCTTGCTAACTTAGCTTATCTTGTAGAAGAGTTAAAAAAGGGAAACATTAAAAAAATCTCACATGAAATATTTCAGAAATTGTATCTAAAAAAATTGGATCAGTATAAATCAGTATAAATCTTCTCTTTCATTCCTAGTGCATCTATGGCAGACCAGGGAGTCCAATATTTACAAGACAAGCCTTTGCTGCAGTTCTGCATCATCATCAAAACCCAGAATTTTATGATGAGGTAACTTTGTCTTCTTTCCTTTCTCCAAAAATCCTTGCCCATTTTAATTGTTTTCCAGAAACACAGTGGGATAACAGGGAAGAAGTTGCTTTGCAACACGTCAAGCATTTTTATTCAGAGGTAGGCAGATATGTCTGTCTACTTTTTCTACCCATAAAATGACACAGTGATATCAGCTAATTTTCCAACACTGTAAGACTATTTGTGATAAATATGCCAGATCTTTTTGCAATTATTCTTTAAGGAAAATGTTATGCAAGAAAACTATTTTTTCTTTTAAAAAAAACAGAAAATAGGGAACATATACAAAAAAAAAATACAAAGAGTAGCAACATATGAGATGATAATTAATGGAGAAAATGCATGTAATTGTATACTATCCTATATTTTAAAATGTTAAAATGTATATTTTATCCATTTTTGTAAACTCATCAGTATTTCAGTTCACTTGATCTAATTTTCATCTTAGCAGCACTCTGATTCTAGTAGGAAGACTTGTTATTTGAAGTTTGGTCTCTAGCCAATAGAATTCACAAACAGGAAAGAGCAGCAATCACAAGTAGTATAGTAGTACGATGATGAAAAATCATGTGTCAATATTATTAAAAATATTTTGAACAAGAACATAAATTGAAATAAGATTGTGTTAGTTTTAACTCTAGGTGATTATTATGTTATCATTTTAAAATGCCATGACAGAAAAGGTCCTCTTCCTTCTTCACCCCAAATAAGAACTGATAATATGTGGTACAATCAGATGGTCTCGAATTGCTTACAATAGGAGCTAGGCCTGTATGACAGTATACTGGTCCCTCATTGTTTAAAGTCTTATAGGTTAATACCAAATCTCTTCAATCTGGTCCAGTAGTAAATGTATATATGCTTAGGTGTAAAACTTGTATAATCACTACTACTAGAAGACACTTTCCAAACCAAAACTTTTATTTTATTTCTTCTTAGGTAAAAATAGAATTGCCCACACAGCTGCATGAAAAACACCATTTATTGTTTACCTTCTATCATGTTAGTTGTGACAGTTCAAGTAAAGGCACCACAAAGAAGAAGGACATAATTGAAACACAAGGTTTGATTGAGTTGTTTTTTTATAGGTGATATATTTAGCTAAAATTAAACATTTAATCATAACATTCACTATATGTTCTTTCCATTTACTTTATGTTAGAGTATTTTTAACAATACTGGTTGATATAAAAGTGATATACTGCTAAATACCTTCACTTCAATAGTATTGCAAACTAATGTATTATTCTTGCTCTTTTCAATTAGAACTTCAGATTACACATTAAAATAATTTTATGTTAAAGTAGATAATTTCTTAAGTAATAATTATCTTATAGAACTTGCAAATAATCGATAGAATTGATTACTGAAATATATGTTTGTACACTTATTAGAGAATACAGCAAAGATATAATTTCTCTTTACATTCCTTCTAGTTGGATATTCTTGGCTTCAGTTATTAAAAGATGGCAGAGTGGTGACAAGTGAACAACATATACCAGTAGCTGCTTATCTTCCAAGTGGATATCTTAACAGTCAAGAGACAGGCATGAGCAAAGTAAAAACTCCAAGATAATACCTGCCTTTTTTTTGCTTTTAGATAAAGTTGGTTTGTATTTAACATATTAAATAACCAACTTTTCTTTTTACATCAGCATTCTGGCCCTGAAATTAAATGGGTAGATGGAGGCAAACCACTGCTGACAATTTCAACTCACCTAGTTTCCACTGTATATACACAGGTTGGTATTAACTACACTGTAACTTTTGACCAAAGGTGTTGATTTTATTTCATCTGCAAATAACTTATATTTTATAATTCTGTAATTATAACATGAAAAATATGACACAATCAGAGTTTGATTATCTTTCTTGCCATCTTACTATAGCAATCAACCCAGAGAACAAAAGGCAGAAAGGAAGTTTATGAATCTATACCTAAGTGTAGGAAAGGGAAGTAAAAGGAGGTAAACTCACATAGCCTCTCCTCTGTACATGACAGGATTCCAACTAGGATAAAAGCATCAGTTCTGCAAGTGCAGAGTTGGAAAGAATATATAGCAGATTTTCCTGTCTTTGTGTTGGGTTTTAGATTAGCACAAGATGAGGACAATACTCTGACTTTCTGGGGAAAAAGTCATGGGATAAACAAATCTGTCACATCTGTCCAACACATTTCAAAATTAAAATTATGAGTTTTATGTAATGGGACCTTGTGTGAGTAAGAAAATACAAAGGGAGGAGCAAGAGAGCATGTTTTGCTCTAGGCTTCACTGTTTTTTCTTGCACCCTACTTCCCCGAAAACGAGATTTTCAAGCAAGTATCAATTTGGTATGTTGAAGGGAAGAACTCATTGCAGGTTATATGCAAGAGGATGCTTTTTATTAGTACTAAATCATAATTAGACACAGCCTTTTTTAAATAAAATAATGAATTACAGGCATAAAAATGTTCAAAATCTTATTAGATTTTGTACATCTCAGAGGCCCCATTTGTAGTTATGAAATAGTTATTGAAAATCCAAAATGAGGAATTGGTCTTTGCATGCATATTTTAACATTTTTGGTGTTTGAAATATTAGAAAAATGAAAACTTCCAAACACTTTGTACCAGAATAATAAAGGCTCAGGAGCAATAAGTGATACCTAATTGAAATTAATAAAGTTATATTGTTCATGATGTATGAGAACTCAACAGGGAAGGACGTGTTCCTTTAGCTTTTCAATTTTGTTGAGTTCTTGAAAGTCAAAACATTTTTCCCCATATGTATATTGATCTTTTTAAATGGAAGTAGTGATATCATATTAATAGTTTACTCTTCTTTTACTAGGACCAGCATTTAAACAATTTCTTCCATTACTGTCAAAAAACTATGTCTGGTGCTCAAGCTTTAGGAGCTGACCTTGTGAAGTATCTTAAGGTATGAAACTGTTATGAGATGACTAAAATTGACCACATTTCCCAGCTCCTCCCTTTCCTTCCAGGCTGCTAACCAGAAAGGTTGGGGAGCTTTGAGATAGAAAGACAGAGACAGAGATGCTGCAAAGATCACTATTTGCTGCTCTCTCATTCAGATAAGGTTCTGTTGTACAGGTATGTTAGCTTTACTCTCACTACAGCGTGCATTGTTGTGAGGCACACAGAATTGGATCATAAATGCTCATTGGTTAGAAAATAAATTTATGACTACCATTGTATTTGGAAATGGTCGCTAACCTAGGTTGTTGTTAAATAAGGAGCGGGTATATTAGATGTCTGACATATTAACCTTGTTTAAAAGATTAATTTAAAATATCCCAACAATAATTTTAATGTGACATGTTCAGCAGCCTTTCGGCTTATATTAGAATAGAACAGCAGCATGGTGCTTTTCTTCTGGTTTTATCACTTGAATAAAAGTATGTCTGTAAAATAGTATTTTCTCATCTTATCTGTTCTTATCTGTCTTGATTCTTTGGGCAAGCTATGAAATAACGTAGAAATTGGCTTGCTTATCTTACCGAATTTGTATTCTGTTTTTAAAACATTCTCAGTTTGGTGTGAATCTGTCAGTCTTGTTAGAACTTCATTTTCTTCAAGTGAAGTTTTAATGGAATTATAACCATAGACCCTTTGTTTTGACAATAAATATGTTAGAAACAAAATCCATTTGTGTCACTGTTTTTATTCTAGAGCCTTCACGCTATGGAGGGACATGTCATGATAGCATTTCTGCCTACTATTTTAAACCAATTATTTAGAGTTCTTACAAGAGCAACTCAGGAAGATGTTGCAGTGAATGTGACAAGGTAAAAAGGTTTTAACATATTTTTTACCAGATTTTATGCAACATAGTTGACCAGATTCTTGGCGGTTTAATATAATTAAAAGTATCAATAACAAAATAAAAAAGGAAACATTAATGGTAAGACTAAAACAGACACATAGAGAACCATGAAACTATTAATGTGGGATAAAAGCAACAGTTATGGACATTCTATCTCTTCATGTAAACTCTTTGGAGTAATATACTTCACCTTGTTTTAGAGTACAGAAGACTAATACTGTTAAAATCAATCTAATATCTAAAGGGAAGCTACTTTATAGTACATACCCTTTCCCTGAAAACCAATGCCTCCAAGCCTCTGCCCTCCCTACTGCATGGAAATGGGAGTTACTCAAAATTTCTTCCAGTACACATAGCTCAAGTGAATCAATATGGGTTGGAGGAAGTGGCTCCAGAAATAACTTGGTACCAAGCCACATAGGATTTTATAGGAAATGATCAGTACTTTAAATTACACCCAAAGTTAATAGAAATAGGTAATACAGATAATGAAATGGGACATTTGCAGGGTTCTACAGCTATTATTATGTACTACATATTGTTAGCAAGTTACAGTAAATTACAACCTATACCAACCAGCACCTTAATAAGGCTCGTGAGGGAAGGAGAAGACAAACTCAACTACACACAGCTATTCATCATTTTTTGAGCAGCTTACATTGGCAATGATCAAAACACATAATGATAAGGGTTTGAGTTTCTGTGGTGAGATCCTCTTGCTTCTGGTAGATCTACAGCTGGCCTACCAACTGGAGTTGGGCAAAGCACACTTCCCTTAAACTTCTCCAACCTCTCATACCTGACTCTTCTTCGGAGCAGCCTTTATGCTCAGCAAGCACAGACTTTGTAGACACTCATACTCTGCTTCTATGGCTTATTCATAAGGAAACTTTTCTTTCATCACACAGCAACCATCACCACCCATATACTGGGAATTTGCCTCCAGGAAGCTCTGGGGAAGCTGGACTCATTTAACAACCACTGTAAAAATTGTTGTAAAATTAGGTCCAACTCAATAACCTCAATGACTTTCAATGGAAAGTCCTGTCCCAATTGTGATTGTAGCAATAAAAATAGCATTTAGACATATATACCTCTTCACAGTGGTTTCTAGTCCTCTCTAAGCGGTTTACAAAGTCAGCATATTGCCCCCAACAATCTGGGTCCTCATTTTACTGACCTCGGAAGGATGGAAGGCTGAGTCAATTTTGAGCTGGCGAACCCCTGGCAGTCAGCAGAATTAGCTTCCAACACTGCCTTCTAACCACTGTGCCACTACGGCTTGTAAGCTGAGGACTGCCTATAATGTGCCAATTGTTGACTTTAAAAATATTTAAAGTGTGAGGATATCTTACTGTAAACTTTATTTTACTTAGGGTTATTATCCATGTGGTTGCCCATTGTCATGAAGAAGGATTGGATAGCTATTTGAGATCCTATGTCAAGGTATCAAATATATAAATGTGCTTTGTTTAAAAGTTGCCTGATAAATATAATTCTGAATATTTTTTGCATAATGTAAGCTCTTTTATTTTCCTTATCCCAAGTACGTTTTTAAAGGAGAAACTTATATTGCTTCAGAATATAAAACTGTACATGAAGAACTTGCCAAAACCATGACAACAATCTTGAAGCCATGTACTGACTTCCTCACAAGCAACAAGCTGCTTAAGGTACATAAGGAGAAATGATATTTTGTCTATATCATCAATTGAAGAGTTTCTCAGATCTGAAAAGAATTTTAGCACTTCATAATTGTAATAATTGACAATAACAGTTGTATAACTTATAGATATAAATGAATACTTATATTGTTCTTACATACTAAACAATATATTACCTATAAATATACTTGTATTGCTTATATACAGTAGAATACATGCGTTGTAGTCCCACCTTAGGCATTAAAGCCATCTTGATGAATTTGGGCCAGACATTTTTCTCTACCCAACTCATCTCACAGGGTTGTTGTTGTTGTGGGAAAAATTGAGGATGAAGGAGTATTACATATATGTTCTCTGCCTTGAGTTATTTATTAAAAAAGAAGGTAATTTACTTACTGTTTTGTTTCTTCAATAGTATTCCTGGTTTTTCTTTGAAATTTTGATCAAATCAATGGCCCAGCACCTCCTGGAAAATGCTAAAGTAAAGGTAAATGATCTGCTATTTCAAGAGGTTATGATACTCATTTTTGACCTTTAAAAATGGATCTGTCTGTCTCTATCTCTAATCCCTGCTGCCATTTACTGGCTACAAAATAGTGGTAGTGCTGTCTAGGACAGTGGGAATTATATTCTACAGATAGCAAGTTGCAGAAAACTGCTGCAAATGGAAAGCTGTTTAATTACAATCATATCTATATATCTATTTTTTTATTGAAGTGTAATCTATAAATTGATTTTGGTTTATAATTGCAAATACTCTCTTGACAGTGTATTTATTTTCTATAATTTTTCATTACAAGAAGTGATGAGTACTACTACTCTCACTAAACTAGTTGAATAAATATTTTTGAGCAATATTTCTTATAACTTCATAGATATGTAGATAAAGGTGTTTCAGTATTTTTCAACAGCATGGAATTCTTGTAGCTGAAGTTTCAGAATTGAAAACTTTATACATAATGTTATGGATAAACAGGATAATTTTGCAGTGTTCCCATTTGTAAATTCTAATTTGTCTGTTTCTAGTTGCTAAGAAATCAGCGATTTTCAGCATCATTTCATCATGCTGTGGAAACTGTTGTCAATATGCTGATGCCCCACATTACTCAAAAATATAAGGATAACCCAGAAGCATCAAAGAATGCAAACTATAGTCTTGCTGTCTTCATAAAAGTAAGTATATTGTATGTATGTATGTCCTCATTAGTTCTTCCAAATGGCTGTGAATTGTTCAGATATATTGAGGGCATTTATTTATTGAAATAATTTCTATACTGCCTCAGTGTTGCAACATTAGACAGCTTACAAGAATCTCACAATGCCATTTTAAAATATAAATAATACATAGTAAAAATGATCAAAATGCTTCCCTGCTAAGCCTTCGAAGTATAATTAATTGATTGATTATATGCCATCAAGCCAGTATTGACTCTTAGTGATTACACATATATATTTTCTGCAGAATGATCTGTTCTAATCTGGTTTTACAATGCTACCACTGTAAATGGGTCCATCCCTCTTACTGCTGATTTTTGCAGTAACAGCCTCCTTTAGAGAGCTAAGTCTTCACATAATGTTTCCAAAGTAGCCCGTTTAATCTTTTATGCCTCGAGTGAAACTGGTCAATTTATATTTCAAGGGAGAACTGGACATTTGTGCCCTGAGTGAGAACTCTGGGTTGATTTGTTCAATGATGTATCTGTTTGTTTTCTTGGCTATCTGTGGTATCCTCAGAGAGTTCTTCTCCAACACCAAAGTTCAAAGGCATCAATACTCCCCTATTTCATGGTGTTTGAATATATTTTCCAGGGCTTTCATGGCTGCTCTACCAAGTGCTAGTCTGCAGCATATTTCTTGACTTCTTGTTCCTTTACTGTTGAAGGCTCATCCTAAAAGGCAAAAGTGATTCATTTCTTCAATATCTTCATTGTCAGTTCTAAGGTTGATTGTTCTACTTCTTGTCATTACTTTTGGTCTAATTTATATTTAGTCCCATTTCCCCCCCCCCCCAAACATGTCTTTGAATTTTAGTTCTAGAATTTGCAGATACTTTGCAGTTTTGACTATTAGAAAGTGTCATCAGCATAGTGCAGGTTATTGATGTTTCTTTGTCCAATATTAAAATTATGTTCATATTTTTCCAATCCAGCTTCCCTTAATCTATATTGCATATAGATTGAATAAATAAGAGGAGAGTCTGTTTCACTTATTGAATTTTTTTGCCAGCCCAGAGCCTGTCTGTTTTGCTATGTTCTATAAGTACTGTGGGTTCCTGACCTGTTTATAAGTTTCTCCTGATGTTCTGGGGTTTTGTTTTTCTGAGCACTTTCCACAACTTGATGTGATCAATACCAATGAAGGCTTTTCTATAATCAGCGAAACATTTTGCATGAATGTATACATTCTATTTTTAATAATATTAGTTATCACTGAGTGGCCTTGTACTGGTGATAAACTGAAGTCATTTGATAGAATTATTCAGAGAATATTTTGATTTAAAATCTAAAATGTATGTATTATGAAAAGGTCTAATATTTAGCTATTGTTTGCCCTTTAGACCAGCATTCCCCAACCTTTGCAGCTTGGCAGCCTGGCTGGGCAAGGGAGAGGAGAACTGGGTTGCAAGAGTGGCAGGCTGGCACGCAGCTCAAGTTACATGAGCGGTGGACCAGTGTGCAAGTGCGCACAGCTCGACTTGTGCAAGTTGAGCTGTGCATGTTTGTGCTTGTGAGTTCATGCCAGCTTGCCACTTGGGCAGGTTGAGCTGCACACACATGAGTGCGCCAGCCCACTGCTTCCACATCCTAGTTCTGAATAGGTCATTGCCTGATAGTGGGCCGCAGCCCCGGGGTTGAGAACTCCTGCTTTAGACTAATTTAACACATAACATGTCTTTTCCAAATACCAAAAAAATATAAAGAAATGTAACTACCAGTGACTGTTTTGTTTTGCTTTGCTTTGTAGCGATGTTTCACCTTTATGGACAGAGGATTTATATTCAAGCAAATTAACAACTATATTAGCTTCTTTGCTCCAGGAGATCCAAAGGTACTATACAACAAAAACAATTCTTGAATTGGGAAATAATGGTAGTATTTTCCTATTATGTTTAGGAAAATTTAGATATATGAACTTTCAGTGTAAATTCAAAGACTGTTGTTTTGTTCTTCTAAGAAGCCCATGCTAAAGAGATTGCAGTGATTCTGGTGTACAGTTAGTCCTCGACTTAACAACAGTTCATTTAATAACCATTTGAAGTTACAACAGCACTGAAAAAAGTGACTTATGACCATTTTTCACACTTATGACCATTGCAGCATCTCCATGGTCACATGATCAAAATTCAGATTCTTGGCAACTGATTCATATTTATGACGGTTGCAGTGTCCCAGGGTCATGCAATCACTTTTTCAGACCTATAACAATGAGGAAGCCAGATTCAATTAACAAGTTAGTGTTACTAACTTAACAACTGCAGTGATTCACTTAATAATTGTGGCAAGAAAGGTTGTAAAATGGGGCAAAACTCACTTAACAAATGTCTCACTTAGCAACAGAAATTTTGGAGCCAACTGTCATAACTTGAGAACTACATGTAATCTACCCCAAATCTTCTTAGTTATTGCAGCATGCAGTAACTGAACAGTAATTGAATTGAGCCTCTTATCTTCCATATAGGGGGGTTATATTAACATGCTGAGTTCACTTAGTTCAAGAGAATGTAATTAGATATCTAAGAACTTTTCAATAAACTTTAACAAATGAGCTTGGATAGGAATATCATCAATACAGTCATATGCAAATTTTTCCTATGTAATGTAGATCCAGAAAACTATTTTTTATCAAATTTAGAAACCGTCCTTCTCCCTCACAGGAGGACAGTGGGTGGTGTACAAATAAAATGTTAAAAACATAAAAACTGAATATAAAAATTTAAATTAGAGGCAAGGATAGTTAATTTCAACATTAAAAATTAATTAAAAAGTGGAGTAGGACTTCGGGGTGCTAACCAGCCTCATGGCTTTGTGCTCTTCTATGAGCCCGAAGCGAAATGGTGGAGCCAGGTCTTCAGAGATTGGGGGAATCCTGATTTAGATGACATATATAGATCAAAATGATTAGCTGCAGTGAGATTATTACAAGTCACCTTACTTTACCAGATTCATGAGAAGTCGCCCAGAGTGCAGGATTTCAGTTTATGTAAGGAAAAACTAATCAGGAAGAGGGAGACAACTCAACCATCCCAATCTAGGAGTTCCTTTCGGGCAGCAGTCCCCAACCTTTCTGGGTCTGCAGACCGGCAGCAATAGTGGCAGCAGGAGGGGGAGAGGGGATGGTTTTGCACACTTGCACGACCCAGTTTCTATTCAGGCCATAGTCCTTGGGGTTGAGGACCCCTGGTTTAGGGAGTATTTTTGGCATATTCATATCTATATCAGATTTAGTTAATTGGACTGTTAGGGGTTAAAATGTAATAAATGAGACTAAATTGTGGCATGCTAGTTCTGCAAAATTGCCTTGATCCTTTTTCTAATGCTAAGCTGATGAGGCGTTTTTTCGTTTTTTTATGTTAGAAGATAAATATTGTTGTATATTGCCATCCACTGGCAATATATAAAATGGCAAAATGTATTCATAACTTGATTTGAACTAGATTCAGAAATTATTAGAAGCTGCTGATAATATAACTGGTACACAATCTATGTAATTGCAGCAGAAATAGAAAATGAATCAAGAATGGGCAAATAATCCATAATTATTGTGTTTATATGCAAGTGTCTACATCCATAAAATTCTTTAAGATTATTATATACATATAACCATTGCTTTGCTAATATTTAGGATATTGACCCAATGATCTGAAGATTAATTTCCTTGCCTTTTTTGATTAACATGTTAATTCTAATAGATCATAACTTATAACTTCAACATATTTTTTAGGCTCTTTTTGAATTCAAATTTGAATTTCTCCGAGCAGTATGTAATCACGAACATTACATTCCTTTAAATCTTCCTATGCCATTTGGAACAGGAAGGATTCAGAGATATAGAGGTAAATTTATATTTGATACAGTTAAATTGATATTCCTAGAACAATAAACTTACCTTTAAAAAAATCTTCATATTTTAAGAAATATATATTGGAATTTTGTACTCTAATTTAAATAATAAATTCTTCCTGCTTCAGTTCTGTATATAATAAATGGTAAAGTAAAAATTCATAGGTAATTTAATATGTAATTCAGTTTCTTTGTTAGACATGAGGGGAGTGAACAACATGCTAGTTTTTGTCTATTTTTGCTTCTCTTTTTCTTTGAATTAGCTTTCTTTATAGTGGAGTCAAACGATATTCCTGGAGGTAGGTGTGAAGTGTGTTTCCCAATCATAAACTTTAATTTTAGAAATGATAGTAATGTGTACAGAAAGGCAAATGCAGGAATTTCGTGTTTGAATGATGCTAGAGTTTATAAAAAGAAACATTTAAAACATGACGTATCAGCCTTCACTGGAAACAAAATGAAAATGCATAAATATATCACAATAAACTGAAAAAAATAAAATGCAGGATGTTCTTTACTGTAGCATTTGCTAGAGAACCTGGAAATCAGGGATAACACAGGGTGTGCTCAAAAAAGTCAACACGACAGCCACAATGGTGTAATTGAAGTTACACTCATTTTTTACAGGTTTCACACATGCACTCATATCCCGTGGACTCCACAGTTAGTAGTACAGTAGTTGTACTTTTTTTATTTCATCTGGTTCTGATAGAGCTGGTTATGGAGAAGTGCACAAATAATTCTTTCTGATCCAATGTGCTTCAAGCCTGTGTATCTTAACAGTTTCTTGTGCTGCATTGGGAAATAGCCTTAAATTATTTGCTTATTTATTTCCACTTTGGCACCACCTGATTCCAGACCAGTTCTGAAGAGACATTCAAACTTCAGCTATTTGTAAGAAAATATATCTTTGGACACCTAGCTTTTGGGTATTCTTATATTCCTGGTTTATAATATATGCAAATGGCACACAATGCCAAGTTGAGGAAAGGGCCTCCGAGCCACAACTATCACCTGCTGTTTGAGCAGGAGCCCCATGTTCAGGAGAACATCTCCAGATTAATCTCTGGGTCTGTCTAGTGTAGTGCAACCCCATTCAGGACCAAAAATGATAAACTCCCAGATGCAGTGGCTCCCCTACCCATCCACAGACAATCCTTCTTACGAAGATTCACTTACAGACATTTAATCTTACCAGGGTTCATATGAAGCTTGTTATTTATCCAGCTTTCTGTTTTTCTAAAATTATGTCATTTTTTAAATGGGTTGTGTGCATATGTGTCTAAGTGTCTGTGTTTGTATGCATTGATGAATTTATTATGATGATTTTTCAGTCTTCTTTTATACCCATTCAGCCTTTCTGGATTCATCTAAGAGGAAGACCAGCATAGAAATAAAATAAAACTGTGTGATGCTTGATTTCAGATCTTCAGCTAGACTACTCCTTATCGGATGACTTCTGCAAGCATCACTTTTTGGTGGGACTGCTTCTAAGAGAGGTGGGAAATGCACTGCAGGAATTCAGAGAGATACGACAAATTGCAATTGGAGTTTTGAAGAATCTAATGATAAAACATTCTTTTGATGACAGATACGCTTTAAAGGTAAGCAGATTGCCAGAATGCTTACTATGTAAAGTTAATTATTAATATAGTTATGTACAGAATATTCTAATTACACTGAGAATTCAGAGAAATTCCAGGGCTTCACATACTGTTGTGCTCTAATGGTAAAGATGTTCTAGGCACTGTTGGCTTCTCCGCTCACTGCATAAACAGAAGTAGATCTGCACTGCTGTGATTTAAACATTGTATTTAGTAGGAGGCTTACACCGTGTCCAAACCCCTTCTTGTGCCCTTATTTAATTTTCCCTCTGGAAATGACTATTAAAAAATATCTTTTGCCTGATATCAGTTCTTGCAGGACTAAATTTGCTGTGTTTTCCATTTGAAATAGAATCCCAGCTCTTAAAAATTAATTTTCCAAACTAATAAATGTTATGCTATTCAAAACCTTGAAATATTTTCAGTCTTCTTGTGGAGATCTTTCTAAACCTGTAACATCTTCATTTATTTCCAGTATTGATAAACTGATACCATACTGTGAAGGGGAAAAAACTGATTGGTTTTAACATTCTACTGTATTGCCATCTGAAGGGCAAGACACAACAATAAAAGAGTAGCCCTATACATTTACAGAGGCAGGGCTTTTTTTGGTCATAGAACACCCAGAACAGAGTTCCGGCACCTTTTTTGGATGGAACCTTGTAGGGTAGGCAAGGCGGGTTGTATAACGTGTGTGAGTTCCGGCACCTTTTTTTTTTTTTTTTTTTACAAAAAAAGCATTGTACAGAGGTATATAAATATCTGAAAAGTAATCAAAGCATCATACATTTCTGGAATTTTCATTTAAAACTGAATCATTTATTTTAGATAGTAGATTATCAGACCACATTTACAAAACTAGCAAATTGGCCCTAATATTTCAGGATTTAGAGAATACTGATTTATTCTATAGAACATTGGTGAAAATTATTCAGTTCATTTATAATTTGTTGATTTGTTTTCTTTAATATGCATACATATATTTATGATTTTTATTTGACAGTAGAAATTTGGAAAGAGGGAATAATATAATATTGATATATTATTGTTTTCCTCTGTCATTGTTTATTTTGTTGGGCTTTTTTATACTTTTGTTCTGTTTGCACTCCTTTCCTTTTCTTCCTTTTTGTTACTTTTATTAAGTAAGCTTCCTAGAGTAGTCCCAAACAGTGAGATAGGCAACAAATAAATTTAATAAGTAAGTAAATAATAAAATGACATTATTCATGAAATTTCAGCTTTTATGGATTCTCATATTATAGAAGAATTTATTATGAACAGACAATATAATATTTATTTACAGAGTAACCCAATAATTGAGTAAATTTTAATTTGTGAATTGCTCTAGAACAGTGGTTCTCAACGTTTCTGTGATGGCGACCCCTGTCACACAAATGTTCTGCGCATGCGCGGCCCGCCCCCATGCGCAGCGCGCGTGCACGCACCCCCATGTGCGGCGCGCATGCGCGGCCCTGCCCCCTGGGGGGAGAAAATGGCGGATCGCCTTCTTTGGCGACCCCCGAAAAATGGTCGATCGACCCCAAATGGGGTCACGACCCATAGGCTGAGAACCGCTGCTCTAGAAAAATACTAAAAACAATTTTATCTATATTCTTTAAACTTAAATTTGGATAGGATTATTCTACTGCTTTTCCTCAAGCCAGTGAATAATTAGCAACTCTTTTTCCCACATCTGGAAAATGCTATCAATCAGCACTCCAAGTTACTTGAACTTCACAGATGTTAGGAATTGGAAATATGTTGACCTCTTAAAACATTTAATCAGATTGGCTACTGGTATCAAGGAATATATAGAGAGATAAAACATCCATGAATCTAATTTAAAATCCTTCTCTGGTAATTGTGCAGTAATGTAGACTTTCAATGTTAAATGTCAAACCCCTGATGGTTATAACTAAATGAACAACTTAAAACTAGAAGACATCTGATTAAATTTGTGGACATTTACGTAATGTATTTTTATTTTGGTTTAATAATGAACTTAAATATTCTTTTACAGAGTCATCAAGCAAGGATAGCGACCTTGTATCTGCCAATATTTGGTCTACTGATAGAAAACGTTCATCGAATTGATGTCAAGGATATTTCACCCTTCCCTGTCAATGCTCCTAGCAGTGTAAGCATATTTTTTTATAAAAGTGTCATAAATCTCAGTGTATAAATATCTCTTTAATATAAAAATTATACATATCAAAGGATGAAAAAATATTTTGCATCTTTTTAACAGAATGCAAAGGATGAATCACTTAATTTACCAACTGCAAATCCATTGATGACTCCACAAAAATCTGTGAATGCTCTTGACAGCAGCCTCCAGAAAGATTTGTTTGGTGCTATATCAGGCATTGGTAACCATATACAGAATTTAGTGATTTGCAACATACATGCTTATGAGAAATAAAATCAATATTTATAATGAATGAAGTTGGGATGTGACATCTTAAGTTCTCATATTGCTGTAAAGCTTTTGACTAGGGCCACATTTGGCTCTTTACAGGACTAAAATGGGACATACAACTATTTCATTTCAAGTCCTAAAATAAATATGAAGTAATAATTTCCGTTACTGAAAATGGAGCCATGTCATTATGAGGTTCTATTTCTCCCATTGATAATCCCAGTGTTATTCATTTTTATCCTTAGTATTAAATACAACCCTGATACTCACCTCATCTCCATTTCAACATACATAAACATAGGCATAGGGCAACCTTTTATCCCTGAGTTGGTGCATGATTGAGGGAAATGTTAAGTCAAGTAAATCTTGTGAGATGAGGTAAAAGTAAATTAAGCCTTCCAATAAAAGTGGGTATTGCCAGACTGGATACAGGAGATGGTAGAAAATACATCAGAGGGATAAAATTTGTTTTTGGGCTTTCTGTTTGTCTAGAATATTTTTCTTTATCAGTTGAGACTATAACACATCCCTTTTGTGTATATTTCATTATTCAGCATCCCCATATACTTGTTCCACTCCTAATGTTAATTATGTGAGGAATGCAGATTCTAGAGGCTCTCTTATAAGTACAGATTCTGGAAATAGTCTCCCAGAAAAACATGGTGAAAAGAACAATTCACTAGACAAGGTATGAACTTTTAATGTATTTGTATGTATTAATAAAATATACAGCATCTTCTTATTCTATTACAAATGTCAGGACAGTCAGCCTTTCATACAGACAAGGATTTGTCACTGAATTAGGGAGCCAGGTGGGATGGCTGAGCTGCCCTGTACATTGGTTATGATGAATTCTGACTGATAGGTCTGTTGTTAACTCAGCTGCTGTTTCTATGTGTGTTGGGTTTTCCCCTGTTTTTTACATTTTCTTTTAACCTTGTTAGATGTCCAAAGTCACTCTGTGAGTGAGATGGGCAGAATCTAAATTTAATAAATAAAGTCATCGTTGAGCTGGGGTGGCCATTTAGATTGAAATAATTAAATAAATAAATTGTTTCTATCAAAGAGATAGGCTGTTTCATTTCTGTCATAAATAAGATGCTGTGTATGCTACAGTTACACAGTCTTACACAAATTTAAGTAATTTTTCAATGGGAAAAATATCACATTTACAATATATTGCAGCCAATCTCTTTAGTTTGTGCGTGTGGGATATTTATGTCTTAATTCTAAAAACCTTGCAAGAGGAACAATATGTTTAAAAAGTGTCAGCATAGTATTTTACCTTTTAAATAAAACATTTATTAAGTCTTCAGTGGCACAAATCCAGTAATTAAATATTACAGATTGATTGCCTAAGAATAATTTGGTTGATATAATACAATATACATTTATCCTTTAATTGGCATTTTACTTTTAGCATTAGGACTTAATTCTTGTACGCTAAGAAAACAATGGTTTAATCAATTTTCTCCTTGACCTGCCTTGTGGCAGAGGGAAAAACTGCTCAGGAGGCATTCTTCATCTGCAGTGTATAAAAGTGGAATAGAAGAGCGCAATTTATCATCCAAGAAAAAACGGGTCACAGTGGATTTTTCAGTGCTGACAACTCTGCCCTTACCAGAGAGAAATTGTCATGCAACTCTTCCATTACAAGTAGAATTTATTTTTTTGTGCCTGTTTGGATGGTTGGTTGTTTGACTGTTAAGAGTGCAGTGAGTTCTGACAATTTTGCTAAACCGCTGAAGCAGATTTTTAAAGGAGAAAATAGCTCAAATAATCATTAGACAACACCATATGTATATGGAAATGGAAATAAAACAAAATAATATAGGGAAATGGAAATTAAACAAAATCATATTTTTAAAATATCTTTTTAAGACTGCTTCTAGGAAATGGTAAAATTGTCATTAAAACTATTCCCTTCTTGCTAATGGATGAATTCTAATGTGAAACAATTGACTGTAGTATTAAGATTTTCAAATTTTTAAAATGTTTTTTACTTAGTACATTTTCAGAGTGGTAGTTAGCTTTACTAATTGACCTTATAGCCTCTTTGATGTTGATATGTTTTTTTTTACTTACCTGTTAAGTTAAATTTCTCTAGTTGGCGCAAGATAAAGGACAGAGATTTCTTCCAGCACCAAATATTGTAGGAAGCTATCACAGCAAAGAGGAATGAAACTGTGTGGTTAGCTCAGAAGCATAATTTCATCCTCGAGATAAAAAGAAAAAAATAATGTATTTGTTTAAACATAATGAGAATTTTCCCCAATCCACTGGACATTCTGGACAGCATACAATATCAACAAAAATAATAAGTATATCGGAACAATGAAAGAGTAAAAACAATAATCATAAAGACAAAGATAATCCCCAAATAAATCCAAATTCATGAAGGAAAACAAATGAAGGATTGAAAAACTTTGTTCTAAATATATTAATTGAAAAGTATATATTCTTGAGCTGAATTTTGTCAAACTGTCTTTATCTTGCACGATGCAAGATTTTACACTGTGTTATGAACATCTCTGAGTTACCTACTGAAGTAAATCTTACTTCTTACAATGTTTGTGAATAATGATGATGGATTCTTTCTGTTCATCATGTTTTGCGGTGCTTTGTTTATAATGTCTAATTCCATCCTGCACTGACTGGTGTTTTGTATGTATATTCTTCTGGTTTTGCAACTGAAATATGCAATTTAAAATTAACAGCTCATCATAGTTTATCTCACACATGAACTACATAAACACTGAGTTATAGCTCTATCTATAGATTACGGGTAGGGAATTGTTAGACTTTGGATCAAATTGGCACTCATCCTCTTTAGATACATCAGTCCCTCCTTGCATGCCTTGATTCTTTGAGATAGAGAAAAATGCTAAAAGACAAGAGCAGATACACAGAAAAAGAGGTGTGGCAAAGGTGTAGAGAAAAAGAAATAGAGGGAATTAAAAATGTTTTCTGGAAAGGAGCCAGGCTGTTTCTCAGCTGTACAGGATTGTGGAGAAAGAAAAATTGCTTTAACAAATTAATAAAATAAATAAAAAGGTAATATTACAAATCTGAAATTTTATATGAAAGATCCAAAGACTGGATGATAGATGGATGGTTCCCAGCCTTGCAAATATAGGAAAATGACCCAGAAAAGCTTGCTCATATTATTAAATGAAATCACATATTTATATCATATTTAAAGAAGTTTGATGTAGGAAACATGTAATAAAACATAAACATCTAATAAAATAAAATTCAGTTTTGTCCAGTTTTTTGGTATACTGAATTTTGTAATCATCTGTACTGTTCTCATGAATGTTAGAATACAATTGTGTCTTCTTTTTGAGAAATTGGGATGCTTGCATTTATGTTTTTATGTTAATACTTAAATGCCTTGTTTTTCAGAACCAGCAGGCTTGCATTTCAGGAAGTTCAGTTGTTCGTTGTGATAAACTTGATCAAGCTGAGATAAGGAGTTTACTGATGTGCTTCCTTCATGTTTTAAAAAGCATGACAGATGGTAAAGGAAACTTATATTGTTCATAGTACATTTGGAATAGCCTTCTGGATAATTGTGCATTAGCTGTTTGGGACAAGAAAGGATCCCCTCCCATATAACTCTGCATACACTCCGCTTTAAGTTTCTCATCTCAACACACACAAACTCAAACGTGTTCCTGTGATACTTATTTCTCTGGTACTTTTTCAACTTCATTTTTGGTACCAGTTACTTCCCGATCAATTGCAGTGCAGAATTTGAAGATTTGGAGTGACTTAATTCCTCAGCACCAAAATATCTAGATATTAGAATATCTAGATTCTAATATTAGTAGAGCATCTACTATGTGTCTGAAAGTATGGCTCAAGTCTGTTCATTTAGGATAGCAGCAGTTTGCATCAGTTTGCTCTCCATTATTCTATTTGAGTTCTCAGTGTTGCTGAGGGTAAGCAGATTCAAGGATATCCATGGGACATCCAGACTATAGTCCCCAGGGTAATTTAATTTAAATTATTCTCAGGATCAAAATTAACAATTCTGTCACTATTATAACTAAGTTTCATACAGTTCCCAACACTACTTATAAAATCATTAATTCATGGATATCCCCTCTATAGTACTTTGAATAATAAATGCTTTAGACTTGATGATGACAATAATATGAAGTTAAATAAATCAGTTTCTGAGTATGGGTGATCTTGGTCAATCAGTAATAAATTCTGCTCTGTCTTCAGTAGTGTGGCAACTCAATTTGTTTCTGGAAAAGGGTTTGAATTTGGTTCTTAACTATTTATTAAAAGTATCTGTATTGTACATACATACTCATAATTGATTAGTAAGTATTTTTAAAGGAGGATTCACGTTATGTAGCAGAGTTATAGCTTCTTTTTAGTTCCTTAAATCTAAAGATAATTGCTCTAATTACAGTTTTTTTTCTTGTACTTTATAGATGCTCTGTTTACATATTGGAACAAGGCCTCAACATCAGAACTTATGGATTTTTTTACTCTTACGGAGTAAGTTTAAATATACTGTATAGTTACCCTATTAGCAGCACAATATAAATCTTAAATGTAAAATTCAAGATAAATATTGTATTTCTTTTTTCCGTTAATTTGTGTCCGATTCTTGAAGACTGCCTGGACAAGTCTCTGCAGTTTTCTTGGCAAGATTTTTTCAGAAGTGGTTTACCATTACCTCCTTCCTAGGGCTGAGAGAGAGTGTCTGGCCCAAGGTTACCCAGATAGTTTTGTGCCTAAGATGGGATTAGAACTCAGTCTCTGGTTTCTAGCCTGATACCTTAACTACCATACCAGAGTGGCTCTCTAAATATTGTATATGATGTTGTAGTATCATAAACATTTCAGTTATAAAAGTACCTACATGATAAGGTAATCTCAAATTCAAGTTCATCTATTCCTTATCTTGTCTCTAACATTAGCACAGTTTGTGGATAGTTAACCAGGACTAGATTAACTAAATCAGGATGATTTCTTCTTTGCTCTCTACTCGGTGTTATTTCCATTCTGACCTTACATTTTGGTTTTTCCATTATGCTTCCATGATCAGTCTCCTTTAGCCTATATCCTTCTGAAATTCAGTATGAAATTCATTTTGCTGATCCCCTTTTATTAACTTCATTCAGGTCAACACCTCTTTTTATTGTACTTTTATGTAGCTATAAAGTATCCTGAACATTTTATTGAAAGGCAGCTTATAATATTAATATTTCAATTAATAATCACTGACTTTATTATAATTCCAGTAGGGTCTACAGGAAATCTTGCAAGATAAAAAATCTTAATTCAGAAATCTAAAATAGTGACTTCATCCATTCAGCCATCCCTAAAGAATAACAATAATAAGGGAAGCTCTGATGAAGACCAAATGAAATCTGTCTCATTTTTTGAACCTGATTTCTTCCATCAGCCCAGAAATAAAGCATTCTTATTACAGTATATGGCTAGCATTTAATATTTGAAGATAACATCTATAATAATTCTTACTGTTTTCTTTGCAGAGTATGCTTGCATCAATTTCAGTACATGGGGAAGCGATACATTGCTAGGTAATGTGTATAAGTTAAGTGTGTTATTTTATTGCAACAGAATGCTTTAAAATCTTGATGATTGACTAACATCCATTTATCATTGGGGAAAATGCATACCAAGTAAGAGGTAAGTAATTAGACTTAGTTATCTGTGACTCCTGAATGTATTTCTGTTTCACGTTGACATTTTTTGATGACATAGAATTCTGTGTTAATTATTGTAGCTGTAGAGATTACAGAATATTTGGCTAAGGAAAGTAGCATATTTTAATACAGCATTTGATACCTGAATTGTTCATTCTGCTTTATGTATTTTCTTAGTACTGTAGGAAGTCTGAGAGAATCATCATATATGTCTCCCATTCCTGACCACGGTTAAGGCTGATTGTGCTTAATTAAGTTTACTTAATTAAGTAATTAAATAAAATAGTAGAACATTTTAATGTTGAAAAAGTAGCCTTCTCAGATAATTTGGAATGAACCTGTTACTTGCAGACACATCAAAAGTTGCCCAAAACAGTTGGATTGAACAACAGCTTCTTGAGCAGGGGGCACACCAGCCTTCTTCAGAAGTAATGGAAATGCCTCCTTACTCAATGGAGCCTGGATTTTCTCTCATATCCAATCTCCTACCATCTCATTGGTAGTGATCCAACTGGGAACTGACGGAACTGACAGTGACACTGCAGAGGGCCCACTCCATTTTCTAAGGACTTAGTTTGGATATACTGAATACAAACATGCATTGTTTTCTTCCTTTTTTCGTTTCTTGTGCTCAAATACATTTAAAACAATCCTATCTGAATTTTTGCTGATTTTTTTTTCTTTACACAAATGTCAGTTTCTTGCAAGTGTGAGGAAGAATAAAGATGCAAGAATTTACTGTTTTCTGAAGTTAATTATTATTTAAAAATAGGCACTGGGTTTACTAAATACTGGGTCCCTTTCAATTATGTTTGTCTGCTTCATAAGCCTGTTTTTATGAAATTGCAGAAATGTCAAATTCTCAGTATCACTTCAGATTGCAGGTGTAGACCATCCAAGAAATATGTGTGCAGCATGTTTAAGTTACCCATCATCTACACTCTAGTATTGTGAGCCATTTTGAATATTGAGATAGGTAGCATATAAATTTAATAATAAATAAATAATTTCTGGTTTCCAACACTAGAGCTTTCACCTGCAATCTTAAGTTGTAAATTCAAGATAACAGATTTGCATTCGGACTTCAGACTTCCTGATCATGAAAACTGGGTCTGTAAATGTTAGTGCTGATAAAGTTTGGGGTGAGGACACAGTGGATTCGAATCACTGCAATTATAGCATTATCATATTGTATATTAAAATATAATGATAATTTCTGTGAATTCTAGCTAATCTTTCCCTTGATTTGTTCTTCTATTACACAAAGGAAAAAAATAATTTATTTAATAACAGTAATTGCACAGCTATTGCACAGAAAATATCCAGACAGCATGTGATAATATTGAAATTAAAATTAAAAACATGCATGTTTCTGATTTTTGTGGGGTTGAAAGAAATTCACAAATAAATATTAACTCTACACACATTGAAATGCACCAAAGGAATGTATTAGCAAAGAAATTGCATGCAACATTTACACACCCTGTAGTTAGAATAACAGAGAAATGTGTAATTCTGGTATTGGTTTTCGTTTCTTGTCAGTCTGGTGGTGGTACACATTAGGAGGTTAGTCTGATTGCTAACTCCAATCATTTTCTTATTTCCTTCATTTGATTGCTGGCAAGTTTAACAAAACATATGGCTCTACTCCCTTCCTGCCTGGTAAGATATAGGTGTTTGCATTTTTCACGTAATTCTGCTTTAATTGCATGTGTGCTTATTAAAGACCTGTTGACTTTCCTTTAACTTCTTTTCACAAATGTGTATGACCCACAATATATTTTAACTTTTACATGTAAACAACTCCCTGCAATGCTTGCAAAATACTTATTTGTGCTAATCAGTGCAAAACAGCTCAGGGCTGACTGACAGTTAAGCCTTTTTGACTGAGTCTGATTTTAAAGACTACCGTGGCTGACTATATGAAGACCATCCAACATTTAAAAACTTAAAAAGACCATCCCACATTTCCAGTTAGGAATTAAATTGTATGGGCCACAGTCTCTATATAGTGTGGGCCATATATAATTGCTTTGGCTGGCTAGATTTGTTCACATGGACATTAACTCAAAACACAATAAGCTACTCTGAATTTTCATTCTCTAGTGGAATTTTTTGCTTGAGCTGCTTAACTAACTCTCTCCCTCTCATGCTGCAGTGCAACATGTTTAACTTTTGCTTCTGTCCAATTTCACTCATCTTGCAGGAACCAGGAGGGGTTGGGACCCATAGTTCATGATCGAAAATCTCAGACATTGCCTGTTTCCCGTAACAGAACAGGGATGATGCATGCCAGATTACAGCAGCTGAGCAGCCTGGATAACTCTCTCTCATTTAGCCACAGTAAGTTCCATGACATAACAGCTGAAATCTCATCTGGTACCACAACACCAGGGGCAGGTCAAAACCCACACCAGAGCATGTCATGGACTTTAGTTTTCTAGATCAAAGCAAAACATGAATCTGCTCACTGGACAGCAGTAACATCAAATGCAAACACAATGTTAAACATGGTTGACATACATACGAAAATACTCTTTACAGATGTGAAAATTATGTATTTACATTCTGTGGTGTTCACCTTGAAAGCTTTTTATTGTGTCCAATGCTGCTGGGAATTGTGTCAGTTTACAGTTTGTCCTCTTAAAATGGGGAAATGTGCTTAGTTGATTACGTGACCATGTTTTGACATAAAGTTCAAGAGAAACCTTTTGCAGTAGTTTGAAAATACTATGAAAATGTAAAGTCCATGATTTAGTTTGGATGTGAAGAAGCACACAGTAATTAAGTGACTTTTTCTGTGTTTTCAGTGTGAGAAAAATATCAAGTTTGCTTGGAATTTCTGTAGACAATGGTAAGAAAATGAGGTTACAGTCAGATTTTGTTGAAACGGCATGAAATAATCATCTCTAGAAATAATTCAATTTTATTAGTAAGAAGAGCATTCAATAGACAATTTTTAATAATAGAAAATATCAGGTTAAGAACAGGCAGCTTGCTGAAATAACATATGCATATATACACATAGTCATCCAAACTTACACACTCATATATTCCTGTCATATTCACTTTCGGGGTATACAGCACTGAGCAGAGCATTAACAACAGGAAGAAATAGTAAAGAAATTAAAACCCAGAGTTTAGAAAAAGAAAAGGAGACCTTATTAAAAGTGACTTATACCAAGACTATTTACTAGATTTTTCCATATCTATCTATCATTGTAAACTATCCTCGCTTTCACTATGACCCCATACTGCTTTTATTATTCAAACTTCTCATTAAAATTTATTAAAATTTAATTTTTAAAGTTTTTCTAAACCTAAAGTTTTAGTTTTAATTAAATCTTCTGACTAAAATAAAACATCAAATCAAGATCAGGCAACTTGCTGAAATAATGTATGTATATATACCCATAGACACATACAAATATAAATCATATATTTCTGTCACTATTCCCTCTTAGAGTGCACAGCATTGAGCAAAATATAGAAACAGGAAGAAATAGAAAATAAAAGAAATTAAAGGCCAGGATGTAGAAAAAGAAAATGAAACCTAGCTAAAAATGACATCCTTTGATAGATTTTTTTCATATCTATCTATTCTTACCCTTGGTTTCACTATGTCCATGTCCTGATTTTATTCTTCAAACTTTTTACTGAAATTGCTTTGAGGATTTCTATCAAAATCTACCTTTCTTAGTTTTCTTCTTCCTCTCCATCCATCCATACATTTCTTTTGCAATTTGATCATTATTTCTACATGACCAAATCATATGTATATACTCTTCGTAATGGTCCACATTATTTCTGAGTGGAATGATATATCATAGGGTAGACACTATAATAAATAAAGCACATTTGCTGGATCCCCAATCTTTTTTACTTTGTGGATTGGCGGGGGGGATGGTTCCATGCAAGCAACAGGCAAACGCACATGCACAGCTCCATTTGGGGGCGCATCCCCCACCACTTCAATAGCCCAGTTTCGAAAGTCTCAAAGTCCGGTAGTGGGCCATGGCCCGGGGGTTGGAAACCCCTGCATTAGATGACTCTGCTTTAAGCAAGGGACTTGGAGCATGCCTACTCTGTCAGTTCTGGGAGGATTAGCATAAACAATTGGAGGCAGGGGATTCCTCAAATAACTCAACACTATGCTAACCAGGGCTTTATAGGTGACACACTGCTCTTGAATTGCAGCCGGAGCATAACTGGGACCAGTACAGCTCATAGAGCAGAGGTATCACAATAATGTACTGTAGAACATCTCAAACTGACCACACCACTGCATTCTGGACCACTTGGGCACAACTGGCATACAAGATTGATCTGGGCAAAGACCTTCCTAGCCACAGCTGCCACCTACTCCTCACAGGAGCCATGCTTCTAAGACAGTGGTGGCGAACCTATGGCATGGGTGCCAGAGACGGCACTCAGAGCCCTCTCTGTGGGCACCCACGTTGTTGCCCCAGTCCTAGGCCTTTAGCTGGGTTTTATAAAACCTTTTCGCTTTAGGCTTCCGCCGCCATGTGCAAAAAAAAAAAAGGTTCAATCAGTCAATTTCAATTTCTCATGGGAAAAAAAAAGTTCTTGCAAAGTGGGAATTGATTGATTGAACTTTTTAGTCCTACCCAGTCTGCTGTTACCACTTAGCCATGTCCACCCAATTAGCCACACCCACCCAATAGGCCACATCCAGCCAATGGGCCACACCCACCGGGCACTCGACGATGCATAAGTGGGTTTGGGGTTGCAGTTTGGGCACTCAGTCTCTAAAAGGTTCTCCATCACTGATCTAAGAGGATTCCCTAAATTGCACAGAGAGTCAATGGGAATATTACCATCCCATTAAAAAAAAGATATATGGATCTCTATGGATGCAGGAGGCCTCAAAGCCTATAGCTATTTATTCCTGCCTTGGTTGAGATGCAGCCTCCTCATTCAGACCCTCACAACTTCCAAACATTGGAAATAAACTCAGTGGCTTCACTGAGTTGCAACAGAAGAGAATGTATGTTGCTCAGGTTTGAATTGTAGAGTCCTTGGTGCTTTCTGAGCTTGGTTATTTGCTTGTTGACATTTCATTACCCAACTAGTTAACATCATCATCAGTGCCAACAGTAATGACTATTCTAAAACATCTGCAAGTTCAGAGTTTATTTAATTTGCCTGAAACAGAGGTATGCAACTGAATGCATCAGAATATTGTTCTACCTGATGATTTCACTGAAAGTTTCATGTGGATGTTGAAAAGGAGGGCAAGACAGTTGAACCTTATGGTAACCTGCAGAGAGTATTGGAAAGCATTGGAAAGGACTTGGAGGTCTTCTAATCCAATCCCCTGCTCAAGCAGGAAACCCTATACCATTTCAGACAAATGGTTGTCCAATCTCTTCTTAAAAACCTATGGCTACATCTCTCCCTATTGTTACCAACACCAATTGGAACCAATCTCAAAAGAAGAAAACTATCAAAAACACAACTAGAAATGACATGGATCTCAACTACAGGTAGCTGAACTCATAGTCTTAAAACTCATCAGGCCAAAACCTGTCCCCAGTAACCAAATAAGACTCAGTCAGCTCCATAGGACTTTATGTGTGAGAAAATCCAAGCAACTTTATCCAACAGATGCCTGTAATAGTCCTCACAATATCTCTTATGTGTTCTCTGGTTTTTCTTTGGCCAGGAGGAATTAGGTCATTTTAAACAAGACCATCAGAGGGTTTTTTGCAGATGAAATGAGGATGGACGAATAATTATGTTTTGCTGCTTTTATTGCCACAAGATCAGCCTTAAGAAAGGCTTTTACTATGTTTAGTTGAGTTCACACTTCATTTTCCTGATTGGGGCATTCTAGGGATTTCTTATGCTGCTTTGTCATCCAGAATGTTTCTGAAAACTAGGAGGTACTCCAGGATACATATACACAGAGCTCTTATACATGTATTCTATTTGAAGGCCTTTATCATATTCTTATTCCAGGCAAAGACTAAGGCCTTAGGTGAATCATGCACCCGAATGCTCAGAAACAACCCAAAAGTTCCTCTGAAACCCAACTACATCCCTCAGGCACCTGGGATAGACTGATTGAATAGATCATTTCTCACAGTATTGGCATGCTGCTGGAGAGAACTTCAAGATCCATAGAGAGTAATCAGACCATGATAGGAAACTTATAGTAACATCCACTACTTTCAGATTGTTTGCCATCAACCTGAGACAAAAACAGGTCTTGTATGTGAGCCTGCTGTGAGTCAGATTTTTGGTAATTTGGACCAAGTTGAAATTCCCCTGTGCCTTACATCAAGCAGCTCAGGTAGAGAGCTGCTATATAGGAGGGAATCTGGTATGATCCTGGAGCCTAACTTCACAAACAGGATTTCATTTACAGTTAACTGGAGAGCAATGCTCCTGGATGCTACTACTCTCTGTCACATGACAGTTACCATACTACTGCCCCTACTTCATTTCTAACAAGGGCATTCTCCCTTTCATGCCCAACCAGGTATCACTGATACATGCCCTTTCATGAATGGTAAGGTTGTGGATGAGTGGAATTTTATTGTAGACCGACCATGCATTTAACAACAGCAGCCAGAAAGTGATAGCCCCTGAGGCTCTGATGACCCGACATTGGGCCAGAGGACAGGAGGCTGGAACACAGCATCTGTCCTAATCACCAAAGCTGAGAGAAGATTTTTGACATCTATTTGTTGTTTTTCACACACAAATACTGTATGCCATTTTCTTTTCATTCAACTGAACATTTTGTTTTACCATAGCCAATTCTAACATATAATAAAATCAGCAGAAGCATATTCTTAAACAGAGATATTTTAAAATTCTTTTTATATTGAGGGGTACTTGGGCTCTCAAAACTTGGTTGTTTTCTTCAAGGGTTTCATTACCCAAACTAGGTAACATTATCAGTTGTCTAGTTACCTAGTTTGGGTAAGCTTTGAAAGAAAACAACCACACTCAGAGAGCATCAAGGACTTCTCATTTCAACCCTGAACTACAAATATTCTCTTTTTATATTGTTATATTCTTTGGAACAGATGCTTTCTTCTCCACTGGAATGTATATGTCTTACAATTTCCTAATTTTGCTATCCTTAGTAAACACAAGACAACCCATGACCTATTCAGAGATACTTCCTTCCCTTCCCTAAATAGAAACAGAATGACCATGGGTAGGCAAAAACCCAGTGTACGCACGAGAGAGTCTAAGGCAACTTGCTGCGGGATAATTCAATCATTTCACCAGTTACTTTTATCATTGATGATCATATTTTCATTGAAATTATTATAACTCTTCTATTTCTGGATTAACTTTATTTTATTATTAATGGCCATGGTTCCACTGAAATTATTTAATTCTGTATTTGTTGAATTGTCCTGCGGCAAGTTGTCCCACAGTGACAACTTGGCTGCAGCAAGTTGTCCCATTCTGGAGGGAGAGACTTCTAACTCCCTGCTGGCTTCCTCACTGATTTTGTTTGTGGGAAGCTGCAAGGATATGTTGAAAGCCCACACAAGTTTGCAAATGCAATTGTTCTGAAGAGCCTTAAAATTTTAGTTCCACATGAGTAATGGGTTCTGGATTTTGGATGTGTTCATTAAATACCATTTGAAGTACCTTGCTTCAAAATTATTGCCTAATTTTCAACTAATTAAAGGTTACAGATAGAGAGGAGTCTTTTAGTTGTATACAGATATTAGCAAGATACACAATTCATCTGATTTTGTGCCATTATATGCAACTTGTTATTTTATTCACCTCATTTTCTTTGTCAAACATTTTCTTTTTCTTTGGTACATTAATTTTGTTCTAATCTGCTAACTTTCACTGCAAATTGTTGTGGTTCACAGTCATGCACAGGCATCTGTACAAACATATACATTCACATCCTACTATCATTGTAGACATCCTTAAACACTTAGTCATAGATATAAACCACTTAAGGGACATCATTGTTCAACTGTTTAGTAAGCAGTCCAATTATTCTTACACTTACATAATTACTGTTGTACGCTTGCTCTGATCATATTCGGCAATCAATTTTTAACACTTTTTGAACAAAATATTCTATAATTCAAATGTTATCCCTTTATCATTTGTCATAAATTTGTCATTTTAATGACAAATTAAATGATATTACAATAAACTTTCATTTATATATGTCTCAATGACCTAATGATCCACTTTTGTTATTACTAAACAGTGATGTGTCCCATATTCAAAGCTTTTCATTACACCATATACTTCAGTGATTATTTTCAATCTTTCATAAAAATCAACATATTATACCAGTGATGGCGAACCTTTTAGAGACCAAGTGCCCAAACTGCAACCCAAAACCCACTTATTTATCGCCAGGTGCCAGGTGGATGTGGCCCACTGGGTGGGCGTGGCTGTGGTGGTCATGGCAGATTGGGTGGGTGTAGCCAAGGTGGGCGTGATCACCTCGATGTTGCTCATGGGGAGGGACGCCTGTGGGAGCCAGGCAGGGTTGGGGGAGATCCAGAGGGTCTCTGGCAGGTGGGGCGGTGGGCAGGAGGCTCATCCTGCTGGGTGAGGTAAGGCGAGGCAGGGCAGGGGTGCCATTGTCCCAGGGCAAGGTGAGACCGGGGTGGCTGCTGCCTGACACCATCGGCCACTGCACACAGAGACCATGGAGCGCATGGGTGCTGGGATGCATCTGGCCATGTGGGACCTCAGCGAGTTAGTGGGCAGCTGGTTGAAAAGGGACGGTTGCCATGTCAGGGGCATGGAGCGTGTGCCCAGAGAGAGGGCTCTGAGTGCCACCGGTTCGCCACCACTGTATTATACACTTAGGTTTATATGTTATATTGTCGTGCTTTTTCTTTCAGTTTCAAAATATATAACTCATCTATATTTTTGTTTATTTATTTATTTCTTTTAAAATGTCTCCATAGATAAAATACAAAACAAAAAGAAAAAAAAACCTAACATCTGACACCAAGAGCAAAACACCATGTGTTCAAAAACAAAACAAAAGACCCCAAATATCAAATATATCTAACATTAAACATTAAAAAAATCCACCTCGTATATGTATGTGTATATGTATGTCTATATGTGTGTGTGTATATATATATATGTATATATATGTGTGTGTGTGTTTGTGTGTGTGTGTGTATGTATGTAAGTACATACGTACGTGTGTACAGAAACAGTCAAGAGGTAATCCCAAAGGTAAAACTAATCTTCAAATCCCTCTGTAACCATCTGTTATGTATTTAACACATAGAAAGTCCACAAATGGCTTCCACCTCTTGTAAACTTGTCTAATCCATTGTCTCTAATCAAAGCAGTTAATTTTGCCATCTCTGCTAATTGTCAATTTTAAAATCCATTCTTCAATATTCGCTGTCCTCTTTTCCTTCTAATGCTTACCATAAACAATCCTTTCAGCGGTCACCATGTTAAGAAACAGTGTCCCATACTGTTTTTATTGGTTTATCCATACTACCTAGAAAAAAAGGCTTCAGGTTTCATTAATATTTGTATTTGAAATTAATGTATTTATTTCGTTTCACATTTTATGTTCTTTACCCTCCTTTTTTCAACAATCCAAGCTGTAATTTTTCATATAGTATGGATATCATCAAACCATAGTTTTTGATGAACGAAAGTTTCACACAATACCTGTAATAATATCAAGTAGGAATAAACTTCATTGCTATCTGTTTCTTTGTACCTAAGCCTTTCTCTGTTCCTAAAAGGGAAAAATGCAGAGGGAGATAGCAAACAGGAGCAGTACCATATATTTTTTCTGGATGGATCCTATGGAAGCAACTCTATGACTAGGACAGAATCCAGAACCTTGTTGTGTCTGATTCTCTTTAAAAATGCCAAATATAATAACATGGCTCATAAAAAGGCTTACTTTTTGTGTCTGCCAACTTGGAGAATTGCATTTTCTCTTTTATTTTTATATGCATATGTTTATATTAATTGAATAAACTATGTTGTTAATCTGTGCTATATTTTACTTGTTTATTTCAGTATCTTAATAAAGTATTAGTATTCTGTGGCCATTAAGTTCAAGTGCAGTAATGAGTAAATAAATCTATGAATGAATTGATTTGGTCTATTGAATTTATAATATAGGAACTCATTTCATAAATTGCTTTGATTATATATAAGGCAATAACTTTAACTATGTAAAAAAAAAAAAAAACCAAGGTAATTCTTGATCATTAGATGTTTAGGCACGAAACCAGTATCTCCCTCAGGCCAGAATTGCTCAAACTCTGTTGCAGCTCAATTGCTAATATTTCCCAAGACAATAAAACAACTCTTCTTTCATTTTATCTTTAATATAATTAAATATATTTAAATATTTGAAGTAAAATTATTTATCTTCAGAGGCTTCTTAATAACACTAATAAATTTAATTTAATAAAATTTAAAAACTTTCTTCTAAAGGCGACTGTCTCTTGTTGTCTAAAAATTATGCTGTGAGCAGCAAAAAGATTTTTGTATATAAACAAATAAATATTGAATCTTCAACTCTTATCTACTCTTCATTTTCTAGTTAAATAAAAAAGAAAAGACAAGTCACAGATTTAGAAATATCCCTATGGGTCTATTTGAGTGTTGGTCATAATTTTTGAGAACATTTTCTGAAAGATATAAAACTCAAAGTAATCTAGAATTATTAATAGATATATTACTGTTTAGGGAACTATAAATACATTGTTCCCTTTAGTATTAAATTTCTCTGGAAAATATGGAAATAATGGTAAATGGATTATATTACATGCATTATCTTGTTAATTTTACTATCTATACTTCCAGCTCTATTATTCTGTAACATAAATACCACTTAATTGAAATAAAATTGTTCCAAATAAAAGCTACTTCAAATTTATGCAGGTTATGGCCATTCAGAAGCAGATGTTCTTCACCAGTCCTTACTTGAAGCCAATATTGCCACTGAAGTGGGTCTTACGATTCTGAATACTTTATCTTTGTTCACAGTGGCATTTAAGGTATGTTTTAGATATGTACAATTGTGTACTAATTTTTTCCCTACAAAAATTAAAAACAGTATTTTATAGATAGAAATATTTCTGCTCCAGAACTTTCTTTTACAATTGTGTTTAGGTTTCTTTGCTGGTATTCCTAAAAGTTCTGTTTCTGTATTATATCATGTAATATTTTAAAACCTGTTCTATCCCTTCTCTCGAAGATCTGATAAAAATCACACTGAAATTTTAGCAATTAATGTATTAATCAACGCTTCTATTTATTAATATAATTACTACTACTAACTGCTTTGAAAAATGTTGGCTACGTGCAGTGGCACATAGTAAGTCAAATTGCTATTCAGACAGACAAATCAAAACTAATACTGGGTACACAAAAGCTGATATACAGGTAGTCCTTGAATTACAACAATTTGACAACCATTTGAAGTAATGATAGCGATGAAAAAAGTTATTTACAACCCGCAATATTTACACCCCGCAATCCTTGCAATTATAACCGTTGCAGTATTCCTGTGGTCCTGTGATCATAATTTGGGTGCTTTACAATGTTCTCAATATCTTAAAATCATGTGATTGCCATTGGAAACCAGGGGGCTTCTCACAAACAAAGTCAATGATAGAAGACAAATTCACCTAACAACTTCAGCAAAAAGGTTGCAAAATTGGGCATGACTCATTTAACAACTGCATTGTTTAGCAACACAAGTTCTGCTCCAAATTTTGGTTGTAAGTCAAGGACAGTCTGTACACTCCTCTGGCTCTAGTCAAAAATAAAGTTTTTGAAAATATTACTTGATAATATATCAGTATTTTGTTAATCAGGATATTGCAAATTTGGCTTATGGTGGTAATTAAGAATTTATGAAATAGTTTTGTATGCAGCTCTTTGTGAAGATAATTGATTAGCAGATCTCTATATAGATGCTTTAATGTAAATAATTCCAATTTTTTAAAAATACACATATTCTTAATTTTAAGAATCAGTTGCTGAAGGATGATGGTCATAATCCTCTGATGAAAAAAGTATTTGATGTATACATTTGCTTTCTACAAAAGAATCAGTCAGAAACAGCTTTAAAAAATGTTTTCAATGCTTTGAGGACATTAATTTTTAAGGTAAGTAATTTGAATTTTATTTCCTTGATAATGTATATTATATTGCTGTATGATTTCACCTTTTATTTATTTCTCTAAATGTTAGGAATCAGTTAAATGTTTTTCCTCATATCATAGATCTACACGTTAAATCAAAAGATACTTCTGTTCCAGATGTCAAGGTCTGTCTTTTAGATGGCAGAATAACCAGACCCAGATTGTTGGGGGAAGTATGCAAATAATGTTTCTACCTTTTGAGCCGCCCAGAGACTGCTGCAAAGTTCTATGGGATGATATATAAGCCTAAATGCTAATTAATTTCTCTTCTGTCTAATGTTCCACATTATTTTTATTTTCTCAACTTTAGTAAATGTGGAAGTCCATTTAGAAATATAAAACATGTTATTTTGATTAAGATTTGATTTCATTCTAGTTTTATTAAATTGGTCTTAACAGAATAAATGTTTTTTTCTGCTCTACAGTTCCCTTCTACATTTTATGAAGGGCGAGCTGATATGTGTTCTTCACTATGCTGTGAAATTTTAAAGTGCTGCAATTCCAAACTAAGTTCAATTCGAACTGAAGCATCACAGCTCCTTTATTTCTTAATGAAGAATAATTTTGATTATACTAAAAAGAGATCATTTGTAAGGACACATTTACAGGTTAGTATACTGTGTTGTTTCACTTGTTTCATAAAGAAAAAGTAATAAACCTTTATCTTTAAATTTCTGAAGATTTTAAACTGAGTTTATCTTTACTAAAATACATGGAGATAATGCAAAAATCTATACATGAAAACAGACATACTTTCTATCACGTGTTACTCTGTTATCATATACAGCAAATATTGAAGAATAATCCTTAATCAAGCACTATGTTTTATATTTACATCATTCTTTGTAAAAATTTGGGGTAATTTTGATACTTAGTTTGCTAACTGACATTCAGTTTGCAGAATAGATTTTATGTGGTATAGCATAGGCTACCTTACTTGATGCTTTAGTGATCACGCAATTCCCTTTTCAAGAATGCAAAGATTTTTGGGAGAATGGAAGGGAAGCTTTGCATTTTGATATTTCATTGCAGGAAACCCAACTTTGATATTTGGCACACACCGTTTATGGTCAGATATATTCAGGGCAGGATTTTACTTAGCTTTACTTCATGTATATTTTTAATTTCTTGAAAATCATTTGGAAAATCAATTTATTTCATCCATTTTAAAATTCTGTCTTTAAATTGTAATTTCAGTAAGATTTGATATAACTTGATAATGTGACAATGATATTTGCAGAAATAAATGTTAAATAGCAGGAAAAAATAAATACCCTACTTTCTGGTATGAATATTTCTTTGAAAGCAATTGCTGTTGGCTGAAATTGTTTTAAAAGCAATATTTGTATGGAAAATTATGGTTGCTAATTTAAATTTTACTATATGCTTTCATGCTGAAGTTATAAGATGAATTACAAATTCTTGAATTTTGGATATTGATGAGTAACCAAAATTGTGCTTTTGCATCTTAATAGGTTATCATTTCTGTGAGTCAGCTGATTGCAGATGTTGCTGGAATTGGAGGAACCAGATTTCAGCAGTCCCTTTCCATTATTAATAACTGTGCAAACAGTGACAAATATATTAAGGTTTGTAAAATGTGGAGTGTAGAATTTGTCAATTGACATTACTCAGGTACTTGGAACTTGCAAACTACTTTTGGAAGTTTATTCCCCTTTATCCAGATGGTTACACTTCTTACTGGCTTGCTTTAATCTAAGCTTCTTGTATTTGAGGGGAAGCAACACACTAAGACTTCTAGAAATTTGTTTATATCAAGTACTATATATTGGTTTGAACAACAGCAGTACAGTCAGTTTTACTACATCCTGTGGACTCCAAAACTACTTTGCATATGGAAATTCAGTCTTACTGAGAGAAATTTACCATATTGACAAAGTTAATCTTTGACATTTGGAGCCTTAAATATCTCCAAACAGTGAGAAAATTCAAAAATAAATTTGTTCTTGTCAAGGTTCCGTTTCATCATTCTTTATATTTCACAGTCTCATCCCTTGAAGTCTGATGCTGAATATGGACTGTTGGCTGAAATTTCAGTGCTGTAACTCTGATAAAGATTTGTGAACCAGTTTATAACTTTACAACCCAGCATAATAGTAAATGAACTTACAACTCTGATTATTTACTGCAGGAGTCTCTATTGACTGTGAAATCCACAATGTTAGCTAAGAAGTCAAAGAGAGGTTTTACGTGAAATCCCTTAAATGTATTTAGAATATCTGCATGTTGAATTTCTAATACTGCAGGGTTCTGAATCATGCAAAGAGTTGTGTTCTTCAGAGTACAACTTAACATATGCAAGTTGAATAGAGTATGGAGTGGAACCAGCATTTTCACCCAGCTTCCCTCTGCTTTTCATCTATTTGCATTCAGGCAAATGCCTAAAGATGACTTCTATCTATATTGGATGTGTACATTGCAGTTTACTCATCTTTTGTGGCCCTTGTTTGTGCTCATATTATTTATCATATTATTTCAATTATAGCACACTACCTTTCCTTCTGATGTAAAAGATTTGACCAAACGCATCCGTACAGTCCTAATGGCTACTGCACAAATGAAAGAACATGAAAATGATCCAGAAATGCTAGTGGATCTTCAGTATAGTCTGGCCAAGTCTTACGCTAGTACGCCTGAGCTCAGGAAAACCTGGTTGGATAGCATGGCAAAAATTCATGTTAAAAATGGAGATTTTTCAGAGGTAAGCCAAAAAAAAGTATCTTAAAGTGATCTCATAGTTTGGTTTCATAATTTTTTAAAAGTTGAAGTAATTAAATCTTTTTTAAATAAGATTGTTAAAATGTGGGAAGCTTCATTTCAGTTTAAGAAGAAAGTTGCATTATCTATATACTTGCCTTTGAAGAACATAAAAGAAACTTTTATCTACGGAAATAGTGTTTTTTTCTGAAATACCTTCCTGAACAAATAAATAGCTTAGTGCTAAACATCATTTGCCTCTTCCGTTACTTGAACTTTACAATCCCGAATTTATCATTATTGTCCTTTCTTTTCATAATCTAGGCAGCAATGTGCTATGTTCATGTAGCAGCTTTGGTGGCTGAATACCTTCTACGGAAAGGTATGCATCATTGTTATTTTTGGGCAGTAAAATATTTTAAAATATATTAAAAATAATACAGAATGTTAGTTTATTATATTCATGGCAGCCTTTTCAAAAAACCTAGGAAATGTTATTTTTAAAATTCATAGTATCCATAGGCAATGAGTTGACTTCATAGTTCAGCACCCAGGTTATCATGTAGTCTAATAAATAAATCTGAAACACTTAAGGCTACATAGAAAAAAACAAAATAAAAATCAGTTCTTCCTGTAAAACACACTTTTCTATTTCAGGAGTTATATAAGATGCCCTTTGAAATGTGGCAATATTATTTTCCTATTTAGAATGATGGTAGAAAATATTGACTGCAAGTCATCACATAGCTAAATCACTCTACACAGCATCCTAAAGAATCTAGTGAGGATTAGTAGTTTTTGAGACATTGCCACATTTCCATATGTAAAAACCTAGGCTGTGTATTCCCTGAGAAGCCTATACAGATAGTCCTCAATTGAGCCCAACATTTATGTTGCTAAGTGAGAAATTTGTTAAGTGAGTTTTGCTTCATTTTAGAACTTTTTTTTGCTACATTTGTTAAGTGAATCACTGCAGTGGTTAAATTAATAACATGGTTGTTAAGTGAATCTGTTAGAGAATTTTAATTTCTCTGTTGGTGAAAAAATAAATCAGAAGCTCTCACAGTTGACTGCATTTAGCTGATTCAAATAACCTTTTTTATATTCATATCAAAATATTTGCAATACCATACATTCTTCTTTACAGCAACATAGCTTAATGAAGACTTCTTACAGAGAGATACAGAGACAAACCTGAGACTGAAAATTCAGCTCCTAACTCAATACCCTTTTGCACAGACTCAGTAGCACTTTCTTCATATTGGCTGACTGAGTTACCACATGACTCTTCCTGCTCATGAATATTCCAACAGAATCTGGTTTCTCCACTGACTTTGCTTGTCAGAAAGTTGCAAATGGGGATCACATGACTCCTGAACATTGCAACCGTCATAAATATGTTGTCAAGCATCCGAATGTAAATCAAGTGACCATGGGATGCTGCAACAGTCATAAGTGTAAAAAATGGTCATAAGTCACTATTTTCAATGCCATTGTAACTTTGAACGGTCACTAAATGACTGTTGTAAGTTGAGGACTACCTGTATATTAAAATATTAAAATAAGAAAATATAGGTCAAAGCAGATTAGACGGCAGTTGTGGCAAAGATAATGGAGAGGTGTAGATCATAAAAGCAAGAGAGGAGAAGACTGTTTTTTTTTTATTCTCCAAAATTTGATGCTTCTCTTTACTTAACTATAAAATTTGCAGGAAAATAACTGAAACTGAGGCATTATTTTCACAACTATTTTCCACTTGATGCAGCCATAATGCTTAAAGCCACTCCATGATATGTCAGAGACAATTCACACAGTTCTGGCTATGACAGTAAGATTATAATACCTGTATTTCTGGGTGAGAGTGAACCTTAATACTGCCCACCTGCCACCCACCTCCCAAATTGCCTATCATATAAAAGGACTTTCCATTGTTCAGTCAGTCTTGAAAGATCATGGACTGCTACTTAGCTAGTAAGTATCCTTGTAGAATCAGCTTGAGACTCAGACACCTTTCTGATAGGTCGGTCCTTTGCCCAAATTTCCTTGTTGCTGTTTTGGTTACCATGAATTAATTCCATGTTTCTGTTTTGTAGTCTTCAAGAATAGCAGTCAGCTGAACTGCTCGTTTTTTGGAAGAAAATATTACAAATAGTTTTAATATTCCCAATATCTGATAATACTGCTTTCTCAATATATCATGACACAATTATACAAAACTCACAACTGAACTATTTACCAATAGCTATCAGACGATTTTTATTCATCTGTGGGATTTAGATTTTCTCTCTCTAATTGTTTAAGATTAATTTATGCATTTTTCTTCATGTTTTTCCTATACATTTAGGAATGTTTAGACAAGGTTGTAGCAGCTTCAGAGTAATCACTCCAAATATAGATGAAGAGGCCTCAATGATGGAAGATGTGGGAATGCAAGGGGTTCACTTTAATGAAGTATGCAAACTTAGTTTATAGATACTTACAAGTTTTGGTTTTCTACATCTGAAATATCTGTTTTATTGACTAGTTCAAATAGAGTTGTCAAATAACATTACATTTTTAATTCATTTATTTATTACAGTTCCTAAGCTGTACATTTATTGCTAAAAACAATCATAAATCAGGGAACTTTTTTTTAGAAAAATGCTTTGAAAATTAAAAAGAGACTCTGGAAAAGTCAGTGAAATCCTTTAAAACTCACCTTTTTACAAACTATAAAACAAGCTTAAAATCCTTCACTACCAAATATAAGAAATAATGTATCATATTTCACAGTTGAGAGAATGAAACCACAAAGGAACCAAGCTCAGATTTGATGGTTTTCTATCATGTTAATTTACCTAGCTGATTTGACAAGGCTAATGCAACCTGTAAGAAATATGAAAATTTCACATTTCCATATTTTTAAAACTGCATATAGTTTCAAACATAATTTGCTATATTGTATTTAAAAATGTTTTAACTTAAAGCAGCTTCTGTTATATGATCTAGTAATAGTTTGTATGAATAAGTAAACATGCTACCTACATGAAAATAACAACAACATTGATTGCCATCAATTATTCTAGAAAAATATCTGGATTTGATCTTTTTGTAAAAAGATTTGATCTTTCTCCTTATTATTTTCAGATTATAACATTTTGCAGCATAGGGAATAATTGCTTTGCTTAACTGATAATTATTGCACATACTCTGCTGAGCCCATTTTTAACTCATGAACTTTATCTTATGATAATCGCATGAACTCTAGACCCTATTAAAGATATGTATGTGTTCTAGGAATACTGATATCAAGTTGATGATAAATCAACACGAAAGCTCACTATTAGGAATGTTATCAGTTAATTTAATAGGTAATAATTGTGATTCTGCTATTCTGTTTCTAAGGGAATGGAGGTAAATGGAAAATTCTTTTAATTTACATTAAAATTATAGCATTGAATGTTATGTTCTGCATTATATTGATCAAACAAAGATCAAACTGAGTTAAAAATATAAATCAAATACATTTTGAATGTTAATTGTCATTCCTGTTTGTTTCTTGAATATCGGAACAAAATTTTATTAGAATATTTGCTGTATATTGGTATTGCTTAAATATGAGATAGATAAATTCATTAATAATGTAAAAATTGCATCTATAATTTTATTTTTCCTTCATAAAGACTGCTAAATCTTAATTTCTATTAATGACAATTTGCTTGTCATCCTTTCTGTAACTAGGAAATATTGATGGAATTATTAGAACAATGTGCAGATGGTCTTTGGAAGGCTGAACGTTATGAACTGATTGCTGATATATTTAAACTTATAATTCCTGTTTATGAAAAACGAAGAGATTTTGAGGTATTAATTTAAATCTATAAATACTTCAAAGACTTGTTTTGATACTATTTAATGATGTAGTATATTCAACTATGTAAAAAAACAATGCCTAGTTCTGAGAACTAGCTGACCATGGGATCAGATTTGGTTATACAGGTAATCCTCGAGAAATGACAGGCCATTAAACAACTGTTCAAAACAATGAACTACACACCAACCTGTTTCAAGGTTATGCCAGACTTTGAAAGAATGTGGGGATGCTGCAGTGCCATCACCTGCATTGCTTAGGCAACAGGTTGGCTTCATAGTTGAGCACATAGTTTAGTAAATAAATCTGAAATACTTATGTCAACGAAGAAAAAACAAAACAAAAAACAGTTCTTTACTTTCTTAAAATACACTTTTCTATTTCAGAAGTTATCTCCGATGCCCTCTAAAATAGGCCAATATTATTTTTCTATTTAGAATGAGGATAGAAAACATGTACTGCAAGTTATCACACACAGTAGCTAAATCATGCTATACAACACCCTAAAAAAATCTACTGAGGATTGGGATCATCCCCTGCAGTGCTTAGCCCTGCTTCCCATGCCTCCTAGAAGCCGTCATCCTTTGCAGCACCCCCACAATTCTTACCGAAATGGCAGCTGCTTGCAGAACTTTCTCTGCTGTTCAGCTGTCCGCCCATTAGCTGTCCATGGGGACCTTGCAAAGCAAAGCTTCTCTGTGTCATAAAATATATGTGGGTATATGCCATTTTTTTGGTCATATTTATATAGTGCATATTGGAGGTGGTGACCCTTTGCTAACTCTGGGAGTTGAAGACCACACATCTTAAAATGCCCAAGATTGAGAAACAATGGACTAGACTTTTAAGTCCTAGCTGCACTCTACTTGTCCTCTGGTTGTTCCTTGAGGCAGTTCATTTAAACATTGTTTTGTCCTCAGACTCTAATGAGCAGAACTCCATTAGGGTTGTAACTTGGGGACTACTTGTACTTGAAGAGAAACACCAGGGCTGTACATTAGACTGGAAAGAGAAAAAAAAATCCTGAAAAAAGACAATAACAATGGCACTTACATATTGCTACCAATCTCCCCACCCTCCAAATATGTGCATAGGTAATCCTTAACTGATGACCACAGTTGAGCCCAAAATTTCCATTGCTAAGCAAGACAATTGTTACGTGAGTTTTGCCCCATTTTATGACCTTTCTTGCCACAATTGTTAAATGAATCACTGCAGTTGTTAAGTTAGTAATACAGTTGTTAAGTGAATCTGGCTTCTCTGCTTGTTAGAAGGTGATCACATGACCCCAGGAGACTGCAGTTGTCATAAATGCATGTTAGTTGCCAAGTATCCAAATTTTGGTTGTGTGCCTGTGGGGATGCCTTAATGGTGATAAGTGTGAAAAATAGTCATAAGTCACTTTTTCAGTGCCGTTGTAACTTCAGATGGTCATTAAACAAATGGTTGTTAAGTTGAGGACTACCTCAACTATCAAACTCATATTAAGAGGACTATTTTTTTCTATACATCTTTATAGACTTGAGGTGATTACAGTTAATTTATTCAGTTGCTATATAGTCCTGCCTAATTTAATGAAACTGGGAACATTGGATTTTTCAACAGACATCACTGCTAGTAATTTAAAAAGTTAATTTAACATGAAACCCTTTTTTGTTCTATTTTAAGAAAACCTGGTTTTGAATTTTTAAAACTTGAGTAGATAATACATTTTATTCTATTTCTCATAACCCAAATATATTCATGTCTTTATTTACAAAAATGTTTCCCATCTATTTTTAGAAGTTAGCTCATCTCTATGACACATTGCACCGGGCATATAGCAAAGTTACCGAAGTTATGCACACAGGAAAGAGATTGTTGGGAACGTATTTCAGAGTTGCCTTTTTCGGACAGGTGAGCACTCTCTGCCTTTGCCACAGTACCAACTAAACATCTGAAAGAATGCAATATACAGGTAGCTCTCACTTAGCAACCACAATTGAGACTGGCAACTATATCACTAAGCAGTCGCTAAATGAAACATGATATGATTGTGATGGACATCCGTCACTTCTCATTCAGTCGTTAAACAACTCACCCCAATTGTTAAGTGAGACAACACATGAGAGTGACTTGCAATTTTACTGCCACCTTCACCAGAGAGTCTGCTTGTTGGAAGCTGCTTGTGAATATCTGCCGATATTCTGCGACGGTTGTAAATTCCTGCTGATTGTAAAGTGCCCAAATGTTCACTATGTCACTGCAGGGCTGCTGCAATGATCATGAACATGGTTGTAAAGTTGTAAAGGACTGGTTGTAAAGTTACTTTTTCAGCACCATTGTAACTTTGAACGGTCACTAAACAGCAGGGCAGTTGTTAAGCAAAGTCTACCTGTATCCTAATAGCATGCTTTTAAAATCTGTTGTGTCTCTTTCTATGTGCATGTACTTTCAATTAATGTGTATAGAACTAACAATTATATTCTGGAAAGGATAATCTTTTCATCAGTAAACTTTATGCTTTTTTCTTTTTTCTTTATGATTACTTTCTTAAGGCAGCGGTAAGTTTTCTAATAATATCAATATAAAATTATTAAACATATTACTTGGTGTTCATATTACTTGGTGTTCTGATCTGGATAAGTTTTTTTTCTCTGTTTTTATGAAAATATATAATTTCACTTGGAAAACATGTCTCTGTACTTAGGCATACTCACAAATTTAGCGTGATATATATATTTTTCCTTTGCAACCAAATAAAGTAAATTGTGTATATAAATATATGTGCACATTGGAGAAAAATGTGTGTTGGTGATAGAAATTAAATTACGACAGGACTGAAACATATAACGCTCCATTTATTCTATTGTCTCTTATGACTATAGCAATACCAGTTTACAGACAGTGAAACAGATGTGGAGGTAATTACAAATATTGGTTTTTAAAATGAGCAGTGCAGTAAAAATTACTGCATACAAGCTTAATCTGGTGTGGATATTGTTGTCAATTTAGTCTGCATTTTAAACATTCTATGTTGTATTCCCTGCACCATTTCATTTTCAAATACAGATATTTATTTCTGTAATTTATAAAACAAAAGATCGGCTTTCTAGATGAAAACACCTGTTTCACCTTCCATGGAACCTATTCAAAATAAATAAATAAATCACATGTATGTGAACAATGATGATCTATAGCATTTCCAAAAAATAAGACAGAATTCAGTTAAATTAACCCTTGATTTAAAATTAACTTGGGTTGTACTGCATGACGTGATGAAACTTCAAAATAACGCAAACATTTTAAGCATGGGCTAATGCTTTGGTATGTGAAACAGGCATACGAACAATGTTTTGGAAAAAATGTATGTTCCTGAAAACATTAACCTTAACATCACATATAATTACAACATTCACTACATAGCGGTGTATATTCATTAATGCATTCTCACTGCTTTATATTCTTCAATATTTTTTCTCCTTCATCCTTGACATTAAAGACTGACTTTGCATTAAATATTGAATATTTATATGATCAGAATTTAACTATTCTGTGTAATTTTTTTCTAAAGGGATTCTTTGAAGATGAGGATGGAAAAGAATATATTTACAAAGAACCTAAGCTCACATCTCTTTCAGAAATTTCCCAGAGGCTACAAAAGCTCTACTCAGATAAATTTGGATCTGAAAATGTCAGGATGATCCAGGATTCTGACAAAGTAGGACTACATATTATTTTATTAAGAACTGAAGAAGCTGTAACAAAATCTAAATATAGTAAACCTAATAAATAAATTGAACCATATCTTCTGTTGCTATTGCTTAAATAAAATAAAATAAGACTTTGGTTCAATAATTGTAATAAAGCTAGGCTGAGCTTAGTAGTACTACTGAATACGTCAAAGTTTTTATGTCAATCTTCCCACAAAATAGTATGTTTTTAATTGTCATGAAAGTATTACATCAAGCCTTAAAATAATAACCAATTATATATTCATAACACCATTGTATTATCTACAATTTTTGAAGGTAAATCCTAAGGATTTGGACTCAAAATATGCTTATATTCAAGTTACACATGTAGTTCCATACTTTGAAGAAAAGGAATTGCAGGAGAGAAAAACGGAGTTTGAAAGAAATCACAATATCCGCCGATTTATGTTTGAGATGCCTTTTACTCAGCTGGGTAAAAGACGAGGTGGAGTGGAAGAGCAATGTAAACGACGCATCATTCTTACAGGTAGTGCAGAGAAAATGCAGCACTTGTTTCTCCTGTCACCCATCCGCCCCCAAACTGAACTTATTTTCTTCCCCTCAAATTTTACAGCAATCTCTGTCTTATTAAAGGTTTGATGTGATTATGTCTTACCAACTCTCAATTCTGTTTTGCAGGAAATTGGTATAGGTTTTTTTTTTCTACCAAGGATATGTAAGATTGAAACAATCATATTAACTATTCAGGCACTTTTATGAACTTATGAGTGTTGGAAACTAATACAATACATGAGATGCTGTAAACATTATTCTACTTTTATGCTGACTTTGAACTGTTTAACTGGGAATCCTGAAGGAAATTAGAGTCACATTCTTATAAATATGAATGTAGTTCATGTTTTATTAGGATCTTAGAGAGGCAGTGCAAACAGGGTGTAAGGATTGAGCTAATATGATGTGTTATTTAATAGCAACTACAATTAGTACCAATCCCCCAAGTCAAAAATCACCAGACAATGTTAGATTTTATATATGCTTTAAGATACCACTTTACAATTGCAAAAGTAGGTATCATTTTATGAAAATAGTATTTTATCATCCCAATACATTCACTAAAAGTTATGCTGGGATTGATGATAGCTCTGTAGTGAGAGCATTCTGTGATAAATACAGATTACTTCTATAATGTTCTAAGCCAAGACAGTGTTATTTTGAATTTTATAGTTCATATTTTCTCTCTCTGGAAGAGGCTACCTAGGTTTCTTAAAGTCTGATCCTTTAAATCAGGCATTAAAGCATCATTTGCAACAATTCTAGTGGAAAAGATTATTTTGTGTGTTTTCACATTTTTAAATTCCTTTTGATTTATGGTAATATGTCAGACATTCACATTATAAGCATGCTCGAGTCTCATCTTTTATTCATGTCCTGTCCTTTTAAACAAATGTAACCCTACAAAGAGCTGATTTTGCTACAGAACTTGGTTTTTATTGCCTCTCAATTGCCATAAGTTCAGTTATTAATATGTCAAGGCCAGCTTATATGCTGACTCATGACTATTCTTGCACCATGATTATTGATTGCTCAAGTAAGATTGGATAACTTTAGAGATGTTTCTTTCACAGCAAGAAACCAAAACATCCTGGTTTCTTAGATGACAATCTGTAAATTGCTCTCAATTTTTACTATACTTGAACTAGCTGATTAATATAAATCAATTAATGTAAAAAACACAATTCAAGAAATAAAAATGAAAAATTAGTGAAATGAACAACAGTAAAATCAAGAAAAAATAATTGATCAAGAAAAAGTATCATGAAGTACAAAGGATAAAGCATACAGGAAAAAAATACACGTTAGCAGCAGTAGAATCATTTTGTTTTAAAAAAGAAATGCATAGCATTGATAGAAGAAAGAAAAAAATAAAGCAATCTAACCTTTTAGGAAAAGTAGGATTATAATCTTCTCATGCTAGTCCTTTTGACTCAGAGTGCTGTACAATAGGTTCATCTTACAATATGCAGACTAACATGGAAGGAGACTTTTTTATTACTTTAGTCACAGCTATTATGACCTTAAAGGATATAATTACACCAAGAAATAATCTGGTATCCAGTATATAGCTGAAATATTATAGGGGATTACATGATCAAGGGCATTTATATGGGCATCTGTGTGATAGTATCATGATGTTTTTATAAGATCATTTTGACATCACCATAGCTTTTTAAATGCTTTTACCTGGAGTTTCATCATTTTGCAACTGGGATCTGAAATCTAGCAGCAGCACTTTTCATGGGAAAAAAGCTAAATAAGGAGTGGATTTTTTTAAAAAAGCATTACATCATTTCTTGATACTTAATTGCTCTTCAAGGATTTTCTGCAGAGGTGACACAAAAAGAAGCACTAATTTCCAATGTGATTTTTTTAGAATGTGCATTTTAGGCAAAATCTAAATATAAAAAGAATTACATTAACAGTTAAAAATAGTGTTTTGTTTTCAAAACTTTGTGACTGAAATTAACCACATACTTAATCATATTAATTATTTTTTGTCTCTAGTTATAAATTGTTTTCCATATGTAAAAAAGCGGATTCCCATAATGTATCAACAATACAAAGATTTAAATCCAATTGAAGTAGCCATTGATGAAATGAATAAAAAAAATGCAGAACTCCGGCAACTTTGTTCATCAACTGAAGTTGATATGATTAAACTTCAATTAAAGCTGCAGGGTAGTGTTAGTGTCCAGGTAAGTGCCATACATTTTTCATTCGGTATATTTCCTTTATTTTTTAACCACTAAACCATTTTCCTTCCTTTATTATTCAACATCTACTATCTATTATATTAAAATAATAACCTAAATAATCTAAATCTAATCTAAAAAAAGAGGAATGGATTTGACCTGGTCTACATTGAGTTACACTGTGTCTTACAATGAGACATCCTTTTTGTAAGTAGCCTTATTCAGATGGAACACTTCATCCTATTCTAAATCACACAAGAGTTGTATGAGGCATTGAACAGATTCCCAGCTATGGATTTTCCCCTTCTACTACTTGTGTCTGTGTGATTGGTAATGGGTAAACAGAATTTCTGTCTAGTTAGAAAAATGCTTCCAATTGTCAGTGACATTATTTATTTTTCCATAGAGTATAATATATATCGTAGGAGATTCAGGACATTCATCTAATATTATTACAAGAGGGAAAAAAAACTTAATTTAATGAACAGCAATTTTTGTTTTAGGTTAATGCTGGTCCATTAGCATATGCAAGAGCTTTCTTGGATGATACAAGCACCAAAAGATATCCAGACAATAAAGTCAAATCATTGAAGGAAATTTTCAGGTAAACACTCTGAAAATATATTTTTCTTGGAAATAAGATACTTGAATGCTTTTAACTTCATTTTGTTTTACTTCATTTTCATTTCAGACAATTTATTGAAACTTGTGGGCAGGCTCTAGAAGTAAATGAACGACTTATAAAAGAAGATCAGATAGAATATCAAGAAGAAATGAAAGCTAACTATAGAGAGATGGCAAAAGAACTCTCTGAAATTATGCATGAGCAAGTATGTACTGAACCTCATTCAAGATATTCTAGATTATCCTATGGTTAAGAAGCATATCTCCATGCCAGTTGTCAAAGTTTGCCTAATCTTAATTTTTGTTTGCTTGATTGTATGTGTTTATCTAGTGCAGATAAAAACATAAATTATATAGTTTAAAAAAGACACTTGAACAAGAGAGGTTGTGCCTTATTTTAGTTTTTCCCTTAAAGCTGACATAAAAATAAGTTTGGTAACTTTCTTTTTCTTTCACTTTTCTCAATACTGTCCTGCTAGGAAATAAACAATAGACACTAGGATGAACTATAGTAACATTTGCAGCATAAATACTCAGTAACAGTAGATTGCCATTAGTCACATTTCTGTTATCAGCTTCTTAATAAAATTAATCTTTTCTGCCAATACTATGTTTGTACAACATATAAGCACGTGTTCAGCAATAGCACACTGTATATGTTTGCTATTTCTTGACATGTTTAAATTAAACATACAAGGTAATTTAAAAAAACATCACGTTCCTACAATAGGCACAGAGTATCTTTGTAGCATGGATCAAATTGCCAACAGTCATGTTCAGCCCACCACTTTCTTCCCCAAGTCAAGGCAGAGAATTAATTTTTTTTATGATTAGGAGATATTTAGATATGAGAACAACTTTTTATTACTTTGCAATCTGATGATACCACTTTAAAAAATCTCTCTACTTTGTATCGTGGAGGACCATTTTCAAAGAGAGTTGGTGAAAATGTGTTATTCTTCTAAATGCCTGCAGACTTCTCCATATTAATCACTCCTGCACTGGAACTGTACTATATTAACAAATTTTAAGTATTTGTCTTGTACTGTAAAGCAATAGTTAATTGTAAGTCTAATTATTATGTGGGGAAGCATTAAAAGAAGGGAGTGTTTTATGTCTGAAAAATCTGCATATATTTGTTCATGAATGTGTGAATGGGATTCAGACAATCACATTGGAGGTTGGACCTGCTACAAGGAGGGTGGACCTGCCATTACTGCTATGCAACCCCTGTGTGCTTTTCTAAAAGCAATTTAAATCCTGCTATAATTGGAGCCACTCTTAATATATCTGATCCCCAGTGCATGATGCAGACACTGTGGGTGGTGGCTGGCTTGAATGCCAATAGTTTATGAAAATCTCTCAAGCTTTCAGGAGGGAATAGAGCAGAGGTGTCAAACTCGCAACGTCATGTGACATGTTGCGACATATCGCAACTTTTTTCCATTGCTGGCAATGGGATGCGTGCGGTTTCAGCATGACGCACCCAGCCCGCGGGCAGGCAGTTTGACACCCCTGGAATAGAGCAACCAATTTCTCATGAGATTTGCAAAATGGAAGATTTAAACCATTCAATTGTCTCTATGTAGTGCTCTTAGAGACTTCCAATTATGAAATAATAATCTTGTATTTTAAAAAAGTTGAGAATCAACATCTATTGATCTCTTATTGAAATATCTTACATTTTTATCTTATTATTTTAATGGGTTTACTCCTTTTTTGCAAAGTTTAAATATCTATTTTGCTTTCCTAAATACATATTAAAGAAATTAAACAAATTTTCTTTGAGAAAAGTGTTATCATATTCCGTAGAAACCTTAATGGGCATCTCTCTTTCTTCCTTTTCTTTTTCCCTGTGCTGCTTTGAAAATGTGATCAGCTGGGATGGTAATGTCTTTTAGTTTCTTTCTAGTTTTCTGTTGTCTTTTAGTTACATTTTATTTAACACAAGACAAATTATCCTTGTTTATATTACATATTCAATTTGTTTCTAATAAATGTAGTAATTATTCATTCTCTAGCCCTAGTTTACCGTACAGGTAGTGTAGGCAGTCTTCCCCAAGCAAATAACTTCAAGATACTGTTCTCTGCAACTCTTGACATCCCTAGCCAACAGGATATAGGACAACTCTGCATGGCCAGCTCAGCATAGCCAGCTCACCACCGCCAAGTTGCCTCTGCCAATTCACTGCCGCCTTTTCCGTCCCAGCCTACATGAGTCCTTGTTAAGCTCACAAGGAGAAACCCCTCTTCCAACAAGCAGGCTGGAACCACAGGAAAAAAACAATCCCCTTTTATTATTTACAGACCTGAGTAAAATATCCAAGGCAAACCAAAACACAGTTCACTGAAACTTGATTCCTTAACACAAATGGTTGCCTTCAGCAACCAGCACCTCCCACACCTTCCCTTTTATTATGCAGCCAAGGCATGGCTTCCTAATGCCTTCTCCTTTGCCTTTGGAGCTGCCCCATTGCATTCTTCTCTCCAACTCTCTTTGCCTGCTGGCATTTACATGCATTCTGGATATCTTCCAGCTGTGAGTCATCACTGTCCAACTCAGCCTCCCAGCACAGCTGTTTCTCAGCCTGAGCACAAGTAGAGGGGCCAGGCTCCTTGTCAGACTGTAAATCTTGGAGCTCCTCAGAGCCTTCCTCTGACTCTGATGTCCCTCTAGGCCCCTCCTCCTCCTCCTCTGATTCCCCAGACTCAGCTGCCGGGTTCACTGGCTGACGAGGAATCACAACACCGCCAAGTTGCTGCAGGACAACACATGGCTAACTCAGAGGGGCAACTCATCATAGGTGGCCAGAGGAAGAGCTGGGCAAACAAACAGGTGGGCGAGGCTTCCCATTTTCACATCTCTTCTGCCACCACCCCAACTTAGGACTGAAGAGATCAGGGACGGTGATGGTAGGTGGTGTGAAAATGAGACACCCCTGCTGCCACCACCTCCCGATCACCCGTCCTGCCTGCCGCCATCCCCAGTCTCTTCGACCCAAAGCTCGGCCACAGTGGCGCTGGTGGCCAGGGAGGTGAAAATAGGAAGCCGTTGCCGCTCTGCACTCTGCCCACCCTCTCGTTCACCCAGTTCTTCCTTCGGTTGCCTGCAACAAGTTATCCCCGCAGCAAGTTGGCATGTGGAGTTCTCCTGTGGAACTTGGCAGTGGTGTTTTGGCGGAGGCAGCTTGGCAATGGCGAGCTGGCAGCAGTGAGCTGTTCTTGCTGAGTTGTCCCTTTCCGTAGCCAGCATAATTACTGGTGATTGTGACTAGGAATGGTAAGAATTGCAGTCAGAGCTAACTGCAACGTACATGATTAGATAACAAAAGCAAAAATAAGTTCTGAAAAAGTTCATTTTGTGTGCTGACTCCTCCCCCCCCCACTGATTTTTATTTTCACTTTTGTTTAATCATACCTTGACATACTATGCAGATGTGAATAGTTAATATTAACTGTGATTGATATAAGCATATTTTTCAGTTATTCAAAAAAATTGAGCTGGCTTTGATATCAGAAATAAAATAGCTACAGTACCTTCGATCTTATTTGACTAATTTCTGTCTTTACAAATTGTCCTTAACCAATAAATCCAGTTTTGTTTTGTTATTTTGTAACTGAAAAATTATCAATCAGATAAGATTAATGTGCTTTATTTTTTTTTAAAAAAGTTATTTTCTTGGGGGGGGGGGGAATAGCAAACATGCCCAATACAGAAGTGGGCTTTATTTAATGTACTTCATTCTACAGAATTCATTATTGTCTTTCATTTCTATGACTGGCAATGAAAGACTTATATTGATCCATAACTATTTTGCCACTACAGAAGTCAGCCAACCCTCATTGCAATAATGTATATGGGATGTATAGTCCCTTTAAATAATTGGGGTGGTGTCATCAGGTAAATTATTTTGTCTTTTTCTAAAATTCATAGAGGGATAGATGATATGCTGTTCTCATTTTAAAAATTACATTTATGCAAGGGATATTCATAATTGGCTGATACCCTAACTTTTATTATTCTTTACAGTGTTCTCAGCCTGTGTGTTAAGACACCCTTTTTTCTTTTTAAGATTACTGCTGTGGAAGAAAAGGCCAATGCAATGTCCAACTCACTACACATTTTCAATGCCATTAGTGGGACAGCAACAAGCACAACAGTTCATGGGATACCCAGCTCTTCTTCAATTGCATAACTGTTTTATACATGAAAGTACCTTAACTTTGGAAAAAGAGGGTTTGGGGATAGCTTGCTAACTCAGGATAAAATCAAAAATTGTGAAAGAACTATGCAGATTCTAGCTATTATATCAGTCAGGTATAAGAAAATAAGACATCAAAAGTGCACATATTTTATACTATGCTTGCAATATTATATGTTCTGAGAAGTATTTAGGAAAACTGATCATATAAGGATTTCATGAAGTGAATGGCACAATGTAGGCAGATTTGGAACATGTGTGTAGACACAAACTTATGAGAGTGTTGCTGAAGTTATGCACATATGATTAAAGTATTAACCACTATGGACTAAATAAGCACTAAACAGAGGTATTAAATGTAAGTAGAAGTAGCTTTTTATAATGTTAACTAACAGTTGTGCTCTATTTTGTAATTTACTGGCATTTTGGAGAGCTTATAAGCTTAACATGAATCAAGCATTTGCTTCCAATCAAAGGTGATTACATGATATTATCTTAAATAATAAATATAAAAGTTTGTTAATACAGCTTATAAGGTCTATATAAATGTATTGCATTTTAAATATTTTTAATATTCATACTCACTTTCACCCTTTTACAATTGTGATGGATTCATGTTCATTCCAAGTTAATGCTCTATTTTCTTTTACATTTTATTTGTATATATATAAAGTGCAATATGAAGTTGTATACACTTTCTGTAACATTATGCACTGTTTAAAAAAAAACAACCTTATTTTGCCAAAGTGATGGAATATAAAAATGGTGATAACTACTGTGGAAATGGTGATGTAATTTAAGGCTTTTGCTATATTGCTTGAAGACATGAATAATTTTATACTGGAGAAAAGATAAAGGTTTTAATTTTATTTAACTGGAATCACTGTTCTGCTGTAATTAAACATTATGTATAACATCTATATTTTTTAAAAAAGTTAATTTATGTGCAATTTATTTGGATCTTTTTATTTTGCAAAATGTATCACTAAAATCAAGTATTACATTATTTTAATAAATGATATTTTCATATTCTTTTTTTGGACATATTTGGCTTAGGTTTTGTGCTGTTCTTAAGATTTGCAATAAATGATATTACTCATATGTGTAACTTGGAAATTCTGGTTTTTTTATATAGAGATATTTATAGAAATTATTACTGGTACAATAGCTAGATTTCTTGATGTTTTAGATACTTGTTTAGTTAAATTCTTTGATGTATGCGTTAGAAACTTAATGATTTCCTTCAGCTGAATTACATCTTAGAGTACTGAAGGAACTTGCTGAATATCTGATTGAACTTTATACATTTTGATCTTGCATAATGAATGAAATGCCAAATTCAAACAAAATCTTCAAAAATGGGACAAAGGAAGATCCAGCGAACTAGACCATTCAATCTGATATGGACCTAAGAATTTCTAAAGTAGATCATAAGATAATTGACCAACGTATATTTTCAAAATAATATAATAATTGCCAGAAAATACTAGAAGGAATCTCATCAGATTACTTAAATTCATTTTTGTGAAATACTTTTAACAGATTGTTTCAGCAAAATATTTGAAAAAGTACCCTATAATGTTTTGACTAGCAAGCTAGTTAAATGATGGTATGACAAGTAAGAATTAATTATCCCTTTAGGAATCATCAGAACTTTGTTTATGTACAACATGAGCAGACAATTAAGTTTCTTTTTTAAGATGTACTCAAAAAATAAAGCTCAGAAAATGTCATGGGCTACATCAGAAATAGCTAGGTCAGAAGATAAGGCAGAATATAAATAATTAATTAAATATGTGAATAAATGAAATGATTACTATATTTTTCCTAACAGTCGTCAGCCAATTAAAGTCCAAATGCTGAAATTGCCTTTTCTTCTCACCTCCTTGCAGTCCTGTGTCTTATGGGCTAAAATCAGTGGTGGGATTCAGACAGTTTGCACCAGTTCAGCAGAACCGGTAGCTAATTTTTTGTTGCCCAGGCCCAGAATGGATTTCTGGAAGGGGCATCCACACAGACAACCAGTTCTTCACATATTTGAATCCCACGACTGGCTAAAATCTAATTTATATCACAGTTTCACATGGCTAAATTCCAAGGTAAATAATAAAATGGGCATTGGACATAATTTCTACTATAGATGAAGGACTGATCATTTCAAACACTTTCTGAGGACATGTCTATAAGCACAAGGGGGTTGAAATAGAATGTTATATCATATAAATACATGCAGGTGGAAATGTTAAAACGGCATTCTCTCTGGTTTGTAAAGGGACTTTTCCTGCATGCTTATGCTTTTTTATCCAAGTAATCCTGCCTCCAATAATTGCCTGAGAAATTTGGGGGGGGGGACTGGGAGGAGGAATCCCTCCCCTTAGGAGAACTTAATTTTTGTTTTGCTTGGGTTTGATTCCAGTTTTTCCAGGTGAAAATCCCAGTTCTTCCTGCTGCATGCCACGATTAGATTAAAAGCCCTACTGATGCCCTACTGATCCCGCATACATGATCATCATTATATGGACAGGAATATAAATAACAAAATGCTTTGTCAGTTATAAATACTCTGAATTGCAACAAGCAATAACAAAATGCATGATGAATTTCAATTAACTGGGTTACCTGATAGTGTAGAACAGCGGATGTCCAAATATGTTGTGACATACACAGCCTGCTTAATCTGTCCTTATTTTATTGTTGATCCATTACTGTAGTCTTACATTTGCAGTTTCACTGACACATTTTAAGACGGAGCACACCCTTCAAAGTGTTTCACATCTAGACAGGCAAAACTGGTTGTTGGATATTGCCTGTCCTACATTTTAGTTTCTCTGATGTTGATTTTACACATTAGAGTCTGTTTTCTGCTTCATTATGCAAAGGCCACCAGCTGAATGAAAAAAGGGAAGCGGGCTTTAAATTGACACTAATCCAGTTGAATTGATATCTTACATGGACTATGATGGAAACCTAAGGAGAACAAAATACAAAATACTTAATATTATTAGTCATATGATTTAACAATATTGGGAGTTATTGCCTATTTTATTGAGTTTGATTATACTAGGCACATCTCAAAGGAAAAAAATATAGTTAATTTGTTTATAACATTTCAAAGACAATATATTTGCCAGCCTTTCCTTACTGCTCCAGCTTTTGCTTGTAATTTCAAACTACCAGCAATAAAGGTACAGGTAGTCCTCAACTTATTGAGCCCAAAATTTCGGTTGCTAAGTGAGATACTTGTTAAGTGAGTTTTGCCCCATTTTAAATCTTTCTTGTCATAGTTAAGTGAGTCACTGCAGGTGTTAAATTAGTAACACAGTTAAGTGAACCTGGCTTCCCTATTGTCTTTGCTTGTGAGAAAGTTATAAAAGGTGATGAGACGACCCCAGGATACTGCAACCGTCATAAATATGAGTCAGTTGCAAAGTGTCTGAATTTTGATTACATGACCATGGGGATGATGCAATGGTTGTAAGTGTGAAAAACGGTCATTGTAACTTCAAATGGTTACTAAATGAACTGTTGTGAGTTGAGGACTACCTATATTTTTTCCCATTAGCTAGCAATGTTGAATGAAAGGAATCTTCAAGGTTAAGTACCAATACCTAGCCCAGTGGTTCTCACCTTTTCTTCACCATGAACACACTTTAAATATCTTTTGTGGCCAAGGAACATGGCTATGGACCCCCAAGACTTAACTCTAAATCATAACATTTCTTCCAGCCTTTGTGGACCCTCTCCTATGCCAATATCGAGATTGCCCAGGGATCCACAGACTATAGGTTGGGAACCACTGACCTAGCCTATCCTTTTGCATTATTATTTATTATTATTATATAACAGAAAATATGAAATCACAGTTACCAATTCTTTAGCTGGTATCTTCATATGCATCTTGTTTTTCCCAAGAATCTCGGATTCTATACTATATGGGTGTAGTATATGTGCGGATCTAAGCGGTCTGGCCTTTTATAATTGACAGATGAAAATTTTGTCAATGCAGGCATGTTCTAAATGCTGTCCAAGATTTTTTGGTATGGCACCCAGTGTACCTATAACAGTTTATTATCATTATGCATGGGTAATCTACAGTTGGATTCACAGTGTGAGATTCGTGGAAATTTAATAATTCAAGACTAACTACAAACAATGGCATGACAAAGTATCAACAATGTTGCTTTGGAAGATCTGCCAGAAATTCTATTTGCTTGCAAGCAAGAGCTGGTGGGACTATAAAATAAAGCAATAGAAGATGAAGAAGCTAAAGTGATATGGGATTTTAATTCAAACAGACAAGCACCTGCCATGTGACACTCAAGACTTAGCAACTGTCAATAAAGAAGACAAAGTCTGAATGTAGCAATACCTGGAGACAGCAGAATAGAAGAGAAAGAACTGGAGAAAATCATAAACCATAAAGACCTGCAAATATAAGTAGAAGGACTGTGGCAAAGGAAAGCAAAGATAGTACCGATAATGATAGGTGCCTTGGTGCAATCTCAAAGTACCTGGAGCACCACTTGAACACCATTGGCTTTGACAAAATCCTTATCAATCAATTGCAAAAGGCAACTTCATTTGGAACAACTGACATCCTGTAACAATACCTTTAACACTATCAAACAACATACGTCTATCCCAGGTTCTTGAGAAGGAATTGATAAGAGGATAAAAATGCCAAATCAAGTATAAATATCTGGCTGTGTGATGAACCATAATAATATTCATGTCAAAGGAATAATATGCATGCTCATGTCAGAATTATTATAAATTTAAAAGCATAACTGATTTCATCTTTGAGAGCAAAATTTGAAAAAAATTAATGATGCAAGAGTAATGAAATATTTTGAGTGTAGGACACTTCAATAGTATCAAGAGTGGATCATGAGAAAAAAAGGTATATTTTTTAACAAAATTATACTTGCATTAAGCATTTTCAAAGGAAAGGAGTAGACACTATAAAAAGAAAAAATGCAAAAAATGGTAACTATACATGTCCCAGGATAATGTTGCAAGATCGAATCTGGATTGGTCACCGGGACCACACGTTTATTCTTCTGAGCTTTCAAACTTGTGATGGAGCCCATCTTCAGGGAACTTCTCTCTACTAGAATATATGCTTTGGGTTATTTTCTGAGTTATATTTATGCAATGCCTTCCTATTGGTTGATTCATGTCTTGATGACTGGCGATTGGCTTTTGTTTCTTTGTGCTGCTAAACCCTCAGCTAAGCCCTTGATAAGCTGGTGGTAAATCAGCACTTCTGTTAACTGACAAGGGGCCCATTTTCCAGGTTTCAATCATTTCCCTGACTATATTTGAACCTGCATGGCCAATTACCTTCTAGCCGCGAAATTGAAGTGAGCGGTCAGATAAGAAGACCTGAACTCATTGGTAGCCTCAAATTGCAATGCCCAAAGCACACATTCCAGTAGAGAGAGATTTCCTGAAGGTAGACTCTATCACGAATCTAAAAGCTCGAAAAAATAAATCTCAGATCCTGGCGACTGATCCAGATTCAATCTTGCAAAAAATAGTAAACTCAAGTATAAAATGGATGAACAAAATTTACATGTACCATAGAATTAGGCTATGTTTTCATGTTTCTTTAATTAGTTTAACCAAAATATGACAATTTTGTCATGACAAATTATTTTTGAAGTGGACGTAAATAGAAATATCAACAGCAATAGCACAGTGTAAATCATAAAATGATTAAAACAATGCTGCGCTTCAATGATTAGATGGCCTAGATGTTAGTATTTGAACATAGACATTTTTAACATTTCTATTTTATTATGTTTAAAAATCTAGGTGAAATGTTTATATTGCTAGTTCATGTATGATATGCCATATGCTAAATAAATAAAAAAAATAAAACTTACAGTAATTCTAACCTAAACTTTATATTAAAAAAACCACTAAATTTTAGATGGAACAAGCTGATATTTAGAATTTTAAGGCAAAAATGGTTTTTAAGTTGAATTAAACTCTGTGTCAGATTTACCTCTGAAATATAACGTTTCGGACATGGAGGCAAACACTCAGTTTAATTAGTCATTTTTATTTGCAGAAAAAATTGTCTATACTTTTTTATTGGAAGCATATACTTAAAGCAATAGACATGCATAAGATAATTCAATATATTTTGTAAGGTTTAGTCATTTTTAACTAAAAATAGATTGGAAAGATAGTTCAGATTTTAACATTTGTTTTAGCTTCTTTTTTATGCCTTTATTTTCTTCAGAATTGGAAACAAGTTGAGGTAAACATTTAACAGTTATATAAGAATTAAAAGGAACAAGTAATTATATATTTATTAGGCCTACTTTTTAGAATGTAGGTAAGTAGAACTCAATTATTTCTTGGAATTTGCCCATCATCTTGCTCTATAACCTTTGCTTTAATTTAATAGTGATGATTCATATTTGGTGTTTTCATTTTCAGTAATTAGAGATTTTTGAAACTTTTATGCAAATCTTTAAACCTTTTCTTAAAATTTTGAAGATATTATACCTGAACTGGAAATCTAAATTTAGGTTGAATTTAATCTTATGCATTGAGTATAGGCTTGTGGAATTGCATGATGATGATGTCTCATTGAAATGTCTTGCTTTTAAAAAAAAAATCTTTTGATGCTTTGCTGGAAGAAGAAATCACAATTGAATTTTTAGAAACTAGTGATACCTTGACCTCAGCAAATGCAATATGATTTCTTTTCTAGTAAGTTATCTTCTATTCAAAATATATAAAACATCCAAATGTTTTCATAAATCCAGGACACTTGTGGGATATCAACAGCTTTTTTCCCCATCTAATTAGTTGTGTATATTGATTTCTTGTTATATTGGGGACATTGGTCTGATTTACAGTACTTGTTGCTACTTCTCTTAGGTTTTAAGAAATTACATAACATGTACTTCTTTGGTAGAGATGGTGTAATAGTGAGTGACTTTCTCCAAAGTGATAGCTTCCGTACTGATTACAAATCCCAGAAAGACATGCTCTGTTGGTTCCTCTCTAAGAGGGTTCCTCTTGCTGACATCCATGACATTCTACAGCAGTGTTTCTCAACCTTGACAATTTTAAGGCATGTGGACTTCAACTCCCAGAATTCCACAGCCAGCAATGCTGGCTGTGGAATTCTGGGAGTTGAAGTCCACATGCCTTAAAATTGTCAAAGTTGAGAAACACTGTTCTACAGTCTATCTAGCACCTAGGTTTTTCCTTATTCTATTGTTTCCTTGTTCTATCTCTATTTTCCAATGACCCTTGAACACAGTGATATATAGTCTCTTAAACTTTCAGGTTTTGCTGATCCTACAGTTCCCAATCAGGACTCAGAGGGAACTAGGAGTTGTAATTCTACATATAGGGCACTTCCACTCTCTATATAAAGCAGTCTGAAGATGATCCATTATCACTGTCTGATATGCCTAGCTTGAAATGCTGAAGATGTTGAGCAAACATTCTGACTTGCTCTAAATTTATTTATTTATCATGGTTAACAACTGCCAATCTCCTTCAGAGAGGGATTCTGAGCAGTGTACAAATAAAATATCAGAAGCATATAAAATTTAAAAGAGGCAAGAAATATTAAAAATCCATTAAAAGGTGGGGTGGACTTTCAGGGCACTAACCAGCCCAACAGTAGCATGATCCTCTTTGTGCCCAAAGCAAGGCCGCAGAGTCATACTTTCACACTTTTCTGGAAGGCCATGAGAATGGGGGCCAAGTTATTGTAGACTGGTGTGTTAATGGATTTTACATAGGCCTTGCTGCATGTAAAGAAAAGTTCCCACTTTCCTATATGTTGTGAGAAACCTGGATGGCTTCTATGAGAGGAAGTTGAAAAGGCATCAGCCACATTTTCCAACAAAAGAGTTGCATATTGTTTTTTACTGTGGCCAATCCAAAAAATAAAAAATCATAGAACCCAAAATCCTCATTCTGCTCATGAAGACAGATGGTATTATGTGATCATAGAAATCAGTTTCTTTGTGGTTGGCAGAGTCCATTTGTGAAAATTCCTTACAGACTCTAGGATCTTCCCTTCCTTTTTAGAAAATACATCAAAATGGGAAAAAATAAGATAAATTCTCCAGAGAGTTTAACTGAATAGAAGCTGCTGGATGCTGTTGGGGAATGGCCAATTGACTAAGAGCAAAAAGATTCACTACTAGTTAAGTAAGATTTATTTCCGTGCATGAGGCATTTCTGCCTCCACAGAACAGTTCTGAGGGCCTGCCTTTATCTCCTATTAGGATTATGAAATTGCAATTATATTTTTTAATGTTTTAATCTCTAAAACCTAATTCCAATATGAAATACAATAAGTGCAACAGCCTAGCTATTCCTATGATGTGCAGTAACTACAGAGTATCATGTCAAAATGGGATGTCCACTTCTCAAAATCCTGGCTGGGCTCCCACACAGCAAAAAGAGGGGATATTCTTTTTTTTTTTTTTTTTTTTTTTTTATTGAAAATTTTTACATTTTACAAAAACAAATCCCCTTCCCATACCCCCCCCTACCTCACCCCCCCCCCTTCCCAAGCTCCCAAACCCTCCCCTGGACTTCCCAGAGCTGAGTACAGGCTTAATTAAAAAAAAAAAAAAAAACTTAAAACACTTTTAAAACCTAAACAAATTTAAATACAATCATCATTCTATATAAGCTCCCTCCAAAAACACAAATTTAAACATTACTTTCTTTGAATATCTATATCTATAATATAAAATCTAATTTCTCCCTCTTTCTTTATCCTAAAACGAAAAAATAAACATACAAATCTTTGTTATACCATTAAAGCTAAATACTCTTAAAGAACTTAAAGTAAGTACATATTTCCTTCAATCTTCATAATCTTCTCTCCTATCCAAAAAGAAGAAAAAAAAAAAAAAAAAAAACTTAAAAAACCTATAAGTCCTAAACAAATCTAAGCACATTTAATTAAACAAATTATTTTGTCTTAAAAATATTAATAATAATATTTAAAAACTAAAAACACTTTTAAATCCTAAACAAATCTAAATACAATCATCACTCTATATAAACTCCCTCCAAAACCACAAATTTTTAAAATTTAAAACATTAGAATCCACTCACTAAAATAAGCAAATTATAATCCCTTCAAAACACAAATTTAAACAATATTATCATTAAAGGTTCAAAACTTAAAACAACAAAGTTAATAAACACATTAAACATTTCAATCTTCACCAATAACTAATTCCATCCATAAAAAACTACATCCTTATCAATCTCAATTATATTAGTATTATTAATTATTCACATTCCAGTTTTTTCCATTCTCCATTCTTCCATTCTTCCATTTCCCTTCTCCATTCTTGTATCAAACTCGTAAGAAATGCTGCAAGTTCTGCCTTAGGAGACTGCTCCAAAATTCCTGAATCTCCCATCGACTCCGAAGCCAATAAGGGTTCCTTAAATTCCTCCTTGTATTGATCTTTACAATTGTAAGTTGTACAAGTTATCCTCTGCCCATTCCTCTCTTGTTGATGCCCCTCAGACTGAGATTTCCCAGTTTCCATTTCAGGCAACAATTCCACCCTTAAAGATTGCTCCAAAGACTTTGTAGGTCTAACATCTCCCAGAGATTCAGAAACCACTAAATATGAAACTTCCTTAACCTTCTTCTGTTGCTGCTTTTCTTTGGGATTATATACTGCACAAGTTGTCTTCTGCTCCTCAACCTGGACTTGTTGAGGCCTCTCACACAAAGATTCTCCAGTTTTCATAAATATAGGCTCTTCAAACTGTGATTCTACATTCTTTTCTTCCAAAGCTTTAAACTTAATTGATGGCGATGCACATACCCCCAGGACCGAAGTATAAAAATCTTTTGCTTGAGAAACAGTATTAAGTCTATAACATGTCCCCAGGTAATTCACCACCATTCCAATCGGAACATCCCATCTGAATGAAATTTTTCTCTTTTTAAGTTCATTTGCTAAAAAAGCAAACTCCTTTCTTCTTCTTAAAATTTTAGATGGGATCTCTTTAAAAATTATAACATCTTGTGAAGCAATTTGAAATCTCTTCTTATAATAGGCTTGCACAATTTCATTGCGTAAAGATCTTTTACCAAAGTAAATTACCACATCTCTTGGCAGATTCTTCTGTGCTGCCACCACAGAGTTAACCCTAAATAATTTTTCAATTTCATTAAGTATTCCCTCTTTTTCTTTATTCAAAATCAATGCAAAGTCCTTTGCAACCATCTCCTTCAGATCTCCTTGCAAAGACTCTCCCAGGCCTCTAATTCTTAAGGCATATTCCATTTGTCCATATTGAAGCATAAGAATCTCATTTTCCATTTCTTTTTCCATACTTTCAATTTTCCCCTCCATTATGTCCACTTTTTCAGCTACCTCTTCCACATGGGAGTTCACCTTTTCAAGAACAGAAGCAACACCTTCTAAAGCCAAAACAAAATCTTGTCTCAAGATCTTATTGTTTTCCTCTAAAATCTTTTTCATTTCTGCCCTAATTTGAATTATAACATCTCCCATCATGTCTTGCAAGTCCTTCATAGTTATTAGCTGACCCCCAGAAGAGGGTGAAACTGTTGATTTAGAAGCTGTAGAAATCCCTGGACGCTTTGGAGCCATCTTAAAGAAAAACCTTTAGTCCTTCTTAAGAAATTATAAAAATTCCTTCAAAAATCATAACTCCCTCCAAAGAAGGTCATTATAATAAAAAGAAAAAAGGGAAAAAAAGGAAGAGAAAAAGAATTAAAAAAAAGTTTTACTCCTTCTTAAAAATTACAAAAAATTAAACAAAAAAAAGTCCTTCAAAAAAGGGTCATTACAATAAAAAAAAGGGAGTTCAAAGGAAAAAAAAAGGGAGAAGAAAAAAAAAAATAATAATTAAATAAAAAAAGTCCGTTCCAAAAAAAATACTTAGAGATACCAAAAACAACCATTCCAATCATAAGGAAATAAAAAGAGAAAGGGAAAGGAAAGAAAGAAAAACACCAAAAAGCCTGCCGGTCAGCATTCTAACTTCCAGAAAAAAAAACACCGAGGAGTTTGCCGATCGCCATTTTACTTTCCCTTTCAACAAAGAAAAAAAATAAAAAGAGAGAATAAAAATAGAAACAAATCTTAAAACTTAAAATCCAAATAAGTCAAAGAAAGCAAAAACTAAATCCTCTACTCAGCTCTGTCCATTTAAAAAAAAAAACTCACCAGTTCTCTTTAAGCACGGAGGTGTTTGCAGCGGCTCGTTTTGTCCCTAAGGACAAAAACAGCTGGGAAGCGGAGACAAGTCTGAACTCCGTGGGAGCACTCCTTTCACCCCCCCCAAAAAAAAAAACTTGGGGGGTGCGAAAGAGGCTCTACCACTATTCAGACACTCTCTACCCCCCCCCTTTGCCCGGGAGGGGGATTTTGAACCGCTGAACAGCTGGTGTCTGCTGTTCATAGCGGTTCTTACACTTACCCAGGAGGACGGCTACAAAGTAGCCGCCATCACGCACGCAAAATCCACCGGAAGTCCAAAGAGGGGATATTCTTGAAGATAACTCTTAAGTCTAGGAGACACCAGCACTTGGCCTACTTTCCAAAACATTCCAGATATCCCACAAGCCAAAAACCTGCAATCTACCTTAGATCACCTCTTAAAGTAGCAGACAGCTGATGCTCAAGTTTGAGACGAGAAAGGGAGGAGGAAGAAGTGGAACAGGAGGACTGAGGCTCCATCCTGGCACAGGGCAGAGAAAGAAGAAGAGCATCCATTTCTGTGACCATGGCACTCCTGCCACATAGCCTCCTGACAGAAATGCAACAAGAAATAATCAACTGCCAAAGAGCCAGTCTGGTCTAGTGGTTAAGGCATCAGGCTAGAAAGCAGGAGACTCTGAGCTCAAGTATCACCATGGCCATGAAAGCCAGTTTGGTGACCTTGGGCCAGTCACTCTCTCTCAGCCCAACTCACTTCACAGGATTGAAGGGGGGAAATTGGGAGGGGAAAATAGGAGGAGGAAGATGTGTTGGATATGTCCATGCCTTGAATTGTTTGTAAAAATAATAAAGGTGAGATATAAATAAATAAAAATTAAATAAACTGGGAAATAGACATGAAGACAAGGAAGCCCTGCTTCAAAAGGCATTGGATAAGGAATCCCGATCTTGTTATCTACAATGGGATAACATAGGAAGCAAGATGGAGACTAGCAAGACAATTGGTCTATCAGAGCAAGAACAAGCATCACTGGGGGAGAAAGATATCTTTCCTGGAGCAGAGTAACGTCAAACTTGATAGGTGCATACAGGAATGAACAAAGACAGCAGATAGCCAAGCAGAGGCCTTGCAACACATTCTGAGGAAAAGAATGTTTTCACCTCATCTTACCTATCGCCCCTGGCTATCTGCATTCATTGGCACTTAAACCCCAAGGCCATCTCACATATTTTTACTATAAAATTTGAAAAAGAGAAGAGGCAAATAAGGGGAAAGGACTCAAAAAGAAGCCCTTTAGGCTACTGAAAATGAAAGCAGACAATTGGTCCTAGAAAAACTCCAGACATGGAAATATCCTGATGGATACAAAGAAAAGGTTGCAAAGGTACAAAACCTTCATAGTATTACAGCACGGAAACTGAATCTTATAGCTAGGCCTCCAAAGTGGTCTTCTGACAAATGCCTGACCATCTATCTCCTCTACCTTCCTCCCACTACTCTTATCCTTCTAGTCCTTCAGGTTGTATTGCAATGGCAATAGAGCTCATTCTCAGACCTTTGACCCTGGAATGATATGGTAAGGTGCTGCTGCTAAAGCTTTATAACCCACTGTTTACTAGTTGTTTTTTATCAATTCTCTTCAAGTTCTATCTTGGCACATGATCTTTTGGGTTGGAGAAATAGGTATCTAATATGTGCTACAGCTGATGGCATGAGTGTAGTTCAAGGCCAGAGAGTAAAGTTAACTCTGCGTACTTTGTGCCTGTTTGACTTGTGCATCAGAGACTGTTTGACAAGGTAAGTTTCCAACCATTCATTGCCATTAAAAGTCACATCATTCCTCTTTGCCATGTGAAATAGGGGCTGTGTGTTCCCTCCAGATTGTGTACATTTAGAGGGTGTCTGTGATTACTATCTGCTAAAAAAATGAAGTGACTGGGATAATAGTAGGAGGTCACTAGAATTGATCCAATGAAAGAGTAATCAAGTCAAATATCAGTCAACATTCCCTATGTGGGTCACCACCAAGTATTGCATGCAAATCGCAATTTTGCCCATCTGCAGCAAATGGACCACTACATTTTGCACCAGTGAAAGCTTGTAAGTAGAAAAATGTAGATCATGGGTGTCAAACCACCTGCCCATGGGCCGGATGTGTCATGCCAAAACCACACCTACTCCATTGCCGGCAATGGAAAAAAAGTCACAATATGTCGCAACATGTCACGTGACATTGCGAGTTTGACACCCCTGGTGTAGATCAGGGCTTTTCAACCTTTTCACCCATTGTACACTTCTAGGATATGGAAATATCCAAGTACCACCAGTCGCCCAGCAAGGTGTCAAAAACTTGATGACCAAAAAAAAAAAAGGAAAAAAGTGATGAAGTACAGGTAGTCCTCGACTTACAACAGTTAGCTTAGTGACTGTCATAAATATGAATCAGCTGCCAAGCAACTGAATGTAAATCACAAGATCCTGGAGATGCTGCAACATTCCAGCTGATCGGCGCTTCTTCTGGGCTCAGCAGAAGCGGTAGGACCAGCACCGAGCTCCAGCTGGAGCCTGGTGCTGATCCTGGTGCTTCCACTGAGCCCTGACAGTCCCAAAGAAGTGGTGATCCTGGCACTTCCACTGAGCCCTGACAGCCCTGCAGCTCCAGCCATCTCTCGCTCAGGCTTGTGCGGTGCTGCCACCGGTTCAGCTCATTCCCCTCCCCTGCTACTTTTCTAGGATGGTCGCATACCACCTGCCAGGTGCCAATATACCACAGGTGGTACCTGTACCACTGGTTGAAAAGCCTTGATGTAGATGTTTCACTATTTAACTTTCAGGGAAAAAATCTTCAATTTCAATAGATTCAAAGTATCCAGGAAGAAAGATTGCTAACATATATGTAGTGCCTAAAATTTATGAACTCTTTTGAATTTTTAATATTTCTGCACAAATATGATCTAAAACATGATGTGTTATCCACCAAGTCCTAAAATTAGTTTCAAAAACCAATTAAACAAATGAATCAAAACATTTATACTTGTTCAATTATTTATTGGGGACAATGAACCCAAGCTGCTACATATTTTTTAGTAGCATATATATGTGAACCTCTAGGTCCTAGGAATATCAGTTCATTCCAAGGGGAAATTAGAGTCAGGTGTTTCAATCAATGGGATGATAATCAGGTGTGAATGTGGGAGATCCTGCCTTATTTAAAGAACAGAATTCTAGCTATTCATTGTCAAAAGCTGATCTCACAACATATGACTGAGTCATGGTTTGAACAAAGGAAATTACTGGGGACTGCTCAAAAAACAGACAATATAATAATAATAATAATAATAATAATAATAATAATAATAATAATAATGCAAAGATCGATGGCACAATGGAAGACACAGTTGCAGATCAATGGTGAGAGGCTGGGAGAGGTTAATATCAAGAGAGGAATATTTCAAGGAGATTCATTATCACCATTACTATTTGTTATTGCACTGTTTCCTCTGTCAACAATACTGAATAACTCAGGACATGGCTATCAAACATCAAAAACATCTGCCAGACTATCCCACCTCCTTTACATGGATGATCTGAAGCTGTATGGAAAAACATCATCTGAAATAGAATCGCTGCTCAACACTGTCCGTATATATAGCCAAGATATTGTAATGGAGTTTGGCTTGGACAAATGTGCCACACTTACTATCAAACAAGGAAAAATAATGAAAACTGAAGGAATCAAGATGCCCCACGAAAATAACATTAAGAGTCTGGATGAGGAAGAGTACTACAAATACTTGGGTATCCTTCAAGCTGACAACATCAAGCACACTGAAGTCAAGAAAAAGATTAGAGGTGAATACATCAAGAGAGTGAAGAAGATCTTAAAGTCCAAACTCAATGGAGGAAATACCATAAAGGCAATCAACACCTGGGCAATCCCAGTCATTAGGTACATAGCTGGAATAGTGGACTGGACTCAAGCAGAACTAAAAGCAATGGATAGGCAGACCAGAAAAATAATGACAATGAATCATGCCCTTCATCCACGCAGTGACATTGATAGACTTTATCTACCAAGGCAAATAGGTGGGCGTGGAATGCTACAAGTACATCAGATGGTTGAAGAAGAAAAAATGGCTTTGGAAGAATATCTGAAGAACAATGATGAAGATGCACTGAAATTAGTATATCAGGAAGGCTTACTAACTACTGGAGAGACCAAACTGGCCTACAAGAAAGACCAAATGAAGAACAGAATAGAGGCATGGGAAGACAAAGCACTACATGGCCAATACATTAAAAAAATAGCTGGGAAAGCAGATAATAATAAAACCTGGCAATGGCTAAGAGCAGGAAAATTGAAGAAAGAGACCGAGGGACTAATTCTGGCTGCACAAGACCAAGCTTTAAGGACAAATGCATACAAAGTCAAAATTGAGAAGACAGCAACAGACAGTAAGGGCCGCCTATGCAAAGAAGCTGAAGAAACAGTGGACCACTTGGTAAGCTGTTGCAAGAAGATTGCACAAAATGATTACAAGCAGCGGAATGACAAAGTAGCAACAATGGTGCATTGGAAGATCTGCAAAAAATATCATTTGCCTGTAAGCAAAAACTGGTGGGATCATAAAATAGAGAAAGTCATAGAAAATGATAAAATTAAACTGCTCTGGGACTTCAGAATTCAAACAGACAAGCACCTGCAACATAACACCCCAGACTTAACAATTGTCGATAAGAAAGACAAAAAAGTCTGGATAGTGGACGTGGCAGTGCCTGGAGATAGCAGAATAGAAGAGAAAGAACTGGAGAAGATAACAAAATACAAAGACCTACAATAGAAATAGAAAGACTGTGGCAAAAGCAAGCAAGGTAGTACCAATAGTCATAGGCTCCTTGGGTGCAATCCCAAAACAATGGAGCACCACTTGAACACATTGGCATTGACAAATTCGCTATTAGTCAATTGCAAAAGGCGGCCTTACTAGGAACTGCTTTCATCCTGCGACGATACCTGTAATACCATCAAACATTCACATCTGCCTATCCCAGGTCCTGGGTAAGGACTCGATAGGTAGACAAAATGCCAAATCCAGTCTGAACATCTGGCTGACTGTGCGATGATCGATAATAATAATAATAATATAATGATGATGATGATGATGATGTTGGCAGGGACCTTGGAGGTCATCTAGTCCAAACCCCTATTCATGCAGGAAACCCTATACCATTTCAGACAAATGGCTGTCCAGTCTCTTCTTAAAAACTTCCAGTGTTGGAGCATTCACCACTTCTGGAGGCAGGTTGTTCCACTGGTTAATTGTTCTAACTGTCAAGAAGTTTCTCCTTAGTTCTAGGTTGCTTCTCTCCTTGATTAGTTTCCATCTGTTGCTTCTTGTCCAGCCTTCAGGCGCCTTGGAAAATAGCTTGACTCCCTCTTCTTTGTGGCAGCCCCTGAGATATTGGAACACTGCTATCATGTCCCCCCTCGTCCTTTTCTTCATTAAACTAGACATACCCAATTCCAGAAATCGTTCCTTATATGTTTTAGCCTCCAGTCCCCTAATCGTCTTTGTTGCTCTTCTCTGTACTCTTTCTAGAGTCTCAACATCTTTTTTACATCGTGGTGACCAAAACTGGATGCAGTATTCCAAGTGTGGCCTTACCAAGGCATTGCAAAGTGGTATTAATACTTCACGTGATCTTGATTCTATCCCTCTCTTAATGCAGCCTAGCACTGTGTTGGCTTTTTTGGCAGCTGCAGCACACTGCTGGCTCATATTTAAGTGATTGTCCACTAGGACTCCGAGATCCTTCTCACAGTTACTACTACTGAGCAAGGTACCATCTATACTATACCTGTACATTTGGCTTTTCTTGCCTAAATGTAGAACCTTACTTTTTTCACCATTGAATTTCATTTTATTAGATAGCGCCCAGTATTCAAGTCTGTCCAGATCCTTCTGTATCTTAAGCCTGTCTTCTGGAGTGTTGGCTATTCCTGCCAGCTTGGTGTCATCTGCGAATTTGATGAGTTTCCCATCTATCCCCTTGTCCAAATCGTTTATGAAGATGTTGAAGAGCATTGGGCCTAGAACAGAGCCCTGGGGCACCCCACTACACACTTCCCTCCATGTAGATGCAGTTCCATTGAGGACCACACACTGAGCACTACTGGTTAGCCAGCTATGAATCCATCTGGTGGTGATGCTGTCTAACCCACATTTTTATATCTTATCAAGTAGTAGGTTGTGATCTACTTTATCAAATGCCTTACTGAAGTCCAAGTAAATTATATCCACAGCATTCCTCTGATCCACTAATTTTATCACTTGGTCAAAGAATGCAATAAGATTTATCTGGCATGATCTGTTTTTGACAAACCCATGTTGGCTTTTAGTAATGACTTTGTTTGCCTCTAGGTGTTCGCTGATTCGTTGTTTGATTATCTTTTCCAGAATCTTCCCAGGTATTGAGGTCAGGCTGATAGGTCTGTAATTTCTTGGATCCATTTTTTTTTCCTTTTTTGAAGATGGTAACTACATCAGCTCTTTTCCAGTCGTCTGGTAGTTCCCCAGTGCTCCAGGATCTTTGAAAAATATAGTTCAGTGGTTCTGAGATCACATCTGCCAGTTCCTCGAGAACCTTGGGGTATAGTCCATCTGGTCCTGGTGATTTGAACTTGTCTAGGCTGGACAGGTGCTCACTTACCGTTTTATTGCCTATCTTGTGTTTCTATTCTGTTTTTTATGCCACTATTTTTGATAGGTTGGTCTGTTTTTTCCTTTTGTGTAAAGACAGGTGCAAAAAATAAGTTAAATAGTTCTGCTTTCTCCCTGTTGCTTGTCACCTTCTTGCCACTTTCACCCACTAATGGACCAATCATTTCCTTCACTTTTTTCTTGTTTTTTACATGTTGAAAGAAGCCTTTTTTGTTATTTTTGACTTTGGTCACAAGCCTTAGTTCATTTTGAGCCTTAGCTTTCCTCACTTCATCTTTGCAGGCTCGGGCTATTTGCTGATATTCTGCCTTAGTTATGTACCCCTCTTTCCACTTTCTATACTTATCTTTTTTATTTTTCAATTTATCAGAGAGTTCTTTATGCAGCCATGCTGGTTTCTTTTGAGAGCTGTTATTTTTCTTCTTTGTTGGTATTGCGCTAGACTGGGCTTTTATTATCTCATTTTTTCAAAATTTCACAAGCTTCTTGAATTGTTTTCCCCTTGAGGATTCTCATCCATGGAATTCTTCCCAAGCCCTCTCTAAGCTTATTGAAATTAGCTCTCTTAAAGTCCAAGACTCTAGTTTGACTGTGTTCTATTGCTTGTGCTTCCATAGTGTTGAATTCCAATATTGCATGATCACTTCCTCCCAAGGTCCCTGTGGCTTCAACACTTTCTATCATTTCATCTCTGTTAGTGAGAATTAGATCCAATATGGCCAATCCCCTAGTTCCCTTGTCTACTTTTTGGGAGACAAAGTTGTCTGCTAGGTTTGTCAGGAATCTGTTTGATCTTCCACTTGGTGCAGAGTTTGTCTCCCAGTTGATGTCAGGGTAATTAAAGTTCCCCCATCACTATTGTGATGTGCTTCCTACATACCTTAGTTAGCTGACTAGCAAAAAATGCATCTATTTCCTCTGGTTGGTCTATAGTATACATCTATGGCAATGTCATTTCCCCCCCCCCCTTTTATATTGACCCAAATGCATTCAAGACAGTTTTCATCATTGTTGTGCTCTATTTCTGTAGAGATATAGTTATTTCTTATATAGAGAGCAACTCCGCCTCCTCTTTTATTTGGTCTGTTTCTTTTAAATATTTTAAATCCCTCTAGCTTTGTGTACCATTTGTGGGTTTCATTCCACCATGTTTCCGTAATGGCAACAATATCATATCTGCCCTCATTAACCTGAATTTCTAGTTCACCCTGTTTACTGTTCATACTCTGTGCATTGGTGTACAGACATTTGAGTCCTTTATAATTGACCCTGTGTTTACTTTCTACATAACCTGTGTTGTGTCTGAGTTCCTTTTTTTTTTAGCACCTGTTTGGTTAGTGCACTTTGTGTTGCACTCGCTATTAAAAGCTTGATTTTGCTTGACAGCAAGATTGATATTCCTGTCCACACACACATCTATGTTACAGTTGTAAGTGTTTGCCAGACTGGAAAAGGTTATGAAAACTATTTCCAAGGAGTTTGGATTCTGCCAATCCACTAACAGGCAGATTGTGTTCACATAGAAGCAATTCAATACTATTGTTAGCTTCTCTAGGAGTGGACAATCAACCAAGATCACACCAAGAGCAAAATGTATAATATTTCAGGAGGTCTCCAAGAGTTTGCGTAATATCTACAAAAGTTAAAGGTGCACTTGTTGGTGTTAATGAGATTCCCAGCAGGAGAGCCTTGAACAACAGCATGGCAGAGTTGCAAAGAGAAATCATTAATTTCCAAAATGAACATTGCTGCCTTCTACATTTTGAAGGAGGCAGGAGAAAAAGTCGCAGCATGGATAATAGTCTGATAAAATTTGAGCCCAAAGGAGGGGCTGAGGGTGGAGAAAACATCTCAAAATTGACCTTCTTTGGTTCTTTTGAGGCGAGGGGAGAGGTACTTTTATAGTTGAAGATTCTGTTACTATAATCTCAATAAAGGTAGTGATAATTTTTGTGGTTGGTGTGTTTTTTCTGGGCTACTTTGAAGTGGTAATATAAAAGACCATTTGGAAGCCTTTTGGAAAAATATTCAGTGGATGGATGACACCAAAAAGATTTTTTTGGCTTGAATGAAAAATGTTTGGCAAAAAACAAATGCATTCCAACATAAGTTTCATATTATATGCTGAAATGTATTACAAGCACAATGTATTAAATATTTTCAGCCATAGTTATCTTTTAGGACAACTTATTAACCCATTTTTCATTTTTTTAAAAATGAACAATGCATTCTCTTGTACGTCAAGAACACTGAATTTGCAGTCATAAGATGATAAATTCTTACAATATAGTTCTTAGCAATTAATATATTTATGAAAGGTTTGTGCACATGTTTTTAGCACTGCCACAAATACAACCCAAAATATGCATCGGATATGTAGACAACACCTTCACCATAATAAAAAGGACCAATCAGAGAACACCCAGAGAACCATCAACATCATCGTCAAAGAAATCCAGTTTACCAGAGAAGAAAACAACAACTTTCTACCCCTCCTGGACTTCTTGATCAGCAGAGACCACAATGGCAAACTAGAAACAGAAGAAAAATCACCCATGCCAGCCAAATGCTCCACTATCAGAGTAACAACGTAACCTCCCACAAGAGAAGCCATGAAAGAACTTTATTTAAGATAAGCACAAACTCACTGCAACCCTGAACAGCAGGCAAAGGAAACAGAGCATCTATATAACATATTCCAAGAAAATTGATATCCATGCAACTTTTTCAAAAAGTGCCTGGCCATTCAGCCCAATACAGCCCAACCAACACAAGCCCTAAAAAGAATAACACTGTCATACATCAAGAATATCTCATAAACTACCAATAGACTACTACAGTCACACAGAATTAGCATAGCACACAAGCCAACTACAACTCTTCAAAACATCCCAAGTAAACCAAAAGACCTAGCAGACCCAGGCAGCATCTACAACATACAGTTTAATGACTGCAACAGCCACTATGCTGGACAAACAGGCAGAAGACTATCCAACTAGCATCCAAGAACACTAACTAGCGGTCAAAAGACATGATGAAAACTCTTTAATTTCACAACATATGGAAGGACTTAACCATAGTTTCAATTGGGAAACTGTGACCATCCTAGACCAAGCCAAGTACAAATACACGACAGGATTTCTAGAAGCCTGGCACACTGACAAATTAGCCATCAATGGACATATAGACATAAACAATATCTACATACTATGCAAAAGAGACAATATACCAGCCCCCCCCAAAAAAGGAACAAAATATCCAAAGCACCCCCCACCAGCAAGCAGCACCTAGATGAGCATAGTTTAACTCCAGGATTAACATCAGACCAACAATCAAGTAAACAATACTCCAATCAAGGAACTGCCAAACAAGCCAACAATGAACAGCCCTACCAAAGAACCTCTAAGACCATCCTCACTAACACCAACAGGGGAAGCCACTAGAATATAAACTGAGAGCAAACCCCACTCCTTATCTTAGGGTTAGGGTTAGGGCACTGATGACGTTATGTAGTTTGAGTAATGAAATGTTTGCAAGAAAACAACCAATCTCAGAGAGCATCAAGGACCCCCTCAGTTAACAATTAAAAACAAAAACAGAAAGCTATAAATACAAACAACATAAAATAGCAGCCGAGCAGCAACACAGAACAAATACCCACAATCACTGCAGCAAAAAAACTGGTTCATCCACCTTACTTGCTGCAGTTTCTTTGATGTATCTAAATTTGGAATGCATGCACAAGGATATAAATTTGTTTGTCTGAGATTTGAAAAGTTGAAAATTTACTCAAAAGCCTACACGACATTTTTAGAAAATACATATTGTACTTTTTACTATTTGTAAATAACAAAATGAACCAAACTCTCATTAAATCCTATTGCCCAAAATTGCTGCATCAGTACTTTCTGGCGTTTTGTTCTTTCAACATTTTATTTTAAACTGTGTTGCTTGTAGAAAAAGTTGTTCACTCTGGAATGAATATGGAAGTCCCTTATTGTTAACACATTAAAATTCCAGTAAGATGAATATATATACACATTGTCAGAAGTAAGTCTTCATCCTGGTTCATCCAAGCTGGGGATAAATAAGCAACATGGCGACTGCTTTGGGAAGAAGGTTACAGTTTATTGAAGAAGCAGAAAGATGGTCCTTGCAAGAAAGAGCAGAGGAAAGGAAAGAGCAGTTGAGTACATGGGCAGCAGGTTTTTATACCCCCTCTAGCCTTGTTTGGAATAGTTTCCTGTTCCTGTGGCATGAACCTTGAGGCTATTTCTGAGTGTTTTTCTAGGCCTTGATATCTGTGGTTTAATCCTATTATCATATCCTGCTTCCCAGGTGATGGGGCTAATGACTCCTAGAGTTTGGGTGGGGCATGCAGATTTTCTCTTTGTCTTCTTGAGTGCTCTGGCTTCAACTTTCTGATGGTTTTACATCTGCACTTGTATGGGGCTAGCTCTTGCTTGGGGCAGAGAGATAGATTTGGGGCCCAACATACAAGCAATTCAAGCTAAATCATGAGACAAAGTTTATATTGTATCTTATTGATGTTATATCCAGTTTCCATTGAGGGAGGGAGACAGGAAGAAAAGAATGCAACCACTTAAAACAAGCGTATATTCTTTTGAAAAGGTGTTCTAGGTAAGATGGGCAGCATACAAATCTAATAAATAAAATGTTCTCTAGCTGAATGTACATTAATTAGCAGACCTGTTTAATACATGGGATTCAACTCTGTAAGGATCTGCTTCCTCTATTGTAAGGTTGAAAATAAGGATTTAGATAAGTTTACAAATTTGGTAGATAAATATATATAAATTTAGGATTAGTATCCTTTTAAGTTGATATTAGCAATAGGGTGCCAAAAAGTAAAAGCAGAATAATATTGTGGGTGTATGGGTTCTGGTTAGTGATTTTTAATTCATAATAAGTATAAGCAATTTTTTAAAGGAACAATAATACTTTTTTCAGAGATGTACAACTTTTTGCATAATTAAGGAACAAGTGATAGCTGTGGTTTACCATATGTAAAAGAAGGCAGGACAAGAAGCAATGGATGGAAACTAACCAAGGAGAGAAGCAACCTAGAACTAAGTAGAAACTTCCTGATAGAACAATTAACCAATGGAACAACCTGCCTCCAGAAGCAGTGAATGCTCCAACACTGGAAGTTTTTAAGAAGAGATTGTCTGAAATGGTGTAGGGTTTCCTGCCTGAGCAGGGGGTTGGACAATTTGACCTCCAAGGTCCCTTCCAACTTTACTATTATTATTGTTAAGTACTTTGTAATTAATGATGTAGACTATCTAATTAAGCCATATGTTGTAAGAAATGTTTTGCTTTAGGTGCCAGAGGACTTATTGGACACTTCCACAACTCCGCTATTTCCACTTCCCAATTCTTCAAAAGTAATCTGAAGGTGATCTATGATTGTTCCCTTTGGAGGCCTCAGAACACTGAGAAAAAACAACAACATCATTGCCTAAATTCAAGTGTCCACCAATTCAGGAGTAAAACAAAATTCTCCTATTTCTACAAAGCACAAGAACATTTTTAAAAATGGCTTGTTCTCCAATATCTCCTTCACATCCAAGGTATATTTGTTTGTCAAGACTTGCGCGTGGATTGGATTTAAGTGAGGGAGAGGTGCGCATAGTCAGCCTCACTCTCTCTTCCCAGATTCCATCTTATTCCAATGGCAGGACAAAAGTTGAGACAATTGGAGATGAGCTGGGTGCAGTGGTTGACCAGGATGTCTTTCGTGTCTTGCCGTGCTCTCAGCATACCACGTCACTTGCAGAAACTGCCTTCATGACCGTTGGTTCTATTTTAATAGATCTCATCCGCTCACTCCACCAGAGTCTGTCTTCACATGCTTGGGATAGACAAATCCCTTGCTCACCGAGTGTCGAAGACACAACGGCTACTCTCAACCTGGTTTGGTCAGCCTGTCGAAGCTGTTGCCCGGGGTGTGGCCGCTGCGCATGTTACAGCTCAGTGGGAGTTAATCTGAGGTACAGAACCGATGGGAAACTGTTCAACCTGCGAAGACTTCAGGCTGTCACCAAGGTAAAGGAGACTGTGCTACGAGATCTCTTTGCTGATGACTGTGCCCTTAATGCAGGATCAGAGCAGGAAATGCAAGCCAGCATGGACAAATTCACAGCCGCTTGTGACAACTTCGGCCTCTTCATCAACACGAAGAAAACTGAAGTGATGTACCAGCCAGCTCCAAAAGCCCAATATCAAGAGCCTACAATCATAGTAAAGGGACAAAAGCTGCAAGCAGTATCTTGGTAGTACCCTCTCCTGTGCAGTGACAATTGACATCGAGGTCAACTGTAGAATTGCCAAGGCAAGTTCTGCATTTGGAAGATTGCGGACTAACGTGTGGGACCGCCGTGGAATAAGTCTTGCTACCAAGCTTAAAGTTTACCAGGCAGCAGTGCTAACTACCCTATTGTATGCTAGTGAAACCTGGACAGTGTACAGGAGGCATGTTAGGCAACTGAACTACTTCCACATGACTTGCATTTGTAGAATTCTGAGGATCCGGTGGCAGGATAAGATACCAGACACAGATGTCCTCTCCAGAGCAGGTCTATCATCAATTTACACTCTGTTGATGAAAGCCCAGATGCGCTGGGCGGGCCATGTTGTAAGGATGCCAGATCATCGCATCCCTAAACAGCTCTTCTATGGTGAGCTGTCTCAAGGAAAGCAATTACACAGGGGACAAAAGAAGCGATACAAAGACACGTTAAAAGCTTCTCTTAAGTCCCTGGATATTAACACCATCTCTTGGGAACTTCTGGCGCATGATTGACCGACATGGCGCACCTTGGTGTACCAGGGTTGCCAGACATATGAACACAGAAGGACAATCTTGGCACAAGAAAAGCGAGCACTCCGCAAAGCCAGAGCTGCAAATGCTGAATTAACAGTGTCTACATTTCTTCGTTCAGTATGTGGCAGAACATTCCGTGCTAACATTGGTCTTATTAGCCACCTACGAACCCATCGTTGATGGCTCATAACCCACAAGATGTCAAGGTCTTAATCTAAATCGATGGACGAACAACATATTTGTTTGGTAACATGCTAAATAAGTCACTAATTAAAAGGCTTTTTTATGGGAGAGTTAAAATGGTGTCAAGCCATTTTTATTGTTGGAAAGCAAGAGGAAGAAACTGGGAAGAAGGTTGAGAAAAAGTCATACAGATTAAAAAAATAGAGCGTTCACAGGCAGTCTTAGATGTTAGGAGTTAACTTTGCTTTGTTTTATTGAATTCATTTTTTACTGGTCACTTGACCAAAAAAAAGTTTATCTATTTGCCAGAATACTCATAAGCACCATAAAGATGCAGTGTTTCAAAGAAAGACCCATTTACTGGTGTTTCAAAAATACCAAGATTGAGAAACAAATTGGGTTGGCTCTTGTCCACAGCTACTTTGAATTAAATGTCATCAAAACACATATAAATCAAAACAAACAAAACTTGATACTATCTAGGATATTATTTGCTACATGTTGTTTTCTTCGCTATTTACTACTTTTTGGCTAATGCATGTTATTTATGTTTCTTCAAATATTAGCAATAAAAACAATTACAATACTAAAATGGATTATTAAATAATAAAAGAGCTTCTACATTAGCAGAATGCAAGAAATCTATTTTTTATCAGCTTTTTTTTTAACTTACCTTACTTTCAGGCCAAAAAAAAAAAAAATGAAAGTACTAAAACAAGTATCTCGATTTCACTGCCTTTTATTCTATCAAATGGTTTATACATATCTCTTAATCATTTTATATTTTTTCTTAAATCTCTGTTTGCTGTCTCCAGGCTTATTTCTCTTCCCTGCCTCATCTCCTGTTCTTACAACTCCACCCCTTCGTGGATAGCATTTAAGAAGTTTACCTAAAAAACTTGTAATTCTCTTCCCATCCAACAAGATGATTTGGGATTCAACAGGTGCCTCTTGACCAGCAAATGAGACAGAAGCAGCACCTGTTGGATTTCTGTCCAATCATGATACATATAAAGGCACAGGAGGACCAAGGGATAAAGGCAACGATGGTTGTGGGGGGGGGATGGGCTGATTGTCCCCCCCCCTTCTCAATTGCTTACTAACGATGTGCCAAATCAAGGAGCGCGGAGGTCGAGAGCCGGCCTTTCCTCCCACTCCCTGCCCTACAAATTCTTCCAGGGGCGATGGAGTGTTTTTTCGCTCTCGGGCGTGACGGCGGTAGACCCAGTTCCTCCTTGCCCGCCGCCTACCTCCTTGCCCGCTTTCTTGGCCAGGTAGGGGTAGGACTTGGAGTCCAGCCAAGGCAGAGGCTTTAAAGACACCGGTCTCTGTCTCCTTCGTCTCTTTCCATCTCAGCATCTGCCCCAAGTACGACCGCCGAGAACACCACCCAGGGCGGCCCAAATGGGTACGTATGGAAAAGGAAAGGGGTTGGCGCAGCGGCTGGACCAGAGGGATCCCGGGTGGGTCTCCCAACCGAGCCAAGTTTCCCGGCCTCGACGAGCAAATGGGCGGCAGCCGGCGGGTTGCTTCCCTCGCTCAGGCGTCGTTCCCCCCCCCCCGTTACTTTGCCGGGTCGGGAGTCGCTTCTTCGCGTTTAGGGCGCCTGGGAGCACTTCTGCGCCCTTAGGGTGCGATTGTGCTCTATCCGGTTCTCTGCGAGGAAGCCCACAGGTGGTGACTTCTGAGGAGACAACTGTGGGGTGAGGATGCTAGGCGGTTCCCCGGACCTTTTTTTTTTAGTCCGAGGTTACCCCTCTCCCTCCCAAGAGGAGGTCGCGGGAAACAGGGGTGATCGCTTGTAGTCCCCGTAAAGCGGCGCTCGCTCGTGGCGAATGGTAGGCGGCAAAATTAAAGAAAATCCTGACTCCGCTTAAGGAACGTCCGCGTAAATAAACTCGTGAAGAAAGGAAAAGTAAGGTGGCCGCTTCCCTTTTAAATCTCTCTCTCTCTCTTCCCCCCCCCCCACGCGTTTAATTCGATTCCTCGTACAGTAACGAGAGCGCTCGCCAGCCCGTCGCGCGAGTGAGACCGCAAGCGCTCGCGGCCGCCCAGGTGCTTCGAGGAGCGAAGGGGCGGGGCAGGATTGGCAGGAGTTTGTGGGCAACAGGCGGCAGCGAAGAACTGGCCGTCGGGGGAGAAGAGGTTCGGGGGAGGCGGGGAGGGCAATACCGGTCCCTCGGCGGCTATCCTTAGAGTCGAGGAACTCCACCGCCAAGCACAGCTGCGTTAGAAAAGCAGGCTGCTTCCACGTCATTACGCTTCTGCGGAGCTTTCCCAACCGTGTTGGTTCTCGCCCCAGGCTGGATTCACTTGACCCACTTACCTGAGGTTCAGTCAGACGTGGTTTAATTAATAAGGAACCCCGTTTTTGTTTTTGTTTCATTTTTTGGGCGGGACACATTGCGGGAGAAACGAAGCCCGGGGTGTGAGGTTAAAATGGAGGGGGGGGGGGGCGAGGTGCTGCTAATCTGCGCGCCCGTTGCCTCGCTCGGGAGCCGAAACTCCGAGGCGCTCCTCTCCCGCCCTTTGGGGAGGCGCGCGCTCCTGGACAACCAGTGGGCACCTGACCCTCGTCCAAAGAGGAGAGGAGAGGCCTCGGAGGGTGCGCGCGCGGGGGGGGGGGTTCTCTGACCAGATAAACTGCAAAAAGTGAAGCGCTCTGTGGCTGCGCTTGGAATTTTATGCTGCTAAGTGAGAAATTTGTTAAGTGAGTCTTGCCCCATTTGTTAAGGGAATCACTGCAGTTGTTAAATTAGTAACACAGTTGTTAAGTGAATCTGGTTCCCCATTGACTTTGCTTGTCAGAAGGTTATAAAAGAGGATCACATGACCCAGGGACCCTGCAGCTGCCATAAATGTGAGTCAGTTGTCAAGCATCTGGATGTAAATCATGTGACCATGGGGATGCTGCGATGGTCATAAGTGTGAAAAATGGTCATAAGTCACTTTTCTTAGTGTTGTAACTTTGAATGATCACTAAGCAAACTGTTATAAGTCGAGGACTACCTGTATAAGCACCTGCTTTTTCTGAAGGATCCAGAATCTCTAGTGTAATGCTTGTGCTGCTTATGGATATTGCTCTCCAATAAACACTGGACTATTGAACTGAGTTTCACAAGAGGACTTGGTGCAATTAGTTTAAATGCCTTTCTCTTGTTCTTGCTTACTAAGCAACTAGATACTAGAAGGCAGGAAGGGGGTGTGTTTCATCAACAAAGTTAGCTAATTGTTAGGCAAGCTTTTAAACAATGCTCCGGTAGATATTTGCTGAGAGCATGTTTAAAGCTTATCTTTAAACATTTAGTGTTCAGCCTATACAGTGTCAAGATAAAACCATGCCAAACTGACATTACATTTGCTGAGAAAACAGTCAGTCTCTCCTGGATGAGACCTAGCCTTTCCTAAGCCGATGTTCTGCATTTGTGAAATACCTAGCCATAAACTAACCAGAAAAGCTGAGCTCACAAGTTTAGTCAACTCACAGGAAGCTTGGTTTAATGAAATCCATGATCAAGAGGCAAATGTCACGTGTTAGAAAATTGATTCTGTTCAGGTGAATTTGCTATAATTTTATATGTGACCTCTGTTGCCTAAGGAACCCATAAAGTTTTATGGAATACTATGTTCCAAAAACTAAAGCACCTTAGATAAATTGGCCATTTTTTTAATAAGTTTGTTGCTTATTCAAATTTCTACAAGGCTAGACTGAATCTGAATATCCTTAAATAAGCTAGGGATGCTGGAGGTAATGTTTTCCTTTTTCTCCTTTCACAATACCTTGTCAATATAAAATGGGTTTTGTAACTAAAGATTGATCCACCTTATTGATATGAGGCCAGGTTTAGTGTGCCTTAATCCAGACCAATCAGTAGCCCAAAAATCCAAGATGTTTTGGAGCCTGCTGTAGTCACAAGTGTTATATCTAAAAGAGCTCTATGATGGGTGTCATTCTTTTTTATATCTCAGCTTGTAAGTTAATGTACATCTTGGGTTCCTCACATTAATCTGCCTAAAATTCAGTGAAAAAAGTGTAAAGTTAGAAATCTTACATTCATCAAAAATTCTCTGGAACTATCTCTTCTTGATGTGGGGCTTGGCAGTTACTACTGTTTTCCAGGGGGTGCTTTTATGTAGCATCCTCCTCTCTAATTCCATTATGTGAGAAAAGAAAGCTTTATAATTCTGAATTCCGTACTGGCAAATGAAAGGGAAATAAGTGATAAAAAGAAAATAAATTTTATAGCACCACCTTCTGGCTCTGTAGCACTGATGTGTTTGACTAAGCAAATTGGTCTGTCCTCCTCTTGTGCTTATGGGCAGGTGGACCAATCTCACAAAGGATGAATAGAATCAAACTTCACTACAAAAAAATGCATATAAAATGTGCAAGGACTGAGCTTACAGAAAACGATAATATCAGAAAAAACATAAAGGACTTAAACACACATAATGTCAAAATAAAAAGTAATTGTATGGTATATTTTTGTCAGAGGCTGACTAGACTCCTCCTCTCTTTTAAGACACAGGTATATGTCGTCTTGCTCATTTTCACCTGCAGTCTTTTCAAGGAACAAAGCCTTTTCCTCTGCAGCAGAAAGCAAGTGGATAGGTAGTCTGACTTGGTACATGACACAAGGCATGTAACTGTCCTTGTACAGATGCCAATTGGGAACTCTGCCTGACAGATTACATATAAGAGATATAATGGCATATGTAAGGAGGCATATGCCATTATGGCATAAAAAAATCAAGGTGACAGTTGAGAGTTTGTGAGTGAAGCATTGCCATTTTTTACACATGCCTGATGTTAAATTGATACATATACAAAGGGTGCAGAGCTTTGATTGTGGGTACAAGACTTCCATTGTTACTATTTTTGAACTACCTTATGGCCACTCCAGAAAGCTGTCAGTTCTGCTGCCCAGTAAGGATTCATCATTCAGAACTTACTGTTCTTAAATTGTCACCTCTTTGTTATTCCCATTTGTGTTGAAATCATTGCCTTTATAACTGATTGCAAATTTGCATCAGTTTAGAGCATCATACTTTATAAATCATGCACATTCAGAACAAAAGAAGCCATCAGATCAAAGAAAATTATAGTAAAGGTGGAGATAAGCACTCATCTGAACATTGTCTTCTTTCCCCTTTTTGAAAGATACTAGGTGATTTTATATTTCTAGTTTTTATTGGAAAATAATGAGTTGTTTTAAAATTATAGATAAGTGTTTAATTATCTCCTAACCATATGGTAACTACTGCTGCATTTCAACATTGACAATTGTTTGCAATTTTCATGTGCTGAAGGATGCACAGAACTATATTATTTATTTATTTATTATTCAATTTCTATAGCTGCCCATCTCAAACAAGTGACTTTGTATGACAAATAGTAATACAATCAATTACAATATAGTACAAATTATATAGGGCAGCAGAGAAAAAAATGTCATCATATATGTCAATATAGCCAGGAAACAGGACCCTTCACATCGAGGCCCAGGCATAAAGTCTTCAAGGCCTTATGAAAAGCCTACAGGATTGGGTCATCCTCAGCTCTGAAGTAAAATGCTCTAGAGCAGTGGTTCTCAACTTGTGGGTCGGGACCCCATTTGGGGTCGAACGACCATTTCACGGGGTCGCCAAACAAGGCTGTCCACCATTTTTTTCCCCTTTTCTTTGGCCACGCCCCTGGCACCCGGTGATGTATAAGTGGTTGGGGGTCACCACAACATGGGGAACTGTATTATGGGGTCACGGCATTAGAAAGGTTGAGAACCACTGCTCTAGAGGATGGGCTAGAAGAAAAGGCACATCTTCGAGTCCCTGCCAGTCGCAGTTCCTTGGCTGATGGGACTCATATCATGCCCAACCTGCCTAACAGAATTGAATGGGTTGAAACCGCTGGGAGAAGATGGATGTTAAGTATTAGGATCCCAAGTCATGAAGGGCTTTAAAGGTGGCAAACCAGCACCTTAAATTGCACCAGGAAATACACAGGCAATCAATGAATATCATGTAGTAATGGTATTACATGTGACAAATATTTGACACCGTTTACTATCTATACAGATGTACTTTGCACCAATTAAAGTTTCTTAATGCTTTTCAAGGACTGTCCCAGGAAGAATGCTTTGCAGTAATCCAAACGAGTTCATGAGGATGTGAGTGACCATGAGCAGAGCACGGAGCACAGCCTTCCTAGCTATGGCTGCTCCATGCTTTTCTAGCAGGAGCCTTGAATTCAAGAGGACTCTCAAATTACACACTAGGTTCATCTGGATCAGAGCCATCCCATCCAAGACCAAAGAGGAAAGAATCTTGTCATCAGAGGCCCCAGATACCTAGAGCCACTCAATCTTGCATGGGTTGAAGTCCATTGCACCCCATCCTGATCCCTACAGCCTCCAAGCACTGCAACAGAATATCTACTGCATTGCTCAGGTGGCCTGGGGTGGAGACATAAAGCTGGGCATCATTAGCATATTGATGATGCCTCACTCCAAACCACTGGACGACCTCACCCAGCAAAAGTCAAAAATGAATGAAAGTTGATTTTCCCAAACCTTTTGCAATGGGCACCACTAGAGACTTAGTTGTATAACTTCTGACGATTGATTTCTTGTGTTTGGTGCATAGTGCAGCAGTGTGATGCTTAAGAATAGCTAACAGCACTGTTAGTTTTTTCATGCATTGTGAACTATGAACCCTTTGCTATTAGAATAATCACAAATAGACCTGTAATAACTATAGATATGCTTACCCCACAATTTAGTGTTCTAAAGTACAGAGCCTTCTTGTACTTGTGCTTTATCTTCAAGATAGTAAGGCAGGGTGCAAAGGTGCTTAAGAAATGCTGACATGAATTCTGATATTGTCCCAACTTTTAAAATTCTGAAGTGATATATAATGTGATAATTTCTACGGTCCAGCACTGCTCAGACTTTTAGAGAATTCAGTGAAAGAAGCAAAATAATCACTGTGACACAAATATTAGGGCTCTTTTTGTGTGTTCCAAGTTTGTATCTTCCATATTCCCAATCCAAAGAGAGGAACTGTACTTAAAGTGACATTGATAGACAATATTCAGCACAGATAAGAACAGCATCATTTTCTCCTGCAGGATTGAATATATTTGTAGAATTGTATGAATTTTGAACTAAGAATGAGCATGTCATAATCATCGCTATAATATTGTCTGTGTTCAGATGTGTCCTAAGATGTAGATTGCTCAATTTGTTTCGTTTGCCATAACAGGTCTTAATACACTATCTCACTTTTCATTTGGCATTGAGATTTATTATCTGGACCCAGAAACACATTAGGGGAGAGCTCATAAATCACAATAGTCATACTTTAAACTTAAATAGAATTGGGCATGACAGACATTATGTGAACCAAGATTAATAGTTGCTTTAGAATTATGCAGACATTAGTCCACCAGGAAAACAAAGCTCATGATAGCCAGAGATGTGCAGGAACATCTGCAAGTAGAGCTCTTCACCAAGTTGGTGTTCCCCTAATATATTGTATAATTACTTATCCAGAACAGGTGGTAATTGAGAAGGGCTAATATAAGTAAAAAAAGCTGCTTTGCATCTTTAAAGGGTAGGCCTTTTTCAAATTGCAGTTTGGAAATGTAACTAATATGATAACCTTTCAGGTTTTCCATAGATCTTTCAAGTTACAGTATTCCCATTTAAATTTATATTTTATAGATATGTAATAGAGGATCAACTTTAAATATTGCTGATGTAATGCCTGTAATACAAAACTATAGCTAAAATTCCATTCTCTCGGTAAAAAATGACTGTTGTTCCATACTGTTACTTTTATCAAAAGTGCTTATTTTTCATTTTTGTTTTTCTTTTCCTTTACAGAGGAAAGTAAAGGAAAACATAGGGTAAGTGTTTATGTTGAAAAATGTGGAAGTTTTATTCTTAGTGGACTCTTTTTCTTTTTTCTAAGAACACATTACTTGCACTCTATAATCTCT